>NC_050578.1:33687303-34353553 GCF_011100635.1 Trichosurus vulpecula
TCTCTCTCTCTCTCTCACTCTCTGCCTTTCTCTCTCTTTGCATGCATGATCTGAGGAGGAGACTGAACAGTGGGCATTACAGGATTATGCTTGATGATGACTCCCACTCTAATGGGAATGAGGTTTGGGTTGAGGATCCTCAAATCTCATATGAGTTGCATCAGTTATATATTTTAATGGTTTAAATTGTGTTTGCTTTTTAGGGAATGGGGGCATCTTGGATGTGCAAGTGCCTTCTCTTAGAACTTATTTAGCTACATCTTGGTATAAAACAGAAAATAATGAGATTCTTATGAATCTCAAATGAAAAACATCCCCATGGTTTTATATTTGTAATGTTCACACACACAATTGCTGCTCTCTAAATAAATATATTACTCTTTTAAAAGCTAAACTTTATATCAGTGTAAAGGTGAGGTCAAATCATGCATCTCATTATACCCTTGATATTTTACCTGAGTGAGAGTTTGTCTCAGTCACTTTTAGACTTAAGACAAACTGGATTACATCCCTATATAGGAGTATGATACTTGTTAATCTTGAGAATGGTATAGTTATTATGACATTTAAAAGGGATATACATAGACAGAAGGTGTCTCTATAAATTAACTGATGTGATGATAAAACCCAGTTGAGGGGTGCAAAGGGATTGTAATGAGAGAAGAGGTAATGAGGAGGCAGAAAATGGTAAATTACATCACATTAAGAGGTGCAAAAACATATTATAGCAGAGGGAAGGAAGGGAAGGCGATGAGCATTGTTTGAGGTTTAATCTCATTGGATTTGGTTCAAGGAGGGAATAACATACTCTGTTAAGTAGAGAAATCTAACTTGCCCAACAGGCAGTAGCAGGGCAAAGGGGAGATAAAAGAGGGGGTGGTTAGAAGGAAGGGAGGAAGTGGTAAGAGGAAAGGGAAAGAAAAGGGAGGGGAGCTGATAGAAGGGAGGGAAAATTGAGGGAGGCGGTGGTGAAAAGAAAAATTCTTTTGGGGAGAAGGGAGAAATAAAAGCATAAATTGGGGGGATAGGATGGAGAGAAAGACAGAGATAGTAATCTTAACCATGAATGTGAATGGGATGAATGCTCCTATAAAACAGAGACAGATAGCAGAATGGATTAAAAAACATAATTGTACAATAGGTTTTTTATAAGAAACACATTTGAAACAGGGAGATACACACAGAGTAAATATAAAAGACTGGAGTAGAATATGTTATGCTTCAGCTAAAGTAAAAACCAAAAAAAGCAAGGGTAGCAATCCTAATCTCAGACGAAGCAAAACCAAAAATAGATCTAATCAAAAGAGATAAGGAAGGAAACTATATCTGGCTAAAAGGCACCATAGGCAATGGAGTAACATCACTGCTAAACATATAAGCACCAAGTAGTATAGTATCCAAATTCTTAGAGGAGAAGTTAAGGGAGTTACAGGAAGAAATAGACAGCAAAACCGTTCTAGTGGGGGGCCTCAATCTTCCGCTTTATGAACCTGATAAATCAAATCCAAAATAAACAAGAAAGAAGTTAAGGAGTTGAGCAGAATTTTTGAAAAGGTCAATATGGTAGATCCCTGGAGAAACCTGAACAGGTATGGAAAGGAAAATACCTTTTTCTTATTGGTAAATGGCACATACACAAAAAATAAGCATGTACTAGGGCATAAAAACCTCACAATCTAGTGCAGAAAGGCAAAAATAGTCAATGCATCCTTTTCAGATCATGATGTAATAAAAATTATATGTAATAAAAGTCCATGGAATGATAGACTAAAATTTAATTGGAAATTAAACAATCTGATCCTAAAGAATGAGTGGGTCAAAAAACAAATCATAGAAACAATCAACTTCATTCAAGAGAATGACAATAGTGAGACAACATATGAAAACTTATGGGATGCAGCAAAAGCAGTTCTTAGGGGAAGTTTTGTATCTCTGTATGCTTACATGAATAAAACAGAAAAAAAGGAGATCAGTGAATTGGGCAGGCAACTAAAAAGCCAGAGAAAGAACAAATTAAAAATCCCCAATTAAGTGCCAAATTATAAATACTGAAAACAAAAAGAGAGTTTAATAAAATTGAAATCAAGAAAACTATTGAACTAATAAATAAAACTAAGAGCTGGTTTTATGAAAAAACAATAAAATTGATAAACCTTTGGTCAATTTGATTTAAAGAAAAGAAAGAAGGAAACCAAATCACCAGTATCAAAAATGAAAAGAGTGAATTCATCTCCAATGAGGAGGAAATTAAAGCAATGCTTAGGAATTATTTTGCCCAATTGTATGTCCATAAGATTAACAATGTTAGTGAAATGGATGAATATTTATAAAATATAAATTGCCTAGATTAACTGAAAAGGAAGTAAAATACCTAAATAACATCATTTCAGAAAAAGAAATTGAGCAAGCCATCAATGAACTCCCTAGGAAAAAATCTCCAGGACCAGATCGATTTACATATGAATTCCATCGAACATTGAAAGAAAAATTAATTCCCATAGTTTATAGACTATTTTGGAAAATAAGCCAAGAAGGAGTCCTAGCAAATTCTTTTTATGACACAAATATGGTACTAATTCCTAAACCATGCAGAGTCAAAACAAAGAAAGAAAATTATAGACTAATTTCCCTAATGAATATTGATGCAAAAATTTTAAATAAAATATTAGCAAAAAGACTGCAGCAACTTATCATGAGAATAATACCCTATGACCAGGTAGAATTTATTCCAGCAATGCAAGACTGGTTCAATGCTAGGAAAACTATCAGCATAATTGATCTTATCAACAACAAAACTAGCAGAAACCATATGATTATTTCAATAGATACAGAAAAAAAGCTTTTGACAATAAACAACACTAGAAAGAATAGGAATAAGTGAAGGCTTCCTTAAAATTATAAGTAGCATCTACCCAAAACCACCAGCAAGCATTATATGTAATGGGGATAAGATAGATGCATTTCTAATAAGATTGGGGATCAAAAAAGATGTCCATTGTCACCCCTATTATTCAATTTGGTACTAGAAATGTTAGCTTTAGCAATAAGAAAAGAAAAAAAGAAATTGAAGGAATTAGAATAGGCAAAGAAGAAACTAAGTTGTCACTTTTTGCACATGATATGATGACTTACTTAGAGAATCCTAGATAATCAAATAAAAAACTACTTGAAATAATAAAAACACTTTATCAAAGTTGTAGGATATAAAATAAACCCACATAAATACGTGGCATTACTATGTATTAATAACAAAGCCCAACAGCAAGAGATAGAAAGAGAAATTCCATTTAAAATTTACTGTAGATACTATAAATTATTTGGGAGTCTACTTGCCAAGATAAACCCAGGACCTACACTTTCCACATGAATAAAACAGATCTAAATAAATGGAACAAAACATCAGTTGCACCTGTTTAAGCTGAGCTAATATAATAAAAATGCCAATTTTACCTAAATTAATTTACTCATTCAGTACCATGCCAATCAAACAACCAAAAATTATTTTACAGAGTTAGATAAAAAAATATGAAATTCATCTGGAAGAACAAAAGGTCCAGATTATCTAGGGAATTAATGAAAAGAAATGCTAGGGAAGGTTGTCTAGCCATACCAGCTCTTAAATTGTATTATAAAGCAGCTATTACAAAACCACTTGGTACTGGCTAAGAAATAGAGGTGTAGATTAGTGGAATAGATTAAGTACACAAGACACATTAGTCAATGACTATAGCTATATACTAAGTCATAAACCCAAAGATCCCAGCTTCTGGGATAAGAACTCACTGTGACAAAAACTGCTGGGAAAACTGGAAAATAGAATGGCAGAAACTGGGCATAGACCAACATCTGACATCATATACCAGAATAAAGTTCTAATGGGTACGTAATATGGGTTTAAAGGCTGAACCTATAAACAAATTATGGGAGCAAGGAATAGTTTACCTGTCAGATTTATGGGAATGGAGGAATTTATGGCCGAACAAGAGATAGACAACATTATGAAATGCAAAATGGATAATTCTGATTACATTAAATTTAAAAGTTTTTGCACAAACAAAGGCAATGCAACCAAGATTAGGAGGGAAGCAGAAAACTGGGAAAGAATTTTACAACTAGTGTCTCAGATAAAGGCCTCACTTCTAAAATATATAGATAACTGAGTCAAATTTGCAAAAATATAAGTCATTCCCCTATTGATAAATGGTCAAAGGATATGAACAGTTGGTTTTCAGAGGAAGAAATGAAAGATATCTATTGGCATATGAAAAAAATTATCTAAATGACAATTAATTGGAGAGATGCAAATCAAAACAACTCTGAGGTACCACATCACACCTATCAGATTGGCTAAGATGAGAAAACAGGAAAATGACTAATGTTAGAGAAGATATGGGAAAATCGGAACACTAATTCATTATCAGTGGAGCTGTGAGCTGATCCAACCATTCTGTCGAGCATTGTGGAACTATGCCCAAAGGGTTATAAAAATGTACACACTCTTTGACCCATCAATAGTGCTTCTAGGACTCTATCCCAAAGAAATCATGAAAATGGGAAAATGACCCACTTGTCCAAGAACTAGAAATTGAGGGGATACCCTCCTCGAGGGGAGTTGGAATGAGAAGAATGGCTGAACAAGTTGTGGTATATGAATGTAATGGAATACTATTGTTCTATAAGAAATGATGAACAGGTCAACCTTGGGAAAACCTGGAAAGACATAGGAACTAATGATGAGTGAGTGGAGCAGAACCAGGAGAACATTGTACACAGTAACAGCCATAGTGTTCAAGGACTGATTTTGATAGACTTAGCTCTTCTCAGCAACTCAAGCACCTAAAAGTTTTCCAGAGAATTCAGGATGGAAGATGGACTCCATATCCAGAGAAAGAACTTTGTAGTAGGAATGCAGAGTGAAGCAGACTCTTTTCTCATTTGTTTTATTTTGTTTAATTTTCTTTCTCATGGTTTCTCCCATTCATTATGATTTTTCTATGCAACATGCCTAATGTGAAAATGTGTTTAATAGGAATTTATGTGCAGAGCCCATATTTGATTGCATACCATCTTAGGGAGTGAGGGGGAGAAAATTGAAAACTTATGAAAGTGAATGTTGCTTGCCCAAGAATCTCAGTCAGGATAGCTGACAAAACTTGACCAAGCCCCATCTATCAATCAGCTTACTAGCATGCTACCAAGTAGGAACTATGGGGCAGGTAGGCTAACATGTCTTGACATCTAACTCTCAGCCTCCTCTTTTGTTCAGAAAGGAACCTTATGAGTTTCAATATATCTGGATGATTTTGGATTTCCCATCCCAATGAGAACAGTGCTATTTTAGTGGCATTCTCAGGTCAGCTGACGGTAGCATCTACATTAAGAAATAATGAAACATGGACATTCATCTTCCATTCTCAAGGGAAATTTCTTGAGACTTCAATAAATGTAAGAAAAGACCTTCAATAAACAGGAACTGTGTTATCTCTTTGCCTCATAGGATATCTAAGATTGAGCCCATTTTCTTCTGGATTCTGTACATGTGATATAATTCATCACAGATGTTTGGGGGAATATTTTTGCCAACTGATTTTTTAAAGTATTTCTAAAAACTTCTAAAGGTTGGCTGACAAAATTGACTCTCAATTAATTATGTGGAAAAGGGAGAAGGGAAAAATTAATGGCACTATGGCATTATACTTGAGCATTTATGTGGGAGTGACAGTTGGGATGAGGATGCTCAGATCTCATCTGGACTGTTGTTGCAACAATCTGCTAGCAGTTGCTGAAGGTTTGTAAGACCCACCAACAACCAGCACTAAGAAAGCTGCCAGCACAGGTCCTTTTGATCTGCTTTACTAAGGAAAGCAACATTAAGGGGTTAACAATTTTACTTTAATCCAGCATACAAATATCATTCATTTAGTTCAGGGGAAAAAGCCAGTACCCCGAACTTTAGAGCAAATACAAATTACAAACAGACATACCTTGTCTGATTCAAATCTCAATGCATAGTTACCAGAGTTTAACAAAGTCTAAACGTCTGGGTTTACAAGCTGGCTCTTAACTACAGCTGCCCAGAGTCTCCACTTCAACATGCCTCGAAGAGTGAGAGCCCTTGCAAATAGCTCTGTTCTAGCTTTTTATACACTCTTTAGTAGTCATTAAACGTCATCTGAGTGACCAGAACTTAGGCTCCTTAGGCTCTGGTCTTAGCAACTCCCCTTAGGACCCTGAGGGCTTCACACCCACATAGGCTTAAGCTCCTAGTAGATAGGGGTTTTGGGCCTGGGGCTTTGCACTCAGTAAGGCTCAATCAAAGACACTTAATTTTAAAACAGTAAGAAAGTCCCACCTTAATTGATACTACAACTATATGTGTTATATGTATTTAATAGTTTTAAATTGTATTTGATTTTTAATGAAGGGGAGGGGTATACACAATGTGCAAATGCCTTGTCCTGGCACCCATTTAGCCACAATATAGTGGTAAAACAGAAAGTAATGAGATTCCCAGAAACACAAAGGAAAATCACACTCATGGTTTTCTCTTTATAATGCATCTGTATCTACGTTCAATTTATTTTCTTCAAGCTGGACGATTTGATTTTTATCACCTCTTCCCCAAGCCCCAGACTTCTACTTTCAGTTGCCTACAGCATGTTGGCATTTGGATAATCTTTTGGGACATTATCTTTTTTAATGGAATCTTTTTTTTTCTTTTGAAGACTATTTCTCCTGACTACTATATTTCTCAGTAGTACTGCCATTCTGTCAGTCTCTCTTGTTTTTTTTTTTAAACAAGCAAAAAATTCTGTTACCTTTCCCTCTTTGATCTATTAAATTTCTTATCCAATCACATACAAACTCCCATCGATTCTACCTCTGAAATATTGTTACTCTTTTATGCTCATCTCAGTTCTCACTTTTACAACCCTAACTACTATGGAACTTGATTACTTGGACAATTGGATTATGGGATTTTATTTTTCCTGTGAGATGTGCCAATTCCAGGCTTTCCTCACCTCTAACCTGCCCTTTGTACCACTGATAGACTAATCTTTTATGTTATTTTTATGCTCAAAATCTTTTAATGGATTCCTATTTCTTAATATGGTTCATATTTTCTAGCCTGATACTCATTCCTTTGCTCTCTGTGATCTACTAATAAGGTCCATTTCCAAACTTCTCTTAACATATCACCTCACGTTCCTTTGCTATCAGACCACTAGATGTCTTTTCCTTATATCTTAAGTTTTTCTGCCTTTTTACCTTGACCTACACCATTCTTGATCCCTGCCTTAAGTGCTCTCTTTCCTCTTAAATCCATCCCAATCCTTTAAAACTAAACAGAAATGTCACCTCCATAAAGCCAATGTATATGAACTTCAATATAAATGGACCAGAATCACATAGAATCATTAACTTCTGTAGTCATCATTTGAACCTGGGAAATTACTTCAAGTCCTTTGCACCTTCTGATTACATAATAGGATGATTTTCAAGGAATGTGGGAGGGAACAAAGTAAATACATTCCCAACATCTCATCTTTTATGATATTTTATGGCATGCGTGTGGAAGACTTGTTTTGAGTTACTGACAGTGATCTTTGAGTGGATAATGTTGAATATTAATGTAGTGTGCTACACTATGCTCATGGCTCAGATGATTACATGGCTCCTCTTCATAGTCTAGAAAATATAAAAATATGTTAAAAGAAAAAAAATTATAAAGGGGGTCAGAGGCAAACAAAGTATAGCAGAGTTTTGGTGAGAAAATTTGATAAAACCTCTACTAAGGCGTTCTCAGTTTCCTTAAAACTTTATTGAAATGATTATTATCAAAATTATAGGAAGCTATTAAAAACAGGGGGTGAACTCTAATGAACAGAAGAAAGAGTTTTTGAAGTATTATGCATGCCAGAAGTTATAATCAGTACTCTAACCAATAATATTTAGAGCAATCACCTGATTATCAAAAAATATTAAACACACACATATATACATGTGTGTATAACTATATGAATATACATGATGTATTCATATAACATATATACACATATGCATTTATAATACATGATTATAATTACTCAATGTATATAAATACCTAAATATGTATATAGACAGAAATATATACATATTTACATATATATATTTGTACATACATATAGAAAAAGCTAGATTAGTGGTTCTTTTGTGTGTGTTCTCTTAATTTTATTGTGTAAATTTTTAGGAACATTCACTGAGGTCTACCTGCTCCCCAACCCCATCCAACACACAACACTGGCCTAGGATAGAAGTTAGTGTATAAAAAAAAAAATGAAAATGTTCCAAAGATAGCACAGGGTGGAATTATTTCAGGATGGGGGGAATTTGGAAGTGAAGGGGACATCTTGAACCTGAGGTTCCAGAGATAGTTACAGAGAAAGGAGTAGGAAACCTGAGATTTAAAGTGGATCATAGAAGCTGGGGGAGATACAAGATTAGGGAAGGTGGAGAGAAATCAGAAGACAAGTGTTATGGCCTTCAGGGAAACAAAGGTTTGGTGGGATCAGAGAAGTTTGAGGAAAATAGGGTTTGGGGACAATGTGGAGAGATGCAAGGAGCAGAGAAGTCAGAATATGTATGTATGTAATGTCTATACTATATGCAAGCACACAGAGGCATGTATATGTAACACATATATGCACATGTACGCATGTATATGTTTGTGTGTGCACATGTCTGTGCATATAATGCTATGCATGTATATGTGTATGTACATATGTAGAGTAAAAATATTTTAAAGGTTCTCCAACAAGACTGATGTCAAATCAGCAAGAATTTATTAAGTGCTTACTATGCATGAGGTAATAAACTTAAAATATAGTTTAGCTTACTAGGAAATTCCAGGCAGGCTAATGGGAACCAGTGAGGGAACAGCTTTAAACCCTTGACACGGTTCTTTCTGGAGAGGCAGAGTGAGTGCCCACTTATATTGCTTCCAAGAACCCTGCTTACTTGGACAGCTCCCCATTGTGCACCCCTGTCTCTATATACTGGCCAGGTATGAGCTGAAGCTGTCAGGCTGAGACAGACCACACAGGTCCTTTGACACTATAATGGCAAACTTCAAGGGCCATGCTCTCCCAGGGAGTTTTTTCTTGATTGTTGGGATGTGGTGGTCATGGAAATACTCACTCTGATACACAAGTCAGAAAGGAAAAAGCAGAAAGCTAAACTACTACTATCAGAAGATCAAGTTCATTGATGAAGCAGTAAGAGTGTTCTTTACTGCGGTTGGGATTGTTGTAGAGCAGTTTGTTCCAGATAGGTTTCATCTGCACCTATACAATGACCACGACTGGATCAAACTGATGAACTGGCACCACAGTACCATGTATGTGTTCTATGGGTTCTCTGGCCTCATGGACATGCTGACTTTTCTCTTCCTTTTTGTCCCTCTTAGGCTAGAACTGCTTCTGATATCATTAGCTGCAATCAAGGAAGGTATTCTCTTCTGTTATTGTGTCTATGGTCAGCCACCATTGAACCACCATATCTACCTTCTCCTGTTATTTACTGTCATTGGGGGAGCTATTTCCACCTTCATTGAAGTTTTCCTTAGGGACAATATTCTCTGGAGCTCTCCTGAGCCAGCGTCATTATTGCTCATGTCACCTGGTTCTGGCAGACTGGATTTGTACTTTTCCACCTTCTGAGGGTTGTCCATGGTATACCAACAATGTTGCTGGCAGCTGCTGTGGAGGCGAAAGACCAATAACAGGACCAACAATAAGAGCACACAGGATGGCTGCTAGCACAAGTCCTTTGATCTGCTTTTCTAAGGAAAGAAACTTTAAGGGTTTAACAATTTTACTTTAATTAAACACACATATACCATTCACTTAGTTCAGGGGAAAAAGTCAGCACCCTGAACTTCAGAGCAAATACAGCAGAAATTACAAACAGATCAACAGAGAGGCTTTGTCTGATCAAGATATCATATACATAGTTACCAAAAAGAAAAGCACTAACATATGGCTGTTCAAAGCCAGGGGGCTCTTAACAATGGCTACTCAGAGTCCCATCTGGTCAAATCACATGACACTCTTACAGTGAATGAGAGCCCCAAACCAAAATGCCAGGCTCAGATCTTTATACCCTTCTCAGGGTCAGAGGGTGTCACAACCATGAGACTGAAACCTATTGTGAACTAGGCTTTCTTGTTTCTCAAGCAGGTCAAAGACTCTTGATTCAGTCAAAGAAACAAAAGACAACACAAAGTCCACTTTGCTTGCCATTACATTTGAAAGGCAAGACTCATCAAAGGCACTTGATTTCCCTAGCATTCTAAAAGAGGAAAAAAATAGTTCCACCCTAATTACCATAACACATAGAACCAAACATTTCACAATAACAACATGTTTATCATCATGTTTTTCTGCTGGCACTACCTGGCTGCTGTGATCATTGTAGCCATCAACTACTCTCTGGTTTGTTGTGTAGTACATTGGTTGAAGAGATCTAGAGGTGAAGAAAGCATTGGGATTCAAAAGCTGACATCAGGTTCCAACCCTCAGGAAGCACTCCTGAATGACACAGATGAGGGGTGAGGCTCCAGGATTGAGGGGAACCCACCATGAGCTCAAGCTGCTCTGGCAGATTCTCCCCTTCCCTCCACTTATCTCATCATCCACCATGAAACAACTATAACACTCCCAGGGTACCTATAGCCATCAGAGTGCCACATCTTCACTTTTGCACTTTGCAAAGTTAGGGAGTCTAAAATAAGAACACTGGCTTTTGATAGTCAGAGGTTGACACCATTCTTATCTTCTTAAAATACACTGACACTTGTTTGTGGTTGGAGATGTAGTCCAGAAATGATTACCCCCTTCCACTACATCTAATCTCTATTCCTCACTGAGTCATTGGGTTTGGGACTATTTTGTTTAGTAGAATAATAGGAATTGTATTCAGACTCAGGGTTAGAAAGTTTGTCTGCCTAAAGTGTATTTTTATTCCCAATGACCAAGAGCAGGTTAGGGGCCTTTTATATGTCTCAATGAGTTGATTTAAAAAAAATTACAAACCAAGTCTCTAAAAAAACAAACAAATGAAAAACAAAAACAAAAAACCATAAGTCATTTGATTTCCAAAGATGGTTGGTCATCATCAGAGAAAAGACCTATGACAAAATTCTACTAGAGAGAAAATTCCTATGAATGAGAAGTCCTAAAGATGCTCCTGTTTGCAGATATAATTTGCCAGACACAATAAGCCACAGAACTTTGCATATTCTCCTGTTTGATTTATAATTACCCAAAGTGTTTGTTCTACTTCTGCACAGGGAAATTAAGTGGATGAATCAGACAATCATATAATGAGGTGAAAAGGACCTTGGAAGTTTTCTGTTCCAACCTCCTTGTGTTAAACGTTAGAAAACAGACACATAGAGGTCAAATAATTTTCCCATGATCACTTAGTCAGTAAGTATCAGAGGTAGAGTAAATTATGCCTTTGTCCTCAATAAAATATGGAATTGGGTGGACAATCTATGGAGCTAATCAAGCTATATATACATCCTGGACAAATTCTATGGTTGAATAATTACCTATGAGCCAAAATTCCAGTCTACAATTTAATAGAATTAGAATAGGCTTCTAGATATCTCACGGGAAACTTTAGGGGACTTTTAGTGATCTCATGTTCTCCTTGAAACAATGGTTGATCTTTCATTGGTATTCTGCTGATGATGCTATAAGCTGATGAATCACAGACTATCACAGTTCCTGAACAATTAATATCATCTTGGAATATGTTTTCTATACTAGTAAAAAGGGTTTTGCTTTTGTTTTCAGTAAGAGACAAAGAAAATACATGCTTGTAAATCACAAACAGTAAAATATATGTTGATGTTATCTCTCCTGTAAGCTCCTGGAGAGCAAGGCCTCTCACTTTTACCATTATGTTATTAGCCCCTAGGACACTACCTGGGTCATAGTCAGCATTTAATAAATATTTGATTCCTTGTTTATCACTGAAGACCTATATGATTGACAGAAGAAAACAGTCCAGTCAGGTAGAAAGAGGAAAGGATAACCTATGAATAGTTAGGTTGTGTGCTCTATTAGTATCGAGAGAGAGAGAGAGAGAGAGAGAGAGAGAGAGAGAGAGAGAATAAGAACATGGAAAAGGAGAAGAAGAAGGAGGAGGAGGAGGAGGAGGCAATATTTGTCACCTTGAATACAGTCTCCCCTTAAACTCCTATGGCAATAGCTGAGGACCCTCAGCCCAAGAACCTTGAGAAGAGCGATGCTAACAGCCCATTTCTCAAAGCCATAATGATGGAAATGCACCCTGTGGCTCCTTGTGCAGTCACTATAGCCACAGCTACTGAAGAACCAGAAAAGAACGTTCTTGCCCCCAAACTTCTCGATACTATCAAATGATTCAAAATCATAAACAGATATAATTTTTATTAGCAAAAGTGATGATAAAGAAGAGGTATTAACATCTGTTTTGTGGCTGCATCCTAAGGACCACAGGGCCTTTCCATCTGACGTAAATCCTGAAACCTTCCATAGGTATTGCCTCCCCTGTGAGAATGTGGGTCCTTGAGAGCAGGGACTGCCTTATTTCTCTATTTATATCTTCGGCACTTAGCTTAGTGTTTTAGTTAAATAATGCTTTTTTATTTAGCTATGTAATTAAGTAGCTTACTTATGTTAGTCATAGATAGGCATGTTTATGGCTTCGGCTCTTAGATGTACAAAGAACAAACCAAAAGGGAGACAAGGTATTCACTTAATGTATGTCTCCCGTTCTTGGTTAACCTCCTTAAGAAAACCGTCTACAATAACTGTCTTCACTTTTCCTCTCTCTAAATTTTTGACCCATTGGAATCTGGATTCTGCTGTCATCATTCCACTAAAACTGCTATTCCCAAGGTCATTAATCTTTTCTTTATTGCCAAACCAAATGTTTTTTTCCCCTAAGTAATCATCCTTCTTTAACTTTCTGCAGCATTTGATACTTTCCGTTTTCTCTTCTCTTAGATCCTCACTCTACTTTAGCATTTCTTGACTCCTCCTCCCAATCTGACCACTCTTTTTCAGTCTTCTTTTCTGTTTCTTCATTCAGATCATAAACACTATCAATGGGTGACCTCCAAAGTTCTGTCTTATTCTTTTTTCTCTTTTTACTATCTTTCATGATAATGTTATCAGTTCCCATGGGTTCAAATATTATCTACATGCAAATGAATCTTGGATTCAGTCTCAACCTCTCTCCTGAGCTCCACTCTCAAATCATCAACTGCTTCTTGGACATCTCAAATTGGATGTCCAATGGACATCTCAAAACCAACATGTACAAAACCGAATCTTTTCCCCAAACTTTCCTTCATCCTACTACTTTTGAGACCATTATCATACTCTCAGTTACACAGGTTTTCAATTTGTCATACTCAACTCTTCTCTCATACTCCACATAGCCAATTTCTTCCCATTTCTCGTTTTCTTTGCTATCACAGCAGAACTGTTCTATGTCCTTTTCTAAGCACTTACACAGTCACTCTCTTTCCCTGAAATACTCTCCTTGCCTTAAATCTCTTCACACTCCAATCCATACTTCACTAAGCTGTCAAAGTAAATTTCCTAAAGGATAAATCTGGCTGTGTCACTTCCTATTCCCATTCCAGTGGATACCTATTACTCCCAAGACCAAATATAAAACCCTCTTTTTGGAATTTAAAGCACTTCATAGCCTAGCCTTTTCCTTTCTTTCTACTGTTCTTTATACTTTACTCTCATGCATATTTGATGATACAGCAAAATTGCTTCTAGTTAAACCTAGCTCATCCTAATATTAATGGGATCAAAGATCTTCCCCACCCATTCAATAACCCTCAAGTGGGCCAAGGTAGGAAAGCTTGATTATATCCTTGTTTGTAAGTAGGCCTAAAACCCCTACTTACTAGGTCCTCAACCTAGGTGGATGTGAAGCCCTCAGCACCCTAAGGGGAGTTGATAAGAACAGAGGCAATGGTATGTGCACTGAGTTCTAGTCAATCATGAATTCAGCCAATCAGAGACCTGAGTTCTGGCCAATCAGAGGCAGGCTAGGACTGTATAAAAGGAGAGCCCAGAATTGAAGAGGAGCAGAATTGAAGAGGAGAAGACAATTGAAGAGGAACAGAACTGACAGCAGCAGAATTAAAGCAGCAAGACTGAGAGCAGCAGAACTGAGAACAGTAGAACTGAGAAGAAGGCAATGAGACAGCAGACATCAAGAGGGCACTGAAGAACAGACATTGAGAGAACTGCAGAAGAGAGGGCTGAGCAGAGAGTTAGGATTCATAAGTGATTGTTTACAGGAAGTCCTTAACAGGGGGGAAGGATATAGGATGACTTGGTTCCTTGCTATAATATTGTGTTATAATTTCCTTGTTACTACATTGAAGTGGGCTTACTGGTTTTGGAATATAATTGCTATTACATCAAATTGGGGGTATTGATTCTTGGATTTGATCCTCTGGAGTCTAAATAAATGTTATACTTCCTCTGCCTTAAACATAGAGAGTTTTTCATACTTTTCAATTGTGAACCATTCAGGCATGTTCACGGTCATGCTCGAGGTCAGTAATCTTGCCTTACTGATATACTCATCTGCCTACCCTTTGCCTTTCCATTACCTTTCCCTTATGTTTAGATCACTTTCATTTCTACTGTCTCCTTCAAGACCAAACTTAATCCCACCTTCTTCAGGCCTTGCCCCAACACCCTGAACTGGCTCCCCTACAAACATACTGCTAGTGCTTTCTTTCTGAGATTACTTTCCATAGACTCTATGTATATTGTATATATACATATTTGTTTACATATCATCTCCCCGTTAGAATGTGATCTCCTTGAGGGTAGGAAAGCTTTTTGTTTTTCTACGTATCCTCAACTCCTAACATACTTTCTGGAACATAGAAAATCACAAAGCATTAATACTTATTGCCTGATGAATAATAGTTATAATATTTAACAATTAGAATATCAATGCTACACTGTTAATGTAACTTTGATTTACTAATCAATGCTAAGCAAAGGGTAGTTCCAGAAAGAACTTCCAATATGTTTCATAAATGATATGCAAAAATTGAGAACACTACTTAAAAGAAAGAAAAAGTTTTAAAAAGATAAAAGGTCAAAGGCCTTCATGCTTTCTACTTTATACCCTGAATGTCATTGGCACAGGTTTTCAGATACCTTATTTTTTCTAACATTTGCACTAAAAAAGAGCATAAAGTAAGGATGCTGTCCTTTGGACAATCATAATTGAGAGCAAGTAGTCAAAATGATGTGACAGTAAATCATTCTTTACACAAAGATTGAATAACTTACAAGAGAAAGGGGTTCAAATGTCATTTGTTCTCATTATAGTTTGTTTAGTAGTGAGGGCTCTAATTAGGGTACCTTGGCTTTTATTATTTTCCTTAGAAATTTATGAAGCATTATTTTCTGAAGCAGCCCTTTTCTGTGCCTGCCCTTTCACAGAAGTGGAATAGCTATTTGGAAATTGGAAGGGGAAAATTATATTTTTCTCTAATTTTATTTATTTAAAATATTTAATAGCTCATATGCAGTGGTTGAGGAGTAAATGGGTATGGGGGCAGGGATAACTTAAATTCATCTGATATTGAAAAAGTAACATTCCCTAGATAAAAAGTTAAGTTTATATTACATGTACACTTAAAATACACTTGATCACATTAATTGGGAAAATCTTAAACTGCTACTGTCATAACTAAGTTAGTGAGATAAAGTATATCTTCTTTTACCTTCCTTGAAGACAATTATCACTGACCTTTCCCTGTTAAACATTTGAGAATCACTTAATGAAGAGCACTTACAACGTATTTTATTTAGTATCTGTGGGTTAATTTATTCCAGAAATACCAGTCTATAGGTAGCAAAATTCATTTTTCTGTTGTGTGGTATTCAAAACCTTACTATTGCTTCTGTAATTATTACTCATAGG
This sequence comes from Trichosurus vulpecula, assembly GCF_011100635.1. NCBI lineage: Eukaryota > Metazoa > Chordata > Mammalia > Diprotodontia > Phalangeridae > Trichosurus > Trichosurus vulpecula. Next base: position 33,703,312 of record NC_050578.1, read on the forward strand.
GGTTCAAAGGATTTAGAGCTGGAAGGGGCCTCAAAAATCATCAAATGTATCTATCCCAGGAAAGTGAGACCCAGAGAATTTAAGAAATTTTTCCAACTAGCTAGTGGATGATCTGAGACTTGAAACCATCTGCATATTTCAGGTCCATATGCTTTCCTTGGTGTATAGTACATTGGGTCACATCTTAATATTTCCTGTATTCTCATCCATAGTTGCCTCAGAACTACCCTTCCTTGGTTCTCTTCTTGTCTGGCTACTCAATCAATTGTTCTTTCTGGAAAATCCATTCTATTGTTTTTACTTTTTAAAATTAGTTTTTGCAACAACAAAAGACCAGTTTCTTTCCTTCTGACCTCTTTCCCTGCTTTTTTACTGACAAAGCAAGAAAAATAAAACCTCTGATACAAATGAGCAAAACTAACCCCCACTTTGGTCATGTCTAAATATATACACACACATATACACGCACACACATATGTACGTGTGTCTAATTTGCACATAGCATATGCACATATGTGCATGTATACATACATCTCATAAATCAAACATACATATTCATTATGCGTATTGTGTTTGTATGTATACACACATATTATAAATGTGTGTATATTTATTCTTAGTGCATCACCTCTTTATTGGGAGGTAGCAACATGTTTCATCATAAGTCCTTTAAAATTTTGTTTGGTCAGTGCATTGATTAGAGTTCTTTATTCTTTCAGAGCTGTTGGTCTTAACAATACTGTTATTTCGTAGTTTGATTGCCTGGTTCACTTGATTTTGTCTCAGTTCATGAAAGTACTCCTAGGTTTCTCTGACACCACCCTTTTTATCATTTCTTAAAGCACAATTGTATTCTGTCATATTTACATACTTTAACTTGTTCAGCCATTCCCAAAGGGATAGACATTCCCTCACCTTTCAACTCTTGGCCACCACAACAAATTGTTATTAAAAAATTTGTAAAGATGTTTCTTCTTTTCTCTTTCTTTAATGTATTCCCCTTATTCTATTCTTATGTTTAATTTTTTATGAACATATTCCTTCTACTCCTAGATAAACCACCTGAAAAACCTATGATCAATTAACAATCATAGCACTTCTATGTGTCAAGCACTGTGCTAGGCACTGGGAATCTATAGCTGGAAGGGACCTCCAAATTCTTCAAAATCATCTTCATCATCCTCTATATGAAGAAGTGTTGAAGAAGATTTAATTATTTGCCCATGGGGACACAAGCGATAACCATCAGTGAAGAGATTTCAATTTAGGTCTTCTGATTCTAAAGCCTATGTGATTTCCATTGCACCCAGTTCTCCAAGATTATTCACTCTTTTAAAGGCCCCTAATAGGGTGGAGAGTAGGAAGAACTAAGATACTCTTTGTTCTCATGGTCACTTCTAGATCATTGATTATGATTACTCAATAACTTCTCCTTTGAAGTTCATCCTGAAACTCATTCATCTGCCTCAATAATAGGCACCTAGATAAAAGATTTATATTCTATACCAAACTGCCAGCATCCTCAGTGATTCCCAAGAGCACCATCTCTACTCTGCTGGATTCTTATTATCCACAACTTCATCTCTCTCTTGCCACACTTTAACTTTGAGCTTCTTCAAAAGGTCCATTAACACTCATCTGTTCTTTTCTCCCTCTTTAAGTTCCTTACAAATCACGTGTACTCCCATTGCTTCAATTATCATCTCTAGTCTCATCATTCCCACATTTATATGTGAACCCCTGATTTCTCCTATGAATTCCACTTCAGTTTTCATAACTTCTGGTGAGCATATTTCATTGACATAAAATTACATAAGTACAAAATTATCATTACCTCTTCCCTGTAAAACATACTTTCTCTTTTTATGCCACCATACTCCCCTCTTTGGAACTCAGGTCTTGTTTGCTTCTTGTTTTTCCTTTTCATATACATCTAACTATTTGCCAAGGACTTTCAATTTGACCTCCACAGTATCTCATATCTATCACTTCACCCTCACTAATACAAGCCCTTATCACTTCTTCCATGGATTATTGTAACAACGTCCTAATTTCTCTCCCTCTTTTAGTCCTCTCCATTTTCAAATCCATCTGTTACATAGCTATCAAGGTAATAATCCTGATTAATAGATGTGATCATGCTACAGCTTGCTCCGTAATCTCTAGTGGGTCCCTATTTTCTCTAGGAAAAATACAAATTCCTTTCCATTAGTTAAGTTGCTAATAATTATATAATATTATATAGCATGTATTTATATTTATATGTGCATAATTATATTAATAAATCATGTTACATATTGTTTCCAACCTAGCTTTCCAAATATTTCTCTTTCTTTCCCTTTGTGCATTCTGTATTACAGGCAATCTCTAATGTGATCCTGCACTTTCTTGCAATCTTCAAGTAGTTGGGCAAGCTAGCCATCTGTACCTAGAATGTACACCTTCTTTATCTATGCCTGTTCCAGTTTTTGTCTTCCCTCAAGGCCTACTTGAAGCGCCACCTCCTGCATAGGGTCCTCCTTTCAATGCCTATCTAGAGGGTTACCTGTTTCATAAATCCTTTCCTTATTCTAACTGAAAGTCAATCTCTCTTCTTAAATTTCTCTTAGAACTTTGTCTATACTTCTCTTCTGTCATGACCGTAGTTTACATTTCATCTTATTTGTGGATGTGTTATATTCGACTTTAATTTCCTCTAAAGGCTATTTAAAAATCATTTTTGTTTCACTAGTGGCTTGTACACACTTCACACAATAAATGTTTGAATTGAGTTGAATTAATATTGAAGTATTTAAAAGACACAGACCCCTTTCTGTGACACTGAAGAGATTAAGGATGTAGAAGGAAAGGCTGCAGAAAAACTGATAAGAGACTTGTTTAAATTGAGAGGTCAAAACTATTTTAAAGTTGCCCTTAACAAAATCTCTCACTCTTGGACTTTAATAACAAGAATCTATTCTGTCCATTAAATTGTTTCCATTCCAGTCACAATGGTTCATATTACTAAATGTTTCTTTCCTCTCAATTCATTCAAAACAAATACAATTAATATACAAAGGCTATTCTGATAAAATAATTTAATTCAGATTCTAATTGTCACAAAATACAGGATTTACTATGCCTAGGAAAATCTCAATTTACTTAAATAGGGTATCCAAAAAAATCTTAGCCTTAACTATGAAATTAGTCTTTTGGGACTTCTTGCATATCACACATTAATGTAAATGGCTTCATAGAAAAGATACTAGCATTCCACATACCATAGAAGGGGTTATAGTCATAATAGAGACTGATGGAGGCTGAATTACAATTTTCTTGAAGCTTTTAAATGTTGGACTGGTGAGAGTTCAGAGATTATTTATATAAATGATTATCTAAAGCGGCCACACTGAACTTGAGGATTAAAGGGAGGAAGCAAGGAATCTAAGAGTCATAGCTCTCTTTGTTACTCTCATTTGGTAGATATCCCAATTATGTTGACCCATGCAATTATCGTATGTATATGACACACAGAAAACAGGAGCTAAAGTTGAAATCTTTGCTTCTTTTTTTGAAGGCCCATCATGTGTACCAGAATTGGACTTGTTCTGCTGAGCCCAGAGTGCTTAAATAGTGGCTAATTGGAGGGGGCAGCTAGAAGATAGCACATTTCAGTTCCACGTAAGGAAACGCTGTCAAGCAATTATATCTGCCCCAAAATGGAATCAGGTTTTCTAGTGGAGGGTGGGTGTACACCTTTCAAAAATTTGTGGAGTGGGGGAGTTACATGTTCAGGTGAGAAATCAGCCAATGACCTCTTATTTCCATTACAATGCTGAGATTTCATGACTCTACATAATTATAATAATTATAAGTTCTGCATTTTTAATTGATAATCTTTTTTCATGGTGCTCATGTTTGTGCTTTTCTGCTTCTTAATCTTTCATTCCCCATACGTAGTATCCAGGCAGGAATGCACGTGTGTGTGTGTGTGCATACACACATACACACATACATGTACTTACATACATATGCACATACCCACATATATATGTATATATATGTATATATATGTATATACATGTATACATACACACTCATATATATTTGGAGAGCTCCTTTGCAATTTTAATGTGTTCTTTATAGACAGGAATAAGAAGCAGTGATTGCTGCTAATTTCAGTAAATTAGGAAGAGCCTATAGGGGAAACCGACTGGTAATGATGAAATGCAATCATGTGTGCCACAATATTGACTTCCTAACATAAAACTGAATAGATAATAAAATACAGTCTTAAAAAACTTACTCATTTTTATTAGGAAGATAGAGCAGATGCTGGTTAGAGTGCTGAAGGAAAACAGAAAGTCCATTGATTACTACAACTGTTACTGACATTTTATGCCTACAGTTCTCCATTGCTCATAATAGTTCATATCCTTAGGGGGAGATAGTAGGAAAGGATGCATGGAGAGTATCATAACTAAATGACTTTTATCTTGCACACAAATGAATATATTAAATATTTAGGTATAAGCAAGTAAAAAAAAAGAAAATATGGTCAAACAAATCATGAGATTACATGTCCCAAGCCTTCAAACAGTATTGTAAATGTAGCATATTCATTTACACTCTGATGCACTACCCCCTGTAACCTTGCATCACTGATCATAACCTGACTTTGTTCCTGAAGAAAGTCAGCTGAGTAAACAGATCAAGGGTTGGATTAAAAGAATGTTCTGCAGTAAATTCTACTTTATCCCAAGTCTTTTTTAAAGGGATATTTCATTGGAATCCATTCTTGTATTGAATGGGATAGGTTTTAATTATTTTACTAGTTTAGATAGGTCCAAGTTTAAAGACCATGTCTACCATTGCTTCTCAGCAATTCAGTCTCTAATATCTTTAGAGAGTTAACTGAGGCAGAGAAAATGTGATTGGCTCACAGTCACATAGATAATAAGTAAATGTACCAGGACTTGAACCCAGGTCTTGTCAGCTCCTTAATATGCTATACAATCTCTTGATAGTAGCAAGTTCAAATAACTGAGTAGGTACAAAATGTTCTTATCTTTCGGATGTAATCATCTTAGCGTGTCTCAAAATGACTGCCTTATGAGGGGGACAAAATAGTTAAAGAGTTGAATTTCTTTCAGTTTGGCGGGAGGAAACTAACATGAAAACACAACTGAAGAGGAAAGTTTTTTTTTTTTTCTCATGGAGCCAGTGAGAGCAAAAAGAGAGTCTGCAAAAGAGAAAGGAATAAAAACACAGAGGATAGGGTGACTGTTCCCCCAGGGCCAGGTGACACTCCAGAGGCCCCACCAGTGTTGATACTGGCAGTCTCTTATACCTTTATTTCTATCAAAGCTATAGAAGAAAGGTATGGAACTGGGCTTTGTTGTGGACATTGGCTCACTGAGGAAAAACAAAAATAAAACAAAAACAAAAAATAAAGGAAAGCTGAGGGCCCTTGTCCCCTTCTCCTTTATCAGTGAAAATGGGCATGATAGTCTTTTATTCTGTTAAAGATTGTATCTGACTAATCTAATAACTTCTTATAAATGCCTTTCTTTGATCCAGCCCAATAGTTTTCCTTTTTCTCTTTGTCAAGACCATGTGGGTATGAGACAACTCTATGACACATACAGTGAAGGCTGCCCCTGATGCAGGGTAACTGGGATCCCAACTTAGCCCATTGTGAGATGTTTTTACCTCTCTTTAACTATATTTAACTATAACTTTAATTATAAATCTTCTATATGATTCAAGTAATACTTTCAAGGGTAGAATTGCTACTAACTGGTCCTTTAAATCTGCTTCATGAGACCAAGAGTAGGAACTACTACGTTGTACTATCATATATGATCCCTCTGCATTTTCCCCACATAGAATTGAATGGACACAAGCATTCTTCAATGTAATGTGATTCTGTTGTGATTGTGTTTGGTATGGGCAATGTCCTCTGTCTTGCTGTTTGTGATCCCTGCATATATTAAATATTTAGGTACATATTCTTCAAAAACTGCTTTAAGGAGGGCCATCAGGCCAGCCATTTCTTAATTTCTCACAAGACTATGCTCCTTTGGACCTCTCCATCCTGTCCACTTTGTGGCATATCTTCTTCTTTCTCCCTTCTGTCCTGTCTAAATTATTTTCAGGTTCTTTTATGTGTTGTTTTCCCTTTTAGAATGTTATCCCTTTGAAGGGAGGCATTGTCTTTTCTTTTTCCAAGTATTTTTATTCCCAGGCTTAAGTATTTATCCCGGTACCTGGCATATAGTAAGAGCTTAGTAAATACATGCTGACTGATTGACTCACTTCTGGGGCTGATTAATTTGTCACCCTGGAGCCAAACCAGTCATCACCCTCTATGAATCCAGCTAGGCTGGTTTTCAAATTAGAGCTATGCAGTCTGAATCCTCTGTTTACAGGTCCAGTTCTTACCTATTCAGATTCTTAGGTCCAGTAGAAGCTGTCATTTAAAAGGAGTTCCCACAGGAGGAAGTGGAGAACTTTAGTGAAGGACATAGAAATAACACTTCTAACTTTAAAAGAGCACTCGCATCCAGGAGACCTAAGTTTAAATCTGGCTTCAGACATGTATCAAATGTGTGATCCTGATGATGCTATTATTCTCAATTTAATAATGATAATGATACAATCTCACCCCCAGCATTGTGGTCAAGATAAAATGATACAAAATTTGCAAAATACAGCAAAGCTTACAGTGCTATGTAAATGCTAAAAAATATAACCATGTCTTTTCTAGGAATAATAATTACCAAAGAGTAGTAACAAAAATGCAGTTTGGCTATTCTATTTTTTTTCTTTTCCCCCACTAAACTGTATTTAATCTTTTTCTAATTTCATGTAAGGATAGTTTTCAAAATTTGCTTTTATAATATTTTGAATTCCTAATTTTTTATCACCTCTCCCCTCTACCTCTCCCTTCCCCAAGAAAGAAAGCAATGTGTAAGTTATACATGTGAACAATATTAATCATTTTTCCTCATTAGTTATGTTGTGAGAGAAGAATCTGAACAAAAAGGAAAAAACCATGAGAAAGAACAAACGAAAATAAAGAGAAAACAGTCTGCATTCAGATTGCATAGTTCTTTCTCTGGATGTGGATAGTATTTTCTACCATGAGTCTTTTGGAATTGTCTTAGATCTTTGTATTGCAGAGAAGAGCCAAGTCTATCACAGCTGATCATCACAAAATGTTGCTGTTACTGTGTCTAATGGTCTCCAGGTTCTGCTCATTTCAATAAGCATCAGTTCATGTAGATTTATCCAGTTTTTTCTAAAATCCACCTGCTCATCTTTTCTTATGGAACAACAGTATTCTATTACATTCATATACCACAACCTGTTCAGCCCTTCACCAAGTGATGGCCATTCCCTTAATTTCTAATTCTTTGCAACTGCAAAAAGAGATGCTATAAATATTTTTGTACATGTGGGTGCTTTTCCTATTTTTAAGATATCGTTGGTATACAGATCTAGTAGTGGTATTGCTAGAATAAAGGGTATGCAGGTTTATAGCCCTTTGGCATAATTCCAATTTACTCTCCAGAATGGTTGGATCAGTTCACAACTCCACCAACAATGTATCATCAGTGTTTCAATTTTCCCACATTTCCAACATTTATCATTTTCCTATTTTCTCATAATATGATAGGTGTGATGTGGTACTTCACTGTTGCTTTAATTTGCATTTCCATAATTAATAGTGATTTAGAGAAATTTTTTTCACATGACCATAGATAGCTTTAATTTCTTCATCTGAAAGCTTCCAGTTCATAACCTTTGACCATTTATCAGTTGAGGAATGACTTGTATTCTTACAAATTTGAATGAGGCCTCTATCAGAAACACTGGTTGTAAAAATGTTTCTCAGTTTTCTGCTTTCCTTCTAATCTTGGTTCCATTGGTATCGCTTGTGCAAAAAACTTATTTATTTAATGTATACAAATTTATCCATTTTGCATTTTATAATATTTTCTATCTCTTGTTTGATCATAAGTATTTCCATTTTTAATAATCTGATGGGTAAACTACTCCTTGCTCTCCCATTTTGCTTGTAGGATCAGCATTTTGACTTTGTTTTGGTATATGATGTTGGTCTATTCCCAGTTTCTGCCATACTATTTTCAGTTTACCCAGAAGTTTTTGTCAAATAGTGATCTCTTATCTCAGAATCTGGAGTCTTTGGGTTTACCAAAGAGTAGATTACTATAGTCATTGGCTATTGTTTCTTGTGTACCTAACCTATTCCACTGCTCCACCACCCTATTTCTTAGCCAGTACCAAATAGTTTTGATGATTGCCTCTCTATAATGTAGTTTTAGATCAGTTATGGCAAGTCAACCTTCCTTTGCATTTTTTTCATGAATTTCCCTGATATTCTTGACCTATTGCTCTTCCAGATAAGTTGCTATTCTTTTTTCTAGCTCTACAAATTAATGTTTTATTAGTTTCATTGGTATGGAACTGAATATATTAATTTAGGAGGAATTATCGTTTGTATTATATTAGCTCTGTGTACCCATGAGCAACTGACACTTTTTCCAATTGTGTAGAATTGACTTTACTGTGTGAAACGTGTTTTGTAATTGTGTTCATGTAGTTCCTGGGTTTGTCTTGTCAGGTAGACTTTCAAATACTTTATAATATTTGAAGTTATTTCAAATGGAATTTTCCTTTCTTTCCCTTGCTGCTGGGCTTTTTAAAAAAATATTATATAGAAATGTTAATGATTTATGTGGGTTTATCCTGCAACTTTGGCAGTTGTTAATATTACATGTAATTTTTTTAGTTGATTCTGTAAATATACTATCATATCATCTACAAAGAGTGATAGTTTTGTTTCCTCATTGCCTATTCTAATTCCTTGTTTCTTTTTCTTCTCTTATTGCTAAAGCTAACACTTCTAGTATGATATTGAGTAATAGTGGTGACAATGGGCATCCTTGTTTCACCCCTGATATAACTGGGAAAGCTCCTAGGTTATCTCCATTACGCATAATGTTTGCTGATGGTTTTAGATAGATTCTACTTATCATTTTAAGGAGAACTCCATTTATTTCTATTCGCTCTAGTGTTTTAATAGGGATAGGGGCTGCATTTTGTTAAAAGCTTTTTCTGCATTTATTGAGACAATCATGATTTCTGGTAGTTTCGTTATTGATATGGTCAAATATGCTGATAGTTTTCCTAATATTGAACCAGCCCCACATTCCTGGTATAATTCTTACCTAGTCATAGTGTAATATCCTCTCAATAAGCTGCTGTAATATCTTTGCTAGTATTTTATATAAATTGTTGGCATAAATACTCATTTCTGTATTTTGGCTCTTCTGGTTCAGGTATCAGAACCATATTTGTGTCATAAAAGGAATTTGGTAGGATTCCTTCTTTGTCTATTTTTCCAAATGGCTTACACAGTATTTGAATTAATTGTTCTTTAAATTTTCCATAGAATTCCCTCATAAATCCATCTGGCCCTATAAATTTTTTCTTAGGGAGTCCATTGATGACTTGTTCAATTTCTTTTTCTACTATAGGGTTATTTAACTATTTTATTCCTTTTTCTATTAATCTGGGCAATTTATATATTTTTTTGTAAATATTCATCCATTACACTTGGATTGTAAGATATTTTGACTTACAACTGGGAAAAATTGCTCCTAATTATTATTTCAATTTCCTCTTCATTAGTGGTGAATTCACCCTTTTCATTTTTTATACTGGTAATTTGGTTTTCTTCTTCCCTTTTTAAATCATATTAACCAAAATGTTAATCTATTTTATTTTTTTCATAAAACCAGCTCTTAGTTTTATTTATTTATTCAATAATTTTCTTAATTTCAATTTTATTAAACTCTCTTTTGATAATCAGAATTTCTAATTTAGTATTTAATTTTGGATTTTTAATTTATTCTTTTTCTAGCTTTTCTAGTTGCATGTCCAATTCATGGGTCTCCTCTTTTCTCTATTTTACTCACGTAAGCATTTAGACATATGAAACTTCCAAAGTGCTTTTGCTTTGTTGGAGAACAGGATTGCTTTTTTTTTTTTTACTTCAACTGAAGCATAATATATTTTCTCCAGTCTTTTACTTTTACTCTGTGCATATATCTCTGCTTCAAATGTGGTTTTTTGTAAACAATATATTGTAGGATTCTGGTTTTTAATTCAATCTGCAATCTGCTTCCATTTAATGAAAGAGTTCATTCCATTCACATCCACAATTATGGCTACTGTGCATTTTCATCCTCTTTCCCCCTTTTATATATTTTTCTCTCTCCTTTCACCCTGTCCCTCCTAATCATTGTTTTGCTTCTGACCACCACTTCCATTAATCTGTTCTCCATTCTTTCAGCTCCCCTGCTTTTTATTCCCCCTTTCCCTACTATTTCTTCCTTCCCTTTGGCCCTCCCTTCTATCAACCTGCCTCTCTTTTTCCCCCTCACCACTCCTACTTCTCTGTAGGGTAAGATAAATTTCTATACACAACTTAGTGTGTATGTTATTCCCTCTTTGAGTCAAATTCAATGAGAATAAGGTTCAAGTAATGTTCAGCCCCACTCCTTTCTTTCCCTCTACAATAACAGGTCTTTGTGCCTTCTCATGTGATATAATTTACCCTGTTCTGTCTCTCCCTTTCCTCTTTTCCCACTAAAAATCCTTTTTTTTTCCATTCCTTACTTTTTTGTTATCATGTCAAAGTCAGCTCAAACCCACCCCCTCTGTCCATGTATACCTCTTCTAACTGACCTAGTAGAGATAGAGCTTTCAATAGTTACCAGTATCATCTTTACAAGTAGGGATGTAAACAGTTTAATGTTATTAAATGACATTGTTTTTCTTTCCTGTTTACCATTTTATGTTTCTCTTGCATCTTGTATTTGAAGATTTCTGTTCAGTCCCAGTTTTTTCATCAGAATAATTTGAAATTTGGGAAGCTAGGTGGCACAGTGAGTAGAGCACCAGCCCTGGAGTCAGGAGGACCTGAGTTCAAATCTGGCCTCAGACACTTAATACACTTACTAGCTGTGTGACCTTGGGCAAGTCACTTAACACCAGTGGCTCTGCCTTTCCCCCTCCAAAAAAAAAGCAAACCAAAACCAAACAAATCAAATAAAGAATAATTTGAAAGTCCCCTATTTCATGGAATGTCCATCTTTTTCCCTGAAAGAGTATGCCTAATTTTGCTGGGTAGTTTATTCTTGGCTTGTAATTTTTTTTTTTATTTCTGGAATATCACATTCCAAGTCCTCTAATTCTTTCATATAGAAGCTTCTATGTCCTGTGTAAATGTAACTGTGGCTCCTTAATATTCGAATTGTTTCTTTCTGGCTGCTTGCAGTATTTTCTCCTTTATCTGATAACTCTGGAATTTGGCCACAATATTACTTGGAGTATCCTTTTGGGGATCTCTTTCAGGATTTAATTGGTGAATTCTTTCCATGACTATTTTACCCTCTGGATCTAGGACCTCAGGGTAGTTTTCCTTGGTAATTTCTTGAAAGATGATGTCAGGCTCTTTTTTTGATAATGGATTCCTGTTAGTCCAGTAATTCTTAAATTATCTCTCCTGGATCTATTTTCTAGGTCAGTTGTTTTTCCAATGAGGTATTTTACATTTTCTTCTTTTTTTGTTCTTTTAATTTTGTTTGACTGATTCTTAATGTCTCTTAGAGTCATTGCTTTCCACTTGTCCAATTCTGATATTTAAGGAATTATTGTATTCATTTAGTTTTGTATGTCCTTTTCCATTTGGCCAATCCCACTTTTTAATGAATTGTTTTTTTCAGGATTTTTCCCTTTTAGCTAATTGTATTTTCTTTAGGGAATTGTTTTCTTCAGTCAATTTTTGTCCTTCCTTTTCCAAGCGGTTCACTTCCTCTTGCATCCCTCTCATTTCTTTTCCAAATTTTTCTTCTACCTCTATTATCTGACTTAAAATCCTTTTTGAGCTCCTCTAGGGAGGCTTTTTGGGCTTGAGACCAATTCATATTCCCTTTTGAGGTTTCACATGTGTGCATTTTGACAATGTTGGTCAAAGCTCTTTTTTTTGTTTATTTGATTCTTGCTCATTTTTTGACCTATTTCATTGTTTTTAAAGTTGGGCTCTGCTCCTGGGCCACATGGGTCACTATGCCAGGCTTCTCGTCCTGGGGTTCAGAGGCCTGGTTACTTGATTTATGCACTGGGGCCACAAGTGCTGGCAGTTTGCTGACTATGCTGGGGTAGCCTGGCCTAGTCCTGCCTGTTGTTGCCTGGGTGCTGGAGATGGCAATTTGCCTTTTGTGCTGTGGCTGGAGGCCTCACATCTGGCCCACTGTGCCACTAGCCTGCTAAGCCTGTGTCGTGGGGCCTCAGTTGCTAATCTATGTTGTGGCTAGGAGCCTCTTGCTAGCTTTCCCAGACGCTGCCCATGCTGCTCTGTGCTCCCCTTTTATCCAAGTAAGAAAGGACTTTTCTGAAGTCCTTCTAAATTATCTTAAGCTGGAAAATCATTTTACTCCGTTTTTTTATAGGTTCTGTTGGTGCGGAATCTTGTTAGAGGCTTGATTTAATGTTGTTTCTGAGAGAAACTGGGGAGATATTATGCAACTTCCTGGCTTCTCTCTGCCATTTTGGCTCTGCCACCACCTGCAGTTTGGTGATTCTAAAGCTAACATTGAAGAATTGGTTTAGAAAAAATACCAACTTGTGAGAATTGCTTCCCTTTGCCACCTGTTACCATTATTTTCTGGATTGTAAATGGTGGTTCATATCTTAGTTTTACATTTCCATTTTAAAGAATCCAAGAGCATATATTGAAGATGGTAAAGAATTCAGCAAGAATTATTAGCATAATAACAGGTGTTTTCTTTTAATAGATGATGTGAATCAATACAGTATTGATTCAGTAAAATGCATTTACACCATAGTCAGGATTATAGTTAGTTAAGGAATCCTAGGATTTGAAGTGCAGACCAAGAAAATATGGTAGAGAGAACAAAGAGGTGACCATTGAATCACTAAGCTGATTCAAAATTCATAAACTCCAGTAGTAACTGCTGGGCTGTATCTAATCTGCCATGTCTCAAACCTTACCATATGGGTGTTTGTGCAAGATTAAATATCTGCTCAAGTGTGTAATGAACTGCAGATATGAAACTGAACAGATAGATACAATAGTTAATGGGTCCAAATCAAGCTATTTTGCAGAAATAGAATGGAAAGCAACATAAACATATATCTTTACAATTTAAGTATATTCAACTGTACTGTGTACTATAAGGACTTGATTTTTTAAACTTATTTTTCTATGAATACACACACATACATCTATTTATATATACACAAATATTTGTAAGTACACATGTATATATACATGTGATGTATATATGTATGTATATTAACATTACTTTTTAAGATGAAAGATTGGAGCCGCGCCAAAATCCCATGCATTTGAGGATATTTAGGAGTCATCAAGATATCATAGAGTTGGAAGCAGAGGAACATCTCATTCAACTCCCTAAATTAAAAAAATAAGGAAATGAATGCCCAGTAAATGTAAATAAATATCCCTAAGCAATAGAGATAAAAAATAACAGAGCAGAGATTCAAATTCATCTCCTTGTACTCCAAATCATGCTCTTTTTGAAATTTATGCCCAGAATTATCCAAAGAAAACTTTATTCCCTACAGGAATGGCCAAAAGAAGCTCTGGATTCCAATCTCTCCTCTGTCACTAATTAGCTGTATGGCCTTACCTGCCAAATTGTTAGAAGTGTAAGTCATCAGTTTCAAGGAAAGGTTAAGACAATAATTTCAGATCCCTTTCAGTTTTGACGATATGAAATCGTACTGCTGATGCTGATAACATACCTCCCTGTTGCACTGTTATGTTTACAAACTGTTTTTCATTTTGTTTGATCCTACATTTTGTTTGATCGTTTTGTTTTTCTTCAAAATTACAGAAATCTTATCCCAGCGCCAAACTGAACACCATCACATATCCTGTCGCCCCTCTGCACGCCCATGAGGATGCAGTAATTCAGCTCCAGGCAAGCAATGTTGCCCAGTCTGAGGCTGATTCCAGCACCATAAGACCAGCGGATACATTCAGTCAGCTTATGAAAATGAGCTTTGTGACCTTCCCCATAGTTTAGGTTGCAAAGGTTTCCCGCGTTGAGGAAGAAATGGGTCCAGAAGAGATCCCCAAAGCCGCCCTGGCTCGGTCGGAAGGGCAGTGGTGTATAGAGGTGCTGGCCGCCTGCTCAGTAAGCTTCTCCCCCCTTCATTCTGGGGTACGACACTGTACATACTGAAGCCCTGGTGGGACCACCGAGTTAGAACCTATCAGCGATGCTCGACGGCTTCTCCCCACTGGGCACCAACAATCCGCCAGAGAGGGAGGCCAACAAAACCGTTTTCAGGAGGAACTCCTCATTCAGCTGAAGCTCAAAGTCTTCTTTTAGGAAGCTGACGTTCCCGCCAGCCAGTTCCTGGTTCACTTTCAACAGAACACCCTTCCTTGGCAAGATGGAGGAGTTCCGAGAATCAATGATCATTGCATGCGAGAGAGATGATTTGAGAGAATGTTCACTCTCCTTTCAAACAGCAAACAATGCTGTCCTCGCAAGACAGCCTAGCTCTTGCCACACAGCCTCCCACTTCAGGGTGTGGCTCGTCTTCCATATGGGGAAGCTGTTCTTGGCGGACACGCCTCTGTCTCATGAAGGGAGCTCCATGGGAACGGGCCAGTGACTTTATACAGGTTCAAAGAGAAGTTCCTGTCGAAGTTTCCAGGCTGTGGCTTGAAGAAGGAGAGGTCGTAAGAAGTTTCCTTTGTTCCATAGGAGAACTGAAAAGTCACCTTCCCTGCACGACCGAAGATATTGGGGAGCTTGAGGCCAAGGACCATGCTGCCTTCATTGTTCTCCATTGTGGTGTTGTAGCTGCCTGACAACTGCCTCAGGTCAGTGACTTCGAAGGTGACATCCAAGCCATTAGGGAGGGCGTGGTCACCTTGGCAAGTGTGTATAAGAACATCAACCTGCCTAAAGACGCCTAGGTGCTGCAACTTCTCACGGCCTTCGTGAGCCTTTCTCATCATGTCAATGAGATTTTTAGCCCTAAAGACGTCTCCAATTTCACACATGGTGATGTCACCTTTGGTCCTACCCAGGCCATGGAAATGGACGTGCTGGACCACCACGTCTTTATTTCGGGTTTGACCTCCACAAATTCAGCTTCATCTCCCAAACCTCCAAAGTCAGGCCTGCTGACAGGAAGAGGCTACCAGCTCCGCGGGTGCACGGTTCCCATGGCGCCTCCCGGGGAAGGGCGCAGGCGGCCCCGCGGTGCACGGAGGGGGCCCGGGAGGCTGCGGGGGGCAGGCGGGGACACGGGGCAGTTCCTCGGCTGTGGCCTCAGCTCAGAGCGACACGCAGTCCCCCCCGGACCAGGCGTGCTGGTGGCGGCCATGACACTAGCCATTACGTTTCTTATTCAAGGTCTTAGAGTTGGTCACTTAATAAGCATTTATTAATCACTTATTATGTGCCAGGAATTGTGCTAAATCCTGGAGAAACGAACAAAATAAATTGTTCTTTCCTTCAAAGAGCTCATATTCTAAATGGAAATATAACATGAAAAGCAATTATGCCTGTAAAATCCAGAGTATTTAAAAAATGAAAATGTCAGAAGAAAGCCCTTAGTAGTATGGAAAAGGGGGAAAACATTTAGAATATTAAGTGAAAAAATTGGTATTCAAAAGCAAGTCTTCTCACCTGATACATGTTGATTTTTCTGATTTCTTTCTCAGACACTAAATCTCTGATCATTCCTGTTAGGAAATATAGGTAACCATTACTTGAGTTTCATTGCACTCATTTTCTCTTTTCACTTTAGGGTCCAGAAAGTGAATGTTTCCTATTTCTTAAGTTATTGCTTCAAAATCTGAGCAACCACATTCAAACCACATATAAATGTGTATATGGTACTTTCTTTTTGAACATGATTGAAAGAATAGGCCCAGGATATGGGACAGTCAAGGATTTTGGTCATCATAGCATTCAGTCTGGGGATCTATATGATTAACTCTTGCAACTAATGGTCAAAATTCACATTGTTCATGGTAGTAATTGATGAGTCTGACCCTATCCTCTGTGGTATAGTTTCTGTAAAAGACAGGCATAGGAACTGTATTTTATAATATGAAAACTTACAACTCCATAGGATCTATGTATTTCATGAGGAACTAAAATACTCACTTAACTAAGTTCATAAGAAATTCATATTCACTGGTAGTGGATTAAAGTTTTAGTGTAAGTATCTAATAAAAAATAAAGTTTTATGGATTAAAAACTGCACTGCTTTCTGAAATATAAGGATGTATAAAAATCATTAGAGTGATTATTCCTTTCACTGACGTAGATGACCACCACTCTTCCATGATGCTATGGCTAAAAAAGTTCACTATCTGGTGACAATCTTTATTTTACTACAATGGTCCTCAGAAAACAAACATATTCATTCTCATTCAAGGCTTCTAGCCAAGCCTTCCATCCTGGTAGACCCTGACAGATTTTATGGGTCACAGGTATGACTTTCAAAAAGCCAATGGCTTCACTACACCATGACGAGGCATCACTGTTGGACCATTAGTGGAAATGGTACACAGAGTAGGACCTTACTGAATTTTTGCTGAATTCATTTTTTTTAAATAATGAATTCATGTTTATAAAGATTTTTTAAAAATTTATGGAACACACTGCATGCAATATTATATTCTTGTCCTTTAGGAAGGATTCACACAAATACAGAAAAAAATCATTTTATTTTTCCAGAACAACTTCAAACATGGAAGTCAATAACACCTATAATATAAAGGCAAGAGTTGGCATTGCTTAATAAACAGAGAGGCAGCTTTGGAGTAAGGAAGATGTAGGCTCATATACTACCTTTTGAAATTAATGACTATGGTCATGAGTATGAATAAATTATAATACCTTTTGCTGTACTCAGAAATCTCTCAGAGACCATAAATTATAAAGAAGTGGTTAATTTGCATCCATGCAGGGAAATTCCACATTCGTGGTTCCATGCATGGATGATCATGAATTCAAAATTAAACTAAGAGCATGTTTGTGAAGAAACATTAAATATTCGGCTTTAAATTTGAGATTAATCTACAATACTATTGTAAAACCTTCAGTAATTTGGCAAAAAAATATTAGGCCAGTGAAGACCCCTTATTGAACATATTAGGATCTTATATTTAGCATGGGAAAGAACCTTGGAGGTTATTGTGGACAGCCCCTCTTGAGAGATGTGGAAAATGAGGCCCAAAGATATGGAGCAGCAGGGATGGAAGCAAACACTTTATATGTATCTCAAGCAGGATTCAACCAAAGTTCTTCCTGAGTCCAACATCTCTATTGAAAGAGCATTCCATCAATCAACAAAGACAACTTGGTAATGAGATTTCTCTAATTCAATTAATTTTGTTCTATGTCCCTTCTTGCCCTATTAGATGCTAGCAGGGGGAAAGAACTTTCTACTCTGCCAAGAAATATGGAGCCTGCACTGGAAATGATTTTCATTTTTCAGTTTCTTCAAGGTACTACAGTACTTTATTCTGCCTTAAAAAGTATTTTCCCCACAAATGATTCTTTAGAGAGCTAGAAGAATTAACAGATAAGTAGTGCTCCCAAAGCTTGACTGCTTTTTCTACTACAATATGCAACTATGATCTATTTTATGCACAAAGCATTTGCCTGCACCACACAGTAAATCACTGCCTCAAGAGACCTGAAAATGAACTACTACTATAAGGTAGTTTGCATCACACATTGCATGTGTTTCCTTGTTGGCCCAAACCTTTTACTCTTATGCTATGTGAGAGAATACCTTTTAAATGTCAAACTATGTTGTGGTAGCAAAGATATGTAAATAAAGTGGATGCTCATTGATTCAGGAATGCTTATTGTGGTTCAATCAGAGGTGTCAGATTCATAGCCCATGGTGGGGCAATCAGTCTGAGGCAAGCAGTCTGTAAAACTTCCAAGTGCTGCCCAAATCAGATTGGAAAATGTTTAGTAAAATAATTAAAAATACAGAACTGCATAGAAAATTCTATTTTGTGGTTTTCTAAGTCAATATGTGGCTTGTAGTGATGTGTTTCTATTTGAGTTTATCACTGTGAATTTAATTTAGTATTACTACACTGTAAGAAATGAATGAATCAATCAATATAATAAAACCTTTATCAATCCCTTATGTGCAGAGCATTGTGCTAAGTTTTGCAGATACAAAAAGAAAAGTAAATCAATTCCAACTTTCAAGGAGCTCACATCCTAATGGGGAGGACAACACATATGAAAAGTTTTTGCTGCAATTCAGGTGAAAAGACCCCATGGTCTTTAGAGGGCAGTAGCAAAGCCAATTGTAAAGACTCTTATTTAATGTCATTTCCCCTGATAAAGTTATATCCATTTCTTATACTGAAATTTTCAAGGACTTTGGTGATTAGAACTTTCATTTCTGTAGCAACCTTGGGTACTATTGCCAATCTGCATCAGGATAGGGGTTGCCTTACAGAATGGGGTCATTGGGGTGGAATCATTGCTATTTCTAGGGATATTCAGTGTACTATCTCCATCAGGGTCTATGAGAGGATGATGGTTGAGGTGGTGGTGGTTTGACCTGTGTGGCACATTGTGTCTCCTGTCTGCCTCAGGAAGCCTTGTTGCTTCAGCTAAGCTGGTTTGCCTGCCCCATGAGTGGCAGCTGGTGAAGATGGCTGGCTGGTTTTCCACAGGAACCACATCCTGGGAAGCTTACTGTGGGAAGGTGGCTGGAAGTGGGACCCAGTACTCAGCTACAATTCTTGTGGTTATCTGTCAGTGTGTTTAGTAGCTGTTGCTTATGATGATGAGAATGGTGAGCTTCTTCTCCCCAGTGATTTTTGTCCTCTATTATTGCTGGTGGTAGAATAGAAGTAGGTTTGGTGATTTGAGAAGCACTGTGAATGTGATGAATAAAGAGAGGTATGGGAAGACAAATAAAATGATAGCAAAGGAAAATAATCAAAGCCAAGAGGAACAGAAGCATACCACAACTACAACAATGTAAATATAAGAACAAGTACAAAATAAATAGAAGTAAATACTTAAATCTTGTAAAATTACAAAGAACAAACATCCAGAAGGAAGAGATATGAGAAGATAAATACTTCTTGTTCCTTTTTTAAAGTGGGATGTTCATGAGTATGAACATTGAAAAAACTTTTCAGAGTTTTCAATGTATTTTTAAAATTTTTCATCATTGGTTTTCTCTTTTTCCTTTTTTCCCTTTAAAATATTCTATGTCATATGGGATTATCCTGTGGGAAAGTGAAGTAGGGGGGATACAGGTGGAAATTCAAACAATATATTAGTTATCTATAAAAACATATTTAAAAAATAAAAATTTAACCTAAAACACAGAAGTAATTCTCCCTAAAGATGTCAAATTAAAAAGAATTAATTCAGCAACTTTAGCCTACTTTATCCATCCATTTTCCTTTTCTGTTAACCAAATCAACTTAAATAGGTTATAAGACAATTGGATAATTGGATGAAAGGGTCAGAGGACTAATTTGCCACATAAAATATGCAGGTGTATTTGAGGAATGGCTTTACTGACCTACCTGCATTTACAGATCTTGTGTCCCTGCTATATTCAAAGCTCACATATATGATATATATGTGTACATGTATGTATGGGTGTATATATGTATATATACTTTTCAGTATATAAATACAGTGGCCATTGCTGGATTTTTTTCCAGTTCTGCTAAGCGTAGAAACTTGGGACTGTCTAGTTTCCAACTTGGATCAATTTGTTCATCCTAAGGTGGCCTGGTACCCCTCTACTTCGGGGTTTCACTATATTGGTATTGGATTCAATGTGGAGAGTCAATCAACTCTAGCCCTGTTGGAGGTCAGAATCCATAGTTACATGTCCACCGGCATCAATATCCCCATAGTAGTTATTGAAGGACTGAGTCAATATACCTGACTTACTTTTGGAGATACTTCAGGAATTTTTTTGAAAGTCCTACTGAAGCCTTATGAAATTTTTTTGACAAACATTTTACTTAAAAGTTGATTTACCTGTAACGTGGTTTTTGAAAGTTTTTATTTTACATTCCTTTTTGGTGTTCCCAGTTACTGATTTCTGCATTTTATTCAATTATTAATGAACTTCAGTGAATCAATAAACAATTGTTAAATGAATATTATGTGCCATGAACAGTCCTAAGAATTGGGTTTTCATGGACAAAAATGACACGTTCTCTGTCTTTACCTAAATTACATTATAGGGAATGTAACAATGTCTTTGTTTAACCTTATGTGACCACATAATTTGCTCCTTGCATGTTCACAAGCAAAGATAAGGGACACAATTTTTACTAATCTTCATTGTGTTTCCACTGACTCTCATGATTAAACATTTAATGCCATATTTCTTGTTATAAAATAGTTAAAAATTCCCAGGAAATGTGTTGGTGTTTTTCATGGCACAAGATGGCATGTTGTCTAGAGGACCAGAATGGGCGTTAGAAAGACCTGAGTGATTAGGCTAGTCACTTAATAATCTCTTCCACTAAGTTTCCTCTTCTTCAAAATGGGCATAATAATATCACCTTACTCCCAGAGGTGTTCTGAAGACCAAGTTTGATAATAGCACCTAGTAAGTAGGGGTTTGGGGCCGAATTAGGAAGTAGCATGGTGAGTATGAGGGAGATCATGTGTAGAAGTGGAATGTAATGTGTGAAAAATAGCAAGTGAGTGAATTTATCTACATCACAGTGTGTGAAGGGTAACCACGGCTGATTGACCAGGAAATATAGTGAGTAGCCTGATTGTACGAGGGCCAAACAAGGGAGTGTGTATTTTATTCTAGAAACAATGAAAAACATCAAGGTACAGTAGAATCAATGACTTCGATGCAAATCTTGCCTCAAATGTTTCCTGCATATGTAACCTTGAATGAGTTGTTTATTCAATAATTTGGTTTTTTTGCTCACTGATTTATTCATTTATTTATTTGTTCATTAGCTTTTGTCAATTTTCTATCCATTCATTCATTGATTTATTTGTTTATTCCTTCCTTCCTTCAATTCCATTTTCCTTTAGCTATATTTTTTTACTGCACCAGACCAGTGTTAATATCTTTGCATGGAACTCCCAGTTATGAAATTGATCAGCTTGATGCAGAGTGAAACTTTCTCTGCAAACTACTCTTAGAAGTTTTCTAGGACCGTGAAAAGTGACATGACTTGGCCAGAGTCATATAGACCACCAGAAACAAGACAACCACAGTTCTTCTTCACTTGCAGTTCTATATCCATTAGGCCATGCTGCTTCTCAGAGCTTAGAACAGATAAATTACAGAGCATATATTTGAATTTTAAGTGCTTGTTTGCTTTTATTAAGGGATTCACTTAAGAACCTTTTTATACTGTCATTTCATCTTTTTAATTTTAAATCATCTTTAGTTATAAATATCTAAATTATGCACATTGCAGGAATGGGTCAATTCCATGAAGTGAGATATTCCTGGTTTCTAACAATCTTTCACTTTCTCCTTCTCCAACTTGTGAATAATTGCTCTGTGTTTTTCTCAGTGTGTATACACATGCATCTACAATTAAGAATTACTAGGTTCCCCAGAGAAAAAGTCTATGGAGTAGATTAAAAACAAATAATAAACAGAAGCATATGATGAGTAAGTCTTTACAAATTAATGATTTTTCTTGGGAGAATCCAAGTACCATGAGCAAAAAAATGCGTCCCTTGCCGTAATATCTGTGGTTGTGTTGAAAATAACAAATATTTTAAGAAAACTCTTTTTCAAGAAAAAGTTTTAATAAAAAAAGTATTTTTATTATTTGGAAAATGCAAAGACTTATAATGGATGAAAGTGTGATGTGAAATATTACACACCATGACTTAAGCATTACGTGTAACATAATAGTATCAAAAATCATATATGACTAGAAATGCTTTTGGCTTGTCACGTAACAAAGGTAAAAAGAAATAACAGATGGTCAACCCACATATTGTAGTGTTAGCTGCTAATTCCTAAGGAAATGAGAAAGATTCCACTGTTTTTCATGGAAACAATATTGAGAATTTGCAGAAGTCATAGGTAAGAATTTCAAAGACCAAAATGGAAAGAAAGAGCACTATTCATACTGATGAGATTCATGAGTCACCAATATTTGTGTCTATGCATTTTTTAAAAAAACATTCTTGCAGCATTTATTTTGACCCACTCTAATGCACTTCAGCATCATGTGTTAGAACTCAAAGTTTTCTAATTAACTGTATCAAAATCAGAGGCCACTAAACCATACATAAGGACACCTGCAGGCTCTTATATATTAATGTTGTTTATCTTCTATTATTTTTTTTACTTATTTGTGAATCATTTCCCAATTACACTTTTAATCTGGTTAAGACAGCACTCAGAAATGTTGTGGGCAGCAATGTGGACTATTGGACATGTGCTTATACTTCTGCTTTGCAGGGTCAAAACCTGGCATAGAGACTAGATTGCTAGACTGAAAAGTCAAAAAGAATTGGGTTCAAAGGCTGTTTCTGATATTTACTAGCTATAAGATCATGGGCAAGTCACATAATTTTTCTGAGCATCAGACATCTTTCTTTGAATCTAAAATATGGACAGATTGAGTTATATACACTTAGCTCATGAGGTCATAGATTTAAAACCTTAAATAACCTCAGATATTATCTCATCTAATCCTTGCATTTTAGAGATGAGGAAATCAAGATCCAAATAGAATGAGTGACTTAGCTAAAATTGCACAGGTACTAAGGGATATAGGAAAGATTTGAACCATGATCCATAGATTTTGACTTACATTTTTCACTTGCAGTTATCTAACGATTACCATTCATTTTTCTAGGTAAGGAAATTGAAGACACCAATGATACATGGTTAGTGATTAAAAGATCCTGAATTGGAGCCAAATCTCTGAGTCTGGGGTTCCTTCCACTAAGCCAGGGCTCTTGGGTTAGAGAGGTGCCCTCCCAACTAGCTGCAGCAGTCTTAGAGCTCTAAAAATTTGTTTTCATAAAGGTAGATTTTGATCTTTTTGAAATCCAACTTTCATTCAGTTTAAACAAAATCCATATTGTTCTACTTGGTGAATTTATTTTTTTTCAAATTAATGCTATTTCAAATTAATGCTTCTTTCATCTTGTATTAATCCCTTTGGAGTCAATAGCTTTATAAAATTATTTAAAGTATTTTAAACAATATCTTCACAAAAATATTTATTTTCAAAGCAGTATTCTCCCCTCCCCCTTTTAACCAATCACTCCAATTTTCCCTAATGTATCTTGCCTTTCAAGGGAGCTTTCCCTTACTTTGCCAAGAGATCTGCATGGATTACACTTGACCTTCCTGTTCCCCTTAATACATTTCTCTCCTCTATTTGAATATAAGCAACTTTAGTGCAGACACTACCTTGATTGTTTGTTTTTCTGTTCATAGAACTTAGAACTATAGCTGGTACAGGCTTTGTCTAAATATCTTGTATAACTTTTCTTCCATCAGCCAACAAGATTATTTAACCATTCTCTCACACATTAGTTTGAGAAAATAGGATTTTTCTTCGGAGCTCTAACCTTAAAATTAAGGATTAGTGTTACCATCATGTAATTCTGTCACATCCAAATATTTTCAGAGAAAAAGATGATAAAATTACAGAACTTGCAGGTTGGAGAGGGCCTGAGAGGCAATTCAATGCAATACATACATCCGTGAGCT
Organism: Trichosurus vulpecula; assembly: GCF_011100635.1. Classification (NCBI taxonomy): domain Eukaryota; kingdom Metazoa; phylum Chordata; class Mammalia; order Diprotodontia; family Phalangeridae; genus Trichosurus; species Trichosurus vulpecula. The sequence goes on from NC_050578.1 coordinate 33,727,138, forward strand.
ACGCTGCAAATCCAGCAAATATTTCTCCAATCTATAGAGGAAGACTTTCTATAATGAGGAATCATTATTTTCAAGAGTAGTATAACTTCACTAAAGAACAGCTCAATTTTTAAAGGAAGCTTTACTCTTCCCATGTCAGGATAAAATCTCTCCTTTTTTGCAACTTTTGTCTATTAATGTTGTTTGTGAAATATCCATCCTTTGCACCTGGTCATGATGTACTCCTGCTTTTGCCATTTCCATCTATTGTAATTACTTCTAATCCTCTTTCTGCAAGAAAATATATATAGAAATTTAATCCCACTTCAACATACTACTTCTTCAAAAACTTCAAGAGAGTTACCATATATTATTTAAGTTTTTTTTCCCCAAAATAAATATCTAATTTCCTCCTCCTATTTCCCATATGGCACGGGAATCCACTCCAGCTCAGAAATGGTTAAGTAGTATAGTGAATAGAGTTCTGGGCTTAGAACCAGGAGGAAACCTGCTTCTGCTATTTGCTGGTTGTATGACCTCGGGTAAGTCACTAAAATATTTTCAGCCTTAGTTACCTTTGAGATAAGTAAAGTGTTTTGCAAATCTTAAAGCATTATACAAAAATTAACTCTTATTGTTGTCAATGCTCATTTGAAATGTAGTTCCTGGAACTGAATGCAATACTATAAATCTGCACATGGAAACTGATCAAGGTAGTGCTCATTCTGACCACAGCCATGTGTTCTGAGATTAAAAACCCCATAAATTCAAACTTCCTTTTCTTCCCCTGATAATAAGTATCCTCCAGATTACTGAAGATCAGCTTGATGCAGCTTCACTCTAAAAACTTTGGAATCCAAGGCAAATAAACCAGAAGTGATTTCTTCTGAATATTATTTTGCTATTTGGCCTAGCTAACAGTTGAGTGCTTCATGAGAGACTTAGAATTTTATTCCTCTATAGCAGTATGAATCTTAATTTAACCACCCTCCTTTAATTCCTGCAATAGTCCATATTTTGCAAATCTATTACTTGGTACCTGAACTTTCCAACTATAGCTTCATTCAATTCAGATAGCATCTTGGCAAACATATAATACAGATTTTCTTACAGAGTAAGCAAGTGTGTGTGTGTGTGTGTGTGTGTGTGTGTGTGTGTGTTTGTGTGTGTATGTGTCTGCACACACACACGTATGTATAAGCAATTCTAGGTGGCCCTCTTCTTAAGTTGGGGTGGACAAGAATTTAGATTATTTTTCCTCCTACAAAAATCTTCATAGCAGTTATATTCAATGGTATAATTTATTCTTTGATTTAATTTTTACTTTTATGATAATTTTGTGTTTTATTGAAGCACTTTTTTTATTTTACATCATTATCATGTCCCAATTACTCTAGTCCCCATTAGAATTTTTCATGTAAAAAATATATTCTTTAAAAAAATGGGAGGCAGACTCAAGATGGCAGAATAGAGGCAAAAATTCACTGAAGCTCTCCCCAAAACCCATCCAAATGCCTCTAAATAACAACTCCAAACAAATTCTAGTATACCAAAACCCACAAAAAGATGGAGTGAAACTATTTTCCAGCCCAAGATAATAAAACATTGGTAGGAAAGGCATGTTGGACCAGGGTGAGAGAACACAGTCCAGCACAGAACACAGTGGCGCAGACTGAGCCACAGCAAACCAGGAGCAAGCCTTTGGAGCCACTGAATCAGCAATAGCAGCAGCTGCTTCTGCAGCAATCAGCCAGCAGATGGTAAGGGGGGTGGGACAACCATTAAGAAGGAGATTATAGTAATCTCTTTGCTCACACTAGAGGCAGGACTCTGTTGCTTTCACAAGACTTGGATCAAGTTCCCAGTTTTGAGTGGCAATCCCAGCGCAAGGAGGAGCAATAGAACACCAAAGCTTGTGGTCACAGTGGAGCAGGGACCCTCATCACCATTCCAGGGCAGAAAGGAATGCTTGTGGTCTCTCACAGACCAGAGCACAGGCCAGGAAGAGTAATAAACATCTCTCTTTAGATCATATCATCTTGGAAGAGCTGCAAACATACAAGTCTGTAGAAGTATCTTAGAAAATAGCTTCACAAAACCCTTGAAGCTTGGGACAGTGGGCCCTTCACCATGGAAGCAGAGCTGTACTCTACCAAAGAGTTAAAAATCAAGAGATAGGCTGAGAAAATGATCAAACAATAGAAAGTTTCCTCCATGGAAAGTTACTATGGAGACAGTGAAGAACAAAACATACACTCAGAACAAGCTAGCAAAGTCAAAGCTTCTACATCCAAAGCCTCTAAGAAAAACACAAATTGGTCTCAGGCCATGGAAGAGCTCAAAAGGGATTTGGAAAATCAAGCAAGAGAAGTACAAGAAAAATTGGAAAGACAAATGACAGTGATGCAAGGAAATTAAGAATAATGAATCAACAACTTGGAAAAGAAGGCAGAAAAAATTGCTGAAGAAAATAACACCTTAAAAAACAGACTAAGCCAAATATTAAAAGAGGTAGAAAAAACCAACAAGGAGAATAGTGCCTTAAAAAGTAGAATTGGCCAAATGGAAAAGGAGGTACAGAAACTCACTGAAGAATATTTTTTTTTAAAAATTCTAGAAATGACCAAATGGAAGCTAATGACTTTATGAGAAACCAAGAAAGAGTAGAACAAAACCAGAGGAATGAAAAAAAGAAGAAGACAACATGAAATATATTACTGGAAATACCTAGGAAAAATAGATCAAGTAGAGATAATTTAAAAAAATTGGAAAACCTGAAAGCCATGATGAAAAAAAGAGCCTATGTTGTCTTTCAAGAAATTATCAGAGAAAACTGATCTGATATTCTACAACCAGAGGGTAAAATAGAAATCCAAAGATTCCATTGATCACCCCCTGAAAAAAAAATCACAAAATGAAAACTCCCAAGAAGATTATAGCCAAATTCCAGAGTGCCCAGGTCAAGGAGAAAATATTGCAAACAGCCAGAAAGAAACAATTCAAGTATGATGGAGCCATGGTGTCAGGATAACACACGATTTAACAACTCCTACATTAAAGGATTGGAGGGCTTGGATTATGGTATTCTGGAGGTCAAAGGAAGTAGGATTACAGTCAAGAATCACATATCCAGAAAAAACTGAGTATAATCCTTGGGGGGAAATACATATTTAATGAAATAGAAGACTTTCAAGCATTCTTGATGAAAAGACCAGACCTGGAAAGAAAATTTGACTTTCAAATACAAGATTCAAGAGAAGCATAAAAAGGTAAACAGGAAAGGAAAATGATAAGGTGATTAATAAGGTTAAATGGTTTGCGATCCTCTATGAAATGAACTTTCTCGTTATTAGGGCAGTTAGAAGGGTATATGGACAGAGGGCACAGGTGTGAGTTAAATATGAAGCAATGTTATCTAAAAAAATAAAATTAAGGAATGAGAGAGGAATGTACTGGGGGAAAGGGAAAGGGAGAGGTAGAATGATGTAAATTATCTCACATAAAAGAGGGAAGAAAAGGCTTTTACAGTGGAGGGGAAGAGGGGAAATCATGGGGTGGGGGTGCAGTATGAACCTTACTCCCATCAGAATTGGCTTAAAGAGTAAATAACATACAAACTCAATTGGATATAGAAATTTATCTTACCTTACTGGAAAGTAGGAGGTGAAGGGGATAAAAGAAGGGGGCAGTGATAGAAGGTAAGGCAGATTGGGGAAAGAGGTACTCAGAAGAAAACACTTTTAAGGAGGGACAGGGTGAAAGGAAAAATAGAATAAAATAAATGGGGGGATAGGATGGAAGGAAATACAGTTAGCAGTAGTAAATGTGAAAAAATAGAGCATATTTCTCTGATAAAGGCCTCATTTCTCCAACATAGAGAGAACTGAGTCAAATTTATAAAAATAAGAGCCGTTCCCCAATTGGTAACTGATTTAAAATACGAACAGCTTTCAGATAAAATAATCAAATATGTCTATAGTCATATAAAAGATGCTCTAACTCACTATTGATTGGAGAAATGCCAATTAAAACAATTGTGAGGTACTATCTCATATCTACTAGATTGGCTAATAGTACAGAAAAAGAAAATGACTGTTGTTGGAGGGGATCTGGGAAAAAATGATACATTAACCCACTGTTGGTAGAGTTATGAGCTGATTCAACCATTTTTAAAGCAATTTGGAACTATGCCCAAAGGAATATAAAACCTCACATACCTTTTGACCTAGCAATACCCCTACTAGATCTACATCCCAAAAGAGATGAAAATCAAAAAGGACCTATATGCACAAAAATATTTATTGCAGCTCTTTTCTGGTGACAAAGAATTGAAAATTGAGGGTGATGTCCATCAAATGGGGAATGGGTGAACGAATTGTGCTGTGTAATTATGATGGAATACTATTTTACTACAAGAAATGGTAGGCAGGATTGTTTCAGAAAAACCTGGAAAGAATTACATGTGCTGATGCAAAGTGAAATGTACTGTGTGTAAAGTAACAGCAATATTGTAAGATAATCAGCTGTGAATGACTTAGCTATTCTTAGCAATACAGTGATCCAAGACAACTCTGAAAGACTTGTGATGAACACTGCTATTCAGCCCTAGAGAAAGAACTGATGGTATCTGAATACAGATTGAAGCACACTTTATTTGCTTTCTTTTTTTTGTGTTTTTTTAATGTTTTCTTCCACAATATGACTGTTATAGATACGTTTTGCATGACTACACATGTATGCCCTAAATCAAATTGCTTGCTTTATCAAAAAGGGATAATGGGGAGGGAGGAAGGGAGAAAATTTAGAACTCAAAATTTTAAAAATGGATGTTGAAAATTGTTTTTACATATAACTGGGGAAAATACTTTTAAATGGAGATTTTATTAATATCATTCATTTTGAGATCACTTTAACTTTTGAATAATTTTCCCCTTCCCTACCATTTGGATAGTTCTTCATGAAAATGAACAACAGATTTATTTTAAAAACTGCACATTAGAAGCTATTTTCACATCTTCATACTTTACATCATCTAATAATATAACCGAGAAATACCCAAGTGCTAAAGCCAAAACTCTTTAGTGAAAAAAAAAAGCAAATTCATCAACTGTTTGCTTATAAATATGACTGGGCTTGGCAAGTGCAGGAGGGCAATCATCTTTTTTGAGCTGCTAGAAGGAGGAAACCAAAAATAAAAGAAAAAAATAATACAATAATTATGCTTGTATTGCTTTGGAATGTATGGAAAAAATTTCTCCAGAAAAGATGGTAAGATTATTTTAATTAATGAGGGAGTAGCAATTATTCTAAAAGAAAGCAGAATTTTTCTATCCTCTAATTGGAATTAAAAGGATTTTTTTTCATGACTTGATTAGAATTTCAAGAAGAGGTTAAGCCATGTGCTGTCAGATTTAAGAGCATTGCTTTATAACATCATGATATTTTGCAGCACTGTAAAGCCTAAGAGAAATAATGCTGTAAATTGTATTGACAGGATTTTCATTCTTAAGCCCACATTTTATTGTTCCAGTATCCTTGAACAAATTGAGGCCCACTATCTCATTAGATTGGATAGACACATTATTGAACATACAAAAGAACAGCAAAGGTCACTGAATATTTTTGAAGAAGGTCGATAGATGTTCAGCTTTGTAGATTTGTACAAAAACCCCTTTATACATCATAAGTATCTATTTTAGTCATATTTGTAGGACATGTATAGATTATGTGTTCTTAAAATGACAGATTTCTTTTGAATTGATATCAACATGTTTAGCAATTATAATTTAAAATTGAAATAGCAAGGTATTTCTACAGTATAAAATTCATAGCATAATTGACACAAGATCAAATTTTCACTAACTTTATCATCTAACTTTTTTACTTGGTTCCATATTTTCTTATGCTACAATGCTTCAATAAATCTATGACTGCATTGATGGTGTAATTCCCTCCCCTGATATTGCAATCTATCCATACTTGCCTATCTTATACTGTTCTTATTCATTGTCTCACATCAGGTCACAAGATGGAATCACCTTCCAAATCTGCTGGGTGTTCTCCTTATGTTCTTTGGACATTGTCAGAATATTCACATGTGATCTGGGCTGACCCTTAGTTATTCCTCACTCTTGACATATGACCATATTATATTTTGTTGTCACATATTTCTTTGGGGAAATTGTTTACTTCATAGTCTTCTTGCTTTGCCCTTGTGACCTCCCTTTTCCATGGATGAGTTTCTCTGAAAATTTCTGTTTTGAGAAAGGGATCAGACCAGCCATGCTTAACTCACTAGACTTTTCCCACATGCTTCATTTGCCTTCTTCTTCTGCTCTTGAGTCCTTCATTTTCACATTAGTGAGTTGTTCTGAGAGCCTCCATTTTAAGGAAAGTTTGCTGTCTTTCTTCCCCTGAATTCGTCATGCCCCTCCCTCCACCCTCATACCTTTTTGGACTCTTTTTCAATTCCCTTTATATGTTTTATTCAGCCTTCAGTGTGCAAGTGATGGCATGTATTTCTTTTTGCTCATATTTCTATCCCTAGCACTTAGCATACTGTCTGAAACACAGTGAGTATGTAATAACCTTGTTAGCATGACTTGACTCTCTGTTATTCTTTCTTTGGTTCTCATCTACTCTCCACCTACCATGTTACATTTGGTTTCATTAATTAGTTTATTTAATTGGAATTTGAAGATTTCCATTTACTTGGGACAAAAACAAAGTTTCTAATTGGTTGGCTTCACAAAGGTTAAAAGTGATAAACAGTGATTTTCCTAATCAGCTCAGAATTAAAAGGGAAAATGTAGGAGAAAACAGAGTCTACTATTCTCTGCACCAGCATCTTTCTCTTTCACATCCTCAGCCTCTCAAGGGCTATAACTAGTCTGGGCCATTATGAATATTTTTTAAATAAAAATTCCTATTTCAGGACCATTGATATTACCTAGTTACTTACAACCCTAAATTTTATTCCATTTCTACCCTCATACTAGAGTCAACATTATATTATGGTATTGATAAAAAAGCAGACAATAGTCCACTTTCTCCCCTAAATTGGAGCAGCTATAGCTGAAGAAACTACTACTTCTTCAAGAAATCTTCTACCTTCATAGCTCTCCTAAGTACATTCTTTCAGATTGTGAATTCTTAAAAATTGTAGAATACTTTCCATTCCCTTTTAAGACTACCATTTCACCACTTCCTGCCCTCAGACTGATGATCAAACTCAGGAAACAAACTGGACCCTGTTTAACATTACTTCTCATGTGACACCTTCATTCTACAGCAAAATTTCGTTTCGTCGACATTCCACCAGGAATATGCTTTCCAATTTTCACTATAGTCTGTCTCTTAGTTCTCTTCTGTCATTACCCACAGCCATGTGTAATGTAATCTGGAGGTGTCAGAAGAGAACTAGGTGAATTTGTAGTCTATCAAGGAAGGCCTCAGAAAAATTTGTTCCCTGTCTCCAAATACTTAACAAATCCCTCCAACATAGAGCCTTAGTACAGCTATCTTCCTATAATCATTGATCCAACTAAGCAGTCAAAGTCAGATTTTATTAGAAAGATTTAATCTTCTTTGGATCTGGTGCCCAGAACTCCCAAATCTACTTTGATTTATTGTAGTGGTTCCATCTTTCTATTTTATTTTTTTCTCCTTCTAGTCACCTATGAGTTCAGATTTGAGCTGTTGTTTTTCCTTTTAGCTGACCCCAGTCTGGGCTTTATGGTTAAAGTGGCTGGACCCAAGCTATGAAGCAGAGGATATGGGAGAGGAATTGGAAGATAAACAAAAAGGCAGTTTTCTGATTATCTAGATTGCCAGTACAGTGACCTTCCAACTACAGACTTTGCCCCAATTTGACTTTACCCCAAATTCTACCAGCTTAAAAAAAACAGAACCAAACAAAATAAGAGGATCCTAAGATAATTCTAAATCAAAATACCAATAATTATCTAGGAAACCTTGCTACTTGGTATGTTCCATGCAACTGTGTAAAACTTGAACATATAACATATTGAACTTATTTCTGCTTTGTGGTAGAAGTATTTCAACTTAAAGAATGAAAATCTACTTGAAATCTCTATGTCATAAAACCAGTTGTTTTTAAAAACAGTAGTATATATGGAAATTTGATTGTTAGTATACAAAAAAAAATCAGTATGTGCCTTAGGAAGAGGAGAAGTATCATCTCCCAGTGATATCTGCTTTGCGTGAATGAGGCAATCTTGGAAAACAGACATATTTCGGTAGTTCTTGAATTAGCTTTGAATCACCATGCTGCTTACATGTTCCATGGAAACCATTTTTGCCCTACTGGATTCCCATGTGCCTTATGCCATCACTGGGTTATTTGATGGATGTTCCCATTTTATCACTTCACACCTGTCTTCTTCCTGAGCCGCACTACACTTGCCCCCCTCCCCTGTTTGGACTGATTCATAAATAAAAGGTCATTCCATGAGATTTATATATGTACTTTTCCAGCTATTTTTCCCCGTACAACTCATCAGCATTTGATACCCTTATGATTTTGCGCAGACTACCTAGTGAGAGCACAGCTATGACATTTTACTTTTCCCAGCCCTCAGCATGAAGACACAGTTACACTGAGTAATGACACATAAACCAATACCTTTCTTCCTATGTTGAACTCTACTCAGGATGAGTTATAAACAATATAAAAGCAACGTAAAAGAAGAAGAGTGTCTATGACTTCCCTGGAAAGTTGAATATTAAGTCTAAAGATAAAGTGGGCCTTAGTACCTCCCTGCACAACATCTCATTTTGTTTGTGCCCTACTGTTAAGGGAACCTTGGAACTGTTATGCAGGGAATATACTTTCATAGTTCAGGGAAAGGGACAGTAAATGAAGTCACTTCTACGTAAGGCAAACCAATTTACATATAACTTGCATTTTTATTGGATCATGGCTTCCTTTTTTCTTCTATTTTTCACAAGTGCTTCAAAATCGTGTCTCTGACAGGTAAATTATATATGATCTCCTGGAAGATTTGAAGGGAATTAGGAGTAGAATGAGAGCTTCATTCTACTTCAATACTTTTGTAATTGACAGTTTTATTTCAGGACCAATAAAGTTCCATTTTCATATTGCTTCTGGTCTCTTCCTAACTATGATTTGTTTTAATTAAAGAAAATGAGTTGTGAATTGCTGATAAAATGTGTAAATGAGTGGGCAAGCCAGTGAGATCTCACTCTGTGATAACAGAATGAGAAATGAAGATTAGCAAACAATTATATTTTGTCAAAACTCTAAGTGACAGTCTTTAAAACTAATCTGATTGAATTACATAAAGGCAGTTTGTGTTTATTCTTCTGTACTTTTGAGTATATAAATACTTTCCATTTTTTCCAGGCTTGTTAGTAAATTTCCTTCTTGTTGTCAGTTTATGTAGTAAATGGAGGGGGGAGGGATATGTTATGCAGGTTTACAGGCCTGGATGGAAGAAAGCCTTAGAGGATTTTAGGTTTTTAAGTTCATAAAGACCTTGGGGATTATCTATCTTATGATCACTACTTTATACATAAAATAAACATAGCCTGGAAAGGTAAAATAACTTGTGAAGGTCACAGGGGGTATGTGAAACTCATACTTTTCCTTTACTATGTAAAGACAAACAAACATGATATAATTTTCAAAATACAGAATTTCTCCCTTGCATTCCTGTGTGTTTGTAGGGCTTTAGGGAGCAGCATATAGAGTGGAGACTGATTGAACTGATCTTCCTTTAAGGGCATTTAGGGCCACCTAACAATTGTAATGGACATGGTGCATATTCCTCAATGTGACCAACTGAATGAAATATATAGTGAAAATCTTTGTAAGTGGCATGAATGAAAAAACAAGGAGAGGTTGGGAGCAGAATGTCTAGAATGCCCAGAGTTCGGGTGTTCAGTTGATTTTTCATTTAAGTCTTTATTAAATCTTTACAAGCTTTGTTTTTGATCTGAATTTCTGTTTTCTGCTTCCCTAGAGGCCACATAATATGGGCCAGAATCAGAAGGGTAAGGGATAATGAAGCTAGCATGATATCTATCCCAGTGGTACCTATTTGAATCATACCAGTTCAGTTTACTCCCAACCCACATCCTCAAAAAAAGGAGAACCTCATGTTGAAGTTGTAAGTAGGCTTGTATGAATTTCCACCATCAACCTTATCATCGTTCTCAAGAGCTCTATAGTGGGCTGCAAAGGAAGTTGAATGCAAAAGGTTAAAATCAAAGATGCTAACTTGCTTACTCTGTGATATAAACTCATTACATAGTAATCCTCTGTGGTGTAATGTGTGCCCAGTCTTTGGAAACATTAATAGCATGACTAGGTGTGAAACACCTAGTTCTAGGAGAATAGCCACCAAAAAAATTATTAATTTCAAAGACCACAGAAATATATGACTTTAGCCAGCTGGCATTGCAACTGTATCAAGTTTTGTGGACACTAGCTTACTGGGTTTCCTTCTTTCTCCTAGCACAATTTATCCCTGCAAAAATGGCCTACTTTCCAAATAGAGGCAATGAAGGCTCCACTTTCCTCTGATTCTTTATACTTTCTAAAGGCAGGTCCATCTTTTGTAGGATATTGTTATATTCCTTGAAGGCGTAGACTTAAAAGCCTAATTATTTTATATCCTGAGTTAACATTAGCTATTTGTCCACAAAATCAGATATTAAATGATTAATTACTTCTAATAATTTAAAATCACACTCTATTTCATCCTGCAAATGATTTACCTTTTATGGGGTGTATATGTGCATACATATAGAAACAAAATATACAAAAAGTAAATACAAGGAGAAAATGGTAATGGCAAGCATCAAGCAGAAAAAAGTTTCAAATAGATGTCTGAAAAGAGTTTTAAATCAAGTTGGGGATTCTAAGAGGTAATGGTGAGGAAAGACTTCTTCCCAGGCATGGAAGACAGTTTATGCAAAGACATATAGATCAGGAGTCCAATGGAATACTGAGAAAGAATTTATCAGGAACTCTAACTTATTAATGAGAGAGACTCAAAAATATCCAGATAGTTAAAGTTAATGAAAGGCAAAGTTGTTGTCCATTGACCTTAGTCTTTGATCCATCATGGATCTCATTCATTTAAGTGTCCCATTCTTCCTTCCAGCCCTCCTACCTCCCTCTTCCTAGGAATAGAATCAATTCACTAATTTTGTGCTTCTATGTGGAAATCCACCTTCCCTCTGAGAAATCTTCTCCCCTGTGCTAGGCTTGGATATTTCTAATACTCCAGCCTGTTTTCCTAATCATATTGGAGTGCTTTCTGAGATTTAGTCATATGATCAGTACTGCAGACTCCAATAGAGAAAGGTCTTTTTGTGAGAACTCCATGTAGCTTTACCTGGGATAATTTGGATGTGGGGAGTGAGGAAAGAGCTTCCTCAGAATCTCTGATTTAGCTCAGAGGCTGATGTAAGGTGGATAGTGATGGTGAGAGCCCATAGTTTAGGCCTTTATAAGCAGCGATGTGAATTTTTTTCTTCTTTATGTCTTCCATACACACAATACATGGCATCTTACACATATGGATCACATAGGTGATCCATAAATGTTTGTTAAATGCATATACACTAATGCCCATCACAGCCATGAGGAAGGGAAGATTAAGCGAATCAACACTCTTTTTGGCTTTGGGTGTGAAGATCTGTCTTACAATCATAAGAAAAAATGAGAATGATGGAACATAAAATGTAATAATTTTCTTCCTTTCATCAAGAAGTAGGGGAGTAGGAGAGAGGAAAGGAGGAATGAAAGGGTGAAATAAATCGGGGGGGGCACACAAAGAAAAACAGAGACAGAGAGAGACAGAAAGAGAAAAAACACAGAGAAAGAAAGAGAAAAAGACAAAGACAGAAACACAGAAAAAATATTAAAGCAGCAAAGAAAACATTCACATCATGAAATGAGTGGGAAAAATTATTACAGAACATTTTAAATATTAAAGTGGTAGCTATGGATGTCAGTGTATTTGAACCCAAGACTGCTGCAGGATCTTTGACTTTTTAAATTTATTTAAAATCCATATTAGTTTTGTCACCTCATGTAGAGACTATATTAATCTTATGTGCCCTTAGGTTTTTTCTGAGACACCAAAGGTGGTGAGGATACATTGATGTCCTCTATAGAATCAAGGAGAAATTCAGGCTGAATATTACGTGTGGAATTAATTGGACCTTTTTCTTCAAATGCAAATAATGTCTCTTAGTGAGTAGTGATTTTTAACAGTTCAATTTACGGAACCAAATAGAGAGAAAAGAAAATTACCTTAGTTGCCATTTCAAATATTAAAAAAATAATGTTTTGGGGGGCGGAGCCAAGATGGCCGCATGAAGGCAGCTTCTTACTGGAGCTCTCTCACAAGGTCTGTCAGATTCCCATAAAAAAGTGAATTTGAGCAGATTCGAGAGAGTCAGAAACCACGAGCAGTCTGCGTGGGGCAAATTTCCGAGCCGGGAGAGTTTGAAAGGCCGGAGGAACGAACCTGCAGGCTCGGAGAGTGCTCGGTGCGGAGCTGCTCCAGACCAAGGCGGAAGCGGCTGGCCGGGAAATCCACGTGGGAGACGGGCTGGGAGAAAGCTGGGCGCCCGAAACCGGCAGAGATCCCCAGGCCTCCCAACACAGGACCGCAGTCTCTGGGAGCGACGAGAGGCAGCGCAACGCCACCAGCCGAGAAAACACCCAGCCCTGACGCTTGCAAAACCCAGGAACTCGGCTTCTTGAACTTCCGGAAGACTCAATGGCCAGGTAACCGGCTCTAACCCCTCCCCCCCTCACCCAGAGAATTCCTCGGGAAAAAAAAAAGAGAACTGAAACAGAGGAGAGAGTAGCGGGGCTTCACAGGACAAATACTAGAAGCTCATTAGTCCCAGAGGGGAAGAGTCGGCAGGGGGCCAAGCCAGGAGCCCAGACGTAATCTTGCTCCCCCAGGGGAAGTGCCAGACATCAGCTCAAACAACAAACAGCTGAGACCATTGCTGAAAAGCAAGTTCTGGAGAGCATCCACAGGGAGTGAGACGCCAGGGAGCCAGACCCCTCCCCCACACCTCAGGAAACTGAAGGTTATAATTCTAGACTCACAACCCCCAGAATAAGAAAGCTGGGACAGAAAGCCCTGAGATCCACAGATAGAAATTCGTTGTAAAGCCAGCAAAAGGCAAACCAACATGAAGAAGAACACAAAAAAACCGAGGACAATAGATTCTTTTTATGGAGACAGGCAGGATCAAAATATTGACATAGAAGAAGATAGCAATGACACGGTAGACACATCAGATACCTCAAAAGCTAATATGATCTGGTCTCCAGCCCAAAAAGCACTGCTGGAAGAGCTAAAAGAGGATTTTAAAAACCAAATTAGGGAGGTAAAAGAAAACATGGAAAAAATGGAAAAGTCCCTAAAGAATAAGATTGGCGAAATGGCTATGGAGATTCAGAATCTAGAGAGAGAAAAGGACACCCTAAGAGGTGAAATCAACCAATTGAAAATGGAGGCTCAAAAGCAAAATGTAAACACTAACTCATTTAAAATTAGACTTGAGCAAGTAGAAGCTAATGAATCTATGAGGCATCAAGAAGTAATAAAAAAAATAATGTTTTATTTCCAATCACAGCAATCACTCTATTAAAAATATCTATCCCCCATTTCAGGGGCATGATCAGAGGAGATCAGAAGTGCAAGGTGTATCAGAGACTGTCAAGTCCTACTGATTTCTTGATATTAATTTACTAAGAAATGTAGTTATTTATATTGTCCAAATACAGGAACCAGTATGGGGTAGGAGTTAGAGTGCTAGACTTTGAGTCAGAAATGTTAAGGTTCAAATTCTTCCAGATTCATTTATTAGCTATGTGACCCTGAGCAAGTCAATTAACTTCTCAGAGATGAGTGATTGTTTTCCCCAAAAGCTCATTTTTTTCCCTCCTTCCCAGGTCTTTTGTATTACACTATTACAAAAAAAAATCCAACCTTCTTTTACCTTTACCCAAATGCTCTCCACCATTTCTTTCCTCAGGTCCCTGTATTTCTTTAAACGAGTATATTATATAGAGAGTTAGAAATGGGAATAATCAGAGGGAAGATGATATCCTTGAAGGGCATTAGGAATACCTTCATGCAGAGGTGGGATTTTAACTGAGATTTGAAATGACAGGAGGTAAAGATAGGGAAAGGGGAAAACTCTATATGGATGGGGGAGGTGGAAGAACTAATGAAAAAGTCATAGAACCCAGATATGAAGTGTCATGTATGAGGAACAGTGAAGAAGTCAATGTGGCTGGATCATAAAATATGAAGGGAGTAAAATGGAAGAAGAATGGAAAGGCAGGAAAGGGCCAGTTTGAAAGCCAGAAAGAGAATTTTACATTTGATTCTGGAAATAATAGTGATTCACTGAAACTTATTGAGTAGGGGGAAGACATAATCAGAACCATCCTTTAGTAAAGTCACTTTGATAGAAATAGGGAAAATGGACAGGGTTAGGAAGTTGCAATAGTCTAGGTATGGAGGTTTGATTCAGAGTTGTATCAGTGTTGAAAGAGAGAAGATAAGGACATGTACACTGGAGATGTCAAGAAAAATGAACAGGATGGGGCAACATACAGACCTACCTCAGAGATACCACTATTTGGTTCCAGACCACTGCAATAAAACAAATATAGCAATAAAGCAAGTTACAGAAATTTTTTGGTTTCCCAGTGTATGTGAGTTATATTTATACAATACTGTAGTCTGTTAAGTGTGTAATAGTATTATTGTCTAAAGAGATAATAGAAATACTTTAATTAAAATATTTTATTCTAAAAAAATGTTGATCAACTTCTGAAACTTTGGCTGGTTGTAATTTCTTTTTTCTTTTTTTCTGGTTGAGGGTCTTGCCTTAATGTTGATGGCTGCTGTCTGAACAGGGTGGTGGTTGCTGAAGGTTGGGGTGGCTGGGACAATTACCTAAATAAGACAACAATGCAGTTTGCCACATCAGTTGATTCTTCCTTTCACTTGAACACTTAGAAGCTGTTGTGAGGTTATTAATTGGTCTAATTTAAATGTTTCATTTGTGTGTCAGGGAACAGGGAGGCTGGAGGAGAGGGAGAGAGATGGGGGAGCAGGTGGTTAGTAGAACAGTCAGAATACACAAAACACTTATTGATTAAGTTTATCATCTTATGTGGGTGTAGTTAATGGTCCCCTAAAACTATTACAATAGCAAGCATCAAAGGTAATTGATCATAGATCACCATAACAAATATAATAATAATGGAAAAAATGAACTATTCCTAGATTTACCAAAATGTGGCACAGAGATAAGATGTGAGCACTTGCTGTTGGGCAAAAAGGACCAATAGACTTGCTCAGTGTAGTGTTGCCACAAACCTTCAAATTGTAAAAAACACAATATCTATGAAGTGCAGTAAAGTGAATGACAATAAAATAAATTATTCCTGTATTGTATACTGGGGGTGAGTTAGAGCAGGAAGTAAAGGAGACAAATAGGTTGGGGCCTGAGGGACTTTAAAGATGGTGGTATCCTTGATAATAATAAGGCAATTTGGAAGAGGACAGTGTTTGGTGAGAAAACATAGTAGACTCTATTTTGGATATGTTGAATTTGAGATGTCTAAGGTAAATAAGATAGAGTTATCTAACAGGAAGCTGGAGTAGTAGAGATGCAAGAACAGAAATCAGCAGGGAGATTAGGATTGTATAGAACTAAAAATCATCTCATAGAGATGGTTGAGAGCTTTGGAGCTGTGGAAAACAAATGATATTGGGCATAGAGATGAGTAAGATTAGAACCTTGTAGAACATTCACAATTATCAGGTATGACCCAAGTAAAGCTCTATCAAAGGAGATTTAGAAGGAATATTCAGACAAATAGGAAGAGAACTAGGAAAGCATAGTGTTACAAAATATTAGAAAGAAGAGACTGTCAAGAAATGTGTGATCTTCAGTGTCTGAGAGGTCAAGAAGGATGAAGATTGATGAAGATTGATTGAGGGGAAAAAAGATCACTAGGTTTAGCAGTTAAGAGTTTAAGTTCAATAGTAAGATTGAAAGTTAAGATGTTCCAAGGGAAATGGGAGATTCTAAGAGATGGAGGTGAGCAGGGAATGTATCATTTGCATTGATGGCAGACTCTGGAAAGGCAAAGAGACAGAAATGCTAGGTTGGAGGAAGAGGGATAAAGACAGTTTCATTGAAGTAGAGAGTACCTGGAGGGGAGTTATTTATTTATAAGTGAGAAAAGGGAGTAGCCAGATTGTGGAAGCCTTTAACTACCAGAGGATGTTGTATCTGATCCTAGAGGTAATAGGTAACCACTATAGTTAATAGAGTAAGGGAATGATGTGTTCAGAACTTTGTGTTCCAAAGCAGGAAAAGAGTACTGAAAATAGACTCTTAGGGTTTTAGACATTGAGATGTCAGGAAAGGAATAAAGAGATAATGAAAAGTGCAGAAAGACTAGCTAGATAGATGGATGATAATCAAAGAAAGTATCTCCATGGAATGGTTGACAGTACTAAATGCTTCAAATTTTAAGAATGATGAAGGTTAAAAAGAAGACATTTGGTTTAGTATTGATGTTATCAATGATCATTGAGATAGTGGGGGCCAAAGCATGACTGCAAAGGAATTAGATGGAGTTGCAAAATCACTGTGTATATAAATACAATACATATGTGTGTATCTCTCTCTCACTCTCTGTGTATACATTATATATATATATAATATACTTTTATGTATATGTGCATATGCATACATTATATACATATATGCAGATATGCATATGTCTATATCACACATATTATAATCATAGAAGTACACCATTACCACATCTATACACACAGGCTACAAACACACACACATAAATGTGTGTATGGGGGTATGTATATGTGTGTATGTGAATGTGTATGTGTACATGTATATGTTTATGTTTGGGTTTGTATGCATATGTACACACATACATATGTGCATACACATGTATATTTGCATGTGTTTAGGTATGTTTTCTTATGTATAAACATACATGTGCATGGATGTGTGTCAGCTTATAGTGCGTCACTATTTACAAAAATGTAAAATTTGCATATTGATAAAACCACAAATAGAAAACAACAAAATCTCAGAAAAAAATAAATAAAGCAAATCTTGAATTATCTTTAAAAAAATACCAACAGCATCCACTACCAGATGGATTTACAATTGAATTGAATGAAACATTCAAAGAACAGTTAATTCAAAAATTACACAAACTGTTTGCAAAATACAAAATAAGAAGTAAGTCTATCAGTTAATGATCTAAATATGGTGTTGATATCTAAACCATGGAGTGTAAAAGCACAGAAAGTGAACTCCAGGCTAATAAGCCTAGTAAATATTGATGCAAAAATATGAAATAAAATATTAACAAAGTGGGTATAGCAACATAATTGAAAGATTATACACTTTTACCAGACTGGATTTGTACTAGAAGTGCCAATATTATGGCAACTATGACTACTATTGGCCTTATAAACAAGATTTCAAAATGATAATTTTAATAGATATAAATATATTCTAGTATATTTGTTGGCTTTTTAATGGAGGAAAATATCTAATTTGGTACTTTATAACTTGATGGGAGCAGAAAATTTTGTTTGATTGATTTGATTGGAAAGGTCTAAAGAATTGAAGTGACTAAGCAGAAACGAAATTACTGAAGATAAATGAGAGAGAATGAAATGAACAGTTTGACTGATAGATATGGTTGTTGGTAGTAGTGGTGGTGATGTTGGTAAAAATGTAGTTAATAGAATAGATAGAAGAATTAGTTTTGATTAGGAGTAAATACATATATATATATATATATGCATATATACATATTTATATAAACAGAATAATGAGATAAAAAGTGAATGTTTATAATAAGAAGTTTTGTTAAATAGATGGGGGTGGCTGAGGATATTCTCAATTTTCCATGAAGTGAGAAGTTGTTATTTAAATGTGTGGATGATGAGAGTGGAAATGGGTGGGGGAGAGAAAGAAAAAAGAAGATATGTTTTGGAAGACATATGAAGAAAAAAATCTAGAAATTTGGTAAAGTTAAAGCAAAATTACTGAATAGTGGCAAAAGTTCATTTGAAGTTGTATAGCATAAATTTGCAGTGAGTGCATTTAATAAAAATTTCCATTTATCTTTTGTGAAACCTGGTAGCTTTGGAAGAGGAGCTGAGAGATGTGATCAGAAGAATATGGAAAGGTGAGTTTTCACAGTTAGGTAAGGCTTGAAGTTCAGGGAACAAAGGACAGGGTACTGAATTTGAAATCAGGAAAACATTTGTTCACATCCTAGCTCAGGCACTTACTGGCTGTGTGAATCTGAGAAATTAACATTATCTTACTATCCTTCCAGCTCCTCATTTATAAATTGGAGGGGTGGAATTGTCTCTATGGTCCATTCCAGCTTCAAATCTACGATTCAAAGAGAGCAATTGTTTAAATGGCAGACCATGGGTTCAAAGACTCATAGGGAGGCATGTGAAGTCAGAATGAAGAAGATGCACTAGGTCAAGAGACTGAGTGTTCTGATAAAAGAAAAAAAATGCATTCAGTGCGAGGAGACAAGATGATGGAGTCAAGGCAGAAATTCCCCTAAACTTCCCAAACATTATCCCCATAACAACTTTAAAATAACACTCAAATACAATTCTGGAGCAGCAGGGCTAACAAAGCATCATGATAAAACAGTTTTCCAGCCCAAAACAACTTCAGAGGTTGACAGGGTAGGTACATCACACTGGCATGGTGCTAGCACCAGAGTGCAGCCTAAGCCACATTGTAGCAATTGCAGAAGTAGGCATTGAAGGTGGCTTTCATAGAAGGAAAAGCAGCTTTGAGAGCTCTCATTCCACAGAAAATAATAGGGTCAGGAACAGAAAACATATTGCTGGTGCTGGGTTCAGGACTATTGTATCACCCAAATGCAGTGTAAGGTGATAGCTTCAGGTTTAAGAGGAGTACTAGTGCTTGTGGCCCCAGGAATGCAGAGGCCCTTCTCAGAATTCCAGTGGCAGAAAAGTGCTTGTGGTTGCACAAAAGAAAGTAGGGTTTCTGGTCTTGGTTCCAAGACAAAAAGGATCACTAGCACTTGTGGTGACATGTGAAGAAGGACCCTTCCTGGGTAAAGTACAAGCCAGGAGAGCAGTGACCCCCCCGCTTCTTTGTATGACCTTGGAAGCATCAAAAACTTATAGACCCTCAGAACTAGCAATGAAAAAAAACAATATGAAAAATCTGAAGCTTGGGACAGGGCACCCCCAATGCCAAGAGCAGAGAGCAACTTTACATAAAGTTAAAAGTCAAGAAATAGCTGGGAAACTGAGCAAACAACAACAAAAGATCCTGACCATAAAAAGTTAATGTGGTGAAAAGGAAGATTAAGAAATAAACTCAGGGAAAAAAGGGAAAAAAAGAAATAAACTCAGAGGAAGAAAACTACGTGAAAACAGTTAATAACCAGAGCCTTAAAGAAAAAAAATAATGTGAATTGTACACAAATCCAGGAGAATTCCTGGAAAAATATCAAAAAGCATTTTTAAAATGAAATAAGAGAGGTAGACAAAAAATTAGGGGGGAAATGAGAGTGATGCAAGAAAATTATGCAAAAAGGCAAAAGCCTGGTAAAAGAGGCACAAAAAATCCACTGAAGAGAAGAAGTCCTTAAAAAGTAGTATCGGCCAGATGGAAAAAGAAGTACAAAACTTCACTGAATAATATAATTTCTTTAAAATTATAAAAGTTTGATAAAGTTGAAAGTAAAAATAACACTGAACTAATAAAATTAGGAGGTAATTTTATTTAAAAAAATAAAATAGATAAAATATTGGTTGATTTGATTAAGAGAAAAAAAGAAGAAAACCAAATTACCAGCATCAAAAATTGAGTGAATTCACCACCAATAAAAAAGAAATTAACATAATTATTAGGCATTATTTTCCCCAATCATATGTGAATAAATCTGACAACCTAAATCTAATGGATAAATACTTGTTGCTGTTGTTTAGTCATTTTCAATCATATCTGACTCTTCATGACCCCTTTGGGAGTTTTCTTGGCAAAGATGTTAGAGTTTTGACATTTCTTCCTGTACCTTAATTTATATATAAGGAAAATGAGGCAAAGATGATAAAGTGACTTGCCCAGGGTTACACAGCTAGTGTCTGAGGCTAGATTTGAACTCAGGTCTTCCTGACTCCAAGTCTGGTGGTTTACCCACTGTGCCACCTAGCTACCTGGATAAATACTTACCAAAATATAAATTGCCCAGGTTAACAGAAAAGGAAGTAGAATACTTAAATTCCACTATCTTAGAAAAAGAAATTGAACAAGCCATCAATGAGCTCCCTAAGAAGAAATCCCGAGAATCAGTTGTATCTACAAGTGAATTCTATCAAACATTTAAAGAAAAATTAATTCCCATATTACATTAATTATTTGGGGGAAAAATGGGCCAAGAAGCAATCCTATCAAATTCCTTTTATGTTACACATAAGGTGCTGATAGCTAAACCAATGAAAGCAAAAACAGAGAAAGAAAAATATAAAATCATTCACCTAATGAATATTGATGCAAACATTTCAATTAAAATATTAGCAAGGAGATTACAGCAATATACCACAAAGTCATATATTATGACCAGGTGGGATTTATACCAATAATGTAGGGTTAGTTCATTATTAGGAAAAGTATCATCATATTTGACCATATCAGAAGGAAAAAAAACACAAAAAAAACAAACAAAAAGCACTATTATTTTAATAGATGCCACAAAAGCTTTTGACAAAATACAACTAAATCTTATTTAAAACATTGGAAATCAAAGAAAGAAGTGGAACTGTTCTTAAAATAAGTAGTATCTACCTAAAAATATCAGCAAGCATTATCTAGAGATAAGCTAGAAGCCTTCGCAGCAATATAAGGGTGAATCAAGGAAACCCATTATCACCGTTATTATTCAGTATTATACTAGAATATTACCTAGAGCAATAAAGCAAGAAAAATAAATTTGAGGAACTAGAAGGGGACTGAAGAACCAAAATTATGACTCTTTGCTTACAATGTGAAGGTATACTTGCTGAATCCTAGAGAATAAACCAAAAAACTGGTTGAAATAACAACCTCAATAAATTTGCAATGTATAAAATAAACCCACATAAATCATTACCATTTTTATATATTACCAACAAATTCCAGTAGGAAGAAATAGAAACTTTGTTTAAAATAGCTGCAGACAGTATAAAATACTTAGGAGTCTACCTACTAAAACAAATGCAGGGACAAAGGAACACAATTTTAATGCATTTTTTCACACTTAGATCTAAATAATTATAGAAATTTGAAGTCGTGGGTTGGCTGAGCCAATATAATCAAAATTACACTTTTACCTAGACTAATATTCAGTGCCATAACAATCTAACTCCTGAAAAGTTATTTTCAAGAGCTATAAACAACAATAACAAAATTCAGCTCAGAGCAAAAGGCTAGGCATATCAATGGAAAAAAAAAAACTTTTAAAAAATATATGAAAGAAGGTGACTTAGAAGTGCCAGCTCTAAATCTGTATTATAAAGCAGCAATCATAAACATTGTCTGGTTTTGGCTAAGAAATAAAGTGGTGGATCAGTGAAACAGATTAGATACATAATAGGAACTAGTAAGCGCCATTTTTATCCAGTGTTTGACAAACCCAAAGATCCAAGTTTTGGAGACAAAAAATGCTATGAAAACGAGAAAGCAGTTTGGCAAAAACTAGGGATAGACTAACATCTCACAGTGTATGCCAAGATAAGTTCAAAAATGGTACATGATTTAAATACAATGGGTGATATAAGAAAACTAGAAGATTATGGAAAACTTTGCCTGTCAGTTCTATGTATAAGGAAAGAATTTTTGAGCAAACAAGAGATGCAGAGCATTATGGGATGTAAAATGATTAAATCTGATTATATTAATTTGAAAAAATACACAAACAAGCCAAGATTAGAAGGAAAGCCAGAAACTGGGGGAAAAAATTTATAGCCAGTTTCTTTGATGAAGTCTTCATATCTCAAATATATAGAGAAGTGTGTCAAATTTATAAGAATACAAATAATTAACTAACTGATAAATGGTCAAAGGATATGAACAGACACTTTCACAAAAAAAAATCAAGCTACTTCTAGTCATTTAAAAATTAATGTAAATCACTTGATTAGAGAAATACTAATTAAAACAACTCTGGCAGAGGGAGACAATATGACAGCTGGAAAGCAGGGACTTGCATGAGTTCTCCCCCAGGTCCCTCCAAACACCTGTAAAACTGGCTCTGAACAAATTCTAGAGCTGCAGAACACATGAAATAACAGAGGGAAGCTGGACTCCAGCCCAGGAAAGCCTGGATGGTTGCAGGGATGGGTCTATCACATGAAGCCGGGAGCAGAGCAGAGCAGAACACAGCCTGAGCTGTGCCAGAACCAACCAGACTGGGAGCCTGGCAGAAAAGGCCACAGGACCCAGAATCATTGAGCTGTAGCAGTTACCAGACTTCTCAACCCACAAACGCCAAACATAACAGAGAAGGTTACTGGGTAGAACTGCTAGAAAAGAGTGAAAGAAGTGCATAGTTGGCCTAAGCCCCAGGGCAGGGAAGTGGTGCAGCTCTGGGACTGCTTCCAGACATCCAGCTCCAGTTGCTTCTGGCCCCAGGCCCACCAGGTGGGAGGAATTAAGCAGAGACTGCTTGCATCTGAGTTGTGGTGGGGGCTGGCAATTCTTGGGAGAGGAGGAGCACTGGTGTGGCAGAGCTTGCTGTGTAGAAATAGTTCTGAAAATAGCAGCACAAGGCCCCTAAAGCTTGGGACAAAGTACTCTATTCTACAACAGTCATACCTTTACAAAAAGTTCAAGGGTTAAGTCGTTGCCTGGGAACATGAGCAAGCAACAAAAACAGACCCAGGTTTAGAATCAGACTTCGGAATCTTTTGTTGGTGGCAAAGAACACCAAACCACAGAGCCAGAGGAAGTCAACAAAGTCAAGGAGCCCACATCAAAAGCCTCCAAGGAAAATATGAATTGGTCTCAGGCCATGGAAGAGCTCAAAAAGGATTTGGAAAAGCAAGTAAGAGAAGTAGAGGAAAAATTGGAAAGATAAATGAGAGAGATGTGAGAAAATCAGGAAAAACAAGTCAATGGCTTTCTAAAGGAGACCCAAAAATACTGAAGAAAATAGCACCTTAAAGAATAAACTAACTCAAATGGCAAAAGAGCTCCAAAAAGCCAATGAAGAGAAGAATGCCTTGAAAGGCAGAATTAGTCAAATGGAAAAGGAGGTCCAAAAGAACACTGAAGAAAATGCTACCTTAAAAACTAGATTGGAGCAAGTGGAAGCTAGTGACTTTATGAGAAATCAAGATATTATAAAACAGAAGCAAAGATTGAAAAAATGGAAGACAATGTGAAATATCTCATTGGAAAAACCACTGACCTGGACAATAGATCCAGGTGAGATAATTTAAAAATTATTGGACTACCTGAAAGCCATGATCAAAAAAGGAGCCTAGATATCATCTTTCAAGACATTATCAAGGAGAACTGCCCTGATATTCTAGAGACAGAGGGTAAAACAGGAGTTGCCTCCTGAAACAGATCCCAAAAAGAAAACTCTTAGGAATATTATCACCAAATTCCAGAGCTCCCAGATCATGGAGAAAATACTGCAAGCAACCAGAAAGAAATAATTTGAGTATTGTGGAAACACAATCAGGATAATACAAAATCTAGTAGCCTCAACATTAAGGGATTGAAGGGCTTGGAATATGATATTTTGGAGGTCGATGGAGCTAGGATTAAAACAGGGAATCACCTACCCAGCAAAACTGAGTATGATGCTCCAAGGCAAAATGTGGATTTTTCAATAAAGTAGAGGACCTTCTAGCTTTCTCAGTGAAAAGACCAGAGCTGTATAGAAAATTTGACTTTCAAACATAAGAATCAAAAAAAGCATGAAAAGGTAAACAAGAAAGAGAAATCATAAGGGACTTACTAAAGTTGATCTGTTTTGTTTACATTTCTACATGGAATGATGATGCGTGTAATTCATGAGACCTCAGTATTAGGGTAGCTGAAGGGAATATACACACATATATGTACCTATACATGTATATTATATATATATATATATATATATATATATATATATATATAGAGAGAGAGAGAGAGAGAGAGAGAGAGAGAGAGAGAGAGGGGGGGGGGGATGAGTTGAATATGAAGGGATGATACCTAAAAAAATAAAATCAAATTAAGAGATAAGAGAAGAATATATTGAGAGAGGGAGAAAGGGAGAGATAGAATGGGGTGAATTATCTCACATAAAAGTGACAAGAAAAAGCAGTTCTGTTGGAAGGGAAGAGGGGGCAGGTAAGGGGGGATGAGTGAATCTTGCTCTTATCAGATTTGACTTAAGGAGGGAATACCATACACACTCAATTGAGTATCTTATCCCACAGGAAAGTAGGAGGAAGGGGATAAAAAGGGGGGACAATAGAAGGGAGGGCAGATAGGGGGAAGAAGTAATCAAAAGCAAATACTTTTGGAAAGGGACAGAGTCAAAGGAGAAAATTGAATAAAGGAGGACAAGACAGGAAGGAGGGATATATAGTTAGTCTTTCACAACATGACTATTTATGGGAGTGTTTTGCATGATGATGCATGTGTGGCCTGTTTTGAATTGTTTGCCTTCTTAGGTAGAGTGGGTGGGGAGGGAGGAGAGGAGAGAATTTGGAACTCAAAGTTTTAAAAGCAGATGCTCAAAAAAGAGGTTGTTTTTGCATGTAACAGGGAAATAAGATATACTGGTAATGGGGCATAGAAATCTATCTTGCCCTACAAGCAATTGAGGCAAAAAAGGGCAATAGGAGGGAGGACTGACTGGGGAACAGGGCAATCAGAATATATGCCATCTTGGAGTGGGGCGGGGTAGAAATGGGGAGAAAATTTGCGACTCAAAATCTTGGGGAAATCAACGCTGAAAACTAAAAAATATCAAATAAAAATTCTAAAAAAAATAAAAAATATAAATAGTTCTGAAGTACTACCTCGTATGTCTCTAATCAACTAATATGACAAAAAGGGAAAATGACAAATATTGGAGTGTATGTAGAATAATATGGACCTTACTTCACTGTTGGTGAAGTTATGAACTGATCTAACCATTTTGGGGAGTATTTGGAACTATGCCCAAAGATCAATAAAACTGTATCCTTTGACACAGCGATACCACTACTAAGTCTGTATCACAAAGCCATCAAAAAAAAAAAAAAGGAGAAGGATCTATATATACAAACATATTTATAGCTGGCCTTTTTATGGTAGCAAGAGAAGATGCCCATTAATCGGGAATAGCTAAACAAGTTGCGGTTTATGATTGGAATGGAATACCATATATTATACCATAAGAAATGATGAACAGGATGGTTTCAGAAAAACCTGGAAAGATGAAGGTGGCGTCTTACTGGAGCTCTCTCACAAGGTCTGGCAGATTCCTATAAAAAAGCGAATTTGAGAAGACTTGAGAGAGTCAGAAACTGCGAGCAGTCTGGGTGGGGCAAATTTCTGAGCCGGGAGAGTCTGAAAGGCTGGAGGCACAAATCTGTAGGCTCGGAGAGGGCTCGATGTGCAGAGCTGCTCCAGACCAAAGCGGCCAGCTGGGGAAATCCACGTGGGAGACAGGCTGGGAGAAAGCTGGGTGCCCGAAACCGGCAGAGATCCCCAGGCCTCCCAATACAGGACGGCAGTCTATGGAAGTGAGGAGAAGCAGCACAACGGCACTGGCCGGGAAAACACCCACTCCTGAGGCTTGCAGCCAGAAGGAATGAAACGGGGTTTCCGGGAGACATAATGTCCAAGTAAATGGCTCTAATCCCTCTCCCCCTCACCCAGAAAATTACTCGGAAGAAAAAAAAAGAAAGCTGGAACAGAGGAGAAAGAAGTGGGGCTTTAGTGGTCAAATAGTAGAAGTTCATTAGTCACAGAGGGGCAGAGTTGGCAGGGGTCAACACCAGGAGTCCAGATGTAATCTTGCTCCCCCTGGGGAAGTGCCAGACATCAGCTCAAACAACAAACAGCTGAGACCATTGCTGAAGAGCAACAGTGCTGGAGAGCACCCATAGGGAATGAGACGTCAGCGAGCCAGACCCCTCCCCAACACCTCAGGAAACTGAAGGCTATAATTCTAGACTCACAGCCCCAGAATAAGAAAGCTGGGACAGAGAGCCCTGAGGCCCAAAGGTAGAAATTTCTTGTAAAGCCAGGAAAAGGCAAACCAACAAACATGAAGAAGAACACAACAAAAAAACTGAGGACAATAGATTTTTTTTTTTTTTATGGAGACAGGCAGGATCAAAATAACAATACGGAAGATGACAGCAATGACACTATAGATACATCAGATACCTCAAAAGGTAATATGAACTGGTCTCCAGCCCAAAAAGCATTGCTGGAAAAGCTAAAGGAGGATTTTAAAAACCAAATTAGGGAGCTAAAAGAAAATATGGAAAAAAAGATTGGCGAAATGGCTACAGAGATTCAGAATCTAGAGAGAGAAAATGACACCCTTAGAGGCAAAATCAACCAACTGGAAAAGGAGACTCAAAAGCAAAATGAAAACACTAACTCATTAAAAATTAGAGTTGAGCAAGTGGAAGCTAATGAATCTATGAGGCACCAAGAAGTAGTAAAACAAAATGTAAAGAATGAAAAAATAGGAAAAAATGTGAAGTATCTGATTGGGAAAACAACTGACCTGGAAAATAGATCCAGGAGAGACAATTTAAGAGTTATTGGTCTACTGGAAATCCACGATGAAAAAAGGAGCCTTGACAGTATCTTCGAGGAAATTATCAAAGACAACTGCCCAGAGGTCCTAGAACCAGAGGGCAAAATAGTCATTGAAAGAATTCACCGATCACCCCCTGAAAGAGATCCCAAACTGAAAACACCAAGAAATATTATAGCCAAATTCCAGAACTATAAACTAAATGAGAAAATACTGCAAGCAGCCAAAAAGAAGAAATTTTCATATCATGGAACTACAGTAAGGATCACGCAGGATCTCTCAGCTTCCACATTAAAAGACAGGAGAAATTGGAATATAATATTCTAAAGGGCCAAAGAGCTGGGACTACAACCAAGGATCAACTACCTAGCAAAACTAAGCATAATTTTTCAGGCAAGGCGATGGACATTCAATGAAATAAGGGAATTCCAGACCTTCCTAATGAAAAGGCCAGAACTCAACGGAAAATTTGATCTCCAAATACAAAACTCAAGAGAGACATAAAAAGGTAACTGGTGGGAAAACCGCCACAAATCTTATTAACCAATAAGGGCAGGTTGTCTGCATCTTTATGTAGGAGTATATCATCATATGTATGTTATATATATATATATATATATATATATATATATATATATATATATACACACATATATATGTTAGTCTTGAGAATGGTACAGCTATTATGACAATTGAAAGGGATACACATAGATTATGAATGCCTGTATAAATTAACTGATGTAAAGATAAAAAACATAAGTAAGAGATATAAAGGGAGGGCTATGAAAGAAGAGGTGAGGAGGTAGTAGAAAAGGGTAAATTACACCAAATGAAGAGGGACAAAAACATATTATAGTAGAGGGAAAGAAGGGAGGGAGAAGAGCAGTATTTGAGCATCACTGGCATTTGATCTGGTTCAAGAAGGGAATAACATACCCTGATAAGTTCAGAAATCTAACTTGACCCATGGGAAGTAGGAGGGGAAATGGGGGGGGGGGGAAGGGAGGGGCGTGGTCGGAAGGGAGGGGAGAAGTAGCAAGTGGGAAACTGTAAGATAAGGGAGGGGAATAAAGAGGGAGGGTAAACTGAGGAAGGCGGCAGTCAAAAGCAAAATTTGTTGAGGAGGAGAAGGGGAAAGGGAGAAATAAAAGCATAAACAGGGGAAAATAGAATGGATTAAAAAACACAGATAGAAATCATAACTCTGCTGTGCTGCGCAGACTCCAAGATGGCGGTGCACAAGGGTTCCGGTCGCATGTGTAGAGCCAAGGCCAAGACCCTGAGCAGCCCGCCGCGTGTCTACCTCCCAGGCTGGGGCCCGCCACTCCAAGAAGATGAGGAGCTGCTGCGGGACCAGGAGGCCTACGTACTGTACCACAGCGGGCAGACCGGCTCGCCATGCCTCAGCTTCGTTGTCCAAGACCAGTTGGGGGAATCCCGCAGCAACTTCCCGCTGTGCATGTACCTGTGTGCGGGGACCCAGGCCCCCAGCGCTCAGAGCAACAGGCTGATGGTGATGCCGATGCACAATCTCCATGGGACGCAGAAGAGCGAGGCCGAGGATGACAGCAAGAGCGAAAGCGAAGAAGAGGAAGAAGAAGAGAAGAAGCCCCAGCTGGAGCTGGCCATGGTCCCCCACTACGGAGCCATTAACCATGTCCGGGTTGCATGGCTCGGGGAGACCCCTGTGGCAGGGGTATGGTCTGAGAAAGGCCAGATGGAGGTGTTTTCCCTTCGCAAGTCCCTGGAGGCGGTGGATGACCCCCAGGTCCTGGCTGCATTCTTGAGAGATGAGCAGGCCCAGACCCGGCCCCTGTTTGCCTTTGCTGGCCACATGGCTGAGGGCTTTGCCTTGGATTGGTCCTCCCGGGTGCCTGGTCGCCTGCTGACTGGTGACTGTCAAAAAAACATTCACCTCTGGACACCCACCGATGGGGGCTCCTGGCATGTGGACCAGTGGCCATTTGCCGCTCATTCCTGCTCCGTGGAGGATCTGCAGTGGTCGCCAACCGAGGACACGGTGTTTGCATCATGCTCAGCTGACGCCTCCATTCGAATATGGGATATCCGGGCAGCGCCAAGCTGGGCCTGCATGCTCACGGCCCCCTCAGCCCATGACGCGGATGTCAATGTCATCAGCTGGAGTCATCGGGAGACACCCTTCCTGCTCAGTGGAGGTGATGACAGCGCCCTCAAAGTCTGGGATCTCAGGCAGTTCACCAGCGGCTCCCCAGTGGCCACCTTCAAGCAGCATGTGGCCCCTGTGACCTCCGTGGAGTGGCACCCCCAGGATGGCGGGGTCTTCGCGGCAGCAGGGGCAGGTGACCAGCTGACCCAGTGGGATCTGGCGGTGGAGCGGGACACAGAGATGGGTGGCCCAGAGGAGGGTAATCCCCTGGTGGCCAAGTTCCCCCAGCAGCTGCTGTTTGTGCACCAAGGAGAGACCGATATCAAGGAGCTGCACTGGCACCCTCAGTGCCCAAGCGTAGTCATCAGCATGGCCCTGTCTGGCTTCACAGTCTTCCGCACCATCAGTGTCTAAGCCCTGCACCTGGCAAGGTGGCCCGAAGGGAGCCTGGATCTGGCCTGCTTAGCCGGTGGAGGGGCCTGTGCTCTTCCCTAAAAGACCTGCTTCAGTCTCTTTCCCTAGGCAGTGGGGAGGGGGCTTGGTTGGACATATGTCTTCAGAGATGAGAGGTGACTCGGCCTGGCTGCCTCACAAGGGTTTGGATTGGCCCAGTTGCTTTCAGGAATGGACTGATTCCCCCCTAAGTCCGGTGCACTTAGATGGGTCTTGTCTTGCCAAAGACTTGAGAGGAGGGAAGGAAGGAGGGCAGGGGTCACTGGAGATGGGCATGTATGTGATCAATAAAGCAGAGAGAATGAAGTAAAAAAAATCATAACTCTGAACGTGAAGGGGATGAACTCTCTCATAAAACAGAAGCGGATAGCAGAATGGATTAAAAACCATAATCCTACAATATGCTGTTTACAAGAAACACATTTGAAACAGGGGGATACACACAGGGTAAAGGTAAAAGGCTGGAGTAAAATATATTGCGCCTCAGCTAAAGTAAAAAAAGCAGGTGTAGCAATCCTAATCTCAGACAAAGCAAAAGTAAAGATACATTTAATTAGAAGAGATAAGGAAGGACATTATATCCTGCTAAAAGGCATCATAAACAATGAAGCCATATCATTGTTTAACATATATGCACCAAGTGGTAAGGCATACAAATTCTTAGAGGAGAGGTTAAGGGAGTTACAGGAAGAAATAGACAGCAAAACTGTAATATTGGGAGACCTCAACCTCCCCCTTTCTGAACTTGATAAATCTAACCTCAAAATAAATAAGAAAAAAGTTAAGGAGGTAAATGGAATTTTAGAAAAGGCAGATATGATAGACCTCTGGAGAAAACTGAATGGGGATAAAAAGGAATATACTTTCTTCTCAGCGGTACATGGCACATACTCAAAAACTGACCATGTACTAGGGCATAAAAACCTCACAATCCAGTACAAAAAGGCAGAAGTAGTCGAAGCATCCTTTTGAGATCATGATGCAATAAGAATTATTTTTAATAAAGAACCATGGAAAAATAAGCTAAAAACTAATTGGAAACTAAATAATCTAATTCTGAAGAATGAGTTGGCCAAAGAACAAATCAGAGAAACAATTAATAACTTCATTTAAGAGAATGACAATAATGAAACAACATACCAAAACTTATGGGATGCAGCAAAAGCAGTTCTTAGGGGAAGTTTTATATCCCTAAACACTGACATGAATAAAATAGGGAAAAAGGAGATAAATGATCTCGGCGTACAGCTGAAAAAGCTAGAAAAAGAGCAAATTGAAAATCCCCAATTAAATACCAAATTAGAAATACTGAAAATCAAAGGAGAGATTAATAAAATTGAAACCAAGAAAACTATTGAATTGATAAATAAAACAAAGAGCTGGTTTTATGAAAAAAAAAACAATAAAATTGACAAACCTTTGCTCAATTTAATTAAAAAAAAGAAAAAAGAAAATCAAATTACCAGTATCAAAAATTAAAAGGGTGAGTTCACCTCTAATGAAGAGGAAATCAAAGCAATAATTAGGAATTATTTTGCCCAATTGTATGCCCATAAATTTGACAACCTTAGAGATATGGATGAATATCTACAAAAACATAGACTGCCCAGGTTAACAGAAAAAGAAGTAAAATTTCTAAATAAACCCATCTTAGAAAAAGAAATTGAGCATGCCATCAATGAACTCCCTAGGAAAAAATCTCCAAGGCCAGATGGTTTTACATGTGAATTCTATCAAACATTTAAAGAACAACTAATTACAATACTTTGTAGACTATTTGGGAAAATAGGTGAAGAAGGAGTCCTACCAAATTCTTTTTATGACACAAATATGTACTAATACCCAAACCAGGTTGAGTCAAAAAAGAGAAAGAAAATTATAGACCAATTTCCCTAATGAATATTGATGCAAAAAATTTTAAATAAAATATTAGCAAAAAGATTGCAGCAACTCATCACAAGAATAATACAATGTGACCAGGTAGGATTTATTCCAGGAATGCAAGACTGGTTCAATATTAGGAAAACTATAAGCATAATTGACCCTATCAACAACCAAACTAGCAGAAACCATATGATCATCTCAATAGATGCAGAAAAAGCCTTTGACAAAATACAACACCCATTCTTATTAAAAACACTAGAAAGCATAGGAATAAGGGGAACCTTCCTCAAAATTATAAATAGCATCTACCTAAAACCATCAACAAGCATTATTTGTAATGGGGATAAACTAGATGCATTCCCAATAAGATCAGGGGTGAAACAAGGATGTCCATTATCACCCCTACTATTCAATTTGGTACTAGAAATGTTAGCTGTAGCAATAAGAAAAGAAAAAGAAATTGGAGGAATTAGAATAGGAAAAGAAGAAACTAAATTATCAGTTTTTGCAGATGATATGATGATTTATTTAGAGAATCCTAGAGAATCAAGTAAAAAACTACTTGAAATAATAAACAACTTTTGCAAAGTTGTAGGATATAAAATAAACCCACATAAATCCTCAGCATTCCTATACATTACTGACAAAGCCCAGCAGCAAGAGATAGAAAGAGAAATTCCATGTAACGTTACTGTAGACACTATAAAATATTTGGGAGTCTATTTGCCAAGACAAACCCAGGGCCTAT
The DNA here is from genome assembly GCF_011100635.1 of Trichosurus vulpecula. Lineage (NCBI taxonomy): Eukaryota > Metazoa > Chordata > Mammalia > Diprotodontia > Phalangeridae > Trichosurus > Trichosurus vulpecula. The sequence goes on from NC_050578.1 coordinate 33,759,220, forward strand.
ATGAACATAACTATGAAACACTTTTCACACGAATAAAGTCAGATCTGAATAAATGGAAAAATATCTGTCGCTCATGGTTAGGCTGAGCTCATATAATAAAAATGTCAATTTTACCTAAATTAATCTATCTATTCAGTGCCATACCAATCGAACCACCAAAAAATTATTTTACGGAGATGGACAAAATTATAACAAAATTCATCTGGAAAAACAAGAGGTCTAGAATATGTAGGGTATTAATGAAAAAAAAATGCTAGATAAGGTGGCCTAGCTATACCAGATACTAAACTGTACTACAGAGCAGCAGTCATCAAAACTACCTGGTACTGGCTAAGAAACAGAGGTGTGGATCAGTGGAATAGGATAGGAATACAAGATGGAGAAGTCAACAACTATAGCAATCTACTCTTTGACAAACCCAAAGAGGCCAGCTTCTGGGCTAAGAATTCACTCTTTCACAAAAACTGCTGGGAAAGTTGGAAAATGGTAGGACAGAAACTGGGCATAGACCTATATCTTACACCATATACCGAAATAAAGTCAAAATGCGTTCATGATTTAGGCGTAAAGGCTGATACTATAAGTAATTTGGGAGAGCAAGGAACAGTTTACTTATCAGATTTATGGAAAAGAAAAGAATTCATGACTCAACAAGAGATAGAGAGCATTACAAAATGCAAAATGGATAATTTTGATTATGTCAAATTGAAATGTTTTATACAAAAAATGCCAATGCAACAAAAATTAGGAGGGAAGCAGAAAATTCAGAGAAAATCTTTACAACTAGTATCTCTGATGAAGGCTTCATTTCCAAAATATACAGGGAACTGAGCCAAATATATAGGAATACAAGCCATTCCCCAATTGAGAAATGGTCAAAGGATATGAACAGGCAGTTTTCAGAGGAAGAAATTAAAGCTATCTATAGGCATATGAAAAAATGCTCTGGATCTCTACTGATTAGAGAAATGCAAATCAAAACAACTCTTAGATACCACATCTCTCCTTTCAGATTGGCTAAAATAACAAAACAGGAAAATGATAAGTGCTGGAGAGGATGTGGGAAAATTGGAACATTGTTGAATTGCTGGTGGAGTTATGAGATGATCCAGCCATTTTGGAGAGTAATTTGGAACCATGCCCGAAGGGCCACAGGAATGTCCATACCCTTTGACCCAGCAATACCACTTCTAGGGTTGTATCCCAAAGAAATCACACAAGCGGGAAAAGGACCCATATGTACAAGGATATTTATAGCGGCTCTTTTTGTGGTAGCCAAGAATTGGAAATCAAAGGGATGCCCATCAATTGGGAAATGGCTGAACAAGCTGTGGTACATGAAGGTAATGGAATACTATTGTGCCATAAGAAATGAGGATGATATGGACTTCAGGACAACCTGGAAAACCCTACACGACCTAATGCTGAGTGAGTGGAGCAGAGCCAGGAGAACACTGTACAGAACCACAGATATATGGATTCCGTGAGGACTAACCCTGACAGACTTCGCTCTTCTCAGCAACACAAGGTGCAGGCACAACTCCAAAGGACTCACGATGGAGAATGCTATCTACATCCAGAGAAAGAACTATGAAGTTTGAATGCAGATTGAGGCACACTTCATGCTCGCCTTTTTCTCTTCTCTTTTGTTTTTGTTTTTGGGGTTTTTTTTGTTTGTTTTGGTTCTGTTTCTTCTCTCTCATGACTCATTCCATTGGTCATAATTCTTCTCTACAGCTTGACTAGTGTATAAATTAATTCAATGCGAAGTTATTGGTGGTAGTTATATGAGATTCCATGCCATCTTGGGAGGGAGGGGGAGGGAGGGGAGAAAATCTGGAACTCAAAATTACGTAGAACTGTCTGCTGTAAACTAAAAATAAAAATAAATATTAAAAAAATCTCTTGAATTTCTACTTTAGGGAAACATGAAAAAATATTGAAACTGTCACACAAGTTACTAAAATTAACTTGTCATACTTTTATATTAAGCTTCAACTAAAGAACAAATTTCAATCAAGCCTAATCTTTACTATGATTATGACAATTATAAAATGTTGCAAGGGACAAAGTAAGCATAAGTAAGTCATCCAAGAAAAGAGTATTTTCTCTTAAAAAGAACATTCAAAAATTTATACTACCATTAAGGCTTTTGTATTCATAATTACCGTTACTGTTATTCACTAGGACCTGCTAATTTTATAAAATGAAAACTACAACAAAAAATATTTCATTTCTCCAGAAAGCAGTAGGAACTATATAAAATAAAGATACTGTGCACCGTGATTTTCAGAAAGATACTCATTTTCTGTATTCAGATTTTGACTCACACTTGATTCAACCCTAAATTTAGTCAACAATAAATTTTATAAAAATATGACAAACAAACAAACAAAAAAGAAAAACCTGGAAAAATTTGCCTGACCTGATACAAAATGAAGTGAGCAGAACAAAGAGAACATTGTTCACAATAATGGCAATAGAGTATGATGATCAACTGTGAATGATGTAAGTATCCTGATCAATACAATCATCCAAGTCAATTCTGAAAGACTTGTGATGGAAAGTGTTATCCACCTCCAGGAAAAGATCTGATGTAATTTTAATGCAAATCGAATCATACTTTTTTACTTTATTTTTCTTGAGGTATTTATTTATTTTCAACAAATGTGTTTGCGTGACTTTAAATACGAAATCTATATCAAATTATTTGCCTTCTCAAGGAGGGAACAGGGCAGGAAAATAGGAAGAGAATCTGAAACTTCAAATTTATATATATATATATATATATGTATATATATATATATTATTACATATAATTGACAAATATTTAATGAATTAATGAAAGAAATAAAATAAAGAAATAAAGAAACTAGTAAGTTAAATTTGAGTTTATATGGAAGAATAGAAGAAGGCTGTCCTCTGAAATTGGAATGTCAAAGTTCATTATTTGGGATATCATATATTTCTGAGAGATGGTAAAGGTTGAATAGATGAATATATCAGTCTATAGATGAAGTAGAATGATGGAAGAAGTCAGTAAAGACAAAGAAGTTAAAGAATTTAAAAGTCAGGTTATCAGATTTGTCTTCAAAATTATTCTGAAGATGGTGGGAAGGGATAGAGGTAGATAATAGTCATCATTCGCAGTTACACCGAGAATTGAGAGACTGGTTTGGAGTAGGAAGATGATAGAACAGGTAAAATGCATAGACCAAAGAGGAAAGAATATTGGGAAGTGATGACTGTGTAATGACTTTCAAAGTATCAGTGAAAAGCAAGGCTCTTTCCTCTTGCACCTTTGAGTGAAGTAGTTTGCAAAAAAGACTACCCATAAAAGAAGGTATTAAAAGGAATATAGTGTTGTAAGAGGTGGAAAAAAAGTTTTTCCTGAACTGAGGATGTAGAAGGAAGATTGATAGAAGAAATCAAGGAAATAGGATTTTTTTAAACAGTGGTGCTTACTAAAAAGTACAAAGCCAGAAGGTGGGAAATAAAAGGCTGCAGCATACCTTCTAAAGCATAGGGATGATTAAATTGTGGATGAATTTTCAAGAGATATAATGTGAGCATACAGTTAACATCTAAGCTCCGAGGAATACATTTGGAATTTAGCTGTTCATAAGTTATTAATCACCTGTTTATGAAAAAAGGATATAGACATGGTAAATCTTACACAGCCTACTTCAAAGCTCTATAGTGAGGGAAGCTATACACAAACCTGAAAATGCTACAAACATATGAGTCACTATCATTGTATATAAATCACCTTAACTTATTCATGAAAAAGTCTCCTGGAAAGGGCATGTTTTTAGTTCTCAGAGCTAAATAGCTTGTCATTTGAAGAAAAAAAAGTAGCATTTTGGTTGTGACTTAAACTTTGTGTTTTTGAAGGTGGATTAAAAATTGTTTCCATGATTTATTTTAATCTGTCCCAAGGCCCTGAAACTCTGCTAAGCAAGGGATAATTAACAAGGATAAATTAACAAGGATATCTTCAACCCCTTAGAGCTACAGTCTCATTTGACCTTCTCCTTACCAAACTAATACTTACAAATGGAAAGGGAATGAAGGATGTTACAAAGCTGTCTTATACTAGGTTATTAAATACTAGATGTCAGAAGTGGAGAAGAGTACACAGAATTGATGTAATCCTGAAAAATATTAAATTAAAGATGCCACTCCTTTATCATTTCTATTGACATTACATGTTTATATACATACATATATGTATATGTACATTATATATTTGTGAATAAACATGGGGGTGGTGTTTCTATACACACATATATTAGCTAGGTGGTACAGTGGATAGATGGGTAGCATACCAGGCCTGAAGCCAGGAAGATTTATACTCATGAGTTCAAATCCAGCTTCAGACACTTGCTAGCTGTGTATCCCTGCTCACCTACTCACCTCAGTTACACTTTTGTAAAATGAGCTGAAGAAGGAAATGACAAACCACTCTAGTATCTTTGCCAAGAAAACCCCCAATAGGGTCACAAAGAGTTTGACATGACTGAAAATGGTATATGTCTATGTCTATGTCTATGTCTATGTCTATGTCTATGTCTATGTCTCTGTGTCTGTGTATGTGTATGTGTATGTGTATATGTATGTGTATGTGTATGTGCATGTGCGTGTGCATATGTATACACATGGACATATGTGCGGTTGTATGCAAACATACATGTATTGTGTGCATATGTATATATGCATATGTTGTCTATATGTGTATCTGCATATATACATGCACATACACATGTGTGCATATATGCACATGCACATATACATAGGCATATACATATACACACATATGTGTGTATCCCTAGAATCTATGGTACAATTTTACCAAAATTATAGTGTATTAGCTAAAAAGCAATATGAAGGAAAGTTCTAAGATAAGCCACATGTATTCAGGGAAGGGGGATGTATGTCAATACAGGTATGGAAGATATTATACTTGAATAAGCTATATAATGTGGAATACTTCTGTTATGAACTTTTACATAATAAAGGTTTAAAGAGAATTTTCCACTTCCAAAAACCTTTGTGTAATGCTGTGCCCTCAGCAATTTAAAAAACCACATTATATATAGATCTCTACAGGTAAGAATGTCTATAAAACCTGTTACTTAAACATTTTACATATTCAATGTCTGCAAGAATCACTATTCTCTCATTCTTATTACTAGTTTGAATTGTACTATGTGGACTTAATGACAAACATTTTGATATAAGACATATTGGGGGCATCTAGGTGGCGCAATGAGTAGAGCACCGGCCCTGGAGTTAGGAGGACCTGAGTTCAAATGCGGCCTCAGACACTTGACACATGTACTAGCTGTGTGACTTTGGGCAAGTCACTTAACCCCAATTGCCCTGCCCCCCCCAAAAGCCCTGATAAAATAATAAAAAAGACATATTGAAACTAAGCCTAAAAGAAGTATTATCATGCTTTCAATGATATGTAGCTATTACAAGGAAAAAAAAACTCTAAGAATGGCAGGCTATTAGTATGCAGGGAACCAGTATAGTCCATATAATGGCTGGTGTGCTAAAAGTACAAAAAAATGGAGGAAGTTTTCCTAAAATGATTCAAATACACAGTATTCATATAGATTTCACATTGATTTCATTGGAACTTGAAAATTTAAATTTGGGGTGAGAGGGGAGTATCATGGGAAAAAGAAGACCTTATAAAAACACATGTTAACTGTTAATCTTCATGTAAGAAATCCTGCTTAAATTCTTGTACTCTCAAAGCTAATTTCACCCAATTGCCTTTTAATTATAGCCTCTTGCTCAGAATGCCAAATATAATGACTTTTTAATATAACTTGCACTGTTCTGTGTCCATTGTAGGATGTAATCATGCAATTTATTCAGTGAGAGCCAATGCTTTTGTAATTAAACCACACACAGAAAAAAAAAACAACATGTATTAAAGTGGTTAGGTCCTAATAGCTAAGAATGTTGGGACAGAATCCTGAAAATGTTTAGTCCACTGTTGTATATCCAATTTATTCTGAATCAAAGGAAACAATTATTATCTTTTACTTGTAAATCTTCTACAATGCATGAGAATATGTGATAAGAAACAAAGAATTTGAAAAACAGCTTAATATTTACATGGCTTATAATTCTACATCCCATTCTTTGTATAATGGAATTAATAATGTCATCACCAGCTACAGCCTTGAACGATGGGAATTCCAATTACTTGATGCCTTATTAGGAAGGAGGAGGAACAGCAGGAGGAGAATGAGGAGGAGGAGGAGGAGAAGGAGGTTAAGAAGAAAATTACAATGATGGTGTAGATGATGAGTTTTTAAAGTTTACAAATAATTATTTTGCTAATTCCAGAGAAAAATGAAAGCAAGTATACCAAATTTAAAAAAAAAAAGAGAGAGCATAGTTACTTTCTTTGATTTTGGCCCTTTAAAAGTGGGTAGTATGGAAGCGGAGCTAAGATAGAGCTGGAAAGCAGGGACTTGCATGAGCTCCCCACCAGGTCCCTCCAAAAACCTATAAAAAGTGTCTCTGAACAAATTCTAGAACTGCAGAACCCACAACATAGCAGAGGGAAGCAGGGCTCCAAACTAGGACAGCCTGGATGGTCTCTGAGTGAGGTGTATCATGCACGGAGGTGGAACCTGAGGAGAACAGAGCCCAGTGTGGGTGGGTGCAGGACCAACCAGACAAGGAGCCAGCCATAACAGGGCATAGCACCCTGAATCAGTGAGCTGTGGCAGTTACCAGACTTCTCAAGCCACAAACGCCAAAGACAACAGAGAAGGTTAGTGGGAAAAGCTGCAGGGGACAGAGTGAAAGAAGTTCACAGTTTGGTCACTGCCCTGGAGGCAGCATCAGGGGTGGTGAAGAGACAGAACTACAGCTGTAGTTACTTGTGGCTGCAAGCCCACATGGTGGGAGGAATTAAGTGGAAAATCAGACCAGGAGTGCAGAGCCTGCTTAAGATTCAGTTAGGTCCAGGTTGCTGGTTCTTCAGGGAGGAGGAGTGCTGCTGTGCCAGATCTGGCATTATAGAAAAATAGCTCTGAAAACAACAGTGCATCCCCTCAAGCTTAGAACAAAGTACTCTTTATTCAACAAGCAGTCATACCCTGCTGAAAAACTCAAGGGTCAAGTAAGTTGGCTGGGAACATGGCCAGGCAGTGAAAACAGCCTCAGATTCAGTCTCAGACTCTGGAATCTTTCTTTGGTGACAAAGAAGGCCAAAACATACAGCCAGAAGAAGTGAACAAAGTCAAAGAGCCTACATCAAAAGCCTCCAAGAGCAACATGAACTGGTCTCAGGCCAGGGAAGAGCTCAAAAAGGATTTGGAAAAGCAAGTTAGAGAAGTAGAGGGAAGATTGGGAAGAGAATTGAGAAGGATGCGAGAAAACCATGACAAACAAGTCAATGACTTGCTAAAGGAGACCCCCAAAAATACTGAAGGAAACAACACCTTAAAGAATAGACTAACTCAAATGGCAAAAGAGCTCCAAAAAGCCAATGAGGAGAATAATGCCTTGAAAGGCAGAATTAGCCAAAAGGAAAAGGAGGTGCAAAATACTACCTTAAAAATTAGATTGGAGCAAGTGAAAGCTAGTGACTTTATAAGAAACCAAGATATTATAAAACAGAACCAAAGGAATGAAAAAGTGGAAGACGATGTGAAATATCTCTTTGGAAAAACCACTGACCTGGAAAATAGATCCAGGAGAGATAATTTAAAAATTATTGGACTACCTGAAAGCCATGATCAAAAGAAGAGCCTAGATATCATCTTTCAAGAAATTATCAAGGAGAACTGCCCTGATATTCTAGAGCCAGAGGGTAAAATAGAAATGGAAAGAATCCACAGATCGCCCCCTCAAAAAGATCCCAAAAAGAAAATTCCTAGGAATATTGTTGCCAAATTCCAGAGCTCCCAGATCAAGGAGAAAATTAAAGTGCCTTTTACTTCTAAAATACTATAGTTCTCAGGACACACTTAAAAAATATCACTAGATCAGCAAGCTCTTTCTATGTGATTTTCTAATACCTTGTCATGCCATGGACTAGTGAAGACTATACTAGAAGATCCCAAACTATGGTAGACCATACCAATTCAATTCAGTTCCATAAATGATTAGTAATTGCTTACTGTGTGGGACAGAGTTAGGAACACAGATACACTGAGGATATAAAGTTAAAAATGACAATTCTTTCCTACCCTCAACAATCTTACATTGGTGGAGGGGTAAATTGTTGTGAACACAACAGGTTAAATCAATAACTAAATATAAGAAGTGAAAATATTAACTAGAGGACTTAGTACAAGAATTCTTTAAGAGGAGTTTAACCTTGAGGAATCTAAGGCATTCATCAAATGTAGGGTGAAACATTTCATGTTTGAAAGCAACTTATGCAAAAGCATAGGGGTAGGAAAAAAAGTAAGGCACCTCAGTTCTGTGGAATAAGTTTTGGCTTCAGAGTGAGAGTAATTGGGTTCAAACCCTACTTCTGGCATTACCCAACTTGTATGAACTTGGGCAAATTACTTCCCCTCTCTGGACTTAGATTTCTTTAGCTACAAAATTAGGGTATTGGGTTCTTCGGACAAAACTTTGAATATGAGGCTGGAAAAGCATAGACAGTGAGCAAATAGATGGTGAGCTCCTTGACATCTTAGCAGAGTTATTAAGTAACCAATTAATAAATTCCTGTTGCTATCCCTTGACTTACCTTGCCCCAAAAATAGCCAATATGTCTTACATCCAAAGATGACCTTGGCTAACTAAAAAGAGCTAATTGTTGGAAGGATGACTCCCACCTGTTCATTAAGTACTAGACATGGCAATCCATAGAAAAGGAGGGACTATATCAGTGCTGAATACATACCCACAGAATGAAGGGGATCACTCAGAGTATTAAAGAGCTAACACTACCCCCTTCTTTTTCTGTCCTCCACATTTTCATGGAAATATTACACCTTCAAATTTCCACTGAATGTCCTAGTCTGATACCTCCCTTCTTCCCATTAGTTTCTTACTGTGCTACAGCCCTCTCTTTGTGAAATTCAGACAAAGGAAAAGGAACCTAAAGACAAAAATAACAATTATTTTTTCCCCTCAAAAACCTTACACTGGCAGAGGGATAAAGTGGCCCATAGGACTCTTTAATGCCACCAAGGAACCTATACCCAAGGTGCAGATAGATGAAGACCTATTTTATTTTAGACTCAAACATCAGAACACAAATACAGAACAGAGAAAAGAAACAAAACATCCTAAACTTAAATATTGAAACTTAAATACAAAGTAAGAAAGGAAAAAAAAAAGCATGTCATGCACATAGCAGAACAGAAGAGAGGATTCAAAATAAATGACAATAAATTTTTATTTCAAGAAAGCCTGTATGATAAATAATACACTTTGTGTTGTGAGCTGTCCATCTTTTCTTTGCTTCCTTGTAAGTTTTCTTTTGTTCTCTTCTGTGCACTTTTTTCCCTCTCCCCTTCCCCCAGAAGGCCACAATTAAGTTTGGATAGGTTTCTCTATAGCTATAGATATATACATTTACCTATACATATGTACATACACATGTAGACCTATACTTTCCCAAATAAATTCTACTCCTGATCTTTGTTTTTATGTTTTTGCATATCTCGTTTCCTATCCCTCCTTCCTCCTCTGCTTTACTTCTACCCACTACCTTGCCCTCCCATTATTTGCCTACCCCCCTCAAAGGATCCCTACCCTATCCTCTCATTCCCAGAAATTTAAGCACTCTTCTATACTCCCCTTACCTATTCCCTTACCCTCCCCTCTAAAGATACCTCCCTTGTTCTCTCCTCCCTCCCTATGTCCCTACTGTTTTATTTCTTCTGAATTTAGAAGACTTTTATGCTCTTCTAAATATATATACATATATATGTATATATACATACATATATATATACACACGCACATACACACACACACACACACACACATATATATATATATGTATATATATAGTTCCCTCTTAAACCCATTCCTGATGAAAGTAGGTTATCAGAACTACCACCCCTCTTCCCCCGTCTAATTCCTCTGTATCAATTCTTTCTCCTGAATCTCATTTGTATAAAATAATAACTCTTTTTAGCTGTTCCTAAATGGTTTTACTCTTTAAATTCCTATTATACTCAGGTTTCCCAATCTTTCTCATGAATTATTATTAATCATTATTAATTATTAATAAGAGTCAGACATATGCTTTATATTTTACATATATAAAAAGTAAAGTCTGTCCTTATTGAATCCCTCATAATCAGTCTTTGGTATGTTCCTTAGATTTCTCTTGGCTCTCATATGTCAAATCGTCTATTAAGTTCAGTTGTTTTTTTTTTTTTAACAAATTCTTGAAGTCTGACAGTTGATCAAATATCCAGGTTTTCTTTTTCCTTTCAGGATTATGCTTAACTTTCCTGGGTATGATATTTTCCATCAGAACCCCAGTTCTTTTGCTCTTTGATACACAGTGTTCCTGCGATCCTTTAATATCTCTGCTGCTAGGTCTTGCGTGATTCTAATTGTAGCATCATCATTTAAAGTTGTTTTATTTTTGTTGTTTATCATATTTTATCCTTGAGCTGGAGGTTTCAGAATTTGAATATGATATTCTTATAAATTTTCCTCATAAGATCGCTTTTAAATTGTGTTTGATGGATTTTTTGTACTTGTACTTTCCTTTCTTGTTCTAATGCTTTAGATCAATTTTCTTTATTTCTTGTATTATTGTATCAATTCTTTTTTTGATCATATCTTTCAGTTAGTCTGATTATTTTTATGTTTTCTCTTCTTGATCTGTTCTCCAAATCTTGTGTTTCCCTTTCTCTTCTATTTTTTTCATTATTCATATTTTGTTTAATTATTTCTTGATCTCTTATAATTTCCCTGGCTTCACCTTGCCCAATTCTACTTTTCAAGGTGTCATTTTCTTCCTTAAGATTCTGGATCTCTTTTTCTAATTGGTTGACTTTGCTTTCAGAATCTTCTTGTTTTCCTTGGATTATTCTTATTTATTTATTTATTCACTTATTTATTTATTTATCTATCTATTTATTTATTTAAATTTAGTTTTTTCTCCATCTCTGTCATTTGATTTTTAAAGTCTTTTTAACGATCTTCTACGAATTCTTTTTGGAGAGGTGACCATTTGACATTATTCTTTGGGGATTTCTTTACTTCAACATTCTCCTCCGTAGATGAACCCTGGTCTTCTATTCCTATAATAGCTCTCTGTGGTTGGATTCTTTCTCCTTTGACTGTGCATTTTTTGGAGTAATAGCTTAATTTTTGTAATCACTTCTAGCCCTGGGGTATGGGGGATGGTGCCTCTTGCCCCAAATCTCTGTGCTGTAGCCTGGAACCAAAGCCAAACGTCCAATCTGCTGTAAGTGCCCACAGCCAGCAGTTTTCTGACCCTCTGCTTCTGCACTCACTGGGCATGTGCTGGTTTCTTCTTGCCTCTGCTGCTCTCCCAAGCACAGCTGGGTCTGGTTTGCTTATCAGTAGAGGTTTCCTCAATCTTCCTGGGCTCAAACACCCAACTCTCCTCACTATTTCAGGTGTAAAAGTTCCTGTGATTGGGGCTGAGTCATCCTCTCAAACACTAACCCCAGGGCTTGAAGCTTGTTGTTAAAGCCAACTCTAGCCTCGAGGTGTTTACTTTTCACCTTGACAGCACCTAGTCCTAAGATTTTTCTTCTGATCTTCTCAAATTGTCCCAGGAAGACCAGGGTTGTACTCCAGTTCTTATTTATTTTTAACCGCATTTTGTTAGCCCTGAGGTGCTAATTTATCTTTTTTTCTGGGGGAAAAAATTGAGAGCTTGAAATTTTCTAACCTACTCTACCATATTCCCAGAATCTTCTCTGAAGACCTCTTTTAGTCATTTGGAGGAGTTTTAGAGTGAAAACAACACCACTGCCTAGCCAGAGCTTTTTGCCTTTTGTTTTATTTTTTAGCATCATTTAAGGGAAGTAGATAATATGATGCTTAAATATTGAATCATCCTCATGAAATAGACATAATATGGCTTGAAAGACTTTCAAGCATGGGACTTAAGAGAAATTTCTAGCGCAGATGAAAATACTTCAAACCACAACTTCTATAAATGTAGGAAATAACTGTTAATAATTATACTAAAGACAAATAAAGTTAAGCATTCTAGGTTGTGGAGAAAACTAGATTACTTCTGTTGGGTATAAAAAGCAAAATCTACAGGTTCCTTTTGTCTCCAAACCAATCAAAAAGCAAAGCTCTCAATGGGCTTTGTTTACCAGAAAATTTGAATCTTCATATCTTCTCTACTATTCCCAGTCTATCAAGATTGTATATAAACAACCTTCTATTCTTCATAGGCTCTCTTTATTCTTCTCAGAATGATCTCACACACACACACACACACACTCACACACACACACACACACATGCATGCACACACCCACACACCCATGCATGCGCACACACAATTCAAAATAAAGCAAAACAAAAACAATAAAAATAAATTTTAAAAAAAGTTTCCTTTATTCTATCTCTAAATCAGATAAATGGAGAAATATTTCTTCCTTGTTAAAGGTGACATCACTTTTGAAAGAAGGAGTTAAGGACAGAAAGCTGACTCCTTGACCTAATCAAATAGAAACTGTTGCTGTCACCTTTTTGGCACTCTTTGCTTAGGTTAGGGAAGAAGAGAAGGGGAAAGGAGTGCATTATTTTTGCTCAACAATTCCACATAGCTAGAAGATAAGGGAGTATTTCTGGAAAATCACAATATTACCAAGGTTGGCTAAGGAGATTTTTTTTTTCTTTTTACAATTATTTAAAGGATTCTTCACTAGCTCCTCCAGCCTGGTAATCTCTTTGACAAGTTGCTCTTGTTCATCATTTCTGGTGAGTAGCTGACAATATGCAATTTATTTAATAGATATGTATTATATTTACCTATTGTAACTACTTGATTTCTTGCTGAATAAAATGACATTACTTGGACCATATTACTGGAGGACCTCTACTTTTTTTGCTTCAGACTTAATTTTTGACCTTTTCTCACACAATACTCTTTCATTTAGCTACTGAAGACCCAAAAAAGAAAGTTCTCACCACCAAAGTCCTTGGCATGCTTAAAGTGTTCACTATCAAAAATAAGCATGTGATGGAAATAAGATTAAAGGAGCCACATTATCATCTGCTCCACTGCTGCAACTAAACAGTCATGGGGTATTCACATCTCACTTGCTCCTGATATCTCATATGTGTATTTTTTTTGCATTTTTTTCTTTTGCATTTTTGGAAATAGAATTTTAAAGTTTCATATTTGTATTTGTATCCTAAGTTTCATAATTTTATTTTATCCTAAAAGTAATAATTTGCCACTGGGGTGACAATGAAATCCTCATTTTATGTATCTCAAAACCTTGTAGAATTATGGAAGTCTGGACTCCCCATAACAATATTATGAAAATAGTCCAGACATACAGTGATAAGAGCTTAGACCAGAGTGGTGGTAGTATCAGAGAGAGTGGATTTGAGAGGTGTTTTAAAGGTGGAATCAACAGGACTTGGCAACAGATTGCAAATGATAGGTGGGTGAAAGGGGGGGGCGTACAGCATAAGAGAGAATGAGGAGTTGAGAATGGCACATAGTTTGTGTGCCTGCCTGACTGAATGAATTGTGGTACCTTTGACACTAATAAGGAAGTTTGGAAGAGGGGATTGTTTAGGGGAAAGATAGAGTTCAAATTTAGACATGTTGAGTTTAAGATGTCTACTGGAAGAAAGCCAGTAGGCAGTTAGAAGTGCAAGATTAGAGCTTAGGACAAAAGTTTGGGCTGGATAAATGTATTTGAAAATCATCTCCATAAAAATACTTGAATGAATACGTAGGAGTTAATGAGATTATCAAGAGAAACAGTCTAAAGAGAATAGAACAGAGCTCTGGGGAACCTGGATGAATGAAGATCTAGAAAAAGAAAAACTGAAAATGTCAGGCAAAGTGGTAGACCTATGAGAGAATAGTGTCACAAAAACGTAGAGAGAAGAAAACATAAAGAAAAGGATGCTATTGACAAAGACAGCAGAGAAGTAAAAAGGAATGAATATTGATAAAAAGGTGATTAGATTTGACCATTCAAAGATTGTTGGTAATTTCATAGAAATTATTTTCCAGGTTCTGTTCCATGATGAGGTAGTCACCAAACTGCAGAGAATTAAGAAGAGAGTAGGAAATGAAATGGAGGCACATATTTTAGATAACTTTCTCAAGGAGTTTATTTGAGAAAAAAATTATAGGATGATAGTTAAAAGGGATGTTAGAATCAACTCAAGATTTTGTAAGGATAGGGGAAACATGGTCACATTTCTAAATACCCTTAAAGCAACAAGTAAAAGGGAAGCGATTGAAGTTTAATGAGAAAAGAGTAATCTAATAGAGAAGATGAGAGAAAAAAGTCATATGTACAAGAAGAGAAGTTTGCTTTGGCAAGGAGAAGTGTTCCTTTCTTACATGAAATGGGCAAATTAGGACACAGTGGAGGAGAGTATCTGAGTGATGGGAGCAGTGGAGAAGAGAGAGCTCTCTGCCAATGGTCTCATCGTTTTTCTGTGAAATGTGAGGTAATGTTCTCAACAGAAAGAGGAGCCATGGGAGTTTCCAGGAGGGATGAAAAGACTTGTGAAAGGTGCTGCTGTGAGTGGGAAAGTAAATCATTTAGGGAGGTAAAAGGATTGCCTTGATCAATAGGAGGGAACCTATGGATACTGTATAACAAAAAAATGTGTAGTGGACCTAATCAACAGACTATCAGGCTTTTCTCCAGCTTTGTTCAGCAGCATGAGAATAAGAGTAAAGCCATAAAATGGCTGGAGCAATCCAATATGAGCATGATTAGTGAAAAAGGTAAGTGTGCAAGGGACTCTAGATTAGTAGATATTATATAACTGAACTTTTTAACAAAATGGTCAAGATGGGAAAGGAAGGGGAGTATAGCCAGTACAGAGGTGCTGGCCTGGGAAAGAATTGTAAAGAGAGATTAGAGGTTATGATGACAAAGAGCAAGGTTAGAGATTATAAAGTACAAGGAAATATGAGATGATCTAAAGGATTAAAGGTGTATCAGAACTGATGGAACACTTGAAAGTGTTGACAGTATCAGTGGTATGGTCTTTTTTATAGCTAATGTAGGGTAGAGGAGCAGGTCATGAAAGTTGAGGAAATTGAGGAACTGTACAGTTAGGGTTCTTAAGGGAATATCAGTATGTATGTAGAAGTCTTCTTATGTGAGAATAGGGCATGGGGAAGAAAGAAAATCATTCAACCCAAAACTGAGTTCACTGAAGAAAAGAGGAGAATGTGCTGGGAGGGAGGCCAGTCAGTATTTAACAGCTACAACAATCTTCATTGAACACTGCTTGTAGTTTAAATGAACTCCATTCTCAAAAATTCCTCACTTTATCCTTTCATTCTCACTAGTTATCACCCTGTAACTGATTTCTCTTTAGTGGCTAAGCTCCTTGAAAAGTTGTCTATAGATTAATTCCCTGCCCTGCATGAGGGATGGGACACAGTTAGTGAGAGGTGAGAGAGCTCCAGCTTTCATCAATTTCCTTCAGGAGTCTTCAAGATGAGTCCATGTCTGGAACTGTCCAAGCACCAGTACACTTTGGCACCTATCAAGCGTTAACTTGAGTTGCTTCAAGTGTTTCTAGCTTGGGGCTTCAAGAGAGAAGATGGAAGAGGCCAACCCCACTTCACGTTGCTCAAGGAAAAGAATCTGGGAAGACATGAGAATAGCTAGCAGCTTCCATCTCATCACTATTCCCTCACAGATTACTAACTAGAGGCTGTAGGAAGTTTCCATCTGAGTGAAATCCAGGACTCTGGATTTCTCTTCTCTTAATCTCTCTCTCTCTCTCTCTCTCTCTCTCTCTCTCTCTCTCTCTCTCTCTCACACACACACACACACACACACACACACTGAGTTATTTCATTCCCTAATGGGAGAATTCCTTTACTTTACTTTGTATTATCTAGTACATAGTCTCCTTTTTATTCCTTCTATGTTTTCTATTTTGCTATGACTTGGATAAATGGGTTTCTTTGCTATTCACTATGAGTGTTAATTGTTGAAATGAAATGGCATTGTGAGGAAAATGGGTCAAGCCTTAGATATAAGGCTTGGAATCATCTTCCTTATCCCCCAGAAATGATAAAGTGATCCAAAGTTAGCTTTATCTCAATCACATTCTCTAGGCCAGTGCTTCTTAAACCGTGGGTCACTACCCCAAAGGTTTTTGAAGAAGCAACGACCAAAAATTAATTAAAAATCAAATGCATAATGAATCCAAGGTGTTTCTGGCAGTGCTTGCCCAAGCACCTTCACTGCAGCCTTGGCTCTGAACACACAACAGGTACACTTTGCACCGTTTGTGCTGTCATGCCCATGCAGTGCCAACAAATGTTGCAAAAATGTGAAAAGGGGTGACAAGAAGCCCTACTCTAGACTAACAATATTTAAGGTAATAAATAGATGTACTTCTGTAGTAGTAGCCCCAGTCTGACAAGCAGAGTGGTTTCTAGTCTAATTTCTTGCTTACCCTCCTAGGAGGAATGAAAACCTCCCTTGGAGAAGGTTGGGGGAGAATAGGATAGAAATGTTTTTCTGCTTCCATTTGATTCACACAGCAACAACCCTCATTACATGTGCAGCCCTCTCCTTACCTACAGCTCCAGCACTTCCTTTCCTCTCATTTTTAATCTCTTTTTAACTTCTGAACTCATCATTTGATTGAAACTGTTTCTTTCCAAAGTTACCAGCAATTTCCTTATTGACAAATCCTATGTTCTTTTTTTCAATTTTTATCCTTCTTGATCTCTCTGAAGCCTTTGATCACTTTCTCCTGAATATTTTTTCATGATACTTCTCTCCCTTGTTTCTCCTCCTACCTGTCTGATCACCTTTTCAGTCTTCTTACCTATATCTTCATCCAAGTTTTACCTGCTAACTCCCAAACATTTTTTTCTGGGCCCCTTTCTCTCTCTACACTATTTTGCTTGGTGGTCTCCTTAGCTCCATCGAATTCAATTCTTATCCCAATGTAAATGAGTCTCAGGTGCATTTGAGTTTTAACCTCTTTCTTCCTCTATGTTATTTCTTATTCAACTGCTTATTTGGTTTCACAAACTATGTTTTATATCCCACTGGAATTACTCGGTATCATCTCCCTCTTTATCTCCACCTCTTGACTTTTCTAGTTTTCTTCAAATCTAAACTGAAGTTTCACTTTCTATAAGAAATCTTGCCAATTCTTCAGTCTTAGTGCTTTTTCTTTGTGATTATCTCCAAATTACTTGGAATATATCTTATTTTTAAATAATTGCTTTCACATTTTCTCCCCCATTAGACTGAGCTCTGTGAGAGCAGGAATATTTTTCACCTTTCTTTATATCTCCAACTCTTAGTAGAGTGTCTTACACATAATAGGAGCATAATAAATGAAGATAGTAGAGACAAAGTCTGAGAGTAAAAACGGGAGGAAGAAGGATTCCGACTCCCTCCCAGTTAGTTAGGGTGTAAGGGTGAAAGTATCACCAAGGTTGGACTAGGAGGCAAGAGAAATTAGATCATCAGGTAGTGCCCGGTGTAAATGAGTACATGTGCTATAGCCATTGTTATTTAAGATGCAGAAAGGCAGACTCATTCCACCATAATCTTTGTCAATGTCAATTGAAAAATATATAATTTTATCAGTGGAAATAATGTTAAAGAAAAATATATATCCTAAGAACCAATGGATCTTTCATTCTGAATGATTTGAAATCTCTTATATGTGCTGACTCCCCATTGGAATGTGAGCTTATGGAAAGGAAGGACTTCCTTCTTTTTCTATGTATATCCCATCTACTTAATATAGTGCTTTGAACATAGTAAGCACTTAATAATTGTGTCAATCATTTATAGTGGAAGGACTGAATAGATATGGAGTGAGATATTATTAATAAGACCCTGCTTTAGGGGTCTGATAATAAGGCAAGTGTGGAAGGGGGATGGGGATTGTGCAGTGACAAAGGTTCTGAAGCACTGAGATGGAGATAGTGTGATGGGATCATAGTTTGCTTACGTTGAAGAAAGAGTTCAATAATATTACCATCCTCAAAAGGCGAACAGCTGGCATGGGTGTGGAATTGGATGGAACTTGAACCAGCAGGAGAGGGAGAGCAACATGACTCCCTCTTCACATAGTATGAAGGTTCTAGGCAGGAACTTCATGATAAATTGAGCTGGCATCAAGGGAGAATCATCCCCAGGCGCCAGAGAGTTGGTATGCCCACCAAGAAGGGCACTGGAAATTAGAGAATGGGAAATGATTTTGTTCAGAAAGTAAGCGGTACTTGTAGTAATGAAACTAATACTATGTTAATTACCCTCCTAATGACAAATTAACAATTTTAGAAGATAAAAAAGGGGGTTACATTCTAATTTTGGTTTTACATACTTCCCTGGAATAATAGCCTGTATAAAATGCTCAGTGAATTTTGAATAAATGAATAAGCACAATTTTTATATTTTTCTAATTCTGTAGGTAAATCAGTAACTTACATGGAAACTCAAGTTAAAAACAGTACATAAAATGATATGATAATATTATTAGATTACTTGGATCCCAATTCATGGTGTAGTCAAAAATCTTAGACTGGTTATGAGGAGGCAAACCTTCATTTCCTGCCCCTGTCATTAATGGACTATAAGACCTAGTCACATTACTTAAAATCTCCCCAACAATTCATGGGGTGGGTTAGGCAGAGCTGGTTCCTGCTGCTTATTGCTAAAGCGTTGTGGTATGAGGACAATGACAATAACAGCAGCAAGGAAATTACTGGGGGGATCCTCTAGCACAAGTGGATGCATCCAATTAAGGGCCTGAGGAGAAGGGAATACCAAGTAAACCTCTTAGAGATCAGGATTTATTCTTCTTTGCTATTAATCTATCCTTTTGTCACCTCAGTAGATGTCTTGTTGCCTTAGTTTGCAGAGATAGTTACGTCTTGTATGCAGTTATCATTTGGGGGTGTCTTGAGAGTACATGAAGATAAAAAAAAGCTAGTCTTTCATTTTTCATATGATCTGGAAGCCAACTCTAATGATATTTAACAGTTTGTAGAAACACACACGAATATACCTGAGTAAACCATGATTTCATATCTCCAGCTTATACTTTCTGAACCAGAAAATCCTGACACTTATTTTCAATCATTGAGACATGCCCCATTCCCATCCTGCATTGGTTGAAATAAAATTTGTTTTTTGCAGAATTTTCATAACATAATGTACAAGGTAATGTTTTGATGATTTAATTTTGATTTGACACAAACTTATTTAGCTGGTTTATTTTGTTGTTGTTGTTGTTGTTCAGGGTACTTTGATAGATATTAGAAATGAAAGTTGAAAAATAATCGTATGGTACATGCCCTTAAGGTGTGTAAAGTTGAATGGCACAGTGGAGATGTGTACACAAATATTGCTAACAGAAGGGATAAAATTCTTAGGCAAGCCGTGTTTGGGAGAATCAGAGGCAAAGATAACTTGTAGCTGAGTAGATAAAGAAAAGGATACATGAAAGAGAGAGTATCTGAGACCAAACATTGGAAAAATAGAAGGATTTCAAGAGGTGAAAATGTTGGGAAAAGGGCATGATATTTCAGCCCTGAATGGGACAAAATAATATGGGGCAAAGAATGAGTTATCAGGTTTTGTTAGAATACAGATTGACTGATATAATGTGAGATAATACTGAAAAGACTTAGATTATGGAGGGACTTGAATTGCTACATCTTAAAAACTCTCAAAAAATAAAAAAGTCTCTATTCTTATGTTCCATACAAACACACACACACACACACACACACACACACACACACACACACTCATAGCTGTATTCCTTGTTCTAGGATTACATTTATTCTCAATTTGACCAGTGTTCCTTTTCATAGTTTCACATAAACCAAAATAAGTCAATAGTTTTGTACCTAAATAAATGTAGCCTTAGGAATCATTAGAGCAGAAATATTGTGTAGACATTTTAGTGAGAAGAAGTCTGGGGCTATGGTTAGTATATTGGGTTGAAGATGATAAAATCTGTTAAGGTCCCACCTCTGATATTTATTATCCAGGTGACATGTCTGATATTTGTGTGATTTTGGATAAGTCAGTAACATTTTTATGCCTTAGATAATTCCTTGTAACTTCTCTAAGACACAGAAGTGTTACAGCTTTCTAGAAATATCATTTATTAACTGATGAAAGGTCCAGCATCTTTATTTTTTTAAAAATGGAAAGAACTGTTTCAGAAAGCAATTTGATTTGTATGAAGAAAACATTAATTCAAGAGGATTAATGTGATTGTTAATGTAACAGAAGTTCTCTATTCTAACATCAAGAAACAGAATAATAGACTTTAAAACATATTGAGAAGAAATGGGTTCAAAACATGGCTTTACAATACCTTGTACAAGTCACTTAAACTCTCTGTACCTCAATTTCCTCACCTGTAAAAGTAAAGAGGTTGTTTAAGTTGAACTTAGAGCATCCTTCCAGGTCTAAATACCTGTGTATGTAACTTATATTTTTATCTTTCTTTGCCTAAGCAGAACATGATGAAAACATTTTATAAACAGATGTTAATATTAGTCAAGGTAAGGTCTCTTTCAACAATTCATCCTAAACCATTGATTGTAAACTGGTTTGGGCAACAGTATTTTGACGTTTTACCTTTGATTATATGTTTAAGAAAAAATTTTATCTAGAAATTTAGAATGATAAAATAAATGTCCCTGACAACCACTATAACTTTGCTTTCTACCTTACATGTTTCTAAACTGGTAACAAATGTGCAGATTATTACAATTGAAAACACTAGCTATGGAATCAAAGGATTTTGGTGAAATCCAACTCCCTGCATCTACAACCTGTATTGCCTTGGGCAAGTCATAACCTGGTTGCGTCTCAATTTCCTCATATATAAGATGGAGGAGGGCTGTTAGACTAGTTCTAAATCCATATTCTTATTAATTTCCTGCCCTATATGTCTGTCTGTTTATCTATCTATTCTTCCATACATATGCATATACATATATAAACTATATGTGTGCAATTTTATACACATGTATGTATCTTATACGTGCATGTGTTCTATATAATAATCTATGTGTTGTATATTCAACACATATTTAAATATCATGTATGTATCTGCATAGTCATATATTTATATATCTATACATTCATATATAGGAAATACTTCTAAAATGCTTTGGGAATATTGTTATAATAAATCCTGACTAGGTACCAAATAGCATATTCTTCTGAGTACCTTCCTCACAGGTGTCCTAAGTAAATAGTTTGTATCTTTTAAACTTTATGTTGAAAGTATAAAAAACATAATAGCATCTGGTCTTGCGCTTAGGATACTTTAAGTGTAGTGTTGTCCACTCTGTATACATACACAGGATAATTGTAACAATGCCCCCTTTCAAGCACCATTAATTGTTTAAGTTAAAACTGCTTTATAAAATTTGTTTACATTTTCCTTTGAAAAAAATAAACATCAAGTCTGGGCTTCCATCTGGAAATTCATATGTAGATGTTGGTTTCAAAGCAGGGAGATGAAGCAATTTCTAGCAAGCATTTCAGTTTCCCTAAATGGAAGCATTCTGCTACCTTATTCTGGGAAGAATGAGGCTTGGCATCAAGAATTTATGCTTTCCACAGTCTGTGTGCTCTTTAGATGAAAAGCATTGCCACATAAATATTGTCATGTTTCATATTCTCTATGAGAATTCAGTAATGGGCTGTTTCCACCTCTAAGTAGAAGGTTATGACTGCAGAGCCCAAGGACTGTTCTTAAGACCCCGTACGCTTCTCTGACTTCTGATGATGTCTTCTTTTATCAGTTTCATAAATTTTCTCGGTGTCCTTGCCTCCTGCTCAGTGATTTAGCCAAATGATACGACTGCTGATCAATCTAAATTCAGACTTAGCTAAGGGATGTTTGACATTTTTGGTCTAGGGTATAAAACATCCCCTTCATTTCTGCCCCCCCGTATCGAGGCTTAATGGCACCCATATTTGATTTTTTTTTGTGGAGACTTTGGCAGGCAAAGAAAACATTCAATTCATATTATGAGACTCAGGTTCAAATCTCATATGTAATAATAACAATAAATAATATTAATGTTTATATAGAACTACATTTTGTGAAGTGTTTTATATGATTTTTATACAAATATGTGTACTTATGAATATATTCCAACACACTCACACACTCACAAATTCAAATTAAATTTCTACAGATATTTATAAAGCACCTACTATGCAGATTCTGGGGGAGATGTAAAATTTCAAAAACTCATGTACTTAGAATTTATGGTTTTGGAGAAGACAATGCAGAACAAGAAGTCTAGATAGGATGATAAAGCAATATCCTGGACAACAGATTATGAAAGTATGGGCTAAAATGGTAGAAGGAGTAGGAATATCAAGGAAACAAATGGATACCATTGAGAAGATAGAAGTTACAATATATGTCCAACAGGAGAGAGAGAGAGACAGACAGAGAGAGAGAGAGAGTGCGAGAGAGAGAGAGAATCATTTTATTTTTATTTATTTATTTATTATTTATTTATTAATATATTTATATTTATTACTGACAGAAATAGGGAAATTAGAAAATAGAGGTAATAAACTTGCTTTGAAAGACAATGAGTTGAGGTCCCAGTGTTACACTCAGATGGAGGCTAGGATGCAGTTACAATATAAAGATAGGACACTCAAAAAAAAAAAATCCAGGACATAGATTTAGGAGGAATCCCTGCTAGATGAAGAGATGAGAGCAAAGGAGATCACCAGATGAGAAAGTAGAATTGGAGAAGAGAACAAGATTGAACATCAATACCTCACATCACCAACATTACATTGAGTAGCATGTGGGAAAAAAAGGTGGATTGAGTCAGGGAGCTGTTAAATAGATAGAGGAGAACCAGGAGAGTTTTCTGGCCCAGAAGAAAACAAAAGAAAAATATGAGGGAAGTCAACAATGCAAAGTGTTCCTAAGAAATCAAAGAGAAAGACACAGAATGAGTGAATATGGTAAAAGAGAAGTCACTAATGCATTTGAAAGAGTAGCATCAGAAAATATTTCTGTTGCTGTTGTTCAGTTATGTCTGACTCTGTGACCCCATTTAGACATTTCTTGGCAAAGGTACTGGAGTTATTTGTCATTTCCTTCTCCAGCTCATTTTACAGATGAAGAACTGAGGCAAACAGGGTTAAGTGACTTGCCCAGAGTCACACAGGTAGGAAGTGTCTGAGACTGGATTTGAACTCATGAAGATGAGTCTTGTGATTCCAGGCCTGGCACTCTATCTACTATGCCATCCTATTGCCTATCAGATGACTGTAGGGATGGGAAACAGACTGAAATATGTTAACAAGAAGGTGGCTATGAATATAGAGACATTAGGACCAGGAGGAAATTGATACTTAATGGAACAGCAGGAAAGGATTGTGGGAATTTACTTGTTCACCTAGGATTTATGAGAACTTGGCTTCTTTGGAGACAAATGGAAAGGAACTGATGAAGAAGAAAAGAGTGCCATAAGGGGATATTCCTGCTAGAATAAAATCCTGTAGAAGAGGGGAAAAGGTAGAAACAAGGGATTGCCAAAAATAAGAATACATTTTCAAGGATGATGGAAGGAAATTGGAAGTGGAAGGAAGATTTATGTATTGATGATGATGATGATTGAATCATAGACAAGGGGATTTGAGGGAGCCGTGAGGTTCCTCTTTGCCTCTTTCAAATTTGCGTATCTAAGTTCTCTTGTTTAACTAAATTTGTTGTAATGACATTTTAATTTTAAATCCACTCTGCACACTGCTTCTCTTGTATTTTAAATTTTTTTTAGAATTTTAATTTTCAGTTTACAACACTCAGTTCCACAAGCTTTTGAGTTCCACATTTTCTTCCCTTCCCTCCCCTCCCCCCTACTCCCCAAGATGGCATGGAATCCGATATATGTTTTACATATACTTTCTCATTAAACTTATTTACACAATAGTCAAGTTGTAAAGAAGAATTATGGCCAATGGAATGAATCATGAGAAAGAAGAAACAACACCAAGAAAGAAGATAAAAAAGAGATAGTAAATAGTTTGCCTCAATCTGCATTCAGACTTCATAATTCTTTCTCTGGATGTAGAGTCATGAGTCCTTTGGAGCTGTCTTTGAATCTTGTGTTGCTAGGAAGAGCCAAGTTTATCAGACTTAATCATCACAGAAGCAATATGTCTGTGGTTGTGTACAATGTTCTCCTGGTTCTTCTCCCCTCACTGCGTATCATATCATGTAGGTCTTTCCAGGTTATTATGAAGTCTGTATGTTCCCCATTTCTTATAGCACAATAGTATTCCATTGCATTCATATACCACAAATTGTCTAGCCATTCCCAGTTGATGGGCATCCCCTTGATTTCTAATTCTTTGATGCCACAAAAAGAGCTGCTATAAATATTTTTGTATATGTGGAACCTTTTCCCATTTTTATGATCTCTTTGGGATACAGCCCTAGCTGGACCAAAGGGTATGCACATTTTTATAGCACTTTGGGTATAGTTCCAAATTGTTCTCCAGAATGGCTGGATCTGTTCACCACTCCACCAACAATGTAACAGTGTTCCAATTTTCCCACATCCATCTCCAGTCATACTCTTATCATTTTCCTGTTTTGTCATTTTAGCCAATCTGACAGGAGAGATGTGGTACCTAAGAGTTGTTTTGATTTGCATTTTTCTAATCAATAATGATTTAGAGCATTTTTTCATATGCCTATAGATATCTTTAATTTCTTCTTCTGAAAACTGCCTGTTCCTATCCTTTGACCATTTCTCATTTGGGGAATTACTTGTATTCCTATAAATTTGGCTCAGTTTCTTGTATATTTTAGATGTGAGGCTTTTATTAAAGACATTGGTTTCTCTTAGATTATTTTAAATGCCTGAATATAAACTAGAAAAGAAAAAAAAAACCTTATAAAGAAACATGGTAAAGAATAGTATGGAAAGAATACTGACTCTGGATTCTGAAGTCCTGAGTATTAGTGTACCAGACACTGTGCCTTATTTAATAAGGATGATATTGTGAAACTAAACTCTGCGGTGTCATGAGCATGTGACAATATTGGATTTGTCTTATTCTATCAAATGAAAAATTATACACACATCAATTAGTTTGATATATGTAAGTTTTTATATGTAGCCTGTCCTTCATTCTACTGTTGTACTTCTGACAATTTATTTATTGGCAGTGATTACAGAGAGCTTAAGACTTGTAAGACCTCGTTTCACTATAGCTTTTTTCTGACTATCAAAACTGAAAAAAAAAATATGTACATAATAGTGATTTGAACCACAGTTGATTTGGTAACTAAGTGCTGTATCATTGAATAGCTTTGGAAACAAAACCATCCTTGAATGTACTTCCAAAGGCTGACTGGGTGTGCAGCTGTACATAATGGATAAAGTACTACAGCTTTTCTATTGGCTCTGTCAGAGCATTTAATTATTGAACTACCAAGCAAGAGAAGGGGGAAGGAAATACACAAGAATTATTTCCCAGCAGTCTTTTTTAACTTTTCAGCTTAGGTAGTTTAATATTGTGAATGATGGTTAAGAAAAAGATGGTGAGAATACCCATCTCTTTTCCTCTCAGGAGAGAGGTAGTGTGGCACAGAGGATAGGTAGCGTAGCTGATAATAGCATCAGGAAGAATTGGGTTCAAGTGTTGAATCTGACACATGCTAGCTGTGTGACTTCAGGCAAATCACTTGTCTTCTTAATGACTCAAACAACTCTCTAAATATAAATTGCAGAATGGTTCCATTAGAAGAGAATTTTCAGGGGAAATTTCATATGCCAATGAAAACATAAATCTGGAATTTTTTTAAGAATAACCACGATGAGCTACTGTTTAAAGAAATATTTCAGTTCAGCTCATTATATATTGATATGAAGATTTAGAAACATCTACCAGCAGGTCATTAAAGGACCCTTTGTAAATACTTCGAAGCCATTTCACCAAAAAAAATATTCTTTCCTTTGTGAGGAATGTGCCCTTGATTATGGAAATAGGAAATATGTGAAATATAAACACAAGTCAGGCTAGGTGTTGCAATTCAAAGAATCACTAAAAGTATCAATTGTAGGAATTCTAAAATTGGAAGATTAGAGGAGTTAGATGGTTGACAGAAACTCCAAGTTCTTCCAGTTGTAGAAAAAGTATTAAGAGGAAACAGATAAGAAATATAATACATTTTGTAATAAATTAGAAAAGATAGGTAACTAAATTGATAGAAAGTTACATAGATACTTAAGCATACACACAGATAGATTTATGGAGTGTTATATTTATTAACTCTTGGATGATGGTTCCATACACATACTAATCCTTGTCACTTTGATCTTTGTTTAGAGTCAACAAAATATTCAGTGCAATTCTGTAAAAAAAAAAAAACCAATTGTACTTTGTGGATGTGGAATACCTAATATAAAAGTGAATCAAGACCCTACTGTAAGGAAGGAAAGGAAAAGGAAGAAACTTTAATATAGCATCTACTATGTGCCAGACCCTGTACTTAGCTCTTAATTTTTTCCCTTATTTTAGCCTTGTGAGATAGATGCTGTTATTATCCCCATTTTTAGTTGAAGAAACTGAGACAAACAAAAGTTAAGTGATTTGCCCAGGGTTATACAACTATTGTCTGAGGCCAGATTTGAACTCAGACCTCCTTGATTTTAGGCATAATAGTCTATCCCCTGAACCACCAGTTGCCTCTGGGTGAATACATTTAATATTATAAATATCACTTGGAGGAATGGAGTAAATTTCCAGAATATGGTTCTGGCTAGGTATAAATTATTCAAAAGATGTGATAGGAAATGGGGTGGGTGGGAGTGGGGTGGGGTATAGAAATAGTACTGCATATTAAGAATAAATATCCATTTTGAATATACATAGGTGATGGCATATCATCTACCCCATTATAATGTGAGATCACTGAGGTCTGGAATTGTTATTATTTCTGCTGTTAAAACTGTTATTTTGTGGGGTTGACTTTCTTTGTATCCTCATAACTTTGCACAGTTCTTGGCATCTAGCAAGTACTTAATAAAAGCAGGTTTTAATTGACCTTCTATACATAATGCCTTCCTGATGTCCTCACTTCTAGTTCTTTCCCCAAGATATTTTTATCATATATGCTTATATTTTCAGAAGTTCTTTTCCTTATAGGGACAAATTGTTTCTTTTTGTCCCTTTCTTCCTATTTAAAAAAAATTACTATATATATTTGTGTATTTTTATTTGTTTGTTTTTGATTACAAATTCTCTCCCTCCTTCCACCTCTCTCCCAAAAAGCAAGAAGGGTGATTATTTCATTATTGTTTTTGTTACCTAGCATCTTGTTGTTTGTCCTTCACTTTCAAAGAGGACCAATGATGGAACAAAGTGATGTCTTGAATTGTGGGTGAACTGGATTTAAGACAGGGAGAGTTGCACAAAGTTGTCAGCCTTACTTTCTCTTCCAGCATCACTGAAGTCCAGTGGCAAGACAAAAAGTCAGGATGACTGGTGATGGCCCAGGATGCAGTGGATGACCTTGGTGTCTTTGATGTCTGACCAAGCTCTAAGAACTCCACAGTTTGCTTCAGGTGCCTTCATGGCCATTAGGGAAAAAAATTTGTTTTCATCTGCCCATTTGGCAGGGAGAAGTCTTCACATGCTTGGGGTAGACACTCTGTTAAACCACTGAAAGGTTTGTGTCCCATCAGTTAGCCTCAATCTGGTTTAGCCCTTCTGTGTAGACGGCTTTTTTTAGTGTGGCTCTGCTACAGCTTCGTGGAGCCCCAGATGAGAGCTGAGTGCCAGGTGGACACCAAAGATGGATGAGCAGCCCTGAAAGATGCTTGGCAAGCCCTCATATCAAAGCTGCTAGCCCTCCTTGAATATCCATATACCCCACTTAGCACATAGTACAATGCATTTCAAACAAATTAGATTACTTTCTGCCTCCGCCCATGTCCACTCAAAAAATAAAGTTTTATTTTTTCATTGAGATAGCCTCTTTGGCCCATACATATTTCTGAATTCCAATCTTTCTTTTAATGCCCAACTAAAATTATAAAAGAATGTATTCCTTTGTACCTTTATGTATTATGCCTTCTACCTTTAACCCTTAGATAGAACCTTCCTGCACAAAATTTAACACATTTCTATATACTTAACTAGAAATATTATATTTTGTAGTTATCTGTATTTGGATCTTACAGCTTAGTCTTGTATTATGTAACTGATTCAAGCCAGTCTGGTGCATCAGATTCAGAGATGGATGGAAATGGAACACTGATAGAATTTCTAACAGCTAAAAAAAGGAGCTTAACTTAGCTGTAGCATGGAAAGGAGAGTCAGCAAAGGCATAGAATCAATTCATTTGAGAGATACTTCCCTGTCACTGTGTGGGCTATATTGATATTCCAGTTAAGTCTGAGAAGACAAAGTCCTGAAACTTTCTGGGCTGGCTTTTGCATTTAGACCTTGAAGAAGCTATTTTCATGGACCAAGCCTTGGTCTAGAGGGATTTTGGATTTAAGGATAGTATCAATACATTTTAAAGGGAAAAAATAACTTAGCCCACATGACAAGTATTGATCTTACCCCAAGAGGGACTGCATCAAAATTTTACATCTCTTCTAGTGCCTAACACAGAATATTACACATGTATCAGGTACTTAGAATAAAATTATTAAGTGAATAGTTTGTAAATCAGTTAGTTAAAAATGAAATTCTTTATTAAAGTGACAATCAAAACAGAGTAGTAGATAATAAAGAAATGAAAACTTGCAAGGAAGAAGTCGTATCACAAAAGAGATGGTTTAATTTTTTTAATCCCTTAATATAAATATTTTAGTGACAATAATAACAGGCAAACAAGACCCAAGAACAGTTTGAAGGGCGATATTATACTTCTTTTAATGTCATTGGAAGTAAAGTTTTGACTTATTATCTTTGGTTTATTTAACTAAGATGTACATTCTTGTATGCCTAGTCCTTTAAAGATCAAAGTCTGTAAGTGGTACATTGTGGAACTAGAAAAAAAATATTAGAGATGGTTAAAATTCCATGGCATATACATATGTAGACTTGGAAAGCAAGGGTACTGATAAAATTTCTAGGACTAAGGACATTTACAAAACTGAACTTATCTCCCTATAGCACTCAGCCTCAACAAACATCTTTTATTCCTAAAAGAAGGAGGTTAGAAAATGCAAAGGTTCTTTCATCAGCGCTGAAGTTTCCTATGCCTCTCTTCTCCTAAAGGGCAGTCAAGAAGGCATCTTGCACCCAGTAGGCACTCCATGTTTCTGGAATTGAATTAAATTGGAACATTTCTATTGAATAGACTAGTATTCCTGAGCAGGAGAACAAGACCTGTTTTCAATAATAAATTTTCCCCCAGATATAGATTTTCTTAACAAATGTTGACAGTCTTATTTGGCAGTCCGTGAAGTGAGGCTCATGAGATTTCTAGTTAATAGAAATGGTTCTTCTCACAATTGCCTTCAGAGAGGACTTTGCTTTTGTCTCCTACTGGACTAATACTTTCTATTTGACTGAATTCTACTCAATGGAATTGAGCAACCATTTGGTTGGAATGTGATTATTTCTCCTTTAATGCTGCTGATGTCCTTTTCTACCCCTGACTAGCACTGAAACTTTGGGCAGATCACTCATCCCCTCACATGCTCTGTTTCTGCATCTGTAATGATATGAAGATGACTGGATTAAATCCCCTCTATGTAAAAGTAGTATGTGTTTTTTTATCTATGTGTTCTAGTTATAATTTCCGAACAAAATAATTTCTGCTAAATGAATTCATGGGAGTATACTGTACACAACTTCTATTATACATTTCTTCAGTCTTTGATCCAGTTAATTGGAAAGTGTTTCAAACCTGGGAGTTTTAAAATGTTTGAAATACAGCAAGACATATCGAAGATAACAACCATATATTTCAGAAAAATGATAATTTTTCGATAAACATTCACAATAATACCCAAAATAATAACAGCACTTTTTGGTACTCAGAGTAAATAATAATAAAATACTAGTGAAAGTGAAAATACGATCCATTATTAAAAATTCTATCTCACTCTGTTTCATTATTATAATGTCTTTCTGTAGAATAAACATTAAGAAAAACCATTGCAGTTTGGTTAAATTTTCCCAACTACAAACTGCCTTTGTTAATCCTTATTATTAAATTAATCATAACACTTTCTTTTTCCCCTTATCACTAGAACCTCTTTCTATTATTTTCTAACAGTAAAAATATAAAGCTTTCTACAATGAATGCTTGGATCAGAGATATTTTCATCTCACAAAAGGAATGACAATTATCCCCTCCTTACTTAGAAGAGTGGCCTGTTTTCATGGCTGATATCCAGCATCAGGCTGCCACTGGACAATAGCCTTTAAATTCATATTTGAGGTCTATGCTAAACTTTCCCATTGCAATATAATGGCTCATTTGTTGCATTTCTCTGAATCACAAACACAAGAAAATATTTTGAGCAGAACCTGGTAAAGTTCTCATCGTCATGTACTTACTGCTTGTTTATTCATTGTCCATATATAATGAGGGATCTGGGCACATCAGGTGTCAGGAGCATCCAGGACAAGAACAGTCAACAAACACCTATTATGTGCCTACAATGTGCCAGGCAATGTGATAGCTCTGGGGCAACCAAAACGTAGCCTCTGTCCTCAAAGAGCTTACATTCTATGTCAGAATTGCTAGAATCCTTAGAGGAAATCCAGCATAACTGAAGCAGAAATTTTCCTGTCCTGTACTTCACTGACAAATGATCATACAACTATGTTGGAATACCTTTATTGACAAGAAATTCTCAACCTAACGAGGCAATCAAGACCTCTTTAATTGGTCTTCTTATCCTGATTTGAAATCAGCTTCCCTATAAATTTTTACCCATTGACTCCAGTTCTGTCACTTAAGTATAATTGGGATAATTATTATTTCTCTTTCACATGGCAGCCCTTTCTTTTTGTCTTCTCTTTTGCAGCCTAAACACCTCACTTCCTTCAGACAGTCATAACATGGCATGACTTCCCTCATCACCCGAGTAATAAGCTACTTGACATATTCTCAACTTGTCAATGTCTCTCCTCAGAATTGCCAGTAAACTTAAAAAATACCCCAGTTATTGTCCAACCAAGCAGATACAATAGAGTTATCCTTCTCTCCCTTTGAATGTTGTGTTTCCAAATGCAAGCAGATATTGAATTTCCCCAACAATATCCTTTTGCAAAACTTCATCAGGATATAAAGGTGACTTTGGGTTCTCTTAAAGATTATGCTAGTACAATCTATGTACTAGATTAGGACATATCAAGTCAAGAACATTTTTGAGCATGAACCCAGAGAGAGGTCATATGTCTGCCATTTGTGGACGAAAAAAACCTACTTAAATTTTAAAAAAGGGTCATTACCAGCAGATTGCCCACTAGGTGATATATGTATGTATGTATGTATCTATACATGCATGCATGTATTTTTAGACACCATTCAAGCATTATCTACAAAGGAATAGAGGCTCTCTGACTTACCTTAGTCTTCAGATAATACACAAGAGGAAAATCACAATCATTTAAAGTATGAAAAGAATTAAAATGAAAGATTACTTTCACGTTGTTAGCAGTCATTTTATACTTTTGACTCTTCTTGCCCCCTGGAAGCCATTAACATGATTAGTCCTATTTTACTTGTATTGCTCTCTATCTTCATCCCACCTATTCTCTGCTTGTGGAGTTGATTGTCCAGCCTTAGTATGGAGTCATTGAATAAAGCTCAAAATCCATTATGCTCTAGCCTGTCTGTCTCTGACTCAATTCAGTTAACTCATAGTTTAGATTCAATTCTGGAACAAAATGAGCCAATTTGAGGGCTATTCTAAAGGAAACAAAAGTAGATTTACTTACTCAGGACAAGACAAAGATCTTCAAAAAGGATAGGCATTCAGGATATCTTCAGTAGATTCACCTGAGTGAAGCTACCATGCCTTAGTTACTGACAGAAATTTGACAGCCAAGCAACAGAGTTTCTGGAGCTCTTCAGGGATGGTTAGTACTTAGACAGCCAGAAGTCAACAGCCTGCTGCTCTAGTACCCTGAGCCAATGAAGTTTCAAGAATAGTTTCAAAATTTTCAATATCTTTCAAATAAAGAAAAAAACAGCTTAACTTGAACAAGGATATGAATTAACATTTGTTTTCACCACAGATTAGATGTTTCTCTCTGAGAAAAGGTATGAAAGCAGAAATTGTTGAAATGTGAATGAAAGATGCTGGAATTGTTGTAGACCAGAGTCGAGATTCCAAGAGTGGAACATTAAAAAGAACATAATAGAAAAATAATATTGTTCAATTGAATTAGGGGTTGGGGGACCACTGTGAAAATAGAAAGGCTGCCTGATCAAATATGACTTAAGTTGATTAGTTGTAGAGTTCATATTTCAGTTAATATATGAAAGTCCTTCAGAAATATTATAATAGTAACCAAAAAAATCCTTATATTTTCCAATTTTCCTTAAAAGTTGATACTGGAGTCAATGGGTAAAAATTTATAGGGAAGCTGATTTCAAATCAGGATAAGAAGACCAATTAAAGAGGTCTTGATTGCCTTGTTAGGTTGAGAATTTCTTGTCAATAAAGGTATTCCAACATAGTTGTATGATCCTTTGTCAGTGAAGTACAGGATAGGAAAATTTCTGCTTCAGTTATGCTGGATTTCCTCTAAGGATTCTTGGTTTACAAGTAACCTGGTAAAAATTTATAGGGAAGCTGATTTCAAATCAGGATAAGAAGACCAATTAAAGAGGTCTTGATTGCCTTGTTAGGTTGAGAATTTCTTGTCAATAAAGGTATTCTAACGTAGTTGTATGATCATTTGTCAGTGAAGTACAGGATAGGAAAATTTCTGCTTCAGTTATGTTGGATTTCCTCTAAGGATACCTTGGTTTACAAGTAACCTGGTTTATGTATGCTTTACTGGCTGAGGAAGTTTTTCACAAAATTTGTCTTACAGGATGAACAAAAATTTGCAATATGAACATCATGTTTAGACTTGGAAAAAAAAATCAGTGAGTCAAAACATGAAAGTGATTCTAAAAAACAAAAAATAAGTGAAAGCAGTAGTGTTAGTCTGACTTTTAGTGAAAGTAGCATAAGAGAGAACACTCCTGATTTTGCAATCTCCAGTGTTCTCATGGAAGGAGATTCTTCTTCTAAGCAATAACTCTGGCCTGGACCAGATGAGATAGTTTGGAGAGTATGATTCCTGGTGGAAAGAGCTGCACTCACCCACTCTGAATGTATTTATTCCTGATTCAAAATATCGAGTTAGCTTGCTTAGATTCAGGGGCTGGAAGGGGACCTGCTTGAATACATTGTGGCTGCTGCTTTGAAGAGGAGGCCCCCTCCCCTGTTTGTGGGCTCCTCCCCTTTGCTCACAGGCTGTGTCCTGGGCCCTCCTAGCTGCCCCTTCCCTGCTTCCTCCATCAGAGTTGAGCTGGGAAACCCCACCCCCACTCACCCACATGACCTGATCTTCCACTCCAGTCCCTGCCCATTCAGGCCTCCTCACCTGCGCGCCCAGGCCTGCTTGGTGCTCCCTGGTGTCACAGCTAAGTAAAGAGAACAAACGTGGTGTGTGTGTGTGTGTGTGTGTGTGTGTTTCTTCCTTTTGTCATTTTAAAGTTCAAAACTATTCGCTTGGAGCCAGGCCACTCTCACTGATTTAAAGGTGCAAAGATCTCAAATAAATCTGCGTGTCAGTCACAGTTGTGGAAAAAAAGTTTTATTTTCAGTTTATATTGTGTGTTAATTATTGCTTTTGTATTTCAGGCACATTAGGGACAAAAAAAACTTACTTAAAATTATAAATAATTATTTCATATGAATATTTTGGGGGATGTGGCACTGATCATCTGACTTTACATTATTTCCTATAGAGATATTAGCTTTGCAATATGAACAAATCACATGATGAATGGAATTTCAGAATGAATTAAATTTGTAAATTGAGGTTCTACTGTATAGACTTTTTATTGTCAGTTATGTCTGACCCTTCATGACCCTATGGATCACACTAGTACTGTCCACGGGACTTTCTTGACAAAGACACTGGAGTGCTTGCCATTTCCTTCTCCAGCTCATTTTACAGATAAGAAAACAACACAAACAGGGTTAAGTGACTTTCCTAGGATCACGTAACTAGTAAGCGTCTGAAGCCAGATTTGAACTTAGGAAGATAAGTCTTCCTAGCTCTAGGCCTGTTACACTATCTACTGCACCACCTACCTGCCCCATATGACTATAGATATTTTTTTCACTGCCCTCCCCACCCATGCATGTTATAAAATTTCAAAAAAAAAGGATGTTATAATTTCCTAGGAAGTCATTACTAATGAAATGTGTGTGTGTGTGTGTGTGTGTGTGTGTGTGTGCGCGTGTGTGTGTGTGTGTGTGTGTGTGTGTGTGTGTGTTTGGGAAGATAGGGAATCAGAGATTATTTGGGGATTATAAGAGATTAGGGACAAAAAATATTAGTAGGGAACAAAATGTACAGCAGTGAAGTTTTAAAAATGTTGTTGGAAATGAGCTGATTTGATAGAAGAGTTGAATTATAGGGAGGACACAAGTTCATATAATTAATTTTTCATGGGGGAAAATTGCTCAATTTTATAACTTTGCCAATGATACTCAAAAGCCCTTGAAGAGTGGTCTAGAAAACTCATGGTAGGAATTATTCGATGATAAAATTGGCAAGAGTAAAAGATTAGAAGCCAGGGATTCTAGAGAATCATGTAGTAAAATATAAAAAAATAGCTGACCTTGATGTCAGGGATAAATAGTGTGACAAATTTAGGAAGAGTAGAGAATATGGGCTGGAAAAAATAGAGATGACAGGAATACAGAGGTCATAAGGGAAAATAATAAACTTGATACTGATGAGAGAGCTAGAAAAATAGACGATCATTGTGCATGGGTGTAGATAGTGTTCGGTCTTGAATGGGATGCTATTCCAAGAGATTTACTGCATGATTACTACTACATCTGAAGGGAGGTAGGTGGCATCACTAAAGTTAAAGAATATCGGGCATTGCATTAGTAGAGGGGTTGTCATCATAAGTACATAAGTTCTACAGGAAGATGAAAAAGACTTTGGTGGAAAGAAAAATCATAAACTAGGGAATAAAATTATTGAGGCAGAATAGGTGCTGTAAATAAAGCACTGGTCCTGAAGTCAAAGAGTCCAAGTTTAAATCTGCTTCTGAGGATGACTGCCTAATGTTACCTTGGAAAGCCATTTGGGCTTCTGAGACTGCAATTACATTAGCAAGAGAAAGAGACTAGATGACCTCTGAGATCCCTTATGTCTAGATATGCAGTGTAATGATCTCACTGAAAAGTCTAGGACAAGGGTGGGGAACCTGCATCTTATGGCCACACTTAGCCTTCTAGATGTGTGGCCTTTTGACTGGATCAAAATTCAGAACAATCCTGTAATATTTAGATTCAGTGAAAAGGTCGTACTTAAGGATCTAAAAGGCCCCATGTGGCCTTAAGGTCACAGGTTCCTCACCAGGGTCTAGGAGAATGATATTGGAGCCTATAAAATGAAAGGAAAAACAGTCAGAAGAAGGTGTCACAAGTGTATTACATGAACTGTAAGAAAGAAAAGAAAGAAGCTCAATAGCTCAATTTCATGTGGCATTTTAAGGTGTTCTTATTTTTATTTTCTAAAGAGCTTTTGTCATAACTGACCTCTGAACTATATAAATATGTAGTTTAAATATTATCATTTCCATTTTTACAGGTAAGGAAACTGAGTCTCAGTGAGGTAAAGTGACTTGTCCATGGTCATGTGACCAATAAATGACAGAGCTAGGACTTGAACTCTTGTCTTTATGTGTCTACATCCTAAGATCCTTCTACTAAAGATTATACTGTAAATAATAAATCACATTTACTCACAATAATGTTGTAAGGTAGATAAATCAAGTGTTATTGTCCCCACTTTATAGAGGAGATACTGAAAGCTAGAAGGTTAGTTGACTAACATAAGTTAATAAAAATGAGATAGATTGAGAGCCTAGATTTGAACTCAGGTGATCTCATTTTCAATTTTGCCACACCTTTGACCATACCACATGGTCTATCAAAAAGCATGGGTAAATTAGAGTTCAGCCATTTAAAAATTGGAATAGATATCAACTTGCCCAATCCTCTCATTTTACAGATGAAAAAAATAAGTGTCAGAGATGAGATGCTTTAAAGAATGTTCCAGGTGCAGAGCCAAGATGGCAGAGTAGAAGCAAGTACCTGCTGGAGCTCTCACCCCAAACCCTTCGAAATACCTGTAAGAAATGACTCTAAACAAATTCTAGAGAAGTAAAAGCCACAAAATGACAAAGTGAAACAGATTTCCAGTCTAAGACAATCTGGAAGCCTGACAGGAAGGGTCTATTGCACTGGGCTCGGAGCGGAATGAAGTTCAGCCTGGGCACAGCAGGCACAGAGAGGGCTAGAGCAGGCTTCAGGGTACTGAATCAGTGGCAGCTGCAGTGGTTTCCAGACCTCTCAACCCACAAACACCAAAGACAGCTTCGAAAGTCAGTGGGAAAGGTCTTACCTGAGTGAGAGAGGAGAGTAGTCTGATCCTAGTCCCAGGGTGACAGCAGCCACTGCTGCAGTGGTGGCTCCTTTTGGAGCTCTCAGATAGTGGAGGAATCAAGTGGCTGATGTAAGTCACAGTCCTTGGTGGTGGTCCTGTGGTGAGGAGGAGCATTATTCTGGTAGAGCTTATGGCACCTGTGGAGAGGATATCCTCCTCATACTTTCAAGGCAGAAAAGAGTGCTTGTGGTTGCTCGCAGACCAGAGGACAGGGCAGGAGAGGAGCAAACACTTTTCCTTTGATCATACCCCTTTGCAAGAACTCAAAATTTAGAGGTCCCTA
Source organism: Trichosurus vulpecula (assembly GCF_011100635.1). NCBI lineage: Eukaryota > Metazoa > Chordata > Mammalia > Diprotodontia > Phalangeridae > Trichosurus > Trichosurus vulpecula. The sequence goes on from NC_050578.1 coordinate 33,796,393, forward strand.
GAAATATCTCTGAAAATAGCTACACAAAACCCCTGAAGCTTGAGATAGTACACTCTCCACTTACCAAAGAGCTCAAAAGTCAAGTACCTGGCTGGGAAAATGAGCATACAGGTGGGAAAATAAGACAATAGAAGGTTACTTTCTTGGTCAAGAAGGTATTTTCTTACATTCTTGGTGATGAAGAAGATCAAAGCATACAACCAGTGGAAGACAACAAAGTCAAAGCTCCTACAACCAAAGCCTTCAAGAAAAATGTGAAATGGCCTCAGACCATGGAAGAGCTGAAAAAGGATTTTGAAAGTCAAGAGGAGGGGAGGAAAAATTGGGAAGACAAATGAGAGTGATGCAATGAAATCATGAAAAATGAGTCAACAGTTTGTTAAAGGAAACTCAAAAGAAATGCTGAGGAAAATAACACCTTTAAAAATAGACTAACGCAAATGGCAAAAGAGGTCCAAAAAGCCAATGAGGAGAAGAATGCCTTAGAAAGAAGAATTAGCCAAATGGAAAAGGAGGTCCAAAAGCCCACTGAAGAAAATAATTCCTTAAAAATCAGAATGGGGGCAGAGCCAAGATGGTGGCAGGAAAGTAGGGACTTGTGTGAGATCCCTGCCAGGTCCCTCCAAAAGCCTATAAAAAATGGCTCTGAACAAATTGTAGAACTGCAGAACACACAAAATAGCAGAGGGAAGCAGGGCTGCAGCCCAGGACAGCTTGGATGGTCACTGGGTAAGGTCTATTGCACTGAACTGGGAGCGCAGTGGAGCAGAGCCCAGAATGAGCCTCGCCTGGACCAACCAGACCAGGAGCATGGTGGAACAGGCACTAGCATCCTGAATCAGTGAGCTGTGGCAGTTACCTGACTTCTCAACCCACAAACACCAGAGACAAGAGAGAAGAACTGCAGAACCCATGAAATAGCAGAGGGAAGCAGGGATCCAGCCCAGGACAGCCTGGATGGTATCTGGGTAAGGTCTGTTGCTCACGGAGCTGGGAGTGGAGCAGAGCAGAACCCAGCGTGGGCGTCGGCAGAACCAACCAGACGGGGAGCCAGGCAGAACAGGCCCTAGCACCCTGAATCAGTGAGCTGTGGCACTTACCAGACTTCTTAACCTGCAAACACCAAAGAAAACAGAGAAAGTTAGTGGGAAAAACTGCAGGGCACAGAGTGGAAGGAGTTCGTGGTTCAGCCACCACCCCAGGGGTGGCAGAGGTGGTGCAGAAACAGAACTACAGCTGCAGTTGCTTCCAGACCCAGGCCCACCTGGTGGGAGGAATTAAGTGGCAGATCAAAGCAGGAGTGCAGAGCCTGCTTAAGATCTGAGTCCAGTAAGGGTTGGTGGTTCTTGGGGGAGGAGGAGCTTGCTATATAGAAATAGCTCTGAAATCAACAGCGCATCCCCTCAAGCTTGGAACATAGTACTCTCTGCTCTATAAGCAGTCATATCCCACTGAAAAACTCAAGGGTCAAGTAGTTGGCTGGGAACATGGCCAGGCAGTGCAAATGGACTCAGATTCAGACTCAGACTTTGGAATCTTTCTTGGGTGACAAAGAAGACCAAAACATACAGCCAGAAGAGGTCAACAAAGTCAAAGAGCCTACATCAAAAGCTTCCAAGAAAAACATGAACTGGTCTCAGGCCATGGAAGAGCTCAAAAAGGATTTGGAAAAGCAAGTTAGAGAAGTAGAGGAAAAATTGGGATGAGAAATGAGAATGACGCAAGAAAACCAGGAAAAACAAGTCAATGACTTGCTAAAGGAGACCCAAAAAATACTGAAGAAAATAACGCCTTAATAAATAGACTAACTCAAATGGCAAAAGAGCTCCAAAACGTCAATGAGGAGAAGAATTGCCTTGAAAGGCAGAATTGGCCAAATGGAAAAGGAAGTCCAAAAGACCACTGAAGAAAATACTACCTTAAAAATTAGATTGGAGTGAGGGGAAGCTAGTGACTTAATGAGAAATGAAGATATTATAAAACAGAAACAAAGGAATGAAAAAGTGGAAGATGATGTGAAATATCTCATTGGAAAAACCACTGACCTGGGAAAATAGACCCAGGAGAGATAATTTAAAAAATTACTGGACTACCTGAAAGCCATGATATCATCTTTCAAGAAATTATCAAGGAGAACTGCCCTGATATTCTATAGCCAAGAAGGTAAAATAGAAATAGAAAGAAGCCACCAATGGCCTCCTGAAAAAGATCCCAAAAAGAAAACTCCTAAGAATATTGTCACCAAATTCCAGAGCTCCCAGATCAAGGAGAAAATACTGCAAGTAGCCAGAAAGAAACAATTTGAGTATTGTGGAAACACAATCAGAATAACCTAAGATCTGGCAGCTTCTACATTAAGAGATCGAAGGGCTTGGAATACGATATTCCGGAGGTCAGTGGAGCTAGGATTAAAACCAAGAATCACCTACACATCAAAACTGAGTATCATGCTCCAAGGAAAAATATGGATTTTCAATAAAATAGAGGACTTTCAAGCTTTCTCAGTGAAAAGACCAAAGATGAATAGAAAATTTGACTTGACTGAATCAAGAGAAACATAAGAAGGCAAACAAGAAAGAGAAATCACAAGGGATATATATATATATATATGCATATGTGTGTGTTTGTGTTTGTGTAGACAGAGGGCACAGGTTGAGCTGAATATGAAATGATGATACCTAAAAACTAAAAAACTAAAATTAAGTGTTGAGAATAATGTACTGGGGAAAGGAGAAAGAAAGTAGTAGAATGCAGTAAATCATCTCACATGAAAGAGGCAAGAAGGAGCTTTTACAATGGAGGGGAAGAGGGAAGAGGTGAGTGGGAATAAGTAAGCCCTACTCTTATCAGATTTGGCTTAGGGAGGGAATAACATATACTATCAATTGGGTATGGAAATGTATGTTACCCTAAAGGAAAACAAGGTGGAGGGGATAAGAGAGGGGGTATAATAGAAGGGATGGCAGATTGGGGGCAGGAGCAAGGAGAAGCTAACCCTTTCGTGGAGGGACAGGTCAAAGGAGAGAATAGAATAATGGGAGGGTAGGACAGGATAGAGGGAAACATAGTCTTTCTCAACACGACTGTTATGGAAGTGTTTTGCATGACTACACACATATAAACTATATCAAATTGCTAACTTTCTCAATGAGGGTCAGTGGAGAGGGAGGGAGGGAGAGAATATGGAACTGAAAGCTTTTAAAAATGAATGTTAAAATTATTTTTACATTCAACTGGGAAATAAAATATACAGGCAAAGGGTATAGAAATCTGTCTTGCCCTACAGGGAAACAGAAGGGACGGGGATAAAGGGGGGTGCTTATAGAAGGGAGAGCAGATTGGAGGAAGGGGTAATCAGAATGCACATTCTTCTAAGGTGGGGAGAGGGGAGAGATGGGGAGAAAATTTGGAGTTCAAAATCTTGTGGAAGCAAATGTTGAAAACCAAATATAAATAAATTTAAAAAAATCATGTCCCACAGGAAGAAAGCGAAGAGCACACTTGGGATCCTGACAAGTGTCTTCTAGTATTTTGTCTCACAAGTTAGTTGGTCCTGGAACATGTACGTAGTCCCTTTTAGCTTTCCCTCTATTCTATTTCACTTAGTGATCTCTTCAGCTCAAATAGTTTCAATTATTGTCTCTGTGCTGACGATTCTTAAATCTAGTTATCCTATTCTGACTTCCACCCTTGCACCTGGCAGCCAACTCTCTATTGGATATCTAAAAGAAATTCAACATATCCAAAACTAAACATGTTCTCTTTCCCCCAAATCCTACCTGTTCCCTACCTTCCCCTTTACTATTACATCTTTCCCCAGACACCCAGATTTGCAACCTAGATGTCATCCTTTAATCCTTACTCTCCCATCCATATGCAATCTGTTGTCAAGGCCTATCAACTTTATCATTATAAAATTTTTTGTATGTGCCTCTTCTCTCCTCTGACACTGCCACTACCCTAGTGCAGACCCTCATCATCTTATTCCTGGATTATTGCAAGACAGACTGGTGTTTGGTTTTCCACCATGAAGTATCTCCCCACTTCAGTTCATCCACCATTCTGCTGTCAAAGTTATCTTACTAAAGTAGAGATCTAACCCTTTTACCCCAGTGCTCAGTAACTTCCATTGACTCTCTGTCACCTTATGAATCAAATATAAAATTCTCTGATATTTGAAACTGTTTATAACATGGTACTCCCCTGTCCTGTCTTCATACACCTTATTACACACACACACACACACACACACACACACACACACACACACACACACACACACACTTGCTCCCCTTGACCATATACTTTGTGATCCAGTAACACTGGATTTCTTGCTGCTTTTTGAACAAGACCCTCTTTCCCCAGGCTCTGGAAATTTTCCTATCTGTCCCCCACGCCTGAACTATTCTTGCTTTTCCTATCTTCCTTCAAATCACAGACAAAACCCTAGCTTCTAAAGGAAACTTTTCTCCCTCACTCAAATCAAAGTCAACTACAAGTCATGTCATCATTTTCGTGATGTCACGAACCTCTTCAAAAATGAAGGACAAAAACAATGTGTGAGTAGACCTAACCACCTGAAGGGGGACCCAGCTAGTGGGTAACTCATCTTGTCATCTTCCTCTCCCTCTTCTTCTCCCTTTCCTTCTCTTTCTCCTCTCCAAAGGAAGGTAAATATTGATGGGCAGATCCTTCCTTCCTTCTTTCCTTCCTTCTTTCCTTTCTTCCTTCCTTTCTTCCTTCCTTCCTTCCTTTCTTCCTTCCTTCTTTCCTTCCTTCCTTTCTTCCTTCCTTCTTTCCTTCCTTCCTTCTTTCTTTGCTTCCTTCCTTCCTTCCTTCTTTCCTTTCTTTCTTTCTTTTGTTTCTTTTCTTTCCTTTCTTTCACAACACCTTAAACCCAGTTTACTCTGAAACTCATAGATTGGACCACAATAGTTCCCTGCCCAAGCTCCACTTAATGCCTATATTTTGGGCCCTCCTGGCTTAGAGTGAATGTCAATGGTAATTGTTTCTCTTTGGAACAGCAACCCTGAGGGTCTTCCCTTCCCAGCTTGATTTACTTTTATTTTTTCAATTAAAGGGGCCATCCTTTGACTCACTTCTTAAAGAGGCCTGAATGGGCATTACCTCACTCTAAATGAGTACATGAAAAGGCCTTAGTCTAAAAGGGCCAGGGTCTCCCATTGCATCCTGGGTCATCTCCAGTCATCCTCCAGTCACTGGATGAAGATGGCTCTGGAGGAGAAAGTGAGGCTGGTGACCTTGCACAGCCCTCCCTCACTCAAATCAAAGTCAACTATAAGTCATGTCATCATTTCTCTGATGTCATGGTCCTCTTTGAAAATGAAGGACAAACACAACAACAACAATTCTACTGTCTTCCTTATGCTGATTATTTCCAACTTACATTGTAAATAGGTTGTGTGCATATAGTTATTTTCATGATTATTCTTTCCATAGAACTGTGAGCTCCCTGAGAGTAGGGATTGTCTTTGACCTATCTTTGTATTGCCAGTGCTTAGCACAGTGCCTGCCTAGTAGTAGGAATAAATGTTTTATGGCTGAGTGACTTTGTCTTCTCTGCTATTAAGAAGTAAATGATTTTTTTTTAACTTGAGCACTTACTTAACAAAGTGTACTGTCGAAATTGGGCCTTCACTAAGTTTTAATAACATACAAAGACACACATAATAGAAATTAAAATCTTAAAAAATATGTATCTAAGATAGCAGTCAGCAGAAGACAGGGAAAAATAAACTACAGAAAATGATAATAGGGAAAATGAAAAGACAAATTCAGCACGGTTCTCAGCAGGCACACTAAAGTGAAAACTTAAATCTCCCATAATTAACATTTTGTAAGACAAAATAGTACTGATCTGAGCATTTACTAAAGAATTTACTAAAACATTGTCAACACAACCATGTATATGGGGAGGGGGGACTAGAAAAATATGCCGTGATTCTGGTTCAGGATGAAAAAGTAACAGAATCATGTACTCTACCATTCCACGATTTTAAGTGAATCACTTCACTTTTCTTATTCTTACTATATTCTTAGTAAGTTTATGGCTTTTATTTCTGTGGAGAAAAAAGCATGGCTTTTATTCCTATGATAAAAGTACACCTACAATTTATTTCTTAGGAATTGGTGATAGAGGTGTTTTGGTACATAGAAGGTAACAGGACCTTCTACTCAAGTGGCATAGATTAAATATAAAAATCTGTGAGTACTCTAGACTTGGTACTTGGTTAAGATGCTGGCTGCAAAAAGGTAATTCTTATTATTAGAAGATTATAGATGAGGAAAGTGAGGTTCACTCCTGAAGTTTCAGTTATTTACCCGAAGTCCCGCAACAAGAAAATAGTAGTTATATATAAAAAGCGAAGGTTTCTGACTTCTTCTATTGTGTCTTCCTACCCCATCATACTGAGAGTTGCTTGAGAGTAGCTTTTTAATATTCTCTTTGGTTTTACAAGTTCTCTTAAACCAAGAAAAATTCATGAAAATACAAAAATGAATTTTTAAATTTATGAGTTATTTATTGTGTCATCTTAAGGTAATGGATAGAAAACTGGGCTTGGAATTGAAAAGACTACTTTTTGACTCCCACTGATTTTGTGGTTTTGGGCAACTCACTTAGCCTATCAGTAAACCAGTCAACAGTATAATTTGCATAACAGTTGATAAGACTGATCAATAAAGGGAGTGTCTTCAAGGGAAAGAGATTAAGAAAAAGAGTATATAAAATTATGATAAAAGTATGACAAATGTATCAATTAATGAGGCCTAGTTTAGTTTACTATACAACTGCATTCCAGAGGAAAAATTAGAGCCTACTTTTATGGGATCATAGATTGAAAACTCAAATGGGAGTTCAAACCTCTCCTTTGAAAATGAGGAAATTGGGGAACAAGCTGAGGGCCAAAAGTTTTAATTAGATATATGACCAACCCCCAAATATCTAACAATGTAGTTGTTAATAAATCATAGAAATATTTAAAAGGTTTTTTTTTAATTTGTCTACTGTTAAGTAGAACAATGAATAGATATGGTCAAGAATTTCTCTATTAAAATCTTTAGGTGTCAAGGATTTAACGACATAAACCTAAAGATTTTTTCAATGATAGAAATAGTCAAAGTTCTCAATTAGCTGACAAGTTTTTCCTTAGACTTTAGCAATCTATTCATGTGACTCCTTTCAAGGTTAAAGTATAAATCAATTTGCAGTTTAAAAAAAATACCCTGTAGGAGGGTGTGTAGAATAATTTCAAGTTTAAAAAAATCTATTGTGCATATATTACTTAAGAGAAAGACTGATATTTCAAACTTTGATAATTAAATTAATACAGCTGCCATCTAGCAAATTTGAATTGAAGAGATCATATAAGCTAATTGATAAGACTCTCATGTGTATAATGAAAGTGGAGAGTACTACATTTGTAGTCAGAAGACATAAGCTCAAATTCCATTTCTATAACTTCCAAATCTATCACTTCTGTGTAATCTTGACCAATCACTTTATTTCTGAACCATTAATTTCCTGTTTTAAGGAATGAGTTGACCTCATCATTTTCAATGTGCCTTTCACCACTTTCCATAATAACTAAGTTTAGAAAATGTCCCTAGGTAGTATATCATAAATTGTGGTCATCTAGCCCAACCCCCCACCTATTTGTCCATTCTGAACTTAGCTAGTATGGTTCCCTCACAGGAATCATTCATTTCATTAAAAATTCCATATTTGATGCCTTTTTGCCTTAGGAGAGCCTGGGAAAAATCACATTCTGTTCACATAGTGCTTAAGAATCTAAGGTCACCTCCACATTATGACTTTTGTGGACTACATTAATCCAAATATTAGTGAGAAAACTATGCTACATAAGAAAGAGAAACTTGTAAATACATTAATATAGGGAAGTTTCAGTGAGGAAATTCCTTCTTCCAATGAAGATTGGTATCTTCTCTGTGATATAATCTTACAGAGTTGAACAGACATTTAGAGGTTAAGTGATCATATAGACAGTATGTGTAAGAAGCAGGACTTGAAACTAGGTCTTCTTAGTTTTCAGATTGGCTTTTTTGTCAATACCAACTTTTAAAAACTGTTATAAAGTAATAAACAAAATAATAATATGAAATGATATTCTCAATCTCAGCACTTATTTTCTACATTCACCTACACAATTTTTGTGATTTAAAGGGCTCTCAGGAAGAAGATAGGCTTGCTTTCACTTTCCTTCATACAATATATTTCCCTTGAAAGAAGGAGATTCAAAACCTGCCTGATATTAACACTTAAAAAAGTTAATTATTCATGCAGCACATTGAAGAAGAAGAACTTGATTTAATTGGACACATGCTTCTCACACTTAAGAAATAGAGAACAGATAATGATGTCCCCTCTGTGTCCTTCCAAAAGAAATACGGGAAAGATCATAAAGTCTCACATAAGGCTTAAAGAAGAAAAATGCAATGTATGCATTTTCCTCAAATTACTGAGCTCTTTAACAAACACTTTCAGAAGAAATGTGGTCTCAATAAAACTTTAACCTCTTCTGTGCTCCTGCACAGCCTTGCCTGAGTGTGGATGGATTTCAGATTTGGAGTTTAGAACTAGAAGGAACATTATACATTATCCAACCCAACTACCTCATGATAGCATCATCTCAATGGCAAATTGAGATGGTGAAGAGGGGTACATGAGATCTGTGATGCAAATAATTATAGTCAAGATTCTGATGGACATGCTCCCACTACAAAGGTAGTACATGATTTCTCCCCCACCATTTTTTCCTTTTACTACCCATTTGACCTGTATGAAGATTTTGTCCCTTCAAATTAAAATACGGAAAAACTTGGTCTCTAATCTCTACTATTCAGTCAATTTCTATGCAAATGTAAATGGACATTTAATCCTGTATACTGCATTTTATAACTGAGGAAAGTAGTTGGAAGAAATAAGGAAGATAATGGGTCTCCAAAGATTCTATAATCCACTTTTAATCATGCCTTGCCCTAGAAATTATGCTGGTTGGAGAGAGAGAGAGAGAAAGAGAGAGAGAGAGAGAGAGAGAGAGAGAGAGAGAGAGAGAGAGAGAGAGAGAGAGAGAGAGAATAATACATTATGAATAGGGGTGGGGGATGAAGTTAAGACCTGACTTTCTTCCTGTTATTGGCTGTATGACTCTGTGTCAATTCTTTAGTTTCTCTAAACTTCATAAAGTGAAAACAATCACTTATAATTTTGACCTTAAAACATTCCTACGAGTCGGGTGTGATATTGTAAGCTGCAAAATACCATATTCTAGCAGAAATTTTGGATTTTGTTTTCCTACTTGGGGAATGCAGACCTTGGTTGATTTAGGCCCCAACCTACCTTCCCAGCCATAGTATGCATTACTCTTCTTTACTTTCTCTGGATTCCAGCCAAACCAGCCTTTTTTCTGTTCATCATAAGGAAAATCCAATATTTCATCTCATTTTTTGCACTGTCTCCCATGCCTGCAACACACTTCATCCTCATGTCCAACTCTTAGCATCATTGTTTTCCTTTGATTTTTCCCCCTCAAAACTTAACTCAAGTACGATCTTCAGCATGAGATATTTTCTAATCTCCCTACCTGATATTGCTGCCCCTCTACCTCAAAAAATTGCATTTATTTTTTCTATTTTTGTATATGTACATATTTTTCAACTTTAGAATGTAAGGTCTGTGGAGACAAGAATTATTTCATTTGTTTTCTTTTTATTCTTAGTACAGTGCCTGGAGCATATTTGGAATTGATAGGTGTTCATTGATGCATTAATCCACCTTAAGTCTAACCCCTTTTAATTTACAAATGAGGAAACTGAAATTCAGAGAGCTGACTTAACCTATCCTAGGTTACCCAGAGAGAGTTAATAACCTAGTCTAGGATTGGAACAGCACAAAACTCTTCTTTGCTAATTAATCCACTGCTCTTTCTATTGAGCTCATATAATCTTTTAAACACTCAGTCCGATGACATCCATTTCCTACCTGAACAAATGATTTTCCTTCGTTTTTCTTTTCATAGACTCATTAAAAAATAATTCAATACCTTAGTCATTTGAATGTCACCATGGATATTAGGACCCTCAAAATTTATTGCTGGGCTCATTTCTATGAGCCCTTTATTTCTACTTTATATGATTGCAAATGATACTGTACTCCTTTTGATCTTTAACGACTTCTGCTATTATTACCTAATTTTAATTTTAGTTTCTCCTCTATATTCACTGTGAGCATTTATTGACAAAACTTGTTTTTTTATGTTTCTTCTTTATTTAGCTTTATAGATTTTTTTTTGCAATCTGTAGATTTAGATGAAATACAATTTGAATACTCATTACATAGCTTCATATTATCACTGATCTAGAGCTGAAAGGGATGTTAGAGAGAATATAATCTAATTCCCTCATTTTAAAGATGAGGAAACTGAGGTTCAGAGAAATAAATTCTAAGAACCCTGTCCAAAGTCATGTAGCAATTAAATATGAGAGGAAAGACTCAAAGTCACATCTTCTTAATTCTATGTACGGTACTATATTCACTATGAAACACTATTATTCATTTCTCACATATTTATTAGGGACCTATAATGTTGAGAAATATATTCTCGACACTGTGGAAGAGAAAAGATGAGCAATATAGAATTCTTGCCCTCAAAGAGCTACTTTTGACTAATAATTTAAAAATTATTAATTGAATTCAAAGAATTAAACTGTGCTAATAATCTTCTTTCTGATCTGTGAGCATGGTGATTGACTTTTTTTTCTGCATTCAGCTTTCTATTTTCATGTTTCCTATTTCAGATAGAATAGAAGATGCCCTCACTTCCATTGGTATAGACTTTGCTTTTCTTTCAAATTCTAAACTCAATATTTGTATAAAATAAAAATAGTAGCTATAATTTATATATCACTTAGAGTTTTGCAAAGCACTTAATGACTGTCTTTCCGTTTCATCTTCACAATAACCCCCAGAAGGTTGACCTTAAGCCAACTGAATAGCAAGGTATGTGATAAAGACCAGATATGGCTACAGACTTTCAGGACTGTAGGGTGAAGACTCTATCTATGCCTCAAAATTGCATGATATGATTGTCCTTTTCTGACTCTTTTTTACACTTCCTCATATGCTCCAACATAGATGTGATGGGAAGTATAAATCTAGAATAGCACTAAGTGAAAAAACTCCTAATGATTAAATGATTCCAAAGTGGAATAAAGTATGAGCTCACTTGGAAGATAATGAGTTCCCCATCAGTACTAGTTGAAAACTAGAGACTAGATTCCTTGTGAGGTGTGTTCTAATAGGAATATTTTCCAAATTTGGGTTGGACTAGATCACTCTTGTGTTCCCTTCAATTTCTATGTTTCTATGATGACTTTTGATTGTTTTAAAAGGATATGATTTAGCCATCAATTGGCATTGATAACAGGTTTGTTGTTGTTTAGTCACGATTCAGTCATGTCTGACGCTTTCTGACCCCATTTGGGGTTTTCTTGGCAAAGATATTGGGGTGGCTTGCAATTTCCTTCTCCAGCTCATTTTACAGATGAGGAACTGAGGCAAATAGTGTCTGAGAACTATTTGAACTCAGAATGTCCTAACTCTGGGGCCAGTGCTCTATCAACTATATTATTTAGCTGCTTTTTTTAAATAAAAGTAACACAGTGAGGGCAGAACCAAGATGATAGAGTAGAGGAACACTCAGCTGAGCTCTCCCAAAATTTCCCTCCAAAGAACTTTAAAATAATGCCTCAAATAGAATTCTGTAGTGGCTAAGCCACCAAAATCAGGGTGAAATATTCTCACAGCCCAAGAAAACATGGGAGGTTGAAAAGAGGGATTGGTGACATTGGAGTGGAGATTGGCCTGGAGCCCACATGGATGAAACACCAGTGGTGGGACTAGGTAGTGGCAACAGAAAGAGCAACAGCTTCAGCAGCTCTGAAAACAAAGATGGTGAGTGTACCTGGCAACTGGTCAGAAAGAGATTATAATGGCCCCCCTCTGCTAGCACTGAATGAATGACTGTATGCTGTTTGGAAATTCTATTTCCTATATCAACTTTTGATCAAAGTTCAAGAGCAGAGGGGTATATTTTTGGTCAAAAGGTATCAGGGGCCATGGGAAACAGCATGACTGCCATTCACAAAGAATGAAGGACCCTGAAGAGCAGTAGCACTGCCAGTCCCAAGGGAGCAGAGGCCCTGAGGATCAGTATTATTTCTGAGCCAAGGGATGTGTGGACCTGAGGAGCAGTATCACTTCTGGTCCCTGTTTCAACAATCAGGCTAGCAGCTGTTGGGGGAGTGAAACACCAACACAAACCCAACAACAAGAACGCTACCAGCATGCTGCAAAAGCACAGGTTCTTTTGATCTGCTTTAGCAAGGAAAGCAACATTAAGGGGTTGACAAGCTTACTTTTATTCAGCATACAAATATCATTTACTTAGTTCAGGGGAAAAAACCAGCACCATGAACTTCGGGGCAAAATACAAACAAAGTACAAACAACAACAGACAGACCTTGTCTGATTCAAATCCCATCACATAGTTACCAGAGTTTAACAAAGTCTCAGCATCTGGGTTTATGAGCTGGAGGGCTTCTTAGCTACAGCTGCCCAGAGTCTCCACATGCCACCAAGAGTGAGAGTCCTCTGCAAATGGCTCTGTCTTATTCTCTTAAAGCATTTCAGATGTCATCAAACATCACCTGAATGACCAGAACTTAGGCTCCTATGATTGGCTCTGGAGTTAGCACCTCCCCTCAGTTAGCCCCACCTTGGGCCCCACCCCAGTTACCAATCCACACCCACATAGGTTTTACACCTAATAGGGGTTTGGGCCTGGGGTTTAGCACCTAGTAAGACTCAATGAAATACACTGAATTACTCAAAGGAAACAAAAGCCAAACTCTTCAAGGGCACTTGGTTGAACTAAGTGCTAACAGCCCATTTTGCTTACCAACACAGTCCCAAAGAATCAGGGACCCACAAGGAGAAATATTGATTGTAATTGCAAGGGATCCAGAGCCCTCTGTGGGTAAGGCCAAGAGATCAGGAAAAGAGGGCTCCCAGTTCTCCCAAGATCAGACCACTTCTCAAGAGAGTGTGTTACTGAAAGTTATCTCTGCTTTATTTTAACTCACTTACTTTTTATTCATCTTGCCATTATTACCCAAATGCATCACTTGAAAGACCCATTGATTCAATATTAACAGCAAAATAAAAAAAGTAGTAAAACCATCAATAAACATGCATAGTCCAGGAAAATAAATTTTCATATGGGTCATACCCAGAAATATATGTCCTTCTCTGAACTCTTCATCTCTGTGCAAAAAGTAATAAACAAATTTCGTTTTCTACCTTCTGGAATCATGGTTCGTACAGAATTCTGAAGTCTTGTGAAGTTGTTTTTCTCTATAATGTCATTATTAATTTATAAGTTATTCTCCTAGTTTTGCCACACTTTGTTTTGTATCAGTTCAGAGAGTTCTTCCTAGTTTTCTCTGTAATTATTCATTTTGTCATTTCTTATGGCACATATTCCTCACATTCATATACCATAAATTGTTTACCCATTCCCCAATAGGTGGATTGAGTGTTACTTTCCAAATTTTGACTACTACAAAAGTAGCTGCTATGAATATTCTCTTAAATAAAAGTTTTAACCCATTTCCTTAATCTCTTTGGGGGTATGGACCTACTTGGGATAAAGCTGCATCAACAGAGCATGGACAGTTTGGAAATTGTTGGTACATAATTCCAGTTTGCTTTCCAGAGGGGCTATATCAATTCAAGTGGGCACTAGGGCACCTATTTTCCTGTAGTATTGCCACCATTTTTGATTTTCTTCTTTTGTAATCTACAGCACTCTGATGGGCACAAGATAGAATCTCAAAATTGCTCTAATTACTTGTTGTTTAGAATTTTTAATACAGTTATTGATAGCTTGCGTTTCTTCCTTTGAAAACTGCTTATTCATAACCCTTGACATTTAACCATTGGGAATGGGCTCTTAGTGGTATAAATTAGAATCAGTTTGTTTTATATCATGTTCCAAAAGTCTTAGTGAAACAAATGAAACTTAAAACTTCATTAAGATTTCTGGAACTCACTGGATATCACATATATGAGACACTTAGTCATGTTGCAAAGTTTATTTTTTTATATCCCATTGACTCTCTATTTTCTAATTATAATTACATTATATTTGTTCACAGAAAAATTAAAATTTATATATGCATCTAACTGTTCAAATCATCATATATATGTACATTTTATTGTGTTATTCGCTCTATCACTTGTTCAACATAAATTAATCCATGATATATCTGAAAGGCAATTTATCACTTGTTCCTCTAATTTCTTTAGAATGTGATCTTTTATCTCTAAGTCATTTAACTATTTGGAACTTTTCTTGGTAGATATTGTGAGTTGTTGGTCTAATATTAATTCCTATCAAAATACTGACCAATTTTTTTCTAGTAGTTTTTGTCAAATAATTTTTTCCTGCCATTTAATGGGGGTCTTTGGGTCTATCAAAAAATGTGCTGCTTTATTCACTCCTGCATATGATGTCTCTTAACTTCTCCATTGAATGTCTTTGTATTTTTTAACCAGTGCCGAATGATTTAAATAGTTACTGATTGTGGTATTGTTTGAGATTTCATTCTGATAGATTTTCTTCCTTTCCACTTCTTTTTTTTAATTACCCTGGGAATCCTGATCTTTTCTTTTACATGAAGTTATTATTTTTCTAGCTCTATAAAATACCTTTTGTACTTTGGTACCTCACTGGATAAAGAAATTAATTTAGGTAAGTTTGGCATTCAAAACCCATCATAGTCTAGCCCATTTCTACCTTTCCAGTCTTCTTGAACCTTATTTCCCAATGCATAGTCTTTATTCCAGTGATTTTGGAATAAGATACTCCATTTTTAAGCTCTGGGCATTTCCCCTAGCTGTCACTTTCACTCCTCCTTTCCAATAACTGACCTCTCTGTCTTTTTTAAAATCCCAACTCAAATTCTGGAACTCTTCACCAACCTCTCTTAATTCCACTGCTTTACCTCTTACTTGACTCCTATTTACCCTATATCTTTATCTATCTATATCTACAGATACCCACACCAATATATACATACACAAATGGGTATGTATATACATATAGATGCATATATATATGTGTGTATACAAACATATATTTATAGATACTTGCTTGCATGTTGTTTCCCCAAATAGACTGTGAATTCCTTGATAGCAGAACTGTCCTTTGTTTCTTTTTGTATCACCATCACTTATCACAGTGCCTGGCCCATAGCAGTCACTTGATAAATGTTGCTAGAAAGGTTGAGTTAACAACTCTTTTGTTTTAAATATTACAATTTTTATTTTTAGTTTACAACACTCCGTTCCACATGATTCTGAGTTCAAGATTTTGTTCCCCCCCATCCCCCTCCCTCCCCAGCATAGAATGTGATATATAATACACTTTAATATCTGGCATGGCTAGGCCACCCTCCTTAGGATTTCTTTTTATTAATTCCCTAGATATTCTAGACCTCTTGTTCTTCCAGATGAATTATGCTATTATTTTATCCAGCTCTGTAAAATATTTTTTTGGTAGTTCAATTGGTATGACACTGAATAAATAAATTAATTTAGGTAAAATTGTCATTTTTATTATATTAGCTCAGCCTAACCATGAGCAACTGATATTTTCCCATTTATTTAGATCTGACTTTATTTGCATGAAGAGTGTTTCATAATTATGTTTATATACGCACTGGGTTTATCTAGGCAGATACACTCCCAAATATTTTATAGTGACTATAGTAACTCTGAAAGGAATTTCTCTTTCTATTTCTTGCTGTTGGGCTTTCTTAGTAATGTATAGGAATGCCGAGTTTAAGTGGGTTTATTTTATATCCTGCAACCTTGCTAAAGTTGTTTTTTATTTCAAGTAGTTTTTTTATTTGATTCTGTAGGATTCTCTAAGTAAATCATCATATCGTCTGCAAAAAGTGATAATTCAGTTTCTTCTTTGCCTGTTATAAATCCTTCAATTTCTTTTTCTTCTCTTATTGCTACTGCTAACATTTCTAGTACCAAATGGAATAGTAGAGGTGATAATGGGCATCTTTGTTTCACCCCTGATCTTATTGGGAATGGATCTAGCTTATCCCCATTACAAATAAGGCTTGTGGATGATTTTAGGTAGATGCTATTTATAATTTTAAGGAAGGCTCCATTTATTCCTATGCTTCCTAGTGTTTTTAATAGGAATGGGTGTTGTATTTTGTCAAAGGCTTTTTCTGCATTTATTGAGATGATCATATGGTTTCTGCTAGTTTTGTTGTTGATATGGTCAATTATGCTAATTGTTTTGCTAATATTGAACCAGCCTTGCATTCCTGGAATAAATCTTACCAGGTCATAGTGTATTATTCTCCTGATAAGTTGCTGCAATCTTTTTGCTAATATTTTATTTAACATTTTTGCATCAATATTCATTATGGAAATTGGTCTATAATTTTCTTTCTCTGTTTTGACACTTCCTGGTTTGGGTATTAGTACCATATTTGTGTCATACAAAGAATTTGGTAGGACTGCTTCTTCACCTATTTTCCCAAATAGTCTATAATGAATAGAAATTAATTGTTCTTTAAATGTTTGTAAAATTCACATGTAAAACCATCTGGCCCTGGAGATTTTCTTCTAGGGATTTCATTGATGGCATGCTCAATTTCTTTTTCTGAGATGGGGTTATTTAGGAATTTTACCTCCTCTTCTGCTAACCTGGGCAATTTATATTTTTGTAGATATTCATTCATTTCCCTAAGGTTGTGAAATTTATGAACAAACAATTGGGCAAAAAATTCCTAATTATTGCTTTAATTTCCTCTTCATTGGAGGTGAATTGACCCTTTTCTTTTTTGATACTGGTAATTTGATTTTCTTCTTTCTTTTTTTTAAATCAAATTGACCAAAGGTTTATTAATTTTATTGGTTTTTCATAAAACCAGCTCTTTGTTTTATTTATTAATTCAATAGTTTTCTTAATTTCAATTTTATTAATGTCTCCTTTGATTTTCAGAATTTCTAATTTGATATTTAATTGAGGATTTTTAATTTGTTCTTTTTCTTGCTTTTTCAGTTGCATGCCCAATTCATTCATCTCCTTTTTCTCTATTTTATTCATGGAAGCATTTAGAGATATAAAACTACCCCTAAGAACTGTTTCTGCTGCATCCCATAAGTTTTGGTATGTTATTTCATTATTGTCATTCTCTTGAATGAAGTTATTAATGGTTTCTCTGATTTGTTCTTTGGCCCACTCATTCTTTAGAATTAGATTATTTAGTTTCCAATTAATTTTTAGCTTATTTTCCCATGGTTCTTTATTCCAAATAATGTTTATTGCATCATGATCTGAGAAGTATGATTTGACTACTTCTGCCTTTCTGCACTGGATTGTGAGGTTTTTAATGCCCTAGTACATGGTCAATTTTTGAGTATGTGCCATGTACCACTGAGAGAAAGTATATTCCTTTTCATCTCCATTCAGTTTTCTCCAGAGGTGTATCATATCTGCCTTTTCTAAAATTCTGTTCACCTCCTTAACTTCTTTCTTGTTTATTTTGAGGTTAGATTTATCAAGTTCAGAGAGGGAGAGGTTGAACTCTCCCATTATTTTAGTTTTGTTGTCTATTTCTTCCTTTAACTCCCTTAACCTCTCCTTTAAGAATTTGCATGCCATATCACTTGGTGTACATATGATAAACAATGATATTGATTCATTGTTTATGGTGACTTTTAGCAGGATGTAGTGTCCTTCCTTATCTCTTTTAACTAGATCTATCTTTGCTTTTGCTTTGTCTGAGATTAGGATTGCTACCCCTGCTTTTTTTTTTTTACTTTAGCTGAAGCACAATATATTCTACTCCAGCCTTTTACCTTTACCATGTGTGTATCACCCTGTTTCAAATGTGTTTCTTCTAAACAGCATATTATAGCTCTATGGTTTTTAATCCATTCTGCTATTTGCTTCCATTTTATGGGTGAATTTATCCCATTCACATTCACAGTTATGATTACTGTCTATGTCTTTTTCTCCATCCTATTTCCCCCCTATTTATGCTTTTTTCCTCCATTTACCCTTCCACTCCTCAACAAAGTTTTGATTTTGACTGCTGCCTTCCTCAGTTTACCCTCCCTCTTTATTCCCCTCCCTTATTTTACCATTTTCTGCTTGCTACTTCTTCCCTCCCTTCTGACAACCATCCCCTCCCTTTTTTCCCTTTCCCCTCCTACTGTCCGTAGGACTAGTTACATTTCCATACTTATCAGCATATGTTATTCTCTTCTTTAACCAAATCTGATGAGAGTAAAGCTCAAATACTGCTCTTTTCTCTCCCTTCTTTCCCTCTACTACAAGATATTTTTGTGCCCCTTCATGTGAAATTATTTACTCTTTTCTACTACCTCCTTACCTCTTCTCCCAGAACTATCCAGTTGTATCTTTTAATTATATTTTTATCATAATATCAATTATTTTATGCTGATAACCACAGTCCATAATATCTTTTTCAATTGTTGTAATGAGTATACTTTTCTCAAGATTGACATATATATATATATATATATATATATATTTATATATGTTATAAATATATTATATATACATATATATATATATAACATATATAAAACAAAATAATCCTACATAAGGATGTAATTAATTAGCCTTATTGATTAAGTAGGGGTTCCCCCCACCCCATTTACCTTTTTATGTCTCTCTTGGGTTTTATATTTGGAGATCAAATTTTTCATTGGGTTCTGGCCTTTTCATCAGGAAGGTCTGGAATTCCCTTATTTCATTGAATGCCCATCTCCTTGCCTGGAAAATTATGCTCCATTTTGTTGGGTAGTTGGCCCTTGGTTGTAGTCCAAGCTCCTTTGCCTTTTGAAATATAATATTCCAATTTCTCCTGTCTTTCAATGTAGAAGCTGAAAGATCCTGAGTGATCCTGACTGTAGTTCCATGATATTTGAATTGTTTCTTTCTAGCTGCTTGCAGGATTTTCTCCTTTACCTTGTAGTTCTGGAATTTGGCTATAATATTTCTTGGAGTTTTCAATTTGGGATGTTTTTCAGGGGGTGATCGATGGATTCTTTTGATGACAATTTTACCCTCTGGTTCTAGGACCTCTGGGCAATTTTCCTTAAGGATTTCATGGAAGATACTGTCCAGGCTCTTTTTTCATCATCGCTTTCAGGTAGACCAATAATTCTCTCTTGGATCTTTTTTCCAGGCTGTTTTTTTTTACACTCAGACATTTCACGTTTTCTTCTATTTTTTTTCATTTTTTAGATTTTGTTTGACTGATTCTTGATGTCTCTTAGAGTCATTAGCTTCTACTTGCCCAATTCTAATTTTTAATGCTTTATTTTCTTCCTTTATCTTCTCTATCTCCTTTTCCATTTGGTTGATTTTACTTTTCAATGAGACATTTTCTCCAATTATATTCTGATTTTCTTTAACCAATTCCCCGATTTTACCTTTTAAAGATTTGTTTTCCTCATTGAATTTTTTTCCATTTTTTTGTTTTACCTCCCTAATTTGGTTTTTAAAGTCCTCCTTGAGTTCTGCCAGTAATGGTTTTAGGTCTGGGGACCAGTTGGCTTTCCCTTTTGAGGTTTCAGATGTGGGTGCAGTGTCCATGCTGTCCTCTTCTGAATTGATATTATGATCATCCCTGTCTCCATAATATGAATCTATCCCCTTTGAAAGATTCTTGCTATTCTTTTTCATGGTGTTTTTTTCCTCCTGGTTGCTGAAGTGAATCTCTGCTTCTGGGGCTCAGGGGGCTCTGTCCCAAGTTTCTTGTGTTGGGATCTAGCTTTATGTGATATGGCCTATGGTTTTGTGAGGGGTGGTTTCCCTGCTGAGGGGGGTCTCCTCTTCCCCTGGACTGTTCTACAGAATGGGTGGTCTCAGGTATTGTCTCTGGAATCCTGGCATTGGCTTAGTTAGCTACACTCCCTGGGGCTCAGTTACTCTCATTGTTCTGCTGAGGTGGGGCCTGCTGGGACACCTCTCTTGCTGTATTAGTCTCCTTCCATCACCACAGAAAGGCCCCTCTCCCCCACTTCTCTCACTACTGAAGCCTCCCTTGTGCCTCCTCTGTTTCTCCTGAGCTTTTATTTTCTGGGTTTATTAAAGGGAGGGATATGAGCCCTTTTGCCTGGCAATCATGGTTCCTGGAAGTTCAAGAAGGTGAGTTTCAAACCTTTACACCTCCCATACTGGTGTACTGGCTGGATTTCTCTGCTGTTCATGGCTGGTTTAGTCTGGTGTCCTTGTGTTTGCCTGGGGTTGGAGGCCTCTGGGGTAATTGCTTCCCCCGGCTGCAGCTTCTGCCCCCCGACAGACTCTGGTCTTGGTCTGAGAGGTCTGGGGCTTGAACATGGCCATAGCCAGTACTTCCACCCTGGGCCTGCTCCTGCTTTGGCATTTCACTCACCCAGTGCTCTCCCAGAGCTGCAGGCTGGCTGGATTCCTCTGCTGTTTCTGGTTGGTTTGGTCTGGTGCCAATCCATGTGCCCAGTGCTCCTACCCTTCTCAGTCTATTACTGGCTTCTAACACTCTCAGATCTGCTCAGATTCACTTTTTTAGATGTAGCTGACAGAATTTGTGAGAGAGCTCTAGTAGTTCCTTCCTTTCATAGTGCCATCTTGCCTCCACATCTCTTTTTTTTTTTAATTGGCCTGACGTACCTATAAGCAATTCATGTTTTCCAATTAATTAGATCTGCTTTATTTCTCAAAGAAGATTTTATATGTAAGTTTATATAGTTCCAAGATATATCTAAGTACAAACACTCTCAAATATTTTATAGCTTCTGTAGTTATTTTTAATGGAATTTTTCCTTCTAGCTCTTCCTGCTGTTCTTACTTGTTTTTTGTTTTTTGGCAATATACAGGAATGCTGATGATTTATGTGGCTTTAAATCCAGTTTGAAGATAAATGTGGTTAACTATCACATTACTAATCTATGCATTTCATTACTCAAATGTAGCAGGGAAAAAGAGTTGGGGCTTAAGGAGCTACTAGGATAGGGAGAGAAATATATTTCATAAATATGATATGAATTTTCTAGGTAGATTTTTTGCCTGAGTGCTCAGACTATAGAGCCTATTTTTATGTTGGGAAACTTGGTAGAGAAAAGAGTAGAACAGTGCACGTGATGTCAGGAAGGTCTGAATTCAAATCCATTTAACTATGTGACCCTAGTCAAATGAGTTTACTTCTATTTGCCTCAGTTTCCCCATCTGTAAAATGAGGAAAATAACAACATTTACCTTCCAGGGTTCTTGTGAGGATAAAATGAGATAATTATAAAGTTCTTAGATATTTCTTGGCACAAAGTAACACCATATAAATGGTATTGTAATTATTAATATTTATTCAGTTTTACAACTTCTGAAATCAAAGAGTGAAAAAGAGGGCCAGCCCTTGCTGGGCAATGAGTCAGGAGTTTCAGACTAAGGCTCTGATATGAAGGACTGGTTGGGACACTGAACTTTTTATACTGTATATTGTTCCCATTGGTGGTTTGCAAGGAAAATCAGTCCCCTAGGGGATAGGGCTTAGAGACAGAAAATAATACCCAAGGGGAAGAACTGATAAAGTAGCTAGACAAGGGGTACTTTGACCCATATAAGGGAAGGGGCCAGTGAAAGAAATGATAAGCTTTACCATCCAAGCATAGCACCAAGTCACCACCACCACTGGGAGAATATAAAACACATCCTAATGAAGAAAAATGAATAACAAAATGACCAAACCACTGTGCAACCTCTGCTTTTTATATCTCAACAATAGATAACAGACATTCTAAAGAAAAAGAAGTATGAATTTCTTTGGATTCTCAAGGCATTCCTCCTGTGAACTGAAAAGAAATACAAAATACAATACAGTTCAAATTCTGTGTAACTCATACTCCCAGTTTTTTGTTTGTATCTTGTGTTTTTTATGTGAGTTTTTCTTGTTGCTGTTATTGTTGTCGTGACAGTGATTGTTATTAATATTATCTTTAATGAAGACATGGGAGCTCTGGATCTGGGGCTCAAAATTACTTTTCTATTCAACATACTAAGTCAAGCTTGGGTCAGACCGGACTGCTTACTCAGATTTAAAATTGTCATAAAGTGAGAAGCTCAGAATAATTGAGCTAGTAAACATAGGTTTAATTAGCCATAGAAGGGGAAGGATATTTAATGAGGAAACAGCATTGATTTAGCTAAATGCAGCTTTCTTGTGCCATTTTTTCTTATCCTGTTGGTCTTCCAATTAGAATCCCCAGAGAGTAATCAGTAATTATTTGTGACCTAGCTTTTGTACCTAGAACACCAGAAAGCTTTGTCAATGGTCCAAGACTTTAGAGGTACTGAAGTCCCTAAAGGAAAAAGCAAACAAACAGTCCAAAAATGTGATAAGGTGACAGATATTCTTCCTGCCATGCATGGATACATGGATTCACACTCTAATAAATCCAGGGAAAGGTAGAAACACCATTGCCACTCATTTTCTTGGCCTTTGCTGCCTTGTCACTGATAGGGATTTCTAACTGCAGCCAGCTCATTACTCATGGAACACAGTAAGCAGATCTAGAAACTAGTCCTGGCAAGGAAAAGAAAAAAGCTGCCACTGTGATGACATCTCCCTTTCTGATCTTCAGGTTTATGCTTCCATGGCTCTTCTCATCTGAAATTTCAACACAGCATTTCCTGTGGCACATTTCCTCTTTCATTCCTCCTCCAAAGTTTCACTCCTAAGCATAGTCAGGGGAGGCATGGATGGTGAGAAGTGAAACACCTTGAAGTGTAACAGCCATGAGGTAATTTAACCCAAGTCCTCTAACAGATAAAGAAATTGTGATCTTAAGAGATCAAGTAACAATACCACATTCTTCAATCCTATTCACCTTTCACCTTCTCTTTTTGTGTTGATGTCCCCACTATTCACCCCACTCACTTATGCTTGAAATTTTGATGTTTTATTTGGACATTAATCTTTTTCATCTTCTCCACATAAGAATTTGACAAGTCCTATTAATCACACTCATGAAATATTTCTCATGTCTGCCCCCACTTCTGTACTTTTACTGTCATCACCTTAGTACAATACTCATTATCTACTATATATAGTATGCCAATAAAATCTTTATATAGTTAAACAGGAGCAGTGTTATAAAGGTTAAAATATTTAAAGGATCAGGACTTTGGGAATGCATGTCTTTATACTCAAAGATGGGACATATTCTCAAAAACACATTATTTAAGGATGATCAATTACCTATTTGTACCTCTGAACCACAATTGGACTTGGTCTTTAAAAGAGTAAACCTGAGAAACATCATAACCTTTAAACCCAGATAGGACAAAGGATTTGCTTTCATCTAAGAGATTTAATTTTAGCTTTCTTGAAGGGAAGATAAAGTATATATGAAGCCCCTTTAGTCAAACATGTGGTACCCCAAGAGGATAAATTGTGTAGCTCACAAGAGGGGCTTCATATGGCCCCAAAGATGACAATGGAAAGATACAATAGTGGAACAATAAGGAGTTCTTCTACACCTCATGTTGCTGGGTCAAGCAGAAAGGTTTTGGAATCAGAATGAAACAGATTTGGAAGGGCAGGGAAGGATAGAGCCATGATGTGTCAGAACAAAACTCAGATATTTCTTTTTATTATTACTGTGAGTAATGTTGACTGTGTAAGAGTAGGGGAAATTAATTTTACTTTCAAATATCCCCTCCCCTGGATTTTCTCTCCTAAAATATATATAGGGATGATTTTTATTTTTAGAGAAGTACTCTAAGTCTGTAGAGCTCTATAGGTGAGTGTGGAGAATGTTTTCTGGGTGAATCACTCTAAATTTGGGGTCATTCACCTCCCTCTTTCTTTGTTAGAAGTGGAAGAGCTACTTCTTCCCATATCTTTTAACCCCAATCTGTTAAGATTGTTCTCGTATGCCTTTCTGTAATATCCAAAATTAGGCAAATTGGAGTTCACACACACACACACACACACATATGTGTGTGTGTGTGTGTGTGTGTGTGTGTGTGTGTGTGTATATATATATATATATATACATATATATATGTATGTATGTATAAAAATATAAAATTGCTTGATTCTTTAACCACACTGGTTTGTTTCCAATTTCAGTACAACCTCAATCATAGCTGAATATAATAAATCTGAAATTATCATATTAGTTGGAAGATGGGGCTCACTAGAGTGAGAGCAATATTGTATCCATCAAATCCATGTGCTTTACTCTTGAAAATGGATTCCAAACCTAGAGTAGCACGATGGTTTTGGAGAACTCCAGAAAATTCAACAGAAAGGGTAAGAAAAGAAGGGGAGTTATTTTATATTTTTGAGAAATGTCCCCAAGGTTGAACCCTGTCAGTATAAACCAAGACATGCAATTCTATTCCATAAATTGAACTCCAAATTGCTATTCCTGCTGTAAATCTTTTGTGTCTTCAACTCACTCTGTACCACTGCCAGAATTAGACAGGAAATTTCTGCTCAAACCCCTTCAAAGATTGTTTATTCTAGGGTGCATATACCCTACAGTGCTGCAAATTGGACTATTATCTCCAATTTTTGTATATCTTTTAAAGTTTTCCCATCTCTTGACCTTTGAATGCACTATTTCCTATGCCTAAAATGACTTTTCCCCTCATTTCTGCATATTACAATCCTACTTTGCTTTCAAGACCTTGATCAATTGCCAAATCGATATTGAAGTTTTCTTCACTTCTTCCCTATGTAGGAACATCTGTTCCTCAGAATGTGGAATTTAGAGCTTGTAGGATCCCTAGAGTTCATGTCGTCTAATTCTACTTTATAAATAATATTAAGGCCAAGATAGTGTAAGGAACTTGCCTAAAATCGTACAGGTATTTAATAGCAGAATTATAATTGGAACCTAACTATCCTGGATCCAAATGCTGTGTTCTTTACTTGAAGCCATGATGCACCTCAATTGGCGTCAAGATCATTCTTCTGACAGTTAGAAAAGTATGAATTTAAAAGAACTTTTAAATAGAATTTGCAAGGACTTTAATAGATAAAATTTGAATATCTCATCTTTGTATACAAATATAAGCTATGATTATTATCTTTATTTTTGTCCATTACAGTTCAAATATATAAAAATAACTTAATATTTTCTCTGCCTACTGATCTATTAGACTTTGTTTCCCTGTGTTCACGAATGATATCTTATCTAAATGTTATATCTATCTTAGCACCTAGCACAGTGTTTGACACATAATAGATATTTTTAAAATGTTTGTTGAATTGATTTTTAAAATTCTCACATTAATAGTAATAATAAGATAATTATCTTAATCCTAGTGTATTTATTTGGTTAGCATATTTATGACTGAGTTTTGAATATTATGAAGCATTATGATATAGGTTTGTGTCTAAATTCTCTAGATCAGAGCCTTTCCATTCTTCCATTCCAAAGATTAACTTTTCTGTTACTGTGGGAATCAGAATGTCTAAAGTTAATTGAACTTGGTAGTGGCCAATTTTTTATATAATTATTTGTGATTAAACCATTTAATTAGTACTAGAGCCTAAAATAGCAAGCCTAAAATGTATATTTAATTTTTAAAGAAAAGTATTAGACAATAGATGCCCTTAATGCTTAGGATGCAACAGAGAGCTGCTATAAATAACTCTAACAAGTTATAGGATGTCCTAAAATCTTAGTGCAATCTTAAGTTAACAAACCATATAATGGAACTAAGTCTTTGGAATATCTCATATATTAGAAACAGTTCATTCCAAAAGCCATGCCCTCCCCTTCATCACTAACACACACATACACACACACACACATACATATTAAAACCAAAAAAACCCTGAAGTGATTTTTCATTCTCAAATGTTACTTTATACATACATACACACATATATATATATATATATATATATATATATATATATATATATATATATACTATACACACACACACACACACACACACATATGTGTGTGTGTGTGTGAACTCCAATTTGCCTATTTTTGAATATTACAGAAAGGCATACAAGAACAATCCTAACAGACTGGGGTTAAAAGATATGGGAAGAAGTAGCTCTTCCACTTCTAACGAAGAAAGAGGGAGGTGAATGACCCCAAATTTAGAGTGATTCACCCAGAAAACATTGTTTGGAATAGCTTATTGATTACTTGCTCCAAAGTAATTTTTTTTATAATCATGGGATTTAGAATTGGAAGACTGCTTATAATAAATCAAATGCTTGATGAAGCAATTATATCCCATTATATTGAGGAACAGTGGGGAAAATAAAAAGACAATAGTGAAAACATTCCCTCACTCAAGAATCTTAAATTCTATTAAGATTGAGATAGCATGTAAAACAAGTACATAAAGATCAATTTCAAATAAGTGCATGATAATTTAAGCAAGGAAGAGCCCTATCTTATTGAATGGGTTGGGGTGGGGAGGTGGGTATAATGAAAATCTTCATCTAGATGGTAGGGCTTCAGTTTATTCTAGAAGGAAATTAGAAATTCAAGACAGAAGGGATTAGGGAGAAACCTCCCACATTTTATATATATGGAAATTGACTTTTAAAGAGGTTAAATGACTTACTGAACTTCACATAGATAGTAACCAAATCTATTTCAATTGTTTATGTCACAAAATGCATTGAGGCAGTGTGACTTAATAGAGAGACAGGACAGGGAAGTCTGGAATCCCTACCCTTCAAGTCCTACCTTTAATATTGAAGAGAAAATATATTTAAGTGCTGGGAATATGAGTTCAAAAGAAAGATGGTATTTGTCTTCAAGGCATTTACGTTCTAATGGAGGTGACAGCATATATAAGTGAATATAGTGGCTAAGGAAAGGGAGTTGTAGTGTGGAAAGTCAGAGTATAGTGAGTAGAAGAATTGGTCAGTTCGTTTCTATACCCTTATCCCAGAGGTAAAAGGTGGTGTTGACTTAATCACAGCTCTCAGAGCAGGAGGTGGAAAGTATATGGGGAGGAGAAAAAGGCAGTTATAGGTAAGAAGAACAGATAACATCCTTGGTGAAAATGAGACTTCATGTTATCAGGAAGTGCAAAACTATTGGGTAAATTCCTCCCAAACATGGTTTCTGGTGGTGAGTTTTGTAGGAAGGGATGGTAATGGGAAGTGCCTGGGGTAAAGATGAAGATGCATATTCCCAGAGGATGTGATCCTAAGCAAGTCACTGAACATTTCAACAGATTAAGCAAATCTAAAAATATGTTACAGAGAAAGTGCTGACCTGTATTGCTAAAGGGAGTTTATTCCTCAGGAAGACCCCTTTACAAGTGAAAAAACAGAACCAGTCAATATTTTATTATCCATACTGTGATCTACATTATGCTCCTGATCAGTGTTGTTGCTGCCCTCCCCCTTAATACAGCTCTCCTACCATGGAGTGATCCACATTACTTCAAGTTGAAAGCAAATGAGTATCTGATTAGTTCCCTGACACTACCACAGGTCTGGTCATGTTATTTTTCTGTTCAAAACTTCCTCATCTCTCCTCTCTTTCTATTTATTGTTGATGTACTTGAAAGAATGACACTAAGGACAAGTGTATTCTTTCAATCCTCTTATTTTCCCTTCATTCAGAATAACCTCTTTTTTATAAAAGTTTGAATTCTTTGCCCCCAGAAAAAAGCTGCTATAAATATTTTGTACATATAGATCCTTTTGCTTTTTGTTTTTTTAAATCTCTTTTTCAATATGATGTTATTATTGTTAGTACTCCCCCCCCCCTTTGTTAGTAAGCATTCATTTTTCTCAAGGATTTTATACTTTTTTATTTGCTTTTTTAAATTACTGAAACTTAAATACACAAGAAAAGAAAAAGAAACATATTATATACTTAAATATTGTAACAAAATAAAATAAAGAAAAAACAATGTGTCATGTGCACAACAGATCATAAGGGAGGATTCAAAATATTTAGCAAGAAAGCCTATATAATAGATACTATGCATTATGTTGAGAGCTGTCAATCTTTGCTCCCTTGTTTTCTTTTGTTCTCTGCTGTGACCTTTTTGCTTTTTATCTTTTCACTCCCCCCTTACAAATAAGCACAGATATATGTATGTATAGATAGGATATATAGATACACGTACATGCATATGTACATGCATACATATATAGACATATACTTTTTCTAACAATTTCTACTTCAGGTCTTTGTTTTTATGTTTGTGAAGATATCTTATTTCTTTTTTTAAATTTTTTATCGTTTTATTTAATATTTTAGTTTTCAACATTGATTTCCACAAGATTCTGAGTTACAAATTTTCTCGCTGTTTCTATCTTCCCCCCATTCCAAGATGTCATATATTCTGATTGTCTCATTCCCTAGTCAGCTCTCCTTTCTTTCTTTTTTTTTCAGAAAATTGCAAAACACCTTTAATGACCCTCAAACTTCAGAAACTAAACTAAAGCCCATCTTTTTAACACCAATATTCAACTGGTGTACAGCTGTGAGAAATAGAATATACCAGTCTCTGGAACACTGAAAATGAAATATTTTTTGTCTATATCATGACATTAATTTATTTATTGTGGTTAGTTATGAGTAGCCTTTTCTTTCTCTTTTTTGAACATCTGCTTTTAAAACTTTGAGGTCTGCATTCTCTCCCCTCTTCCCTCCCCACCCACCCTCCCTAAGAAGACAAGCAATTCAACATATGCCACATGTGTATCGTTATGTAAAACCCTTCCACAATATTCATGTTGTGAAAGATTAACTATATTTTGCTCCCTCCCATCCTGTCCCCCTTTATTCAATTTTCTCCCTTGACTCTGTCCTTTTTTGAAAGTCTTTGTTTTTGATTACCTCCTACCCCTACCTTCCCTCTCTTCTATCATCTCCCCTTTTTTATCCCCTTCCTCCTTCTTTCATGTGGGGTAAGATACCCAATTGAGTGTGTATGTTATTCCCTCCTCAAGTCAAATTCAATGAGAGCAAGATTCACTCATTCCCCCTCACTTGCCCCCTCTTCCCTCCCAACAGAACTGCTTTTTCTTGCCACTTTTATGCAAGATAATTTACCCCATTCTATCTCTCCCTTTCTCCCTCTCTCAATATGTTCCTGTCTCATCTGTTAATTTGATTTTTTTAGATATCATCCCTTCATATTCAACTCACCCTGTGCCCTCTGTCTATATATATATATGCCCTTCAGCTACCGTAATACTGAGGTCTCACAAATTTACACACATCATCTTTTCGTGTAGGAATATAAACAAAACCGTTCAACTTTACTAAGTCCCTTATGATTTCTCTTTCTTGTTTACCTTTTCATACTTCTCTTGATTCTTGTGTTTGAAAGTAAAATTTTCTATTCAGCTCTGGTCTTTTCACTGACAAAACTTGAAAGTCCTCTATTTTATTGAATGTCCATATGTTGCCTTGGAGCATGATACTGAGTTTTGCTGGGTAGGTGATTCTTGGCTTTAATCCTAGCTCCGCTGACCTTTGGAATTTTATATTCCAAGCCCTTTGATCCCTTAATGTAGAAGCTTATAGATCTTTTGTTATCCTGATTGTGTTTCCACAATGCTCAAATTGTTTCTTTCTGGCTGCTTGCAGTATTTTCTCCTTCATCTGGGAACTCTGGAACTTGGTGACAATATTCCTAGGAGTTTTCTTTTTGGGATCTATTTTTCAGGAGGTGATTGGTGGATTCTTTCAATTTCTATTTTACCCTCTGGCTATAGAATATCAGGGCAGTTTTTGTTGATAATTTCTTGAAAGATGATATCTAGGCTCTTTTTTTGATCATGGCTTTCAGGTAGTCCAATAATTTTGAAATTATCTCTCCTGGATCTATTTTCCAGGTCAGTGGTTTTTCCAATGAGATAGTTCACATTGTCATCCATTTTTTCATTCCTTTGGTTCTGTTTTATAATATCTTGATTTCTCATAAAGTCACTAACTTCCATTGGCTCCAATCTAATTTTTAAGATAGTATTTTCTTCAGTGGTCTTTTGGACCTCCTTTTCCACTTGGCTTATTCTGCCTTTCAAGGCATTCTTCTCCTCATTGGCTTTTTGCAGCTCTTTTGCCGTTTGAGTTAGTCTATTTTTTAAGGTGTTATTTTCTTCGGTATTTTTTGGGTCTCCTTTTGAAAGGCATTGACTTGTTTTTCATGGTTTTCTCACATCATTCCCATATCTCTTCCCAATTTTTCCTCTGCTTCACTTACTTGCTTTTTCAAATCCTTTTTGAGTTCTTCCATGGCCTGAGACCAATTCATATTATTCTTGGAGGCTTTTGATGTAGGCTCTTTGACTTTGTTGACTTCTTCTGGCTGTGTGTTTTGGTCTTCTTTGTCACCAAAAAAAGATTTCAACGTCAGAGTCTGAATCTGAGTCCGTTTTCATTGCCTGTTCATGTTCCCAGCCAACTACTTGACCCTTGAACTTTTTTTCAGGATATGAATTCTTGTAGAGTAGAGAGTGCTTTGTCCCCGGCTTGAGGGGCTGTATTTTTTTTTATAAATTTCTTTTTTTATTTTTAGTTTACCACGCACGGTTCTACATAGTTTTGAGTTCTAGTTTTTCTCCCCTCCCTCCCCCCTCCCTCCCCAAGACGGCATGAAGTCTCATATAACTGTCATGTATAACTTTGCATTGAATTAATTTATGCACTAGTCAAGTCATGGAGAAGAATTTTGACCAATGGAATGAATCATGAGAAAGAAGAAACAGAACCAAAAAAAAAAACAAAACCCCAAAAACAAAAACAAAAGAGAAGCAGAAAAGGCGAGCATGTAGTGTGCCTCAGTCTGTATTCAAACTTCGCAGTTCTTTGTCTCAATGAAGATAGCATTCTCCATTGTGAGTCCCCTGGAGTTGTCCTTGCCCCTTAGGTTGCTGAGAAAAGCGCAGTTTGTCAGGGTTGGTCCTCACGGAATCCATATATCTGTGGCTGTGCACAACGTTCTCCTGGCTCTGCTCCGCTCACTCAGCATTATATCGTGTAGGTTTTTCCAGGTTGTTATGAAGTCTGCATCATCCCCATTTCTTATGGCACAATAGTATTCCATTACCTTCATGTACCACAGTTTGTTCAGCCATTCCCCAATTGATGGGCATCCCTTTGATTTCCAATTCTTGGCTACCACAAAGAGAGCCGCTATAAATATTCTTGTACATATGGGTCCTTTTCCCGCTTGCGTGATTTCTTTGGGATACAATCCTAGAAGTGGAATTGCTGGGTCAAAGGGTATGAACATTTCTATAGCCCTTTGGGCGTAGTTCCAAACCGCCCTCCAAAATGGCTGGATCAGCTCACAACTCCACCAGCAATGCAACAATGTTCCAATTTCCCCACATCCTTTCCAGCATTTATCATTCTCCTGATTTGTTATTTTAGCCAATCTGACAGGAGAGATGTGGTATCTAAGAGTTGTTTTGATTTGCATTTCTCTAATCAGCAGCAATCCAGAGCATTTTTCCATATGCCTGTAGATAGCTTTAATTTCTTCCTCTGAAAACTACCTGTTCATATCCTTTGACCATTTCTCAATTGGGGAATGGCTTGTATTCCTATATATTTGGCTCAGCTCCCTGTATATTTTAGAGATGAGGCCTTTATCAGAGATACTAGTTGCAAAGATTTTCTCCCAATTTTCTGCTTCCCTCCTAATTCTTGTTGCATTGGCTTTTTTTTGTACAAAAACATTTCAATTTGACATAATCAAAATTATCCATTTTGCATTTTGTAATGCTCTCTATCTCTTGTTGGGTCATGAATTCTTTACTTTTCCACAAATCTGATAAGTAAACTATTCCTTGCTTTCCCAAATTACTTAGAGTATCAACTTTTACTCCTAAATCATGAACCCATTTTGACTTTATTTTGGTATATGGTGTAAGATATTGGTCTATGCCCAGTTTTTGCCCTACCATTTTCCAATTTTCCCAACAGTTTTTGTGAAATAGTGAATTATTAGCCCAGAAACTGGCCTCTTTGGGGCTGTATTTTTAAAGTCATATCATACTCCTGTCTACCCCAATCTATATTATGAACTACGCAATTACTAATATCAATCTTGAAAATACGTTTACATTTTTCATACATAAAAGGCAAACACTCTGCCTTTATTGACTGATGATTTTATTGCATTCTTTGTTAGCCACCTTATATTTCTCTTGTCTTTTGTGTGTCAAATGTTTTATTCAGTTCAGTTTTTTTGTTTTAAATTTTGTTTTGTTTTGTTTTTTGTTCAGGAAGTTTTTAAGCTCTGAAAGCCTGACAGTTCACTAAGTGTCATTAAATGCCTATTTCTTTTTATTCAGGTTTATGCTTAGCTTTGCTGGATATGATATTTTGGCAAGAACTCCAGTTCTTGTGCTCTTTGATATACAGTGTTTCAAGACCTACAGCATGTTAGTGCTACCTGATAGGTCTTGTGTGATTCTAATTATGGCACTGCCATCTTTACATTGCTTTCTTTCTCATTCCTCATTATATTTTATCCTTCAGCTGGGGATTTCAGAATTTCACCATAATATTTCTTTGAGTTTTCCTTGCAGGATTTCTTTCAGGTGGTGATCAGTGTTTTTTTTTTCTATTTCTACTTTCTTCGCTTGTTCTAATGCTTCAGTACAATTTTATTTAATTATGCAATTGTTTATCATAGCTTTCAGGTAGTCTGATTATTTTTGTATTTTCTCCTCTTGATCTTTTTTTCTAGATCATTTGCTTTTATAAGATGTTTCACATTCTCTTCTATTTTATTCTTTACATTTTGTTCTATTATTTCTTGATCTATTTTATTGTCACTGGCTTCCCCTTGCCCAACTCTTTTTCAAGGAGTTGTTTTCTTCATTAAATTCTGGATCTCCTTCTTTAATTGGTTGATTTTCTTTTCATAATCTTGTTTTTCTTGGATTGTAATTTTTTTTAGTTTTTCCTTGATTTGTCTTATTTTATCTTTAAAGTCCTTTTGACATTCCTCTATGAATTCTTTTTCAGAAAGTGATCATTTAATGTTACTCTTTGGTGTATAAGAGGGTATCTTTGCTTCAGTATCGTCTTCTGAAAATGAACCTCAGTCTTCTCTATTTTCACAGTAACTCTCTATGGTTGGATTCTTTCTCCTTTCCCTATACCTTTTCTAAAATTTGTAGTAGCTTAGTTTTATAATTACCTCTAGTCCCGGGGTATGAATGATGGTGTCTTTGGTTTTAGATCCTCTTTCAGTTCACCCCTCTGTTCTGGAACTGGAACCAAGACTTTAGGGCTCCTGTAAGTGCTCACAGCCAGTGGCATCCCTGCCTCATTGCTTCTGCACTCACTGGGCATGAGATGGTTCCTTTTTCCCCTCACCACATCTCCACAGCACAGCTGGTTCTGACGTTCCTTGTCAGTAAAGGTTCCTTCCATTTTCCCTGGCTCAGATGTCCAACATTCCTCATTGTCCCTGGGGGAAAAATTTCCTGTAGCTAGGGATGAGACAGCCTCCTAACCCAGCTAACCACAGGGCTTGCCACTTGCTGTTTAAGTGGACTTAGGTTGCAGCCTGGAGGTGTTTACTCTTCACATGTACCAAGTGTCAGATCTTCTCCAATTGTCCAAGGAGCACACCTGTTCTGCCCCTACTCTTATTTATTTTTACTGCTCAATATTCACCCTGATACTCTATTTCATCTCTTTTGTGGGGGAAAATCTTGAGAATTTGGAATTTTCTGACCTAAACTGCCATCTTCCCAGAATCTTTTCTCTGTTCTTCATTTTCAAAGATGCCCAATAATATCACAGGATGAAATCTTGAGTTGGAAGTGAATTAGATTTAATTGAATCAGAGTTGGACAAAGTTGGCAACCTCACTCTCTCCTTAGAGTCATTAAAGTTCAGTGGCAAGACAAAAGTCAGGAAAACTGACAATGGTCTAGGATGCAGTGGATGAACTTGGTGTCTAACATGTCTGACCAAGCTCTAAGCACTCCATTAGACCAAATTTTTCTCATCTTTTGGGGTAAATATTCACACATGTGGAGTAAGCTATCTCATAACTCGCTGATGGGTTTGATGACCATTGGTTATCCTCAACCTTGTTTAGCCTTTCTGCTGAGATAATTTACTGGGGTGTGGCTACTGTGAATTCTGCAGCTTCTTGAAGGCACAGGTGAGAGTTGGGTGAAAGGTACACATCAAAGGTAGTTGAGTACCCCAGGAAAAAGTCTCAGCAAGCCTTCAGACCAGAGGAGCTAATACTCCCTGAACACCCCATGAATTCCTTTATAGAATATGCTGAGACAGACAGAAAGAGAAAAAGAGACAGAGAGATACAGTAAGGGAGACCTCATATAGCATTTGAAAGACATAGACACTTTGAATCCCCAGTAATAAATTGCTGACCATTTAAGCTTTGAGAGATGTTCTGGACACCTTAATTGCACTTACCCATGATAATAATTGACTATTAAGGTGATCCCTGAAGCAGAATGCTAATGGTGACTAAAGTGTAAACAAAGCAGAAATATATGGCTTTAATTTTCCATAAATGAAAACATGCTTAAAAATTAATGGAAAGGGTGCTTCACAAAAATGGACTTTTGGCTTTTATTGAACCAAATGTGTTTATAAAAAAACAGTTGGAGATATTAAAAAACCCAAGGAGCAGTCAGATTTACCCAGCCCTACTAAAAAGGTCTTCTAATTTTTGGTGCATATTTTCCAATCAATTAAACAGCATTAAACAGTAGTGAGAGAGAAAGAGAGAGAGAGAGAGAGAGAGAGAGAGAGAGAGAGAGAGAGAGAGAGAGAGAGGATAGAAAGCAATGTGAATGTATGTAATACGAGCAGTTAGAGAACATTTCAAAGTTAGTTAAGGCAAAATAAGGAGACCATTTTATACAGGCTTTGAGAAATGCTATCATCCAGCTTTTGTAGAGTGGCAATAAACATTACCCATTTTAGTTCACAAAAGGTTTAAGAAACATTATTAATCCTCTCATTTTATTTTCTATTCAAAACTACTCATTTCCAAATTCCAAACGAGGCCTATGGCATTTGGTCCATTCCTACTTTTAGAAATATGAGCCCATATAGATGAAGTCATTAATAAGTTGCTAGAATAGGAAGGTGGAACCAAGATGGCAGAGAAAAGGAAGAAACTTGCCTGAGCTGTCCCCCAAATCCCTTCAGATAACTTTAAACAATGCCTTAAAACAAATTCTAGAGCAGCACAACACAAAAAAGGATGGAGTAAAACCACTTTCCAGCCAAAGACAACTTAGAAGATTGGCAGGAAAGATCTGTCCCACTGGGGTGAAAATGGAGTACAGTCCAGTGCAGGCTGAGTTAGTGTAGACCAGGCCCCAGCAAACTAGGAGCAGGCCTTGGAGGCAAATGAATCAATGGTGGTGGTGACAGTTTCCATATTACTCAGACCAGACAGTAAATGGCTCAAACAATTGGTCAGAAGGAGATTACAGGAGTCCCTTTACCAGCATCAAGGGTGGAACTCCATTGCCTTTCTCATACTTGAATCTGGGTCTCAGTTCCACACCTCAGGCCCAGGGCAAGAAGGAGCACTACCATAGCAGAGCTTGCAGCAGCAGGGGAGCAGAAACCCTGGTTACAATGCCAGGCTGGAAAAGAGTACTTGTGCTTGCTACACCCCAGTGCACAGTACAGGAGAGTAGTAAAAATACATCTCCCTATATTATACTACCTCTGAAGGGCAAAAAAACTTAGAGGTCCCCAGAATTACCTCTGAAAACAGTTGTCCAAAAAATCCAGCCAAAAAAAACCCTGAAGCTTGGGAATATGCCTGCTTTACACCAAAAGCACAGCCCCACTTTATCACAGAGTTAAAAGTTAAGAAATAGACTGAAAAATAGGCAAACATCAGTAAATGATCCTGGGTATAGAAAATTACTATGATGACAAGGAAGATCAAAATACACCCTCAAAAGAAGACAACAAAATCAAAACTCCTATAGCCAAAGCCTCAGAGAAAAAAATATGAATTGGTCTTAGGCCATGGAAGAGCTCAAAAGAGATTTTTCAAAATCAAGTAAGAGAGGTAAAGGAAAAATTGGGAAGAGAAATGAGAATGATGTAAGAATATCGCGAAAAGGGGCAGCTAGGTGGCAAAGTGAGTAAAGCTCTGGCCCTGGAGTCAGGAGTACCTTAGTTAAAATCTGGCTTCAGACATGTGACACACTTACTGCTGTGTGACCTTGGGCCAGTCACTTAACCCCAGTTGCCCTGCCTTCCACCCTCCAGAAAAAAATATCATGAAAAAATAGTCAACATCTTGGTAAAGGTGGCACAAAAATTACTGAAGAAAACAATACCTTAAAAAAACCCACAGAATAGGCCAAAATGTAAAAAGAGACACAAAATTCCAATGAAGAAAAGAATGCCTTGAAAAGCAGAATTGGCCAAATGTAAATATATATATATATATACAAAAATTCACTGAAGAGAATACCTCCTTAAAAAGAATTAGGTTAGTGGAAAAGGAGGTGCAAAAGTTCACTGAAGAAAATCATTCCTTAAAAAATAGAATTGGGCAACTGGAAGCTAATCGATACTTAATGAAATAGAGTATTTTCCAACATCCCTGATTTAAAAAAAAGCAGAGCTCAAAGGAAAAATTGATATGCAAAACTCCAGAGAAGCATGAAAAATAAATATGAAAGAAATCATGAGTCTCAATAATGTTAAGTTGTTTATATTTCTATATGAGACTCCTAAGTACCTTATCGTTATGAAGGCAGTTTTAAAAAGATTATATAAGCAGATGGCATGAGTCTGAGTAGATTTATGTTTGAATGATCTTAGGTATGAAAATGAAAATAAAAAATAAGAGGCATCAGAAAGAATGATGCACCAGAAGAAAGAAGAATTAGGATGGGGAATTTTTTTCTTATATAAACAAGACAACACAAGGAAAAGTTTTTTACAATGGAGGAGAAAATGGGTAGGTGGCAACCAATGTTTAAATCCCACTCTCACCAGAATTTGTCAAAAGAGGGAGAAAGACACATATAGACACAGACACACACATACATACATGTATACATAGATAGACAGATATTTCCATACCCAGTTGTGTGTAGAAATGTAACTTATCCAATAAGCAAATAGGAGGGGAATAGGATAAAGGAGAAGAGAGATTAAAAAAAGGGGAGGAAGGAGCAGCTAGGTGGTACAGGAGTAGAGCACTGGCCCTGGAGTCAAGAGGATCTGAGTTCAAATCCAGCCTCAGACACTTGACACATGTACTAGCTGTATGACCTTGGGCAAGTCACTCAACCTCAATTGCCCTGCCAAAAAGCAAAAAAAAAAAAAAGTGGGGGGCGGGGAGGAAGATTAATGGAGACAGTGGTTAGAAGCAAAATAAAAAGACTTTCAAGGAGGAACAGGATAAAAAGAGAGAGAAGGAACAGAAGAAAATGAGTGAAGAGGATGAGCCTACCCGTAAAACAGAAACAGATAGCAGAATGGATTAGAAATCAGAATCCTGTTATTTACACGAGACACACTTGAAACAGAAGGACACACATGGAAGTAAAATAAAAGGCTGAAGTATAATCTAATATGCTTCAGCTGAAGTTAAAAAAACAAGGAAGCAATTATGATCTCAGACAAAGCAAAAGCAAGAATAAATCTAATTAAATGAGATAATCAAGGAAACTACTTTTTGCTAAAAGGTTACCATAGACAATGGCGTAATATCAAATGGTTTTTTACAAGCTTCTCTGATAAAACCTTCCTTTCTCAAATGTATACTAAGTATAGAACTGAATCCAATTTTAAAAATAAGAGCTATTCTCCAGTTACTAAATGGTCAATAGATATAAATAAGCTGTTTTAAAAGAAGAAATCAAAGCTTTCTATAGTGATATGAATAAATGAACTAAATCATGGTTGATTAGAGAAAGGAAAATTAAAACAATTCTGAGGTACCACCTCATACTTATTAGAAATAATAAATGTTGGGGAGGGTGAAAGAAAAATAGGTACATTAATGAATTATTGATAGGGTAGTGAACTGGTCCAACCATTCTAGAGAACAATTTGGAACTACGCCCAAAAGACTATACAATTGTACATACTCTTTGAACCAAGAATACTACTACTAGGTCTGCATCTCAAAAAGATTTTGTAAAAAAAAGTTAAGGGGCCTCTATGTATAAAAATATTTATAGCAGCTCTTTTTGAAGCAGCAAATAACTGCCTTTAAATGATAAATGTGGTAAGGGTGGTGAACAACTGAAAAAAAAATCACCTGCTTTCCTGTTTTAAATTGAATTTCTGATAAAGATATTTGATAAGAAAGAAGTTAATTGAATTACAAAAAGATGCCAAATGACCCCAATTAATTTTGTTTATTTATTATAGCAGTATCTGAACCATGAAATTAGGATTGTCTTATAATGAAAGACAGCTTGAAAAATAGCTATATTTTTGTTTTTCTCTTCAAATAAACCCAAACTCAAGCAAGTGAATCAGCCTGATTCCTTATGTTTGTATTAACTGCCCTTGTAATTTATGGTAACATTCTTATTTCTTTATTTTGATTATTGATTACATATCAAAGGAGCTCTAGTTAAAAAACAAACAAATGAACAAAAAACAGAGCCCTGCCTCCGGAGTTAAATGAATAAGGTTCAAGTACTGCCTCTGCTGTTTACTACCTCTAACCTTGAAGAAGTCACTTAAAATCTGAGGGTCTAAGTTCCTTTACCTGTAAAATGTAGAGGTTGGACTAGATTATCTCCAAGATCTGATGTGGCCTACGATCTATGGTCCTATGAATATTTCCTCCCAGTTCCAACCTATCATTGACCCAACTTTCCTGTCTACACTGTCTCTCCTAATTTGAATATAAGCTTCTTGAAAACTATCTCATTTTTATATGTCTACTTTTACTGTTTTGTACTACTAGCAGTAAATGAATGACTACATGTGAAAAAAATAAATATGACTATACACAAAAGACTAAGTAATGATATAAATTAGCTTAATTTTATGGTATTATTTAAAATTATAAATTGAACTTTGAGAGTAAGAGAGGGAACAGAAAGAATTTGGGTACTAAGGATTTAAAGGCACTAAAAGAATAAGGAGGAATGACTAATATTCTGGATTTCCCTGTATATGAATCAATATCTTGAAGTAACACTAATGGAAACAATAGGGAAGAGACAATCATAAGCTGGCGATGCACACCTCAGCCCACCCCAGGCTAAAGCTAAAATGTTAAAAAAAAAAAAGATAACAATTCATTTTTAAGATCTCACTAAGAGAGGGGACCATGTTCTTGTTGAATCATCTTAGTCTTGTCCTACTCTATGTAACCTATTTGTGTTTTTTCTTGTCAAAGATACTGGAGTGGTTTGTCATTTCCTTCTCAAGTTCATTTCATAGATGAGGCGCTGAGGCAAACTGGGTAAGTGTTGGAG
The DNA here is from genome assembly GCF_011100635.1 of Trichosurus vulpecula. Taxonomy (NCBI): domain Eukaryota; kingdom Metazoa; phylum Chordata; class Mammalia; order Diprotodontia; family Phalangeridae; genus Trichosurus; species Trichosurus vulpecula. Next base: position 33,835,981 of record NC_050578.1, read on the forward strand.
ACTGTATTTGAATTCAGGTCCTTCTTTCTCCAGGGCCAGCACTCTATCCATTGAGCCACCTAGATGCCTTAAGGGACAATAGGAGAATAGAATGAGAAGAATGAATGAGAGTTGGAATAAGAGAAACACAAGGAAAGTTCTTTCTCTGGAAGGTATGGGAAGGAATTTATGTGTCTGATAAGAATTGGGACCATTAACTGGGGTGGGGAGGGAAAGGTTGGTAGCAATTGTGCATTTCTAATTTGGTATTTCACTGGAGATGCTTATTTTGTTTGTTTTCTAGTTTTTGTTTTAGTTGCATCCCCAATTAAATGGTGTCCGCTTTCTCTTTTTTTACTCCTGTAAGTATTTAGAGGCATAAAATTTACCCTAAGAATTGCTTTAGCTACATCCCTTATTTTGTAATGTTTTTTCATTATTATCATTTTCATGGATGAAGTTGTTGATCATTTCCATGATTTCTTCTTTGATTACTCATTCTTTAGGATAAGAGTATTTAATTCCAAAATAATTTTTGGTTTATCTTTCCATAGCCCTTTATGACATGTAATTTTTATTGAATCTTTATCTGAAAAGGATGCACTTAATGATTTCTCCTTTCTGGATTGGGTTGTGAAATTTGTATGCCCTAGTATGTGGTTGATTTTTGTGTAGATGCCATGTACCACTGAGAAAAAGTAATATTCCTTTCTATGCTTATTCAATTTTCTACAGAGAGCTACCATATCTAACGTTTCTAAGATGCTATTCACCTCCTTAATTTCTTTTTTCGTTATTATGTGTTTAGATTTATCTAGTTCTGAGTGGTGGAGGTTAAAGTCCCCCACAGGAATAGTTTTACTGTCTATTTCTTCCTGTATCTCTCTTCACTTTTCCTCTAAGAATGTGGATGCTGTATCACTTGGTGCATATGTGATTAGCACTGATATTGCTTCATTGTCTATGGTACCTTTTAGCAGTATGTAGTTTCCTTTTCTATCTCTTTTAGTTAGATCTATTTTTGCTTTGTCTGAGATCAAGATTGCTGTCCCTGTTTTTTTTTTTAACTTTAGCTGATGCATAATATATTTTGCTCCACCCTTTTGCCTATACTCTGTATGTATCACTCTGCTTAAAATGTGTTTCTTGTAAACAACATGTAGATTTTTTTCCATGTCCGTATTCTGGGAGAGTTCATCCCATTAACATTCACAGTTATGATTACTTACTGTGTCTTTTTTTTCACCTTATTACCCCCCTGCCATTTATGCTTTTCTTTCTCTTTTTTCCCTTTCCCTTCTCAGTAGTGTTTTGCTTCTGACCACTGCCCCCCACAATCAGCTCTCCTTTCTATAAGCTGCCTCCTTTTTCTTTCCCCTTTTCCCTCCTACTTCCTATAGGGTAAGATAGATTTCTATAGTCAAGTAAGTGTGTATGTTTTTTCCCTCTTTGAGCCAAATGCTATGAGAGTAAGGTTCAAACAATGTTTATACATACACACACACACACATATATATACCATACTGTAATACAAGGAAAATTAGGAACCCCTGAGTAACCCCTAGCTACTGACAAGCCCCCCCCAGAAAGAATGGATTCAGATATCTTTGGTATTTAGCAAACCCCCTGGGACTCCATGGCTCCTTCCTGAAATGTCAATAGATAGGACCATCCCACTGAGAGATAACCTGGCAGATCCTGTCTAGCAGATATCCCTGAGACTCCTTGGTTCCTTCCTGGAATCTCAATAGATAGGACCATCCCACTGAGAGAAAACTGGACAGATCCTTCCTGGGAGATATCCCTGGGACTCCGTGACTCCACCAAGGAATGTAAATGAGATTATCCGATTATCCCACTAGTACGATAACCTGACTGAATCTTTTGATCAGCCAGGACCTTTGTTCCTCTTCCCCCCCACTCTGTACCCCCATATCCTATATAAGCCAAGCCATCACCCCAACACATTTGCCATTGATTTGTGGTGCCGTACCCCGATGGCCGCCGGCTAATAAATTCTCCACTTAAAACTTATACTCTGTGGTGTGTCTCGCTCGCTTCTGGTACAACAATACATACATACATACATATATAAACATACATGCATGCATAATACACATATACATACTGTGGCTTCATCATATTTGAACTTTTTTTTTTCTTTCGGGCTTATTGCAATATTTTCTCTTTGACCTCAGTGTTCTGGAGTTTATAATATTCCTAGGAATTATCATTTTGGGATCTCTTTTTGTAGTTGATTAGTAGATTCCTTCAACTTATATTCTACCCTCTGGTTCTAGGATATCAAAGCAGTTTTCCTTAATAGTTTCTTGATATGTCATATATAGGCTCCTTTTTAATCATGGCTTTCAGATAGTCAAATAATTCTTAAGTTATCTCTCTTAATCTATTCCAAAGTCAGTTGTTTTTCTAATGGGATATTTCACATTTTTCTCTTTTTTTTTCATTCTTTTCATTTTGTTTAATTGTTCCTTGATGAGATAATAAGCTTCCACTTACAAAAGTGTATTTTTTTAAAAAAAGATTTTCTTCAATGAGCTTTTATAACTATGTTTCCACTTGGTCAGTTTTGCTTTTTATGGAATTCTCTTCTTTAGTGAATTTTTGTACATTTTTTTCCAATTTGGTCCAGTCTGCTCTTTAAGGCATTCTCTTCAGTAGATTTTTGTTCCTTTTTTGCCACTTGAGCTCTTTAGTTTTTTGAGGTATTATTTTCTCCAGTGATTTTTTGTCTACTCTACCAAGCTGTTGACTCTTTTTTTTAATTGATTTTTTTGCATCATTCTCATTTCTTTAAAAAAAATCCTTTACCTCTCTCATTGGATTTTTAAAAGTTGTTTTGGAGCTCTTCTAGGGCCTGATGACAATTCACATTTTTCTCCAAGGCTTTGCATGTAGTTGCTTCCCTTTCACCATAATAACTTTCTATGATCAGGTTCCTTTTTTGTTGTCTTGTCATTTTACTAGCTTATTTCTTATCTTTTGCATTTATGTTAAAGTTGAGCTCTGCTCCCAGGGTGGAGGGGTCACCAATCTGTTGCTTTTTTCAGAACTAGTTCTGAGGGTCTGCAAGCTCTCAATTCTTTAAATACCTTTTCCTAAATTCATGCTTTTGATTTTTATTTACTAAAGTGTGACATAACTTAGGAAAAATCATTAGCTTTATTTATATATTCATGCTAAGTACTTCATTCCCCTAAAACTCTATGACTTTATCTGTGTGGATAGTTACTGAAAAAAGGACTGAGGGAAGATGATCTTTTGTGTGAAAACAAACATACAAACCAGAATTGTTAGCCAGTCAGCCTAGTAAAAACAAAATAGACTTTCATGACTTGTGACTAATAAGTTGAAGGACTAGACATTTCCTCCTATTTTCAGAAACTCTCAAAACTTCCCCAAATAAGAATCACAGTAAGAGGTAAAATTAACAGTACACACACACACACACACCAAGAAGTCTTTTAAATATTCTCGATCAGATGTATTAGCAGCATAGAAATCTAATCTCCAAACCCTAATGTGCTCACTGATGGTTTCCTATTCTAGTAGCCCCTATACTCTCACAGTGTGGTACAGCTCAAATGACATGTGTGTGTTATGGAATTTCCTTAAATATTTCCTTTCTGCTATACTATAATTTATGCCATCACATCCTCCCTCACACCACTATTCTGTGGAAAAGCAGCAGACTTCAAATATGTGTCTTTTCACAAGGCTGAATGGGGTAAAAGAAAACAGGACCATACTCTACTTGGAACAACATGATTTAATGGCACTGAGCCATGGAATAAAAGAGCAGAGGGAAACTTGACAGCTTGTATGTGGGAAATCTTCAGGCTTTAAGGAAAGGCTACTGACACAAAACAGAATCTAGTTCTGTTCACACCAGAAGATGTGAAAGAAAAAGGCCTAGCCTAAAGTTGAGGTCAATCAGCACTGGCCCCAACATAAAATCACTTGGGTCAGGGATTAAGGCTGTCTCTCAAAGTGGGAGGAGGCTAAGACAGCTTTGAGGCCCACCAATCACATCGAATGAGTTATAGTGTGATTAATAATGTAAAAAACAAAAAATATCAATGTTCTTAGGAGGAAAAAAACAGGTCAAAATCTTGAATACAAGTAGAGAAATTTTAAATAAAAAGGAAAGACATAAAAACTGAAGGCAATACATTCACTAACATATCTAGATGAGTTGATACATCTTTAAATGAATGTTAGAAGATAAAGGAAAGCAAAACCAACATATGATTATATAGGCATGTATGGATGCCTAAGATGGCATGGAGCCAAGCATGATGTCCCTAAATAGTTCAGAGAAATAAGTCAATTCAGCTATTTGCGTTTTCCCCCTGAAAATGCCAATTTGAAGAATATAAACTCAGAATTTGAGCATAACAGGAGCATAATGAGTATTGTAAATTTGCTTATATATGATTTCATCTGGGAAGAACATTGAGAACGCAGAAATATATCACTTCATAGTAACTCACAAGCTGTGATTCTTCTGTTGTTCCCTTCCACTTACCTTTTTCAAGGTAAAGTGCCCTGTTTTCCATATATCTTCTGTTTTAGTAGGGGCTATGGTTAGGAGGGCTTGTTGACACCATCTATCCCCCTGTCCTAGAGTTTTGGCTTCATAATGCAGGCCTAATATGTAGTACTTGGCACATTGTAGGTGCTTAATAAATATTTATTTACTAACTGAATCCAAGCTATGTTTGTCTTCTGATAAAATTATAAAACAAACGAACAAACAAAAACAGGTTTTATTCACACTAAAAGACTTTATTACGTGGTAAGACCAGTCAATACTCTTATGTTAGTACTTTCATTAGAATCTAAGGTCATCTGTACTACACAGTTACATATTTAGTATTTACAAGAGTAGCAAACATGCTATAGTGGAAAAAAATTATAACAAAATGAATCATAGAAGCACAAAATTTCAGAAATGGAAGATACCTGTGTCTCTCTAGTCTAAACCATATATCTCTTCTATAACAGTCCCTGGTGATTATTTGTTTGAAGAAAACCTTAGAGAAAACTTAACAACTACTGAGATAGGCATCAACAATTATATGCAGTGCCTAATTGTTATAAAGGATTTCTTGTTGTGGCTGTTGTTGTTCTTTTAATTTTGTTTTGTTTTGTATTGTTTGCTATTAAACTTAAATTTGCAACTGCTGCAATTAATGATAATTCTGCTCTCTGGGTTCAAGAAGATTAATTGATTTCTCTCCCATATCCTAAATCTTTTGGGATATAATTATATCTTTCATGCCCTTTTTTCATTTTTTTCTACTGGAAAGAAATATAGACCTTCAGGTGTTAAAGCTGGTTATTCCAACTTTGTCATTAACTCTCTTCCACTTCTCCCCTCTATACTTCAGTTTTATCATTTACAAATGGAACAAAATAAAGGCAATTTATTTCAGATCTAATATTCTAGCTTTCTACTTTGAGGCATAAACAAATTGTCTCAACTCAGTTCAATAAATATGCAATATATGTGTCTCCTTCAATGAGCCAATAAACATTTATTAAGTACCTACTGTGCTAAGCACCAGGAATACAAAAAGAGGCAAAAAAACAGTCCTTTTCTTCAACAAGCTCATGATTTAATTGTCAAGATAAAGCAGCAATTTATACAAACAAGTTGTTTGTAGACTAAAAAGGAAATAATTAATAGATAGATGGTTAACAAAGGCTTAATAATGCCTCATAATTAAAGACACTTTATTTTTTAATAGCATATGAAACTGCACAAGCCAATGATGTTACTGAGAAAAAAAGGAAAATTCACTCTGAAGACAAGTGAAGAATATGTTGTAATGGAGGTGTTGGTTGGAGATAAATATCAATGCAGTTAAGTCAATAAAAGTAGATATAAGGCTATGTAAGTTATTTTAAGGCATGTGGGTTGCAGAACATTAATTCTGTTCTGAAGGTTTCTAAGGTTTTTTTGGGATTCTAAGTGATGGGGGAGGAGCAACTGCCTTCCATATATGTGAGGCAATTATTTCAAAGGCATACACATGAGAGATTCAATGATGTGCATTACATAATCAGGCTAGTTTGACTGGAATGCAAAGTACTTGCAGAGTAGCATAAAGGCAAGACTGGAAGAACTAGGTATACTGGGGCCATGTTGTGGAAACTTTTATATTCCAGGCTGACAATACTGTATATTATTTTGGTTTGATAATCATTTAATGTCAATTTAGTAACTTCAATAGGGGCCAGAGCCTGAACTAATAATCAACCAGAAGAAGAGCCCAAACTGATTAACCAGAGGAAGAGCCTAAACTGATTAACCAGAGGAAGAGCCTGAACTGATTAACCATAAGAAGAGTCTGAACCTAACAACCTCTTTGTTCTCTGTGTAAACTCTTAGAATACCTCTTCCTATGTCAACAATGCCAGATCAGTCTGACTTAAGAGCATTTTTTCCTCTGGCCATCAAGGAAAAGAACCTTAACCTGAGACACCATGGGCATATACTATGTTATGGCATGATAATGCTAAATTAAACATAGAAATGCTGGGTTGTAGTTTCAATTGACCCTTGTCAGCTCTCTTATCTTATTGTATTCACAACCTATTCAATTTAGAAAAATCCTTTTTTTGTATCATGGTTAAACATGCATGGACATCATAAAATTGAGTAACACAGACATACTGAGCTGTGACTATTCTGAAAATGTATTTAAACCTTCTCATTCTTCTCTTCAGGCAGTCTGATTTTGTCTGGCTCCATACATGTATGTATTTACTAGCTTTGAGGAAATAAACAATATAAATGTACTTATCAACTAGCTTGTTTGCCTCCTTTAACCAAACTTTAGGTTGACAGGTTTAAACAATACTATATGTAGTCAAGAAACATTTGTGACATAATAAAAGTGAAACAAACATTCTTTACTGTATTCTTTTTGTGTCTACATAGGTAAAAATGAATGTTTTCTTAGTTTGGAGCCTGTTGCTAGGCAAGGATGAACAGTATCTTATTTTTATTTTATTTAGCAAAACCCTTGCCCCAAGATGGCCAAGGATGGACAAATATTTCATACAGAAATGAAAGACAAGTAAATGCTCACCACAAGGATGTTTATTCTTTGAAGAAATACAAGTTTGAGAGAAACATTCAATGTTTTAAGAAAACAAATATGCCTGAATCATCACAATTTTGTTCCTAACAAGAGAGTCTTAGGGAATCTCAGTGTAGTTTTCCCATATGTGAAAACATGAGGCATTCTCTTTAGGTTTGAGGGAAAAAAGTTCGTTATCATCCATTTAAAATCCTTAAAGATGAGATTTACCAAATGATAAAATAAATTAAATTTTTGTATCTAAATAAAATGAAGTACATGAAAACATTGTGACACATTTTAATTCATTTTTACATTTATTGATTAGCTCCTATTTGCAGACTCAAGGGGTATGTAAAAAAGATGAAGAATCTTACTCTACTTTGAGGAAGTCCTGCCTTGTATTCAGAAGGTGAGATTCATAACATGTTTCCCATTTGTGAAAAGGAAAGTGAAATGAAGTTGGAATGATTTAAATCCCATTGCCAATCATCTGAGGTTTCTATTTGCTTATTGTTCATAAAATGTGATTTGAGATTTTAAAAATTAAAACAAAATAATTGGACGTCAAACTATTAAAAAGTATTTTACTTCTAAATGAGTCAGGATTTTGTGTACTAATCTAATGAATAAATCATAGCCTGATTGTCAATGATATTTAAAATTGTGTGAAATAGCAAATTGATTACAATTGCTAAGTATTGGACAAATATTGTGATGGCATTTGCAATAATTACTATTTATAACATTAATGTTATTGGGATTCTCATGTCAATCTGACAATTGACATCATGTTTATTGAGCACCCACTGTATGAGTAAAACAAACAAACACTTTACTAGGTGTTGAAGAAGTTACAGACAAACTAATCATCAGCTATTGTCCTTAAGAAGCAACACACTTAGGGAAATAGTAACACAAAATCAGAATTAACAACTAAAGATAGGCTATCATAAGCATCTAATGAATGACACAAACAGTGTATAATAGGATATTGGAGAAAATAGAACTCTTAGCCACATAGCATTGAAGAGTAGAAGAATGAAGAGCATTGTAGTCAGATCATTTGAATACCATCCCTTCTCTTTAGCACAATTCCTTGAACTAATAAATCCTTAATGACTTTTATTGACTGACTCTATTTCCCAATAACTGGGTTTTAGTTTCCTCACCTATAAAATGGTTGGAATAGATAGCTTCTGAGTTAAAAATTTCATAAATTCTGAAAAAATAGCTAGAACTTGAAATATGATTTTGCTTTGAATAAGAAAAGAAAGGTAAAGAAATTCTATTGGGGGCAGGGGCAGTATGAGATCAAAGAGGAGGATACCTGAAGATATCAGTGGCAACATGAGGAATGAGTAGACTATCCAGAGATGTATTGAAATTTCATTCTAATAAATAATGATTAACTAAAAATACAAAATGAGGCTGAATTTTTGAGGTCTTTTAAATCTAGGCTTAATAGATAAAATGTTATTCTGTCCAAAGGTTTACAGCACATGGCCCCAGTATAGCCTGAATTAGATTAAAATGTAATTTGAGAATATTTTATGAAATAAAACATAATAGAATATAGCTAATGTTAATGTGTGGCTTTCTAAGTCAATATAGGATTGTTATGTACAAATTAGTGGCCACATTTCTATTTGAGTTTGACATATGCTGTAGAAAGTAGAGAACCATTGAAAATTATTGAGTAGTGCAGAGATAGAAGAGAAGTAGTCCTTTAGTGAAATTAATCTGTAAGTAGTACAATTCAATTAAGTTCAATACATGCATCACATTGTGTGTGTGTGTGTGTGTGTGTGTGTGTGTATGTGTGATATGATCAAGGTAGAAAGACTTCAAAGCCACATTTGAATTGAGATCTCTTATGACTCCAAGTCTAGTGTTCTGGCATTGTGGGAAGTTTCCTCTGCTTTACCAGAAACATTAGAAAAGGGGAGAGAGTGGAAAATTAGAGGCTCTGAAGCTGGCATAGTTCTCACTGTGTGAAGTAGTGATATGTGCAATCTAGGGAAAGGAAAAGAAGTGATAGATCCAAGAGTCATTTAATAAAGAAGAATTTGGTGAGTTAAGTATAGTGGACAAGATTGAAGAAGATATTAAAACAATGGGAGAGAAAAAGAAAAAGGATGGGTAACTGGAGAAGTCACAAAAAATAATTTTTAGATTGTGAATTATATTAAATGAATCTGTATATTAGAGAATCTTTGATGAGAAAAAAAAAGATGCACAATTCTCCAATACTGCAATAAGTTTGTGTTGTTTAAGGATAGCTTACTGAAGAAAATGTTCACTGGACTTTCATTACAATAATTAGATGGAAGTCAGCCAATTATAGGACTTTTACTTCTGGAAAAATAATAAAAAAACTTCTAAGACCTAACATCTAAGTCCAAATCACATTTTTTCTCTTATAGTGGGATGGAGATTCTATCTAAGTAATTGACTTACTTTATCCAATAATAATTCCCTAACAGAAAACAACCTCCCCTCTCCCTACAACCCTGCCCCCAGAGAAAAGAGAAAAAAGAAAACAAAATTGGAGATGTGCGGTACAGAAAATCCCACAATTTCTTAGCTTGGGATGGTTTTACCCAAGGAATAAAATATATTTATAAAGAACAGATATTGCCATTTTTCCAAACTATGGTCAATGCTCAGTTGTCTTTGGATTGTGTTGTTGCATTTCAACACTTTACTTCTAATGTTCTGGTAATTGAAAGGATTTCATACAAAATAATGAATCAGTCAATGAAAACCTAGCTAAAAAGAAATAGCTAAAGATCTGCTTGAATTCTTCATTCTTATCACCTGGCATCATCTTTCTAAATTTCTCTCTGGGTCAGTTAATGTCTCTCTTTTCTTTTACCTCTCCTTAACATTTTCCTCTCTCCTCCCTTGACCTTACATTTTCTCTAGGAGGGAGTATGAAAAGTAGAATGAAAGGGAACAGAATCAATTAGTATTTTGGTTCAGAAGACTTTTCCTGGAAGCTAATCTTGAATATATATATATATATATATATATATATATATATATATATATATATATATATATATATATATATAAAGACCTTTTTCATCACTACCAATAATAATTACTGGCCAATTGCCACCATCAGGCACAGTAAGTAGCAATACTTCCTGGACCACCATTCCTTCCATTCCAGCCCTCTGTTGTCTAAGAAAGCTGTTGTCTAAGAAAGCAACTCTTGTGGAGAAAAGGTAAGCTATTCCTACCAACTGCCACACAAAAGGTAGGAAGTCAACCTAGAGAAAATATCAAGGTACTCTGACAGAGAACAAGAGGCTACATATGACAGGTAAATCAAATCACTACCCCAACCTTAATAGTCCCAGATCCTTAATCCAAAAGTCTTGGGAATATCCAGTACCCACCAAAACAACAAGACCAACTTGAATTCAGTCCCAATAGCCATCTATTTCTGTTTCCACATAGCAGCAACGCATCATTGCCTCCATATATTTGTGCATATGCACATATGAATATGTATATTGTGTGTGCTTGATAAGAGTTTTGCCTGATTAGGAGTGTTCTTTCTCTACAAAGATTCTAATAAAATTAGTCTGTCTTTTCAAGTTAGATTGTCATTATCAATTAGTCCTGCTTTGCATGAAATTTCCCTTTGTTTATTAAAGTCAGTTAAATAGAATAAAATAAAAAAAATACCTTTAGGTATTTAAAAGACAACAACTTAAGGGATTTAAAAATAATTAATAGAGACTACTCAGATAAGATTTCCTAATTCAGAGTATTTTCATTGCCATTTTTTTCTTTTCCTTTAAAATAATTCTTTTAATGGTGCAGTTCAGCCTGATGTTGCTGATAAAAGTAATATAAAAAAATCTTTCTATTGTTTGTTTACAAAAGACATGTATGGTATTTCTAAAGAATGAAACAAAAAATACTCTGCTTAGAGAGTTAGTTAAAATGTTGTAAAGAAACTTTAAAAAGATAAAAAATTAATAATTTAGAAAGTGTACTAAAATAGCATTGATCTATACTATTATTAATTTCCTATCATTTTAATATGATCTTACAATAATTACAACAATTACAATAATTATATTTTATAGGGATGTAGAGAATTATAGGGATACAGACTGGGAATTCACAAAGATCAGGGTTCCAGTCTCAGCAAGTCAATTAACCTCTCAGTATCCCCAGACCAACTACAATTTGAAGAACAGATGCCTACTTCAAATGTTAAAGGAGGTTCCTTCACTGAGAATTCCCTAAGCCAATTAAAAGAAAGAGAGACAGACAAAGAGAAATACAAATAGACAGACACAGAGAGACAGGGAGAGATGGAAACAGACAGAGACATTGAGAGAGCAGGAAGAGGAGAAAGTTCGAGGTACAGGAGTAGAAAACTTCATAATATGAAATACAAAATGGATAATTTTGATTACATTAAATTGAAATTTTTTTTGCATAAACGAAGCCAATGCAACCAAGATTAGAAGGGAATCAGAAAACTGGGAAAGAATTTTTGCAACTAGTGTCTCCGATAAAAACCCCATTTCTAAAATATACAGAGAACTGAGTCAAATTTACAAGAATACAAGTCATTCCCCAATTGATCAATGGCCAAAGGATATGAACAGGTGGTTTTCAGAAGAAGAAACTGAAACTATCTAGAGTCATATGAAAATAATGATCTAAATCACTATTGATTAGAGAGGTACAAACCAAAACAACTCTGAATCACATTTACCAGATTGGCTAACATGACAAAACAGGAAAGTGATAAATGTTGGAGAAGATGTGGGAAAGTTGGAACACTAATTCATTGTTGGTGGAGCTGTGAGCTGATCCAACCATTCTGGAGAGCAATTTGGAACTATACCCAAAGAGCTATACAAATGTGCATACCATTTGACCCAGCAATAGCACTTCTAGGGCTGTATCCCAAAGAGATCATAAAAATGGGGAAAGGTCCCACATGTACAAAAATATTTATAGCATCTCTTTTATGTTGGCCAAGACCTAGAAATTGAGGGGATGCCCATCAATTGTGGAATGGCTGAACAAGTTGTGGTATATGAATGTAATGGAATACTACTGTGCTATAAGAAATGATGAGACTTCAGGAAAACCTGGAAAGACTTATATGGACTGATACTGAGTTCAATGAGCAGAACCAGGAGGACATTGTACAAAGGATCAGCCATAGTATGTGAGGTCTGATTTTGATAGACTTAGCCCTTCTCAAAAATTCAAAGACCTAAAACTTTTCCAAAGGACTCATGATGGAAAATACCATCCACTTCCAGAGAATGAACTTGGAGTGTTTTGTTTTCTTTTTCATGGTTTCTCCTATTCATTATAATTCTTCTATGCAACATGACTTATGTGAAAATGTATTTAATAGGAATGTATATGTAGAGCACATATCAGATTGGAGCACATCTTGGAGAGGGATGGGGAAGGGAGGTGGAGAAAATTGAAAACTTATGGAAATAAATGTTGAAAACTGAAAATAAATAAATTAAATATTAAAAAAAGAATGAAGGACAACCACCACCTAAAAAAAGAAAACTTCATAATATATGGTCTGTGTCTGTCTCTGTGTATGTACATATGTGTATATATATATACAGACATACACGTATACATACACACATATAATAATTTTGAGTGGTATTAGTATTACAGATGTCTCTAAGATTATTTTTCTCCTATTTATAAATCCTTCTAATAACTTGATCTTGAAAATACTGTTCAAGTGTACATAAAATCTGGCAATTATGTTGTATCTGGTGTAGATTATAACTTTGGAGTCAGAGGTCCTCCTTTGTCACTGCAAATGTGATATTGTTCAAGTCTCACAACCTTCTGAGAATTCAGTTTCCTACATGTAGAATGATTAACTTGGATTAGATGGCCTGCATATTTATGATTCCTTGGGGGAAAAATGAAGTATGATACAATGGAGAGCGTGATGGCATTTGAGTGAGGAAGACCCAAGGTTCGAATTTTGTCTCTTATCCCTTTCTGGTTGTGTCACTTTGAACATGTCACTTTAGCTCTAAGGGATCCAGTTAACTCTCTCTTAGAAAAATGTAAATTTCAGAATGAAACTGATCTACATTATAGTAAGGGAGTACTCATATAGGTCTTTGCTACAACAATAAAAGCAGAGCTTTAGATATACAAAACAAAACAAAATATACTTGGTAGGTCAATAATTTTATGAGGAAGGATTTTGTAATAATGATACAAGGCTGGGAATATAACCGTCACTGATTATTGGGTACATAATAGTCTATAAAAATTCTTTTTATGTCCAAATGTTTTCCTCCCTCATACTATTTCCTCTATGTAGCCTGATTAGGGGAAATTATTGTGGCTAAGAGGAGACAGAGACAACAGGTATCTTAGAGCTTAAGTGATGCTTTGGCCAATAGAGTTGGAAAAGGAGAAATGAAAGGAAATGAAGGAGAGAGATGCTTCCATATGATATTACTCATGATTTTTGATGCTCTGTGGTAAGCATAAGGAAGCAACAATACATTAAATTCAAGCTCTATACACAACTATTTTAAGAACTACTAGATGATAGGAATTTGACTTGGGTTAAAACTACTATACAGTACCAGTCAGGTTTGTTAGATAATTAAATATCAAATCATATAAATTCATAGTTGGTGAATAAATATCTTGTTTAGGAAATTGACTTACAATTCAAAAGGATATCACATTTTCTCTAGAAGTTTTGTAATTGAAAACTAATAAATAATAAGGGATATTAATGATATGGTAGGAAATTAAATGTATTGCTAGTGAAAAGGAGAAAATAAGTCTAGATTATAACAAAATATTTTACAAAATTATTTTTAAAATAATATAATGTGAGTTCATAAAATTTAAAGTAATCAAGTTGATTTGGACATGGTACATTTTTAAAAAAGTAATACACTTGAATGAAAAATCTGCCTCTGTTAGCCAAAAATGACAAGAATCTTGGATCTGGTAAGCCATATCAATACAGTGGCCAGGTATGTTAAGCCAGGAAAGAGAAAGCCTATTTTTTTCCTCGCTGGATTTCAAAACTGACACTACCTCATTTAGAACATGAACCAAGCCAAGAAATACATCTATAGCAAAAACTGGCCACTGAGAAAATTTCTCACATGGAAGCTAAATACTAGTTGAACAAAAGGGTATGCAATGAGACAGCAGCATGGCCTTTTAGCAATTAATTTTTTTAATATGGTTATATTTTTACTAGATATTTCCTGTCCAAAAATATCACTCTGGCAATGGTGGTCTTTGTGTCTTTGGAAGATAACTTCCCTCAGGCTAGGTTTCCATTATTAATCACAGGCTTGGGGAGTTTAGTTTTATAATTAACATAACATGAATATTATGAGTTTGAGATGTTTTCCAACTTTTATTTAAGTCTCCTGTTTAATTATCCAATGGTTTTCCAAGTTTATATAAAAAAAAACCTAACATTGTAAAGTGGAGCAGCTAAGTGGCATAGTGGATAGAGCATTGTTCCTGGGGTCGGGAAAACCTGTTTTGAAATCCAGCCTCAGATACTTACAAGCTGTGTGACCCTGGGAAAGTCACTTCACCTGTTTGCCTCAGTTTCCTCATCTGTAAAATTATCTGGAGAAGGAAATGGCAAGCTACTGAAGTATCTTTGCCAAGAAAACTCAAATGGAATCATGAGAAGTGAGACACACCTGAAAAGGGTGAACAGCAACAAACTACTGAAGTATTAACTAACTTGCCATTTTATGGTAAAAGAATTCTCATACTTCAGCATCTATTTATCTAATTCCTGTGTGCCTATGAGTATTTCTTTTAAGACATAAGAATAGTTGCGGCCATCATGCCTCGTCTCCTTCACAATGGAGCAATAGATAGTTTCTCTGCATTCACTGACAATCTTTCTTCTTCATGACCACCTGGGATTTCTGAATTTCTTTCTTGCTGATTCCTGGCTCCTGACTTTTCGCTTCTTGTTCTTGTTCTCCTAGTTCTTCTATTTGTCATTATATTCCTCCTTTTCTTACTCACTTCTTCCTCTTTTTTTCCTCTTTCCTCTTCTTTTTTCTCCTCTTCTCTTCCTCTTTCCCTTCCTCATTCTCCTTTTTCTTTCCTTCCTTCTTCACTTAAATATCTTGCACATTTGATATGGGCTTTTGCATTTTAATACCAATTTGTTATGACCTGAGTCTTTCTTTTCTGCCTTTTTCTGAGGCCTGTAATTTTGCATGAATATGCAATTCATATGCATAGATACATGCATGTATACATGTGGATGTATATGCACTCATATATACATACATGCATAAATACACATATATGCATATACACATATATTCACACATCTATACATCAATATATGCATATTCTGTTTATTGCATTAAATATTTTACAATTATTAGTAAAAACGAAAACTGCCTGTTCATATGCTTTCACCATTCATCAACAGGGAAACAGCTTGTATTTTTACTTTGTGTGATGGGGTGGGTGGGGGGAGCTTTGGTGGTAGATTTTTTGGTTTCATTTTCTTCTTCTAAGTTTGTGTTTTGATTTTCTACATCAAGATTGCAACTTTTTAGGGTTATTTCATTTCTTGTTGTTTGTTCATTTTCCTACCTCATTTCTTGATTTTGAAGTTCAAGATCCAGTTGGGCTCTGCTCCTGTTGTGGAGAAGGGATGTTCACTGTCTCAAACTTCAGATTTTTTCACATTACTATTTTCAGGTCTAGTACTAGGGAGCATTAAAAGTTGTTGGTGTTTCCAAGGGAGTATAGTCTGGGGAACGCTGTGGTCACTGCCCTCCTAATCTGTACCTCTGTCCTTACACAGCAAGGGCCTTTAATCCCCTGGAATTGCAACTGATCCTGTTCCGCAGGGCCACGGCTTTCTTGGAACTGGAGCCCTGCTGTTCCACTGGGTCTCTGACTCCTATGGTCAAAAGGGATATTTTCCTCAAGATTTCTGCATCCTCTTGACTGAAAGCACTCCTCCTTGCCCTTGAACTATGACCCAGAGCAGGCTACAGTGGTGTTGCATCTAGTGATAACGCATTGGGTCCCTTATAATCTTTTTCTGACCAGTAGTCTGATTCTCTTACCATCTCTGATTTGAAAGCTCCCAAAGCTGTTTTTGCTTCTGTTGCTACCATCTGGTCCCACTACTGGTGTTCTATGCATTTAGCCTTTGGGCCAACCTCCAATCCCATGTCACAGATCTCATTTTCTGATCTCCTTTCTTGGGTTGGAAAAAATTCCCACCCTGACTGTATTTTTTGTTTTTTTCTGCCACTCCAAAATTTGATCTGATTGAATTTTTAAAAGTTTTTTTGGAAAAGAATGTTGTGAGAGCTCAGCTGAGTGCTTTCTCCACTCTGATATTTAAAGACAGAAGTTTATCTTTGCCAGTTATAGGGTACATTACCAATCCTAAAATGTAATAGACTAAAACTTGATCTTAGTCCCCAAGCTATGGGTTAGGCCATTATTGACAAGAAGATTGAAAATATTTATTTTACCTGGATGAACACCCCATAATTCCAAGTCCTATGGAACTTATTATGTGCCACTCATATATCAAAAGACTGAGGATAGAGGAATGGATGGTTTGAAAGTTCAAGTTATAAAATCTCACATACTCTTCCTCCTTGAAGGTAGCGACTGTCTTTTACTCTAGTTTGTATCCTCAAAAATTAGCACAGTTTGTTGCATATAGTAAGTGCCTAAAAATGTTAATTCTTTATTTAGTTATACATTAGTTTTTTTCTGTTGTTCTTGGAACCCACTCGTGATATGAACCTTCATTTTTTAATGTGCCTTTTGTATTTACATTTGTACAGACTGGTAATATGTAGACATTTATTCATATAATCACCTGTGCACAAAACTATATTTTGTAATATGTACTTAATTTAGGATTAAGTCTTTCTTAACAAATTGACATTTCTATTAACAAAAATGAAGATGCCAAGTGGCTACATCTATTTTCTCTGAATAAGTATTAATTTTTGATTGGCCTTATATGAAAACAGCTACTTTTTTGAACACTTTGTTTCATTGAGATTGTAGCAGGAAACAACTGACTAGGGATTTCTTATCTGTTCTGAGAAGCTCAAGGATAAAGTCTATAACAAGGAAATAAAGACCATGACGACATGTACCATATGTGTAATAAGTTCTGAAATTAACTTATGAGAAAGTGCCAGTAATTCCCTCCACACTCCAACATATTCCTAGCATCAAGATTGCTGCAATGCATTTCCAATGTGGATAGCTGAGAAAAGACTTGAATTTCTTCTGAAAATCTTCATAATCATCTGACTCCCACAAAAGATCCCTAGATAAATCTCATGTTGGAAGGTGAAGACAAATTACTGAAGATTAGGCTAGTGAAATTCAAAGGCTAATAGCTTTATCTAAGATGGCAAAGTTTTGAATTCTCTCAGTGATGGATATTGTCTGTCCTACTAATTTAGCTACAATAAATATATAGAGATTATCCACTAGGCTTCCCTTAGCTGATGAACTCATTGACTCTGGGAAGGAGCTCACAAAATGGGAAAAGAAATATAGCCTTCAATCCTATGTGACCTTACGCTTCCAAAATGATGGTGACAGAAAAACAGAAAAAGAAGTAAGAGGTAATGAGAAAGACTTTATACTATTCAATACTACTTTAATTTGTGTTGGCCTCAGTACAACTATTTTGACTTACACTATATATGAAAAAAAGGAGCTGCTAATGAAGTTGCAGATAAATGGAAATATATCTTCCTAACTCTCTTAGAAAGAAAAACAAAAGAGGCATAGGCATTACTTCATGGGGTGCTCAAAGTCAACAAGAAATGTCATTTAATGGCAGTGTTGATCCTACTTTACAATGCTCATGGTGAGGGTATGCAAATAAATCCCTGTGAAGATAAGTGTAGTTTGTGCACTAGCAACTAGTGCAAGCCTGAAGAAGAAAAGGGATTTTGTTAAGACAAGAAAACTGGAATTTTGATATACTTGTTTTGGACAACTCGTTTAAGCCCCCAGGGCTTTATGTAACCCTTTAGGACTCTAAGGTTCTTACTTCATTACTAGAAAGAGCTTCCTAATTCAGCAGTTCCCTTTACAAATGAACTACTGTAATGGGGCAAGTTAGAGCCGACCCCTGCCCTCCTCGGACCTCCGCGCCCAAGGCCTGCTGAGGTAAACTCAGGGCTCTGAGATACAGGAGGAGGGGTCTTGTTGCTTGTGTGGCAATTCCAGGTCTTTGTCTGGACTTGTCCGACCACATGGCACTTCCAGTTCTTTATCTGGATTTGCCTGACCACAGGGAGCTTCAGGAGAGTGCGGGAAAAGAAGGGGAGGAGGACCCCAAAAAACTACCATTATTGAGATATCAAAATAGAAAAAAGGACAAATTAAAAACAACAAAAAAAGAAAGAATGAACAAGGGAAACAAGACACTGCCTGATTTTACAGCACTTAAAGATTGATATTTAGATAAGCAATTAACCTCACCACCACCAAAGGAATCAATAAAATTAAAAATCAGATCTCATCTCTGATCAAATCCCATTTTGGGGAGAGGGGAGCAAGGTAACTATAACTGTGGTTTCATAAGTGTAAGTAATTCCTAATATGGAAACTGCTTCCCCTAATGCATAGTGGCAACCTTTCTGTTTAGTCTTAGAGTGTGATACATGCCACTGGTGGGGGAAGTGAACTTGCCATAATCACATAGCCAGCTAGTGTCAGAGAGAGGCCCTGAATTCTGATCTTCTTGCTTTATAAGGCAGCTTTCTATCAACTGCCTACAGAACATTCTGAAGGCTTTTCCATGAAAAAATATAACTATACCCAGCATGAAAATGATATTTATAAAAAATTCATATTTTCAATATTTTTGTTTACAGCCTATTGGAAAAAAGACAACATCGACTCAGTCAATCTTTGAAACAACAACATTGACTCAGTCAATCGTTCAACCAACTAGTAAGCTAAATTGAAGATTTACTGATTTTCAGAAACTTTTTCTAAACATTAAATAGTAATAATGTGTTAAAAATGAATTAAGGGCAAGACACAAGATGAGCTAATAAAAACTAATTGATCATCACCATGAATGCTGTGTAAGCTATTCCTTAGTATATTCTAGAATTAATATGATGACTTCCTCCCTGCTCCACATTGGAAATATTGTGATATCTTTTTCAATCTCTTACCTGTAACAACTCCAACATCAATTTTGGACACTTCTCTAAGTCTAAAATCAGCATAGAGTTCTACATTATAGGAGGAGAATAAACTATCCAAATTGCTTTTTAATTGCAGTGATGGCATATTATAATTAATGAAGACTCATTAAAAATCACTCTTGGTTTAGAGCATTAACACTGGTGACAAATAATGGGTAGGATGTGCAGGAAGGAGGAAAAAGGGAAGATACTTTATTCCTACACCTTTCTGAAGTAGTAGAGCCTTCTAAATTCCCTAATGAGATACTATAGTATACAGTGAAATACATAGAAAGTTAATGTAGAACTCGATTTTTGGAGAATCTGGTCTCTATGTTTAGTATATGGCAAAACTTAAAGAATTGGTAGAATGCTGCCCACTTTTATAAGTGAATGCAGTAATTTTTAAAGAACAAGCTATTCCAGTATACTATCAAATCAAGAGAGTAAGATAGATAGCTGGATGATAGATTAATAGATAGGCACATAGATCGATAGACATAATGATAGATAGATGAGATACATAAGGAGAGAGAGAGAGAAAGAGAGAGAGAGAGAGAGATACTTAAATAACTTTAATAGAAAAAAACATTATCCTAATATCCAAAGGAGGGAGGAATATGATAAAGAAAGCAATCACATAATATTACTGATAAATGTTGATGTAATATAAAATGAGACAAAGTAAAATAAAGATTAGCAACCAGTTATTTGGTATAAAGTTGTTGGTAATATATAAAATTATTTGATTTATATATTTATAAAATTATTTGATTTATATATTTATAAAGTTATTTGATTTATATATTTCAAAAGATATTCATTATGAGCAAGTAAGATTTCTGGTTTTTTCCAGTAGTAATGTATGGCTCTGATAATTAGATTGCAAGGAAAGTTGAACACTGCAGAATTAACACTTTCAAATTGTGATGCTGAAGAAGACTTTTGAGAGTCCCTTGGAGAACAAGGAATTGAAATCAGTCAATATGTAAAAAAAATTAATTCAGACTATTCATTGAAAGGACAAATAGTGCAACTGAAACTTAAATACTTTTGACCACATAATGAGAAAACAGAATTCATTGGAAAAGACTCCAATGTTGGGGAATAAAATGAAGGTAAAAGGAGGAGAGGATGGCAGAGGAAGAAATGTACAGTGTTTCATGGAAACGATAGATATGACCTTGGACAGACTTCCTGAGATAGTGGAGGATAGAAGGGCCAGGGTATGCTATGGTACATGGGTTCATGCAGTCAAACATGACTGAACAACTGAAGAACAACAAGATTCACAATAAAGATGCAGGAATATTGCAACATTAAGAAAAAATGTAGGAAGGATTAGTAGGTATTTTGTGAAAAATTACAAAAAATAATTGTGTCAATAGAAAAAGAAACCTTCCATCAAAATAGAGTGATTTTTATGTGCATGTGTATACACACATGTATAAACATTATATATATATATATGTCTGTATATATATAAATATGTATATACACGCACTCATATATGTATCTATATACATATACATATACACACTCATAGGTATAGTATATGTATATCTAGGCACACATACACATGAGTGTATGAATGAATATAAATGTATATAATGTACATTCATATGTATATATATATATATATGTAATATATGTTTTGTATATGCATACAAGGCTGAAATGACTTATCTCTAATATAACCAAACACATTTGTCTTAAACCAAACAATACCATTATGTCAATGGATAACCCTGGAAGCATTTCCAATAAGATCAGAGGTGAAGCTGATGTCCTTGCTTCCATTAATACTTGAGAGTGATACATATATTAAAAAAGAAGAAAATGAAATGAAAAGAATGAACACGTGAAAAGAGGATGGATTATCTCAATTTATAGATAACATAATGGCTTACTTGAAGAATATTTAAAAATCAACAAAATTAATAGAAACATTAAAATCTAAATAATTATTACCTTTAGTACAGTAACAAAATATGATATGAAAAAAGCACAACACTATCAACATTTCTATACATTACTGAATAAATGCTTTAGGAAGAAATAACAAGAAGCATTCTGTTACAACAATAGCGAAGTGATTTAAATAATTAAGAGATAAGCTAGTTCATACTAGGAAATACCTAGGTTACCCTGCAGATAGAGTGCCAAGCCCAGAATCAGGAAGACCTGAGTTCAAGTACACCCTCAGATATTTACTTGGTGTGTAATTCTAGACATGCCACTTAATATTTCCCTCAGTTTCCTCACTTATAAAATGGAAATAATAATAGCACCTATGTCCTAGGGTTGTGGTAAAGATGAAAATATTTGTATCAATATTTGTAAAGTGCTTAGCACATTGGACAATACATAGCAAACAGTATAAAAAATAATGCCTATTATTTTTACTGCTACTATCATTTATTGTGAAATATACACAGTACTTATAGCAATATTACTTATATAGCAATTTATTTAAGAAGATGTAAGAACTCAAGAGATATTTAACACTTATGGCAAAGATGTATCAAAATAGTAAAATTACAATAGTTCATAAAAGGATCTATTGAATTGTTACTATGCCAAGCAAATTAACAAAGAGGATACCTTATATTGAAAAAAAAAATTTTTTAAAGTCACTTCTTTATTTAATGGCAGCTGCTTGGGAGATTAGAGAATAGTTTGGCAATAAATGATAAAAAATTTATACTAACTTCTGATACTATGTATATCATAATAACTTTCAACTTACTGGTCAATAATACGTATGTCAAAATAATAGAATGAAAGTTACTTCTTTCAAAACCATGTTTGGAGAAGAATTCCTAAACAGATATATTGTAGAATGGGTTTTTATAAAGACAAAGTAGAGAAATCAGGCCAGGTTAACATCACTAACTTGATATCAGGAGAGATTTAGATGTGAGCTCTCTTTTTGATTCAGTAGCTATATGGCTATGGGAGAATTTATTTAAGCCTCAGTTTGTTTTGTTGTCTGTAAAGAGGGATAAAAATAATTGTATCTCTTGCCTCATTGGTTTCTCATGAGGATAAAGTGAAATAATGTATGTAAAATGCTGCTGAAATTTTAAAATGTTAACTTTACAGTATTATTTTTATTTATTTTGAGGTCAAATATATCAAGGATTTTAATGAAAAAAGGAAGAAACAAAAGACTTTATGAGATATCAAATGATATTTTAAAACAAAAATCATCAATGCTATGTAATACTAAAAAAGATAGAAAGATAGAATAGCAGTTTTGATATGATATAGAAGCCAAAGGAAACATTAAGCCAGTGTTCAATTAAAACAAACAAAAAAGATGGATATTTTGTGTCAGAAACTCTGAATTTTAAAGAACTTCAAGAAAAACTGGAAGTTTAGCATTAAAAATGTTTATGTCATCCCCTTACAGTAATCATAAACAAAAATAAAAATTGAATAAATAAATTATCCAATTATATAAGTTGCAACATAAATAATAAAGAAATGAAGATTATATTTTTTACAGCTCTGCATTGGAGAACGGCTTATAGCCATGCTTAGGATGAAAAAGAAAAGAAAAAAAATGTAGATAGTCTTGATAATAAAAAAAAATAAAGTTTTTGCCCGAATAAACTCAATGTACCTAGAATTAGGCAGGGGGGTTGCACTGGGTAAAATTCCTCACTTCAGATACATCATGTATAGATAAGTCACATACATTTGATCTTATGATCAAATAACATTTTAAAAAGCCCGATGGCACTGGATATGAAACAACAGTTTCAAAAAAAAATAGTTCAAATCAATATATCTCAAAAGTCTGTTTAAAATATTTAATAATCAAATGAATACAAATTAAAGTTTCTTAAGTCATCATTCTTATCTGTTTAAAAATCACTTGCATTAGATCATCTATAAGAATTTTTAAAAATACTATGCTGATTTAATTAGCATAATGGGTAATAGTAGAGTGTCTATGGGAACACAGCCCTGGTAATTTGTGCTGATAGAACCCTGGAACATTTAAATATTGTGGAAAACAATCTTGAATTATATGAAAGAAAGTCGCTGAATTAGTCATTACCTTTGACTCAAAGATCCAACTATTTGATTTGTACCTATAATCAATTTGTGTCTATGTAAAACTTATGATAGAATTATTTTATATGACAAAAATGCAGAGCCTTAAGCAGAAGCTTGGGGGATGAGTGAACAAATTGTGGCATATAAATAAAATAGAATGCAAAAATTTATACTTAACTGAACTATAAGGAATGATGACTATTAATAATTTAGAGTAGTACAAGAACAAATATTTAATGATGCATGGGGGAAAAGAAGAGACAAAATCACAATACATGCAATATCTACAAAAATGAAAATAAAAATAACCATTAAAGACATCAAAATCAGACTAAATAAAATAGGCAATGTTAGTACCACATAATTAAAATTAAAATATACATCTTTCCTTTCTGTTTAGAATCAGCAACTATAGAGAGAGCAGCACAGAACATTAGCATCAATGATGCTAATGCTAATGATAATGAATGATTATCAATTGGTTAGTTTTGCTCAGTTATTTTAGAGAGGATATTTTGTGGATGTATAGAGCAAGCACCTAGAATTTGTGAATTGTCTATTATATCGACTATAAATATGTCAATTTAAAAAAAATAGAAAAAATGTAACATTATCAGAAATGCAGTCCTACCCAAACCAAAATCTAGCAACCTTTCATGCAGCCCAAAATATTGTTGGAAAAATATTACAAATAATTAACATCCCATTTGATTTTAATTGCATCATACTCAAAAATTTTGATAGATATTTCATGGAGGTCTTTGAATTGGCATTAAAAAAATGTATACCTTTTCTTGTTTGCTTTTTACTTGAAGACATCACCAGAGGAAATATTCTGATTGTGCCTTACTGTATATGTTGAGTCAACATTTAAGGAAATTAATTCAGATTACTGGAAGGACAAATGCGAATACAAAATACAAATAAAAATATTTAAGTTTAAGCTTAAATTACTTTGGCCACTTAATGAGAAGATAGGACTCAATAGAAAAGATCCTGGTATGGGGAAAGATTGAAGGCAAAAGAAACAGATGTCAGAGGATGACAAAGAGAGATAGTGTTATAGAAGCAATAAACACTAGCTTGGATAGAATTTGAGAGATAGTGGAGGATAAAAGAGCCTCATAAGTGGTACAGTGGATAGAGCCCTGGGCTTGGAATCAGGAAGACCCATGTTCTTGGGTTCAAATGTGACCTCAGACTCTTGCCAATTGTGTAATCCTGGGTAATTCACTTAACCTTTTTTTCCCTCGGCTCTTCATCTGTAAAAATGAGTTGGAGAAGGAAATGGCAAAACACTCCAGTATCTTTGCCAAGGAAACCCCACATGGGGCCATGAAGAGTCATATATGACTGAAGTGACTGAACAAAGAAGGGCCTGGTAAGCGATGGTGAAACATGACTGAAAGAATGAACAACAAATATATGTTGATAATACACAGAGTAAAGCAGTGGTCTTAATGGAGCTAACATGAATCACTTCTACTGTATGCTTTTTAAAAAAAATGTATGGAATAAAACAAGCCTTACCATAACGTAGTACAATAAAAAGACGATTGTACATGAAACTGGAAATCTACTTTGCACAACTTGTAATTTCTTTCAAATATGCAACAAAATTACCATGTGACTGTCTTTTTTTTCTTCCCTCCCTGCCATTTCCCACACTTGAGATGTCTACAATTAGTCGCAAATACACACACACACACACACACACACACTCACACACACACACGTGTGTGTGTTTCACATATATGTAAATCATCCCGTACATACTTCTATTTATCAATTCTTTCTTTGGATGAATGCAGATACCTTCTTTCTTCATATGTCTTTTGTAGTTAATTTGGGTATTTATAATAGCCAAAATAACTTATTTGCTCAGAGTCTTTCTTAAAACATTACTACTACCGTATACAATGTTTTCTTGATTCTGCTTGTTTTGCTTTTCATTATTTCATGTAAGTCTTTCCCTGTTTTTCTTCTAAAATCCTTGAGCTCATTTCCTGTAGCACATTAGTATTCCATCACCCTAATGCACCACAGCTTGTTCAGGCATTCCCTAATTGATGGGCATCCCTGCAATTTCAAGTTCTTAGCCACCACAAAAAGAATGGCTATAAACATTTTAGAACATGTAGTTTTGTTTCTTTTTTCCCTAATAATCGATGCAAATAGAAAAATAGTGGTATTGCTGGGTCAAAGGGTATAGGTAGCTTAATAGCTCTTTGGGCATAATCACAGAATGCTCTCAAAATGTTTGGATCAGTTCACAATTCCACCAACAATGAATTAGTGTTCCAATTTTTCTGTATGCCCTCTAATATTTGTCCCTTTCTCCTTCTACCATTTTAGTCAATCTGGTAGGTGTAAAATGATATCTCAAGGTTGTTTTAATTTACATTTCTCTAATCAATAATGATTTAGAACATTTTTTCATTGTATATGCTTTCAATGATACCAAGAATGATGTCATAGATATACTCTGTACCGTTTTATGAAAGAATAAGAGCCATGGTTGGCTATTGAACTGTAGATTGGAATGTCAAAGAATACAGAGACTTTTTAAAACTATATTGCTATGATATTGATAAAATTTTTGAGGGACATTTGCTCTCTAGCCATGGCTTTATCATTAAAGAACATTAATAGGAACACAGAACATTTTGATGTTTATTTCCTCTGTGAGGGACTCTCACCAGGAATTAGAATCCCTGCTACACAATCTTGATGTCATTGGAAAACACAAGATAGTTGACATATGGAAAGCCGTACTACATCAGGTAATTGAGAGAGCAGGATGTCTGCCAGCCTATAAAATGGCAAAGGAAGCTGCTGGGATATACCAAGATAATTCATCACCCATAGGGAAAATAGCGTGGCCACTGAATTAGTGAGAGTAAAAGATTACAGAAGAATGAAGGAATCAGGCCAAACAAAGGCTACATCTGCAGGTTGAAGCCAGATGGCTTTCTTTGGATAGAACCCAAGTTGGGGATGGCCTGGGACAAGATTCTAATGAAGAGAAAACCAAATGTGGGTACATTAATTGGAAATATGAAGTGCATCCTGAGCTACCTCAACCTGTAGGAAACAAATGCTTTGGCAGGGTAGAAAAGTAAAAACTAGAGTCTATCAAATTTATATCTGTAGTGCTGAAGCTCTCAGGAAAACAGAATGAATATAGCAAATACATACATAAAGGAAGATATACAATGGACATGATGGAGTGTGAATAATTCAGAGGGGAAACTGTCCAAGAATAGAAACATTAATAATAATTATGGCATCAAAAATCTGGATAAGGTGTTTAATTAAAAAAATAGAGACTTAGCATAGACCATAAAATCCTCTAGTCCTTTTGGGTTCTTAGCCTCTATTCTAATCACCCATTTTTGCTCAAGTCACATCACCTTTGACTGTGTTTTACATAGTATAAGATGCTGCCCTGACCCTTCTCTGTAACTTGCAATATCTGAAAATTTCCTTGCTGGACACTTGGAGCATCCTAGCTAATTGACATCATTTTCTTATTTCCAAGATAAAGAAGTAATGGTTTAGGGATTCTGTACCAAATAGAAGAACAGTTTGCTAAAGTAGAAAAGATGAGAATCTTGGTTTCAATTGATAAAACAGTAATTCCATTAGCAAGGATTTCAGAGGGTTCAGAGAAAGAAAAGGTAGGATCCTATGTCTCAAATATTCAAAAAGATAATTAGCTCATGAGAAATGGGAAACTCTTATGAATAACATTCTTGAAGACACAACTAAAAATTCTGACAGTAAAACAGAGAATTGTCTAAAGAGACTGATATGGTTACAAAGGGGTTTTATCCACAAATTAAAATTAAGGAGATGTAGAAAATGGAAGGTAGTGAAGATAAAAGGATGAATATGAATAGGACAATTAGGTAATGATACCTTTGGGAGTAGAAAGGCTAGAATTACTGCTCAAGGCTATGGAAGAGAGATTACAGGTGGCAGGAAGAAAGCAAAACTATCCAACTCTGACTTTTGCTTCTGTGCTCTCTCCCAAGGTGAATGATCCTTGACTTGGGAAGGATAGAACAACAATGTTCAATATGGTTAGAAACTAAAGATAAATAAGGGGATAATAATATAGCAACTAACTGCTCTCAAAGCATTTTTCGCTAACCTCAGATGAGCAACACTGATGTCTCTAGCAAATGTTTAACAAATCGGTCTCTGATAAGTGATGTATGCCCAGCATTCTTTCAAGTTTAATCTGCTTATTAACATTTTTCTCCATTTCTTTCTTGAGTCCCTGCCATCAACTAAACAATAAATCAAGTCCTGGTTTTCATTGTTTCACATTTTCCCTGAGTTAAATGTTCACAGCAAAAATTTAACAACCAGCTTTTATTAACTGGTTTGAGCAGACTCCTGTACAGTTCTGTTCCCAGTTGCTGAAAAGAGTGACATATTTGATTGGTGATCCATTGTCTGTAATCTTTGATAAAGCTTAGAGAATATGATGCTTGGGACCAATAGTTATTTATTACATAGTTTCTATTATATTATGTTTCTAATTAGTATTTTTCATGTCAGGTTTCCTGAGAGGGAACTATAAGCAGAAGAGAAATGAAAAAACCCTCCAAAGTATATTTAAGTCCTTCATATAATGCCTTTACACAAGGGTTACAGATTTAGAGATAGAGAACTTCAAGGAAACAGTTAATAGAAATTATAAGAGGGATTCCAAAACGAGTAATTCTAAAACTGACTTTGACAGAAGTCCCATGTCCTATGTTAAAGTTTCAAAAGATTCAAGACGCCCCAAACTTCAGACCTGGACATATTATTTGTCTTTGGAGACCATGTTCCTAGAAAAAGCTGAATAGTGATCAATCTGAGCAGAGAAAATAAATGGGTGAAACATATATTGCTCCCCCTTAGTTAAAAAAATACTAGGATTATCTGAAAGTAGCTGTGATACAGATATTCAAGGGCTCACAATATTTACAGACCCAGACAATAAAACAGGAAAACATTACATCAGGTCAGGAATGACAAAATAATAAGAGAAACAATATCATCACATATTGCCATATGATGACAATCTCATCAGCCATATTGACATAGAAACAACTCAAGACATATGTAGATGACTGTAACCAGGGGAATATACAGGACCTGAAAGTGATCATGGGAGCAAAAGATATAGATAGTAGATTTATAGTAGATTTATTGGGACAAACTCTTTGGCTGTCTATGGTGAATGTCTTCATAAAGATAAAACTTTCCATTATAGAACCTTGAATCTCAAACAAGCTTACATTAGAAGAGAGAATGAGGGATAGATTGTTACCACATTGCAATAAGCAATAATATTGTTTCCTTTGTTATTTTACTCTTCATTCCTGGCCTGATTAAATGTTTTACTGTTTCAGTGTCTGGGTCTGTAAATATGATGACCCCTTGACCATGTGTTTCACAATCAACTTCAGATATTCCTGGAGCATTTTTCTTTTTTAATTGTTTGGGTGCAAGGGAATCAGAGAAATGATACAACTTAAACATCCCTACATTAGGGCTCAAGTTCACGAACATACAGAATATGTAGCAACTCCTCCTGCTTCACATTGTGATATTCAACCAAGATATATTGTGGTCATTACGCTAGTTCAACTAATGTTTGGCTTCTGACTGCAGTGTTGTGTTCAAGGTTGTAGTTGTAAACACAGAGGCAGTTTATTAATTACATACCCTTTTAGCAAAATAACCTAGATTGATTCTAGGAATCATTATATATTTCTGTTTTGGGGTACAGTAGCAATCTTGGCTTCAAAGTTATTAGGGAATTGGTGCTAAGTGGTGTCATAAGTACTTAACAAGGCCTATTGCAGGATGCCAAAGGATCACTATGGCTGTTTTGGGGAAGTATGACAATGTAGTTTTTGCATCTTTAACAGTTTCTTGGGCTAGTGAGTGCTCCCTCAAGAAATCCCTCTGCAGCATTGGAAACTTGGAAAGTAGGTATTAAATCCTCTACTTTTGTCTAGACTTTGGATTGTCTATGATAAACATTGGTTTGATATGAGGCAAATGTTGGTTGGGTAGAGACAGAGTTTCCTCATTGAAGAGTGATCTGCTGCCCATTCAAATATTGGCTTGAATGGCAGGATAATCTGTTATTCAATTAATATAGCTTGAGGGCAGGAGTAGCAGTACTATGGACAATGAAGGTTCTTCTCAAGAGCATGGGTCCAATTAGCTGGACAGAAAGTCTTGACACTTGGCAAGAACATGCCACAAGTGAGGTGAGAGTAGCAAGGAAATGATTCAGGAAAAAAAAAACCAACACAGGTAAATATTAGAGACGCCTTGGGGATTTGCTTTTTACATTACTCCCACATGGAAGATATAATGGCCTGAAGTCATTGCATTGGAATATTTTTGGTCTGGTCTCTGGACAGTAAAGTCTTCAAAGAAATAAATGAGAATTGGGAGAATTATATTCTCAGACTGTTGTGGTAGTATCACAAAGACTATATCCCCTTAAGTGCGCTTCCAATTAGTAACTGATTCTGCCATGGACAACAAAGTGTGTGTGTGTGTGGGGGGGGGGCAGAGACAGAGACACAGAGAGAGACAGAGACAGAGAGAGAGACAGGGGGGAGGAGACAGAGAGAGAGAGAGAGAGAGACACAGAGAGAGAGAGAGAGCGAGCGAGACACAGAGAGAGAGAGAGAGCGAGACAGATGCTTGTGCTTATGAAACTTTTTTATGTATCTCCTTGGAAAGAGAAGCAGGGGGCAGGGTGGGGGTGTTTTCCAACAACTCACAACAGAGTGTTATCCTAATCAATTAGATCATCAATATTTGCCCCCCCCACCAAAACAAGAGAGATTGTGAGAGAAAGAGATGGGGGTCCAGGGGAAAAAATGGAGCTTGGGTTCCAAAGATGTCCTTATGATATGAGAGGGAAAAGTATAGAGGGAATCACTGTGAGTTAGAGATCAATATTCTCTACTTTAAGCAAAAACTTTCCATACATTAGTTCAAAAAGATTTCACAGATATGTGAGTAATAAATCAGCTATATGATGTCTTTTCATTAGTCTGGAAATTTTTAAGGCCACATTAATAGGGAAATTGGAATTGACAAATTGCATCAGATCTTCTGGTTCATTCACCTCAGTATTCTGGTGCCTACTTAGGGAACAGGGTGTTTCCAGAATAGTTCATAATGAGAACAGAGGGTGAATGAAAGGATGGTTGTCATCTATGATCTAACAACAACATGTGATAGCTTGTCTTCAACAACTCAATGGACCTAATACACAGAGCAGTAGTACTGGCACTGAAGGGAATGAAAGATGTAAGTAATATGTCATCCCAGTTCTCACATATCAAACAGTCTAATAAGGAGGGGAAGAGGGAAGAATAACATATTACATATATATATATATATATATATATATATATACACATATCTTATACACACACATAAACACACACATATATACATATATATCACATACTATATATATACACACTATATATAACATATATTTACACACATATATACATACCACACATACATAGATACATATATGTATACACACATATATATGTATGTATGTATGTATATATATACACACACATACATACATACACATGAAGATACATGAAAATTTCATTAAGGAGCCATAAACATTTTTTAGTCATTGATACTTTTGCATCTTTTACTAATTATTACTTAAATATTAATTATTAGATATGAAAAACCTTGCCACTCACCTGCACACATAAACATGTTTTAAATTGTATCCCATCCCAAATTCATGTTCAAGACATATTTGTAGGCCTCAAAGGCACATTCTATCAGAATGTGGTATATTTTCAACTTTCTAGGTGATGCAATGTTCTAGCTACGACCAGCAGAGAATAAGAAAGACAAGGTTCTTGAACAATTTCAAAGAAATTGAAAAATATGAGAAAGGACCAAAGGCTGCCACAGAGAGAGCAATCATATCAGTTCATCACACTGAATAAAGAATAAAAGAAATGAAGTCCTGAACTACTCTAGGTGACTATCTAGAATTAAGTGATTTAAAAAATTCTGGGGCAGCTAGGTGGCACAATTAGTAGAGTGCTGGCCCTGGAGTCAGGAGGACCTGAGTTCAAATCTGGACTCAGACACTTGACACATGTACTAGCTGTGTGACATTGGGCAAGTCACTTAACCCCAATTGTCCTGCCAAAAAAACCAAACACAAACAAAAAAAAAAAACAAAAAAAAATTCTGCTTGGCTTTTTGGTCCTCCGTTGTCTGTTGTTGTTTACCAGAAGTCCAAGGCTTAGAGCCTTCTTTCAGTAGAATGCAAACTCCCTGAACGAAGGGACCATATTGCTTGAATTTGTCTTAGTGCTGAGTACAGTGTGTAGCACATGGTACAATGCTTAGCAAATGTTCTATATATCTATCCAAACCAACTTAAAAATTCCAAAGGGGCATGTGAAAATAAGGGCAAAACCAAAATTTCTATTTCAATAAAGAATATTTTACATTTCTAGAAAGAGAACCAGAATTTCTAAAGGCAATAATAACAACAGAAATTCTATTATTATACAAGAAATAACAGGATACAAGAAATATACCCACTTCAGATTTTATTGCACCTTTCCTCATTTCTCTGGCCTATTCCTGAAACTAATTTTACTTCTCCTCTTTTGTTTTCATAACATCTCATTATTTTCTCCATCTTCTTCATCATTCATATCTGTCCACATTATTGTTTTATTTTTTTCTTCCTGCTGCCGTAGTACCTTCTCATTTAAATGACGCTTTTAATAATTTTGAGTTTGTGGTAAATGCCTTCCTCTTCACTTCCACTGCCCAGAGACTGTAGAACCCCTGAATATACACTGCTACAACAACCACTCACTCACTCTCGGTGCTAAATACTTAGTTATGAATAAGAATGTTTTGATGCAGTAGGTCAAATTATTCGAGCAGATTTAGAGATATAGTGATGTGAGAGCTGCTTGAAGTCTGTTATCTGAGCAACAAGGAAAGGACTCTTCTATCCATTGCTTATAAAAATACAGGAGCAAGGAGGTGTTTTTGGAGGGCCTTTTCAAATAATGTACAAAAAGATGAAAGTATTGGCATTAATTTAAAAAAACCCTCAAGAATGTGATCCACAATGTGTTGGAGAAATTCTTGATTCTCAACATTTCCCAGGCAAGCATTAAGTTTTCTAGTTAAAAATGAAAGATTACCACAAATCCTGTGCTGAGGTTTCAGCTGGTGATAAGAAGGGAATAGTGTTGAGATCAATATCAACAAACATGTCAAAAAAAATTGGTAATCAACAAAAAAGAGATGCAATTAACATATACTTTAAGAATGAGTAACTTCTCTTTGCTCTGTTATGAGATCTTAGACTGTCCAAAGAAAGCTTCTTCCCTTGCAAAGACAACTTTTGATGAAACTAGTGCTCTACTTGAAACATGAAGTTCATAACAAGACAGTGAATTACTAATTCAATTATTAAGAGAAAACTGAACATTGTGGACATTGGACACTCAAGGAAATGAAACTGAAGCAGGAAGGGGAGCCTTTCAAATTGTGTGTGCCTCATTCTAAAATTTAGGCAATAGACCATTGGGCATCCACCCTGTCCCATATTTTTGGTTACTATTTATGACAGGTTTATACCACTTCTTTCTGGATTTCTATATTTCCCATGTGTTTTTTTCATTTAATATTAAGGAAGTAGAATTAATTAATAATTAGAGAGTTAGCTGTTTCCATCTGAAGTTGCCAACATTGGGACATGGGATTTTTATACATACTTTACATCTATATCACAGTACTTGTGGTACATTGTTACTTCATGAGATCTGTTAAGACAGATTCTCTATATAAGTAGAATAAAATTTTAATGAATACCTTTTTTTGGTTTTGTTTCTTCTTTCTAATGATTCACTCCATTGATCATGGTTCTTCTTTATGACTTGACTATTGTGTAAATATATTTAATGCGAAGGTATATGTAGAACATATATAAGATTCCATGCCGTCTGGGGGGGGGAGGGGAGGGAGGGAAGAAAATTTGGAACTCAAAGACCTGGGGAACTGAGTGTGGTAAAGTAAAAATAAAAAATTTAAATATTAAAAAAAGTTTTATCGATAGCCTTTTCAACTCAAAAAAGTGCCTTCCCAAAGGATTTGCTTCTCTTTACTATATGTTAAATGTGTCTCACAGGGTCTTACTCTGAAATGTGACTTTACACATGCAAGATGTGCATGTTTCTATTGAATGTCTAAAATGTGGCTTTTAAGAGAGGAATGGATAGAAAGATCACACTGACTCCTCTCCAAGGAAAATGGAGATTGCTGCCTGCAGGGACAGTGTTAGGGTCAAAATGTTTCCTCTAGTCCTTTGAAGGGTTATTGGAATAGCAATATTTCCATTTCTCCCACCCCTCAATATGAAAGTTCCATGAGAACTACTCTTCTTCCAAGAAAAAAATCTTTCTTTTCTGGTCACTATTGCTTAAAGAGGAATGCTTACTCTAAGCTTATACCTTCCAGCTTCAAACCCCTTCCACCTAAGTGCAGGTTATATGAAAGGAAATCATAAATAATAAATAGCAAGTAAACCTATTTTTCCAAATAAACAACAAATGCAAATACTCACACATACATACACATATATAAGTGTGTGTATGTGTGTATATACATAAGTGTATATATGTATGAATATATGTATATGTATGAGTATATATGTATATGCATGTGTATGTGTATACACACATACACATATATACACATCAAAATAACTAAAAATAAACAAACTCAGTGAGCTCTTTAGATGAGAGTAATATGAAATCACAGCTCAATCAAGAAAGAAGCTCTTATCTCATCTAAGACAAAATTCTGGAAATCCTCTAGGAATGGAAATTGGAAATGAAGGATATGTTAAAGAACCAGTTTCTCTTAGGTAGCTTCCAAAGAGTCTCTTTCTCTGCATGGGTCTGGAATTAATCCCAAAATGGGGACATGTATCTTGCAGAAGAGTTTTACAAGTTCTCACATCAGCTCTAACCTCACACAGTCACAGAGTGTTGTGTCAGCATTCTCTCTACCAATCCAGAATCACACCAAAGCAGCAATACACAAAATGTCACAGATAATTGGAAACCACGGCTACATTAATGAAGACTTCCCCCTTTTAACTATCTGAGGGCTCGTTTCCCATTTTTTTTCTTAACCTTTTACCAGGAAGAACATGTGTAGGTAATTTTATCATGTATTAACTGAGTCTGTCTGACATAGTTGCTGCCTCAACTTGTCTCCAGAGATAGAGGTGAAAGACCAGTTGAGTACCCCTGAAAACTCCCATGAAAACATTTCTTACTGGGTAGTTAAAAAGATGAAGATATGGCTTCAACCTATGATTTCATTAGTGTAGGGAACTTGTGCAAAAACTCCCTCCACCTCTGTAGGTTACCATCTTCTTTGGGACATAGGGTCTTAGAGAATTTCCTAGGTATGGCATTGAGATGTCAAGTGATGGCCACTATATGACAGGGTAAGGATTTCAGTTAAGATCTTACTGACTTTGATGTGAAAACAGCTCTCTCTCTCCTTTATACCATGTTGCCTGTGGCAAGAAGAAAAAAAGAAAGAAAATTCTCAGGTAGAACACAAATGAGAGGACTGACAAGAAGAGTGTTTTAACCTCAAACCTAATTGAGAATCTCAAGATCCCTTGAGAACAGGATCGGTGAATAATTCATAACCATTCATATTTAGTTCTCAAATAGACGGTCTTCAACATTTTGCTTTTTGAATGTTTGCCCAGCTATAAGCCAACTGGTGGTTAAGCATATAGAATGCTGGCCCCAGAGTCACAAACGCCTGAGTTCAAATCTGCCCTCAGATGTTTACTAGCTGTGCAAAGTCACTTAAGCTCTGTTTGCCTCAGATTGATCAACTATAATAGGGACAATAATCTCATTTACATTACAGGGCTATTGTGAGTATAAAATAAGATAATATTAATTAAAAGTGCTTAGAACAGTGCTCGGCACATAGTAAGGACAATGTAAATGCTTAGTCCCTTCTTTTTATTCTCTCTCATAGGAAAACAAACTTAAGTCAATTAAGAATATCCATTAGCTGCACCCATGTTAGTAATAATTGTTGAAAGTATATATTTCAAAAAAAATTGTTACATGTATTAGTTATAGATCAAGAATTGTAAAAAAAAGTAAAAAGAAAAGTAGATTTGGGATAAAATAAAAATCTGATTTTCAGTTCTGTTTCTCCCACTTATCAATGGAAATTTCTCTTTCTCCTGTGGATGTTGGATGTGTTAACTCCCTTCGAGGATCAGCTCACATATCACCTTCTATGGGAGGTTTTTCCTATTTCCACCAAATCTGTCCTCTTCCAAATTATCTTATATTTAAAGTGTGTTTATTTTTTGCCACTTTATCTGTGTAGTGTGAAAGGCAGGGTTGTGTAGTAGATAGGCTGGGTAAAATCATAATCAATCAATAAACAAGTATTTATTACTGTGCTAATTTCTATAAACTCCATAGGTACAGACACATTGATAGAAGGAAGATTCTTCTGCCACATCCCTACTCCACTCCCCAGTTAAATGTTAGACGCCTAAAAGGAGGGACTATTTCATTATTTTTCTTTGTCCCTGATACTCAAGACAGTCCTTGTTACATATAGGTGTTTGATCCATTGGCATTTTAATTTTCCTACATCTCCTCCAATATTTGTAATTTTCCTTTTCTGTCATAGCCAGTTTGCCAGGTGATTGGTAGTATCTCAGAGTTATATTCATTTGCATTCTCTTATCAATAGTGATTAAAAGCATTCTTTTCATATGACTACAGATAGCTTTGATTACTTTACCTGACATCTGCCTGTTCTTATCTTTTGACCATTTATCAATTGAGGAATGGCTCTTCTTTCTATAAATTTTACTCAGTTTTCTATTTTTGAGAAATGAAGTATTTATCAGAGAAACTCACTGTAGAATTTTTTTCACAGAAATTATGGCTATGTATTTCCCTCCATCCTATTTTTCCCATTTATCCTACTCTCTCTTCTTTGTCCCTTCTCAAAAGTGTTTTGCTTCTGACTTTGCTTAGTAAATAGAATTGAATTAAATTGAATGAAATTGAGGTGTATGACCTAGGAAAAATAAGTTTTCCCCTTTGAACTTCAGTTTGTTCATTTGTAAAATGTAGAAATTATTCTACACACTTTATTTTTCCATCTAGTTCCAACATTCTGTGACAATCTCCTTTTTGTTTCATCTCTCAAAGGTTTATTCCAACACAAGAAACCACATTCAAACTCTAGTCCTTCAGCAGTGAACAAGAGTTTGGTACATGTTAGGTGCTTAACAAAGGTTTATTTACTGACTGACCATCCTCAAATCATCACACTTGTGTGATAGATTAATTCACCCAAAATATTCCAAACCAAAATATGTACAGTTGTCTATGATTCCTATAATATGAAAACTTTCTGAGAACTTAATTAACTATATTGGGAATTTTTCTATCTTTCATTTGTGAAATTTATCTTTCTTTTTATTGTCATCAAATTCTTATGGGCAAGATCAAAAGGAAAATGCTAATGTGTTTTACTTTATCTTCTCTCTGTTCCTGAATGACCTCCTCCAGGGTAGAGAAAACAAGATTATCAACATTGGAATGAAAGCTTTTGTAAATGCATCTGCTCAACTTCTAACAACCCTACAGCAACAGTTATGACAGCAGGGTATCATCTGCCATATCATGCCTGCCTGAAATCCTTTTTAAATTGTTAAAACCTTATGGAACTTCAAGAACCCAAAGTCACCTTTGCAACTGAACTAGGTGTGTGCATAGAACTTTTGTAAACATCTAATATGACAGTAATTTTAAATCTTACATGTCCATTTTTTAAATTTCATCTACAACTTATTTTTATTATTTTAATTGATGTCCTAAAATTTAAATGTTACCAAAAATGTACAAAAAAGATGCAGAGTTATTTCTCTGTGATTCTCTTGCCTCCACTTCCTATGCAGAAGATTTGCCTTGCCTTACTAACTTGACATATAGAGAGCTCCTGTCACCATAACCTGGGCCTTTGAGAAGGAGGAAGGAGTAAAGACTCACGACAAGCAAGAATCATGAAATGTTTTATATAGACTTGAAAGCGATCTTAGATGTTATCAAAATACCTTATTTCCTCCTCTTACAAGTAAGGAAACAAAGAGCCAGACAGGCTTTGACTTGCTCAGGGTTGCATAGGTAGTATGTAGTAAGATTAAGTCAAATAAGTACTTCTTAGACCATGTGGTTTTATAAACCAAAAAGCAAGGAAATACATTGGATTTGTAGCAGTATTTAAAGAAGGACAGAGGGGAATATAAAGTAGCAGACCCATGGAGCTAAGACTGAGAAAAAAATAGCAAAGAGGACCTTCAAATTATATAGAGATATAATATAAATGCCTCCACAAGTTTGGAGAAGGCTTACTTTCTTCTTTAAAAATTTTATTTATTTTATTATGAACTTTAAATATAAAGCATGCATTTCCATGACATGAAACGACAAATCTATTATGTATAACTTGCTATTCCTTTTAAATATATAGTTAAAAGGTGGTGCCAAGAGGGCAAAAGGAGTGACCCACCTGAGCGCTCCCCCAAACCTCTCCAAATGCCTTTAAATGATGACTCTAAACAAATTCTAGAGTACTAGAATCCACAAAAGGATGAAGTGAAACAGTTTTCTAGACCAAAGCAACTTAAAATGTCAGCAGGAAAGATCTGTTGCACCAGGGTGAGAGAGAGCACAGTCCAGCACAGGCTGAGCTAGCACAGATTGGGCCCCCAGCAAACCAGGATCAGGAGTTGGGGCAACTGAATCAGTGGTAGCACTGGTGGTTTCCAGACCTCTCACCCCACAGATAGTAATGGTATCAGACAGTGGGTCAGAAGGAGATTTACAGAGGTCCCTTTGCTGGCATCAGAGGCAAAAGTCTGTTCCATTGCCTATACTTGGGTCCCAGTCCTGGGTGGCAATCCCAGGGCAAGGAGGAGCACTAGCACATCAGAGTTTGCATCCATAGGGGAATAGGGACCATGGTCACAGTTCAAGGGTTGAACACCCATGGCTCTACATCATACCATTTTGGAAGAACTGAAAGCTTACAAGTCCCCAGAATTACCTCTGAAAACAAACACACAAAAAGTGAAGTGCTCTCTCCACTTGGGAGGCAGAGCCCCACTTTAGCTTAGAGTTAATACTCAATAAGTAGTTTGAAAAATGAAGAAAAAAAAAACAGAAAAAAATGCTGACTACGGAAAATTACTACAGTGAAAAGGAAGATCAAAGCACACACTCAAAAAGACAAGAAAGTCAAAATCCCTGAATCCAAAGCCTCAGAGTAGTTGGTCTCAGGCCATGGAAGAGCTCAAAAAGCATTTTAAAAATCAAGTAACAGAGGCAGAGGAAAAATTGGGAAGAAAATGAGAGTGATGATAGAAATCATGAAAAAGAGTTAACAGATTAGTAAAGGAGGCACAAAAAATACTGAAGAAAATAACACCTTAAAAAACAGAATAGGCCAAATGATAAAAGAAGCACAAAAATCCAATGAAGAGAATGCCTTGAAATGTGGAATTGGCCAAAGGGAAAAGATACAAACAAAAATTCACTGAAGAGAGCTCTTTAAAATATGAAATTGGCCAAATGGTAAAGGAAGTACAAAAGCTCACAGAAGAAAATATTTCCTTAAAACTTGGAATCGGGCAAGTGGAAGCTAATGACTTTATTAGATATCAAGAAACAATCAAACAAAAGCAAAAGAATGAAGAAAATGAGAAATGTCTCACTGGAAAAAAACAACTGACCTGGAAAATAGATCCAGGAGAGATAATTTAAGAATTATTGGACTACCTGAAAGTCATGATCCAAACCAAAAAAGAAAAAAAGCCTAGAGATCATACTTCAAGAAATTGTCAAGGAAAACTACCCTGAAATTCTAGAATCAGAGGGTAAAGTAGAAATTGAAAGAATCTACTGATCATGTCCTGAAAGAGATCCCTAAATGAAAGCTCCCAGGAATATTACAGCCCAATTCCAGAGCTCTGAGGTCAAGGAGAAAAATATTGCCAGTAGCCAAAAGGAAACAAGTCAAGTATCATGGAGCCACAGTCAGGATAACACACAATTTAGCAGCTTCTACGTTAAAGTATAAGAGGGCTTGGAATAGGATATTCTGGAGGGCAAAGGAGCTAGGATTACAACCAAGAATCATCTACCCAGCAAAACTGAGTATACTCCTTCAGGGAAAAATGAACATTCAATGAAATAGAAGACACTTAAGCATTC
The DNA here is from genome assembly GCF_011100635.1 of Trichosurus vulpecula. Classification (NCBI taxonomy): domain Eukaryota; kingdom Metazoa; phylum Chordata; class Mammalia; order Diprotodontia; family Phalangeridae; genus Trichosurus; species Trichosurus vulpecula. The sequence goes on from NC_050578.1 coordinate 33,875,782, forward strand.
TTGATGAAAAGACCAGAGCTGAATAGAAAATTTGGCTTTCAAATGCAAGATGTAAAAGAAGAACACAAAAGCAAACAGGAAAGAGAAATCATGAGGGATTTCATAAGGGTAAATCATCAAGGGAAAATGATATTTATAACTCCTAAAAACTTTCTTATTATTAGATAGAAACAGTATACATAGACAGTAGATGTGGGAGTAGAATGTGATGGTATGATTACCTAAAATATATATATATACACATATACATACATTATATATATAGATATACATATATATAGATATCTACATATATCTATATGTATCTCTCTGTCTCTCTCTATATATACATATATACATATATGTACACATACACATATACTTGTGGGCATGTATATGTATACATACATACATGTATATATATGTGTATATATATACACATATATATACATGTATGTATGTATATTGGATGAGGAAGAAAAATGCCCTGGGAGAAGGGAAAAGAAAGAGGTAGAATGGGCTAAATAACCTGATAAAAAGAGGTCTGAAAAAGATTTTACAGTGGAAAGGAAAATGGGGGAAGTGGGGAGGGGAGCACATGAACCTTACTCTCATTGGAATTGGCTTAAAGAGGGACTAATATGCAAACTCAGTAGGATGTTGATATCTATCTTCCCCTCCAGGAAAGTAGGAAGGGAAGAGGAAAAGAGAAGGGGGTGGAACAAAGAGAAGGGAGGAAAGTTTGGGGGAGGTAAAAGTCAGAAGCAAAACACTTTTGAGAAGGGACAAGGAAGAGAGAGTAGGATAAATGGGAAAAATAGGATGGAGGGAAATACATAGCCATAATTTCTGTGAAAAAAATTCTACAGTGAGTTTCTCTGATAAATACTTCATTTCTCAAAAATAGAAAACTGAGTAAAATTTATAGAAAGAAGAGCCATTCCTCAATTGATAAGTGGTCAAAAGATAAGAACAGGCAGATGTCAGGTAAAGTAATCAAAGCTATCTGTAGTCATATGAAAAGAATGCTTTTAATCACTATTGATAAGAGAATGCAAATGAATATAACTCTGAGATACTACCAATCACCTGGCAAACTGGCTATGACAGAAAAGGAAAATTACAAATATTGGAGGAGATGTGGGAAAATTAAAATGCCAATGTATTATTGGTGACTTTGTATACTGATTCAACCATTCTGGAGAGCAATTTGGAACTGTGCCCACAGTGTCATAAAACCATGCATACACTTTGACTAAGTAATATCACTACCAGGTCTATATTCTAAAGAGATTTAAAAAAAGGTAAAAGGACCAATGTGTACAAAAATATTTATAGTAGTCCTTTTAGTGGTGACAAAGAATTGGAAATCGAGGGGATGTCCAACAGTTGGGGGATGGCTAAACAAGTTGTACATAATTGCGATTGAATATTATTGTCCTTTATGAAATGATGAGCAGGATGCTCTCAGGAACAAGAAAGCAAATATGAAAAGACTAACTTGAACTGATGCAAAGAGAAATAAGCAGAACCAGGAGAAGATTGTATATAGTAACAGCAATATTGTATGATGATCTACTATGAATGACTTAACTCTTCTTAGCAATACAGTAACCCAAGACAATTCTGTAGGACTTATGATGAAAGATACTTTCCATCTCCAGAGGAAGAACTGGTAGAGCCTGAATGTAGGTCAAAAATACTTTTTCTTTATTTTGTTTTTTATATTTTTTTCTGTTTGCATTTTTTTCACAAAATGACTTACATGTATAACCTTTGTTAAATTGCTTACCTTCTCAATGGGGGCAGGATAGGAAGGAGGAAGATAGTTTGGAATTCAAAATTTAAAAGAAAATGTTAAAATTATTTTTACGTGTAAATGGGAAAAGTAAAATAAATAATTAATAAATATATATATGTGTATATATATATATACACATATATGTGCATCTATTAGTTTGTATGTGTGTTTGTGTGTGTATATATATATGTTATATATTATATATATATATATTTTTAAAAGTTATTACATACCTTTTTTTCTTCCTTACTACCACCCTAGAGATCACTACTATTTGACATAAATATATATACTTAAAACCTTTCTATACACACTTCTATTTATTATTTCTTTCTCTGGATGCAGATAGTGTCTTCCTATATATGTCCTTTCTAGTTAATTTGGGTATTTATAATAGTCCAAATGATTTAGTCTCTCAGAGTTGTTGTTAAAATAATATTGCTGTTACGTATACAACAGTATATATAGTATTCAATATTCTCTTGGTTCTGCTCATTTAGCTCTTCATTATTCCATGTAAGTCTATCCAGGTTTTTCTAAGATCATTGAGCTCGTCATTTCTTACAGCGCAGCGGTATTCACTCACAGTCATATACCATAACTTGTTCAGTCATTCCCCAAAGGATTACTTTCAAGAGAGATTTAATATCCTATGTCTCTTTATCCCCTTTTACCTTGCCTATGAATGCAATGATTTCTTAGATACTATGGCAGGGTCACAAGCATTGTTTGAATGCTGTCAGTAGGAGAATGAGGCCTGACTCCCAATTTAAGTCTATGAAGATTTGTATCAAGGTCATTTAAGTCATATTTCTTAGGTGGAGGCTATGAATGGAATATGGGTGGCAAAATTCCCTACACTGTACTCAAAACTTTTCATGCCATTAACATCTCTAACATAATGATAAATTACAGTGTAGTAGAAAAGGAATCAGAAAACTTAAATTTAGATCCTATTTCTACTTCTTACTACTGTTGCAACATTGGGCAAATCACATAATTACTTTGGTTATCAGTTTCCTCATCTGCAATATGAGGGGAAGATCCCTAAAGGCCCTTCTAGCCATAAACCAATAATTTTGCATAAGTTTATGTTAAATATGTAATTCGATATCAGAGATTGCTTTGACACTGAGGACCTGGGCAATTTTCAAAGAACTTTCTTATTTCTCTTTGTTCATTTTTCCCCACCAAAACTTTACATCACACTATGATGTAAAAAGGCATTAAGTTCCCCCTTTCATGCATGCCTTTTTGCCATATCAAAGAACACTTTATTGAAATAATGTAAATACAAAAGAAGCCCTTGAATGAGCAACCATAAATCCCACAAATGTTTTGTCACTGAAACTTAAGCCTGAAATACTAAGATTCCTCCTTCTACATAGCTCTTTAAGGTTTGCTTTCAGTTATTTCATTTAACTCTCCCCAAAATCCTATGAGGTAGGTACTATTATAATCTTTTTTTTGGCAGATTAGGAAACAGAAACCTGATACAGCTGAAGTGACTTGTCCGGGGTCACATAACTAGTAAGTATCTGAGGCTATAATTGAACTTAAATCTTCTCAAATCCAAATTCAACATGATAACCTATTTACCACCAAGCAGCCTATTTGATCTCTCAGTTTAAATCCTTAGTGCCACTCAATGTCCCAAATACAGTTTCCTATAACTAAGGCTTCCTATCAGTCTTGCCCTATATCCATCAATCTCTTCTCCTGGTTTCTTGGGGGTGACCTCTCTGTATAGCTTTCTACTTCTCCCTGGACATTGTTCTATAGCTATGGGGCATGACTGTTTTTCTAGGGAATTCTCTCAAGGACTATGAAGAAGAATAAATATATCTCTAAGGAGTCTCTGTTGTATTTTTTAATTGCTATTTGTTTTGTTTTGCTATAATCACAATGACAATAAGAATATAAACCCTATATCAGATGTTTTTCTCATTTAGAATACCCAAAGTTTTCCACTTACAAAGTGGTCAAGGATCCCTGTATGCATCATTCCAGGCCATGGATTCTCCTTTTCTCCACAGACTCCCATGGATGCTTTGATTAATTACCAACACTGTCCCATAGGTTCCTTCAGTGGCTCAAGCCTTTTTTTCCCAAGGCAGTTCGGTGAGACCCAAAAGGAAAAATCCTAGTACTGGTAGAAGACAAACAGTTACCAAAGGACTTCTTCAACATGTCTTTCATGAAATCTGTCTAGAAAGAATACAAAAGAAAGTTTCAGAAAAAGGTGAAGTATTTTTGAGGGTAAGTATATTATGTAGGAAGCTTTGTTTACAAAGGAATTCTTTGCACCTGGGCTAGAGCAAACATAATAGCTAACATTTATATTTTTCCTTAAGTTTTACAGATCACTTTTTATATATCATCTCATTTGATCATTACAAGAATCCTCTAAATTGGGTGTTATTCTTATCCTTATTTTATAGATAAGAAAACTGAGGCTAAGAGGAGCAAAGTTACATATATGGATTAAAATTGACATCTCTCTAAATGATAGATATTGGTAATTATTATTAGTCTAGGGGAAGTATATAGTAAATTATCTGTCTTTAAGACAGTAGTTGAAAAAAGAGCACATTGCTTAGGAATTCCAAGGTAAGTTATTAGTGTTGTCATTATTTATATTTTAGTAGAAAAAAGTTTCTATGGATGAAATATAGGATTGTAGGCATTAGGTTTCATAATAACATTTGTATTTTCCTTGGCCTGTGCATTAATTTATATTAAATTCATTTTTATATAGGTCACATCCCATTACTAGATTAAAAACTCCCATGATTGCTGGGAACTTTCTTATCCAAAATTTTTATCTCCTCCACCTAACCCAACCCTCCAAGCATAGGTCCTGGGTAAAAATAAGTAAATATAAGTATTAGACAGATATTTATTTAACTTAATTTTTGAACATTATTAAAACTTTTTTTGCCTAGACATGTGATTTACTGTGATCAGTATAGGGGACAACTGGTGTACCCATTTTAAGTACTAAAGAATATAATGTGAAAGTGCCAATGGTATCCTAAGATCAGAAGGAATGCCTGGACCAAGTTTTTCCTGGTTCCAAGACTGGGCCAAATTCAAAATGCCTCTAACAATATATAGTATTATGTAAAAAAAGACTCAGTCAAATTTTATCTGTATCAATTTCATAACATTCCACAAATTTTTGCCATCTTCCTACATGAGCAAACTGTGATATCTTGCCTATTAAGAACCTTTGGAACACTCTCTTTTATGGCACTTAGAGTATTATGACTCAATTCTACGTAATAGAGTTGTTTGTGCATATTTTTGATTCAGGCTCCCCAAGGAATTTAAGCCTGATTTATTTATCTTTACATATTCTGCAGTTTCTAACACAGTGTACCATAAATAGTTGGTGACCAATAAATATATCTTAATGAATCAGTGCTAACAAATAATACCCTGCTTATTGCATAATATAAACCTGTAGCAGAGTTTTGTTAAATCCAGCTCAAAAGGGTGACCTTGACTTTTTTCTCTCCATTCCCAGGTAAAAGACTTCTGAAAACCTGATTGCAAACAACAGGGACAAGCTAACCTGGTGTGTTAGGATTATTTCCCCGAGTTGTGTTGTTGACTGTGGGTACAACTAGAGAATATGCTTGCTTAAACTCTAAGAAGTAAGTCCACATACACACATCTCCAGCCCTGAGTGGGGAGAAGATAGGACTTTCAGCTCACAGAGTCCAATCAGGGCAAGGGAAAAGCAAGGCAATGTGGTCAAACATCCCTAATCTTATTTCCTGCAGTTCATCACAGAGAAGAAGGGCCATGGGAAACATTTAGAGGCACAGAAAGTATTGTGGGAGGATTACCAAAGCTCTTTTCTTTGATTTTAATCCCAGGAGTAGAAGGTTCATGGACTATATCATTTGCAAGAGGGTGCTGAGAAGTGCAGCATAAGATAGATGCTCAATATGAATCCCACAGGAGAAATGTGGTTTCTGCCTTCAATTCTCATTATAGTCACTGGGTGATTGCTATATTTAACTAGTAACTACATCAAACACCAAGTAAACTATGGAGGCTAAGTGTGGGGGCGGAAGATATTGAGATATATAGCTTCAAAGTCAATGACCCAGACCATCTCAATGTCACTGGTTTCTGGAGCTCTTCCAAGTCTTGGGTTTTTCCTCATTTAGAGTCAAAGCTTCATGAGGTTTATTAACTACATTTCTCTAGCAGAAAAACTCCAGATGCTGAAGAGTATGCAGGGGGAAATAGAGGAAGTTCGGAGTGTATTGGCTGATAAGAAGAATAAAGTCATTCTTTGTAAGGTTTGAGTTTGTTTTCTTAGTTTATGATCAGATACAAAGATACTAGTGGCAGAAAAAGGAGGAAAACTTAGTAAAAGCAAGATAACAGTCAAACTTTTACAGGCCTAGACAATAACATGCCCTTTCCCTCCTAATCTTTACCCTTAATTCAAATGAAGACATCTTATAAACCAATATTTTTAACCATTTTTGTTATGAAAACTTTTGCAAGTGTGGTGAAGCTTATGAATTTTTTCACTAAACAGTATTTTAAATGCCTCTAACAAAAAAGGAACAATTACAAAAAGAGCCCATTGTATTGAAATAAAGTTAACAAATGATAGATGTTTTAAAAATTCACAGACCTCATATTAAGAACTCCTGTAAAATAAACCATTACTGTCTCAGTCCAGAAAGGCAGCAGAATGAGTTTCTTAGCCTGGTGTTGAAGACCCTTCACAATCTAGCACTCACTTTCCTTTCTAACCATATTTTGCAATATTCCCTAGCAAAACTGAATGACTTTTAGTTTCCAAGGCTACATTCTGTGTCTTTCTGCCTCTTTGCTTATGTTCTCACAATCCCTTACCCTGGAATTCTCCTCCTATACCCTGTCCCTATTGGTTCAAGTCCTATCTATCTATCAAGGGACATAACAAATGCCATCTCTCTCCTGAAGCCTTTCCTGATGGCTCAGTTCAATAGGATCATTATTTCCTCAGCACTTACATACCTCTCAGTAATACTGTTATGCTGTGTATGATAAGGCAGAAAGAGCACTGGGTCCTGACTCAGAGGACCTGGTTCGAACTCTTCTATTACATTTAGCATCATGTGATCTTAGGCAAGTCACTAACATCTCTTGGCCTTGGCTAACATCTGTAAAATGAAAAGAGTGGATTCAATGGCTCTAATTGTTACTGCTAGCTCTGATCTATAAACCTATTCTGACTTTTCATTACTATGTTATTCCAGCATATTTCTTTGTATGCCCTATTTCTTCTTCTAAATGTATAAGCTCTATTAGTGTAGAAACCATATTTTAATTTTTTATGTATTGCCTTACCCCCTTCCTAACAGCAGTGTGCTTTGCTCATGATACATTCAGCAAACAGTTATTGAATAAACATATTTTCCATGAATATTTATATTAGGCATTAGAATCCAATAAATTTCCAATAATCTAGGTTGTAAAAGGAGATAAAATATTTGAAACTAATACCTACAGCCTACAGGAGTTGATGAGTCATATATTTCACATCAAATTCTGTGGTGGCAGAGGGAAAAACAGCCTTTGATTTTTTATTTTTTTACAAAACATTTAAAAATGCACCAGTTGCAGAAAGATGAGGGACAGCTGCATCTACATAGACATGAATAGGAAAGAGAGAGAATATGAAGAAACTAAGAGAGAACAAACCCATGATGTTCAAAAATGTTTTTAAAAAAGGTTACTATAACAGAAAACAAACAAAAAGAAATAAAGAAAGACCACAGAACTTGAGATAGCCAAGAATCAGCATTGTAGCTCTTACAGGGAAGCCTTTGAAATAATGTCAACCTGGTTATTTGGGAATAAAAAATGAAAAGGGGTAAAGGATCATAGGATTTCAATTGGGGAAGGTGTTTTAGAGATTGTCTAGAAATAATTTTAATTCAATTTTAAAGATTCAATTCAATTAATTTAATTTTAATCCTTGGAATCAATTTTTAATCTCTTCAATCAATCAATCAACAGACATTTGAGCTTGTCAGTGTCATTGAGGGATATGGGAATGCTTCATGAGCCTCTAAATGGGAATAGTAGCTGAATATGTTCTAATTGAGCCTGAAAATTATTTTCAAAGTTTCTTTTAGCAACCCGCCCCTACTTTTAGCTAGTGAGAAGTAGAAGTCTCTTTGCACAAAAAGATGCTTAGGCACTATGGACATATGCCAACAAACCTACTGTGATCCAGGTACTCTTCTAGGTGCTGGCAACACTAAAAGAGCTGTCGAAAGAGTCTCTGCCCTTAAAGAGCTTACAGTGTAGTGGTTAAAATTATTTCTATAACATTAATAATCTACAGTTTTTATTGTATTTAAAAAAACATAAAAAAAGAAATATGTTTAGGCTTTAGGTATATGGAGGTGGGAGTTGCCACACTGACACTGTTGGAAAATCCTCCTCACCCTGGTATTTGGGGAGTTGGATTATGAACTAGACAAAATCCCAAACCCCCAGTGGCCAAATCTACCCAAATCAAACCTAATCTCTGCTTCTTATCCAAAATTTAGCACAAACATAATCCCATTCACTGCCTTTGGTCTTTACAAACAACTAGATCTCGACAAACACCAGGATAATTCAGCTTTTTGGGGGTGAGATAAGGAGAAATTAACAAGAAAAATGATACTATCCTTACCCTCCATTTAAAAACATGCAATAGTCTTCTTGAAAAAGAAACCTCCTTGAAAGGGAGGTAGACTATATAGCTTTCAGATACTTAATTGAGCAAATCCCTAAAGTTTACCCCAAACAAAACATCCAATGAAAGACTGAGGGAAGTGACAAAACTGCACTGTTTCTGAGGAATAGCATTTCGGAATATGGTACACTATGAGGCATATTTCTCTGACCTCTGCAAAAGACAGTGTCATAAAAGGAACTGATTGATTTGCCTGAGTGCAGCATTCTCTGTCTGTCTCTTTTTTTCTCTGTTTCTCTCTTTCTCTGTCTGTTTCTGTCTTTCTCTTGTCTGTCTCTGTCTATTTCTGTCTTTCTGTTTCTGTCGTCCTGTCTCTGTCTCTCTGCCTGTGTCTCTATGTTCCTCTATCTCTCTGTTTCTGTCTTTAGCAGATTCACAATAAAGGACATTGGAAAGGTCATTACCGTTTTGCAATCAACTGAGGCTATGCTGTTGAGACAGATTACTAAGGATTCATGTGAAATGAATATACTTAGATTTATAGTCAATATGGAAAGTGAAAGGTCAAAAAGTAGTGGACAGGGATGTACAGAGAAGTCTGACCTTTTTTGCACCTAAGGGGTATAGCTTCATCTGGAGTAAGGAAGACCAGAATTACAATCCTGCCTCAGACCCTTGATAACTGTGTGACTCTGGACAAGTCATGTAATATTTTTTTTTAACCTCAGCTTCCTCATATGGAAAATGGAGATAATAATACCTACCTCCTAGGGTTATTGTGAGAATCAAATTTTAAAAAATGCATACACATAAGTATATACATACATATTCCTAGAAAGCTTTTCAAATATTATATATTTGCTAGTAGTAGTAACATTATTACTAGTAGTATCATATATAAATACCAGAAATTTGTATTCTAGATTAGTCTATCACCAAATGAAAAGAAATGCTGTTAAGTTGCAGAAATCTCATGTTACATCGGAATCAATAGGTATTTCCATATCCCTAGGTCTTCAGGGGGTAGTTTGATATGTTTGCTTCAGCATGTGCAGAAATGAGCTCCCAGGAAGCCTCTGCTGATGGAAAATGTTCATTGCATGTTCCATCTGGCTATTAACATCGTTCCCACAATGTTGACTTTTTTCCTCACAGACAAGTGAAGTATCTCTGTGCCCAATTACATAAATCATCAAGTAAGACATAAGAATAACTAAGGCTGATTCTGAATATCCCAGTTGTGACCATTGGCCTCTTTGATTCTTCTTGTGGGAAGACACTTTCACTTCTTTCTAGTTAAAAGTAGGAGATTGCTAAAAGATACTTTGGAAATAATTTTCACCTTTGATTAGAACATATTCAGCTGCTATTCCTATTTAGAGTCTCATGAAGCATTCCCATCTCTCTCAACGATACTGACATACTCGAATGGATTGTAATCTCATTTGGGTGTCATGCCCAAACCTCTGTTTAGGCACTATGCCCTAATTTGGCAAGACACATTCTTTTCATTCTTTTCAAATTGGTAGTTAAACCACAGTACTCATATAATTACAATTGGTCACCCTTTCTGAGAAGTGAAAGAAAACTAGGTCTGTATCTATTTCAAGTGATACTGGGAAATAAATCAGAAAATGAAAGTTGCTAGAAAACTAAGTGGTCATGAAGAACTTTTATATTGGAAGTTCCTCAAACCTTTATTTAGGGGTAGACTCGTATTTCATGTTAACAAACTTCCCAGATGAACCCAAACTTTTAGACATCTGCCCTATATTACAGAGGCTTGTCAAAAAGTGTGGGCTGGAAGGGGAGGATCTCCTGGTTTCATAAAGATAGTACATAAAAAGGAAGCCAACATCTGCCTCACTGTTATTAGCCAATGGGCATTCAAAGCCCTCAGGACACAAAGAAACATGGTTTTTGTTTGTTTGTTTTTTAAGAGGTAACAGAAAAAGAGATGGAAACAGCAGAGGGCCAGCCCTTCCGGAAATCTTGTGGTTGTCCTCCTCCTCCTCCTCCTCCTCTCCCTCCTCCTCCTCCTCCTCCCTCTCCCCCCCTCCTCCTCCCTCACCCCTCCCTCCTCCTCCCTCTCCCCCCCTCCTCCTCCCCCCCCCTCCTCCTCCTCCTCCTCCTCCTCCTCCTCCTCCTCCTCCTCCTCCTCCTCCTCCTCCTCCTCCTCCTCCTCCTTCTTCTTCTTCTTCTTCTTCTTCTTCTTCTTCTTCTTCTTCTTCTTCTTCTTCTTCTTCTTCTTCTTCTTCTTCTTCTTCTTCTTCAGCAAATATTGTCCACAAGGCAATTGTTACATAAGCTAGATAAGCTTGCTTAAGTTAAACTCATAGAATCTCTCATCTGGAAGGGATTTTTAAAGTCATCTAATGTAATTAATACCTAGGCAGAAATCTCTGACGTTCCCCAAAAGTGGTTATCCAGCACTTACTTTAAGATATTGAATGATGGGAATTGAGTGCCTCCTGGGGCAGCTCTTTCTACTTTTGTCCAGCTATAATTCTTAGATTATTTTCCTTCTTGACACATACAATCCATTTCATTTTTTAAAAATAGTGTCAAAAAGTAATATAATTATATTTCCATAGTTTCATATACTTGAAAAAATAATCACATTCTCCCTCCTGCAAGTCTTCTCTCATCTAGGATAAACATTTTCAGTTAGTTTAATTTATCCTAATATAGCAAGACTTGAAATTCTATGATCATAGTGACCATCATCTTTTGGATGTCATGTGAAGTCAACACCTAGCTAGGTGCTAAGCCAATGTAAGTGTGAAGACCCTAAGGAGAGTTGTTAAGACCAGAGCCAATAGTATGTGCACTGAGTTCTAATCAATAATGAATTCAGCCTATCAGAGACTTGAGCTCTAGTCAATCATATGTCAGCTAAGACTGTATAAAAGGAGAACCCAGAATTGAAGATGAGCAAAATTGAAGAGGAAGAGAATTGAAGAGGAGAAGAAAGCTGAAGAGGAACAGAACTGAGAGGAAGACATTGAGGCAGCAGACATCAAGAGGGTGGTGAAGAACAGACATTGAGAAAACTAGCATTGGCAGAGCTGCAGAAGAGAGTGCTGAGGAAGTTAGGATTCATGAGTGATTGTTTACAGGAAGGCCCTAGCAGGGGTGAGGGTTGCAGGGTGACTTGGTTCCTTGCTATAATACTATTATAATTTCCTTGTTACTACATTGAGGTGGGCTTACTGGTTTTGTAATATAATTGCTACTATATCAAATTTGGGGTATTGATTCTCGGATTTGATCCTCTGGAATCTAAATAAATGCTGTACTTCTTCTGCCTTCTAGATAGAGAGTTTTTCAAGCTTTGTGATTCTAAACCATTCAGGCAAGTTCATAGTCATCCTTGAGGTCATGAATTTTGCCTTAATGATATACTACTATATACAAGAACCCTTTGCAAAGTTCTGGGAATACAAAGAAAGTCATAAACAGTCACTTGCCCTCAAGGATCCTTTATTCCAGTGGGGAAGCCAACATTCATTCATTCAATAAGCTTTCATTAAGCATCTACTATGTGCCAGGCACTGTGCTAATAACTGTATACAAACAAGAAATATACAGGATATATATTAGGAAAAAATGGAGATAATTTCAGAAGGAAAAATTAACAATCCTCTTAGAAAAAAATAGCATCCAGAACTGAGCATGTGATTCTAGATATAGTCTGATCCAGGCAGAACAGGGTTAGACAAATGTTTCTTTTATTGCACCATAAATTACATTACATAAACTGATACTACATTCTACTTCATAGAATGTAGTATCAGTTTATTAAATCTAATCTTCTACCACCATCCCCCAAATAAATGAAATGAGTTCTTAAAAGAACTCAAGGAAATCTCTTCAACAGTTTACAAATTTAAGATATTATTTTTGTATTTCAGTATTATAACATAGGCATTCACCTTTAATCTACCATTCCTATTCTCTTCCTTGTAACAAGGAAAAGTCTTTGTGAAAACCCATCTGATATGGCAACTATAACTAGAAGTGTATATCTCGTTCCATAGCCTTAGTCCCCACTAATTCACTGAGATCTCTTACCAATTTAACAAGAAAGAAAATATTGAATACCTCACCAATTCAGTGGAAAAAAAAGTTTTAAATTCATTCCCAAAGTTTACAAAAAACCACCTTAACACTGATATGGTAAAATAAAATAAAATGCAACAAAAAACCTTGACACAACAAAATTTTAGAACTCATTTGCTTTTGGATGTAAGACTCTTTCCACCAACAAATGAGAAGTCTCCCCAAATGTCAACTATCAGATATACAGATATAGGAAAAGAGAGTGAACAATAAAGCTTGCATTGATGATAGGTTTTACTTAGGAATTTCATTTTGGTTTTAGACAAAAATAGCTTCCACTGAAAAAACATTTAATGTGCCATCAATATGGTGAAAATGTTTCACGGGAATTTTTAGACAAAATAAACATGAATATGAAAAAATAAATGATTTCACTTTCCCACACTCATTATTTCCATTAAAAATAAACCTTGTAGGTTATCTCCCCAAATATGAAGAAACCATTTCAGAATTAAAAGAAATGGAATAATCAATTTCTAATATAAAACACTACAACAGTAATATTAAATGTAAACAGAAACAAAGGAATGAAAAAATGGAAGACAATGTGAAATATCTCCTTGGAAAAATCTCTGACCTGGAAAATAGATCCTGGAGAGACAATTTAAAAATTATTGGACTACCTGAAAGCCATGATCAAAAAAAGAGCCTAGATACCATCTTTCAAGAAATTATCAAGGAGAACTGCCCTGATATTCTAGAGCCACAGGGCAAAATAGAAATTGAAAGAATCCATCGATCGCCTCCTCAAATAGATCCCAAAAAGAAATCTCCTAGGAATATAGTTGCCAAATTCCAGAGCTCCCAGATCAAGGAGAAAATACTGCAAGCAGCCAGAAAGAAACAATTTGAGTATTGTGGAAACCCAATCAGAATAACCCAAGATCTGGCAGCTTCTACATTAAGAGATCGAAGGGCTTGGAATGCGATATTCCGGAGGTCAATGGAGCTAGGATTAAAACCTAGAATCACCTACCCAGCAAAACTGAGTATCATGTTCCAAGGCAAAATACGGAGTTTCAATAAAATAGAGGACTTTCAAGCTTTTTCAGTGAAAAGACCAGAACTGAATAGAAAATTTGACTTTCAAAAACAAGAATCAAGAGAAGCATGAAAAGGTAATCAAGAAATGGAAATTGCAAGGGACTTACTAAAGTTGAACTGTTTTGTTTACATTCCTACATGGAAAGATGATGAGTATGATTCATGAGACCTCAGTATTAGGGTAGTTGAAGGGAATATGCATATATATATATATATATATGTTTATGTATATATAAGTGAATGTGTATGTATGTATATATCTATGTGTATATGTATGTATGTGTGTATATATATATATGTGTGTGTGTGTTTATATATATATATATACATATATATATATATATGTACATATATATATATATATATGTAAAAGAGAGAGAGCAGACACAGGGTGAGTTGAAGATGAAGGGAAGATATCTAAAAGAAATAAAATGAAATTAAGGGATGAGAGAGTAACATACTGAGAGAGGGAGATAGGGAGAGATAGAATGGGGTGGATTATCTCGCATAAAGGTGGCAAGAGGAAGCAGTTCTATGGGAGGAGGGGAGAGGGCAGGTGAGGGGGGAATGAGTGAACCTTGCTCTCATCAGATTTGGCCTGAGGGGGAATACCATACATACTCAGTTGGGTATTTTACCCCACAGGAAAGAAGAGGGAGGAAGATAAAAAAAAATAAAATAAAAGGCGGGGGGGATGATGGAGGGGAGGGCAGATGGGGGTGGAGGTAATCAAAACAAACACTTTGGAAAGGGGACAGGGTTAAGGGAGAAAATTCAATAAAGCGGGATGGGTTGGGAAGGAGCAAAATGTAGTTAGCCTTTCACAGCATGAGTATTGTGGAAGGGTTATACATAATAATACATGTGTGGCCTAGGTTGAATTGCTCAACTTCTTAGGGAGGGTGGGTGGGAAGGGAAGAGGGAAGAGAATTTGGAACTCAAAGTTTTAAAATCAGATGTTCAAAAACAAAAAAAGTTTTTATATGCAACTAAAAAATAAGATACACAGGCAATGGGATGTAGAAATTTATCTTGCCCTACAAGAAAGGAAGGGAAAAGGGGATGAGAGGGGAGGGGGGTGATAGAGGGGAGGGCTGACTGGGGAACAGGGCAACCAGAATATAAGCCATCTTGGAGTGGGGGGGAGGGTAGAAATGGGGAGAAAATTTGTAATTCAAAATGTTGTGAAAATCAATGCTGAAAACCAAATATGTTAAATAAATAAATTGCATTTAAAAAAAATGTAATTTAAATCAAATATTCCACTTTTGTTAGGTAGGCAAAATAAAAATGAAAGGATTTCTTTTTTTGCTTTGTTTTTGTTAGAAAGTCCAAATTTCTCAAAATTCATCTCATTTTCTTCTGTCGTTTATTTTTCTGATAACATAAAACTATATTTGGATGGTCTTAGTAGGGTGTGACAGATGTATGATATTATTATGTGTGTGTCTATCCTTCATGAACAGGGAGACCCTCCCCCCCGCCCCATATCCTTTCACCTTGTTTGAAGTTTAGATGAACAGATCAACAGTCACTTGTTAAAATTGTATTATGCACCAGCCAATGTTCTACATGATGGGAATTCAAAAACAGAATGAACCAATTGTTTCCCTCAAGTTTTTTTATTCCATTCTTTTTCAGGTTTCCCCATAAATACTACACAGAAGACTCAACCAGTGTACTGGTTCTTTGGTCTTCTGGAAAGTCATCATAATTTATTTTGCATTAATTAATAATTTAATCTCTAGACATCTTAAATTTTCTGAGGACTTTCAGGATCTCAGCTACATTGCATTTTTAAGAGGGGTGTGACCTTTGGCAAGTCAAGCTCTTTTACTTGGCTTCCTTTGTTTTTCTAGTGTACTCCACACAGCAACTGTTTCAAATCTCCATGTTCCTTAATCCTCTCAAATTCCCAGTTCTTCAGGAGGACAACCTTTAATTAGAGGAACAACTCCTTCCTGTAGATTTCAAAATTGAACTGATAGACCACAATTTTCTCAAAGCATTGCTATCTATTCCTCTCTCTGTTTCTCTGTATTTTTTTCTGTTTCTCATGTGACCTTCTGTCTCTGTTTTTATGTCTTCTCAGAAAGATCTGTGTGTCTCTGTCTCTATCTGTGTTTCTGTCTTTGTGTCTCTATCTCACTATCTCTCTCTCACATTCACTCTGTCTGTCTGTCTCTCTCCTAACTTGCTTTTGTTTTCATCCCTCCAGGATTTAGGCCAGTGCCACACAAGAGAAAGGCTAGTGCTGTCAAAACAAGATGGGGGGAGTCAATCAGTCCCTTTCAGGAACAAGTCCTAGAACTTGAAGCTGAGAAGGGAATAATATGTGTTTGCTCAAAACTTCTGAGTACTAGTCAGTCACTACAATTCCTCAAAGTGAACTTTCCCAATTACAAAGTTGATAACAGAAGTGAATTGATATAGTTCCTACAGAAGCACATGACAGAGTAGTATGTGCTTGCATGTGGTCTAAGGTGAGATTTACAGAGAATAGATTTTCACTGATCAAGAGATGGAAGCCGACATGCTACTGATTGTTTTCCATCAGAATCACTTGGCAAAAGCAGGTCTGTGCATGCCTGTTTAGCTCAAGTCTGAGTTCCCATATTTGAGTGTCTGAGGATCTGACTTTCTAGAGAAATGAGAATATACTGTTGAATCTTGTTCCTGGGACAAAGATGATCACTAATCCAGCACAAAAACTTTACTTAAAGATCAAAGCAATTGGTCATCCAGACAGTGCTGGTTTGGTTGGAAAGAGGGTTACTTGTTAAGTAGTATAAGGATGGATGTGGGGATTGATTTATTCAACCTCATTCCATTCTAATAAAGTGATAAGATACTCAACCAATGTCACTAGTAGGCTACAGTTGAAATCTAGGTAAACTGTTTTTGAAAGCCACTTTGTGAAGCAAAATGACAACAGATAAAACATCTCTTCCAATTGGCTATAGGATTCCATCCTGTATAAAAGCATTGAGTTAGCTGGAATTCAGAATATCTAGCCATGGCGAGAAAGAGGCAGTATTCTCGTATATTCCTGAGGATCAAAAGTACAATTGAATTGTAGCAGGGAAGGGAAACAACAAGGAGGGTACATTACCCTACAGGTATTTTGGCATAGAAGACTGAGAGAATTCCCAAGAAAAGGCTTGAGTTTTGCTCAGCTTCCCCAATTAGTGCCCAGTGATACACAGACACTCTCATATAATCTGCTCTTTCATTACCCCAAATGAAACTAGCCTCTGCTGTTTCACCACACAAACATTATCAATAAACTATGATCAGCCTCAATCATAAATTAAAGGCAAAGGTTTAAGTAGAGACAAACATAAATGACAAATTAGGAAGAGAACCCAATTCCTGCCTATATGTAAGGATTTTTTTTCTTAACTTGGGGCTAAGTGATTGTTATGGGATTCATACATACATATATTATAAAATAATCCCCCTAAAGCTGGAGAGGAGGGAGATGTGAACTTTAGAAGCCATTACATTGCCTCTAGGCTTGAAATAAGCTAATCATTACTACAAAGTGTTATATTAAAAACAAACCAGAGGCAATCTATATTTAGAGATTTTCCTCTAGCCAGTCCAGGTGGGGACAATGAATGAAAAGTAAGGGAGAAAATGAAACTCTTAAGATCAGCCCTTAGGATTAGACCTTTTCTATCTGAGCCTAAACCCTTTTAAGCTCTGGGCCCTGAGTTATATTTAAAGTTAAAATTTCATTAATAATTTTTCTATGAACAAAATGTTTTCCATGTTACCCCTCTCTCCATCCCACATTGTACCAAATGAACTTTTTAGTGTGTGTGTGTAAGACACACACACATATGTCTGTATATATGTATATATGTGTATATACATACATACACACATATAAAATTAACAGTTAAGGAAACCCCAAAATTTAACTACTTCTGACATTGTATGTGACATTCTACCTCCTTTATATCACTTTAAAATCAATCCAAAGTATTCCAATTGAATGATAATTACAATGATGCCAGTTCCTTCCTGTGTCCGTGGCAAACCCTGGCCCCTAGCACAGCCCACTTCAGAAGTCACTTCACTCAGCGTCAGAGAATCACACCGGTCATTTTGCCTGAGGTACGGCATGTTGTCTCTTAATGCTTACTATTATTTCAGTAATATATTAGTGTTTTTCTTCACTGCTTAAATTTGAATGCATTTTTAATACTCCCAAGGTTGTATAATAAAATATTTCTTTAAGGTTGTCACTTAAATTTTTTTTATGTCTTTGGAGATAGGATTTAAAGACACTATTTTTGGATGCTTTTTAGTATTTTCTATAACTTCATTTTCAAGCAGAGATGAATACATTAACAACATCTCTTCTTCCTCATCCATTTAATTTTAATTTCTCTGATTTACTTGCTTAGGTATTTTCTATGAACTAGATATACATTGCTTGACTGCCTGATTGTGCTATCTCAATAAGGACCTTCTACATGCTCTGAATATGAGTGATAGCTATAGCTACATGCATGATCTAAGCTTGTGTTTTCATTTGAGAGCATTAACTAAAGACGTAACACAGGGAAGATGGAGGGATGACTGGGAAGAAATTCCTCTATGACTCTCTATGCATTCCCCAGGCCAAAGGTTGGATTTTTCATGAAGAAGGCAATTGGGTTTCACAATTTGTCCAGTCCTGTAGAAACTTGCAGATGTCTGACTGCTGGTTTCAAAAATTAGCCTAACTTGACAATCAGTCTGATTCAAGAGAAAAAAGGCTAAAATCCACTTAGAAGATATTTTGCTTAAACCACATGGGACACTTTCAAAAACATCTTTTTTCATATATATACTTATATACACATGTATGCATACATATATATATATACATATACACACATACATACACACATATATCCTTATTTTCTCTTCTATATACATAAGGATACATTTAGAGTATTACTTAAAAAATGTAGTTAGTCCTGCTCCTTTTTCCCACAACAAATGCATTAAAGAGTAAGAATTTATAGAATTTATGAAGAGACCATTATGGTTATCTTGCATAGATTCCATGTAGCTGACTGTCTGTGGTTTCCAGGATCTGAATGGATGCTTCTAGCAATTCCCAACTCTGAAATTGGTTTCTACGCAGGAACAAAAATTTAAAAAAAATATCTCAAGCATTCTGTGTCATTGAGGGGATGGGAGCTGCAGTGTTAGAAGGGGTACTCATCTTACTGAAGAAATCACAGGCTATTGAACCTAAAGATAAATAGTCTATTCCTTTTCCCATTCTAAAAAAAATCAGATGCATTGGACAATTAAAATTCATAGGACCCTCCTGGGAGAATGGTAGTGACGGAGTTAATGCTATAACCTAAGTTACAAGATCAACTACTTTCAGCTAGAATGGACCTTAGAGTCATCTGGTCAACTCATTTTACAGATTAGGCAATTGTGTCCCAGAGAAGTTAAATTACTTGTCAAAATCACATAGATACTTCATTGAAGACTTAGGGTTTGAACTAAGGCCTTCTGACACCTTTTGGCTACAATAAGTTGCCTAAGGCTTCCTTGCACCATGCTCATTATTCTTTTCATTATATTGATCTATGCCTTTCCCTCCCCTCTGTTCTCTCTCCACCTTACTCATATTGCTAATATCATCATCATTGTCATCATCACCATCATCACAATATTCATAGTAGCTAACACCTTAAGATTTTAAGATTTTGTGAAGTTCTTCACTTATGCAGTCTCATGTCATTCCCACAAAACCTAGTGAAGTGAGTGATATCATCATTCTCAATTTTACAGGTGAAAAAACTAAGGCTAAGGTTAGATGTCTCAGGGACATGTGAAAGTTCACTGGATTCAATTAGCAAATACAGACATTAGACACAGGCTTCTTCACAGGAAGTCTATATGTGGTGTGTGCACGTGTGTGTGTGTGTGTGTGTGTGTGTGTGTGTGTATTTAGTAAATTATTATTTAGTAAATTACAGGTCTGGTCTACCCTTTCAAACAAAAAAAATGAATAAATTTGAATACAAATAAAATTTGTGAATAAATAAATGAATTAATGAATAAAAATAAAAGTTAAAATAGGGATCCCTAGGACTTTCCTAATTCAGTTGGTTGTACTCCAGGTCAGCTCCACTAGACTATTACATGGTGGAGTTGCACAATCCCACTCCCATCACACCTCATCCCACCCCCATCCTCTGCTTTAGTTCCAAAAAATAGTATTAGGGGTCAGAGAAGTAAGCAGGGTTATTGAGGCTTATGCTAACTGAGAAAGCCATAAAGTCATTTGTACCATCAATCAGGCAGTATTGAAGCAGATTACCATATATACTCATTATGATATTTAAATTCAAAGTCCTAATAACTCTAAATGTTATCTATTAATGTCCTTAGACAGTTGACTTCTTTATAGTTCCCAGGACTTGATGGGGTACATCTAACATTCCCAGTTCTAAAATTATTTCTACCTAGAAGCTGAAATGCTAAATCTAAAAGCCTTATTTAAACCTAAAGCTTTCTCCTTTATAACTAACCTGGTTCACTCTTTCTGACAGATTACTTTTGCATTTTGGTATAGCACTTTACTGAAAAATGCCTTGGGATATTTTTGCATGAAAGGGGCAATAGAAGTTTATTTTCTATCGTACTCAGAGAGAATGAATTCACTCCGGATTGCAAGTACAATCAATAAGATGAATGAGTTCCTTGAACTCAGTTAGAATCTTGTCTATAATAGTCCCATTACTAGGCTACTATGTAGCATGGCAACTTTTCATCAGGGGAGGCACTGTGACTGAAAAAGCATACAGCAAATGAAGCCACTTGCCTTGACACTTCATGCAACACTTGATGCTTTTGGATGGCAGTGATTGAGTAAGGGACATGCTGGAGGCATCCATTTACAGAATCCTTTCTTAGGGAAAAATGTGTTTTTACATTGTGAATTTAAAAAAAATGCTACCTAGGGATAACTAGGAGACATAGGTTGGAAAGTGGCAAATGTGATATGGAAAATTCAAGAATGGGACTTTGACTACATATATAAAAGAAAGTAGAAAATAGAAGGCATTTTATGGTTAGTTCAACTTTACTTATCAGAATTTTAGTTGTGATTTTTCAAATACTGCATCTCCCTATCTTTCGCTGGCCAGAAATGTAGGGGCTACTTACTCAAAGCTCTATCACATCCTGATCTACATGGGGGCTTTGAACAACTATTTCCAACAAGGGCTGGTTTGCTCATACTTAGGCATCCTGCTTCCAAGGACCCAGTACTAATGCAGAACTTAATGAGGACATCCAATGAGTTTAGCCACTTCAGGAGAAGCACTAACCTCTGCCTCCCTGGAAGCCTGGATTACTGAGAAGCTTACAATTGGATTATCTGAATACTTCAAAGGATATTGGTTTTATTGTGTCTCCATTTACTTTGTATTTATAGACATTGCCTAAGTGATAATTCATGGAATCAGGCAGTATAGATGCACAAAGGGGGAAAAAAAGACCAGGGTAATATCCCATGCAGGTGTGGCCAAATAAAGGAACTGATAAAACCTAGTTCACTAAGGATGCATTAAACGATCACTCTACCTAAGTGAATCACTTACCAGGATTTTTAAGACAAAGATACTAGAATATCACTAATAAAAAAACCGTTTTAGCTGTTCCCATGAATTGTAAACCTTTACTAGGTAGCTGGAACAAACACATTCATTCATCCAACAAAAAATTAAAATTATTTTGGGATACATTTTCCTTCCCTTTCCTACTAAAACATTCCTAGTGATGACAAGTTATTTTTAGAGAAAAAAAAAAGTTAACCGAATCAAGTGACATAACCTGGAGGTTTTAACCCTCTCATCTTCTCCGTTTCCGTGATTTATGACTGCCTCAAATGGTTCACTGTGAGGTAGATTTCATTCATCTTTCACTTCATGCCTTTTTCTTTGGCCATCTTCTGGACAGCCTTGCCAAGTAGCCTTGCCACACTAAGTACCTTCTGCATCCTTATCTCTTTCCATTCAGTTCTGGAAACATGATCGAATCTGATTTGTAATCACTGCTGATAGGAATGTGTAACTCTACTCTTCTATGGCCCCACCCACTATCTTTATCCCTTTCAAGATAAAAGTGCCCTCACTGTCCACAACATATATATATATATATATATATATATATATATATATATATATAGACTCTATTATAATGACAGCTCCTTTAGGTAAGGGGATGAATTTACTTTGGTGTTTGGATCTCTAGAGCTTTAAAAAAGTGCTTGGAAAATATTAAGATCTTGACAAATGCTTCCTTAATTCATTTATTCATCATTCATTCATATGTCAAGTGGGAGTAATTCTAATAATATCCAACATTATAGGGTGGGTTTATGAGGAAAGACAGTACTTAGGTAAGCCTAAATGTAACAA
Organism: Trichosurus vulpecula; assembly: GCF_011100635.1. Taxonomy (NCBI): domain Eukaryota; kingdom Metazoa; phylum Chordata; class Mammalia; order Diprotodontia; family Phalangeridae; genus Trichosurus; species Trichosurus vulpecula. The sequence continues at coordinate 33,897,875 of NC_050578.1, forward strand.
ACGAATGTGAGCAAGTGTTATTGAGAGAATTACTTTCAGAAGGTATTAAACGTATAAATCAATATTAATGAAATAATAGATATAGAGTATGGTGATTAGTTGCTTTCTACTTTCACTAAAAAGGACAAGATAGATTTAATATAATGTTAGTTAATCAGGCTAATCATTTAATTTTGACCAAATTCAGTTCAGGAAGGATTAATCAAAAGTCTACTCTGTTCAGGATCATGCTAAGAAATAGAAGAAATGTGAGACATAAAGAAAACAATATATTAATTGGTGTCTGTAACATAGGTACTCATAACACGTGGTTTTCATATGCCCAATTTATTTGCTATACACATGTATGATTTGAGCCAGTTTGCTTTTTTTTTTTCAAAAAACATGATGCTTATTAACCTATTATATTGGTAATTAGGGTAGGACTTTTTTTTCTGTTTTCTCTTTTGGACCATTGTTGTAATCAAGTGCCTTTGATGAATCTGGCCTTTGTTTCTTTGATTAAATCAGGAGTCTTTGATAACCTGCCTCTCAAGGGAAAGCCTGGTTCACATAGGTTTGAGTCAAATGGTTGTGATGCCTTTTGACCCTGAACAGGGTATATAAACTCAGAGGTTAGCCTTTTGTTTGGGACTCTCACATACTGAAAGAGTCTTGTGTGATTTGACCACAGGAGACTCTGGGTAGCCATTGTTAAGGAGCCCCCTGGTTTTCAAAACCCAGATGTTGGTGCTTCTCTCTCTGGTAACTGTTGGTGTATTGCTTGGACAGATAGCTAGATGCCTGCCTGTTGATTCACGTTTATTTTCCCTGTTTATATAATGTACATTTGTAATTTCAGTTTGTATTTGCTCTGAAGTTCAGGATGCTGGCTTTTCCCCCTGAACTAAGTGAATGATATATGTATGTTTGATTAGAGTGAGATTGTTAATCCCTTAAAGTTGCTTTCCTTAGAAAAGCAGATCAAAGAATCTGTGCTAGCAGCCATTCTGTGTGCTGTTGTTATCAATCTTTTACTCCACAACAGCAGCTACATTTTTGTTACACTTATGAACATCCATATTGGGTAGGGAGGTTAGGTATTGTGAATATCATTTTAGATATGAGGAAATGAAGACCTATAGAACATAAACGACTTACTAAAGGAAAGTTAGTAAGAAAGAACTGGAAGTATATTGATGTCTTGAATCCTGATTCATTTTAGAAAAAAATATTTATTTGAAATAAATCTGATGAAAGTGAACATTGCATGTGGTCTGCTACATCCATCGTTTCCCCCTCAACTGTAAACACCCTTTCTATGGGCTTCTCTTTTTGTAAGATAATTTTCCTATCATTTCTTTCCCCTCCCCCCTTTCCTAGTGTATCTCTTTTTACTATTCCTTCAATTTTTTGGAGATCATCCCAATACAATCAACTCCCATCCATACCTTCTGTCTGTGTAGACTTCTTCTAACTATCCCAATAATGATAGCATTCTTAGGAATTACAGGTATCAATTTCCCATACATAAATGACAACAGCTAATAGTTATTGCTTCTCTTTCATGTTTATGTTTTTTTTTTTTAATGCTCCTCTTGAGTCCTCTGTTTCAATGTCAAATTTTCTATTCAGCTCTGGTCTTTTCATCATGAATGCTTGAAAGTCCTCTGTTTCATTTAATATTTTTTTCTCTGAAGGATTACACTCATTTTTGCTAAATAGGTTATTTCTTGGTTATTATCATAGGTTTTTTGCCTTCATAATATGATATTCCAATGCCTCTGCTCCTGTAAAGAGGAAGCTGCTAAAACTTGTGTGAACCTGACTGTGGCTCCATAATATTTAGATTATTTCTATTTGTCTGTTTGCAGTTTTTTCTCAATGACTTGGGGGCTCTGTAATTTGGCTATAATACTCTGTGAGTTTTCGTTTTCAGATCTCTTTCAGAAGGTGATTTGTGCATTATGTGGCAATTAAAACTCTTGAGAGACAGAGTTCCAGGTAGTAAAATAATTTATTAAATGGATCAGCCAATAATCAATAAATTATTGATCAGTGATTTGGTAATTAAAGGTGCCAAAAAAGACTCTGAAACACCTTAAATTAGGTGTGTAGCTTCTGAAAGGGAACCCCCTTGAAGGGTTCAACTCTATCCTGATTGATGGAATTTAATGAGACAAGGTAAAAACTACCAAACCCTGGTATTCACCACATCCCTGTGGGAAGGATCAGCTGTGAACCTGGACTGATCATGAGTTTAAAACTCCTTCTTGTAATCTGGGCACCCATACCAGGTTCTCTCTGTTTCAAATTTCAGGCTTTTTATGCTGCTGTTTTCAGAACTAGTTTTGGGGATCTGCCAGTTTCACATACTTCCAAAGTTGTGTGATCCACAGAAAGGTATGGCACTGCTCTCCTGGTCTTTATCCAGGGTGGGCCATTGTTTCTGTACAGTTCTAGGCACTAGTGTTCCTTTTGATCCTGGAACTGAGACCAGATCCCATGCTCTCCTTTAGACACAAACATTAGCACTCCTCTCTGCCTTGGAACTGTGACCAGGGTCCCTGCCTGCTTTGAATGACCACAAGTGTTCCTCTCCACCCTGGAACTGTGACCTAGCGCTCTGACCCAGAACTGTATATGGGCAAAAGAATTGCCAAAGAGTACCAGGCCCTGCATTCAGTGCCAGAAAAGAGATCCTGTACAATCTCTTTCTGACCACTTGTCCAACTCTCTTACCTTCTCTGGTCTGAAAGCTCCTAAAACTGCTGTCACCACTGTTTTATCTACCTCTGAGGTTCACTGTTAATGGTGCTGCTGTAAGCACTTTAGTCTGATGCCAACCCTGGCATCATGGACCTCTCCTGCTGACCTTCTAAGTTGTTGTAGGCTGGAAAAAATATCTTATGCTGACATTTTATTGGACCTGCTGCTCCAGAGTTCAATTTGAAGTTCTGTTTAAAAGTTGTTTGGAGTGGAATGTTAACAGACTTCAACCTCTACTCTGCCATCTTAGCCTTGCCCCCCACCAATTTTTTTCCACATTTCCTGGAAATATAACACCAAATATAATCAAATGACAAAATATGTAGCAAGGAGCTTTATTCCTATTGGTAGTTATTAATTATTTAACTACTCCAACACTGTATGCACTTAAGAAGGTGATCCTACAATAGTTTAAACACAATTCTGTGTTTTAATTTCAAGCACAGTTATAAGAAATTGTTGAATATGTAAGTCCTTGTTATGACATGTAAGAAGGGGAAAGTTAAAGGTATTCATTTATGTTCAAAATTATTTTCATTACCTACTGGATGCTAAAGTCTTTAATTTCAGGAAACCATTGTAAAATATAAGCACATGATCTACTGCAACAGAAATGTAAAAATGATCCCCTTGTATTAATCACCTAATTGCTTCCTCTCAATAATTATTGACTATGGAATTACATAAACATTTTCTGGCAAGTCATATTATTACTCACTCTTCTGGCTTCCTACATTGTGCAATCACCTTCTCTGGAGGTCTTTTAAAATAGCTTAGACACCAATTTCTACAGGGTGATTTAGTTTCAGTCCTGCCATAACAGTGTGAAATGGACTAGATGACCTTTCAAGGTCTCTCCCATCTGTATGATTCTTTGTTGAATATTCAATAGCACTCCTCGTTGGAGCTGAGTAAAAAGTAGTAACCTGTCCATTGGGCAAAGAGTGCACATTTGTCTTTAAATCAAACATTATAAAATTCAAGCATCAAATATCCACCATGTTGCATGGAAAGTCAGATTAATGTCAATTGCTCAGGAATATGTAGGTTTTTTTTTAAGCCAATGCTTCACTAAAGTAGCCTTATTTAAGATGACCTCTAAAACACTTGCGTCTTTGGCAAATCCATAATTGAGAGGAAACAATTGAAAATAAGTCAAGTTTAAGATAACATGTCATATATACTTAGGAAGCTTATAGATTAAGTCCTGTAAACTTTAATGAGTGTCAATTTAGAGAATGACGGTACTTTTCAGTTCTTCCTGCCATGCGAATTTCCCCCCCCCCCACACACACAGAATAAAAAAGATAAGGAGAAATTCTCATCTTTACTGAATAGAAATCAGAAGAGTAAGCACATTAAAAGTAATCAACAAACACATGTTCTGGTGTACTTTTCTTGATATGCTCATTACATAAGACTTATTTTCACCTGTCTTGTTTGTGGTATAATCCCTAACACACTCTCTGATTTCGTTGGATCATAGGATCATTTTATCTAGAAGTAGAAGGAAACTTAATGATTGTCTTGCCAAACCCCCTAAATTTCACAGCTGAGGAAACTGAGACATAGTCTAATTAAGTGACTTGCTCAAAGTCACATAGGGTTGAAGTGTCCATTAATGAATTCACCTTTGTTTCAGGGAATCACAAAATGCCTATCTTAAAACACTTAAGGTTTTTGACAAAGCTTTTTTGTGTGTGTGTTTACATATCTTCCAACCATTTCCTAGATTGACCTCCCCACCCATGCATATAAGAGAGACTGAAAAACAAACAATAACAACAACCACTGTGTAACTATGTCTATGTTTAAAAATTATTGTTTTGTTTTGATGCATCTTGTAATATTTAAAAGCAGAATATGTAAGTACTCTGATACACACACACACAGAAATGCACACACATACATATACACACATATCTGTCTGCCTATCTATCTATCTATCTTTCTAACTATATCAGTAATTGAAATCCATCCATTTCCTGAATACCTTTTGGCATGCACATCTTTGAAGCCCCCAAACTATATTTATTATAGGATTGTATCTTAGAAAATTTTCAGTGAACACTGAAGTTTTGTTTTGATTTTTTTTCTACTTTCCAATTTTTTAATCATCATAGGAACATGGAATTTAAGAATTGAGAAGAATTAAAGAAAAAAATATTAAACAGATGTTGCCAACAGGCAAAGCTGATGAGGAGATATTTAATTTGTACTGAAGTATCTATAGTTCTTATACTGTCGAGTTATTTTAAATGAGATATCTCTTACTATCTCTTCTTTCAGGGTTTTGTGATATAGAGGGATGCTGATAATTTATGTGGATTTACTTCATATCTTGCTACTTTGCCTACATTATTAATTATATCAACTAATGCTTTAGCTGAGTCTTTGGGATTTTCCAAGCATATCATCATATTATCTGCAAAAAGAGATAGTTTTAGTACCTCATTTCCTATTCTGATTCCATTTTTTTCCTTCTCTTATTGCTACTGCTAGGATTTCTAATACAGTATTTAATGATGTTGGTGACTTTGGGTATTCTTGTTTCACTCCTCTTGTTGCTGGAAAGGTTTTCTAGTTTATCCCCATTGCAAATAATGATCCAATGGCTTTAGGCAAATGTAGTTCTTTTATCAATTTAAGGGAAAAACCCATTTATGCCTATACTTACAAGTCTTTTAGTAGAAATGAGTGTTGTACTTTATCAAAACTTTTTTTTGTCTATTGAAATAATCATATATTTTTTCTTACTTTTGTAACTAATAAAATCAATTATGCCAATAGTTTTTTCTTATACTAAACCACCCCTACATTCCTGGCATCGATCCTTCTTGGTCATAATATATAATCTTTGTAATATATTGTAATCTTTTAGCTAATATTTTATTTAGGATTTTTGCATCCATATGAAGAAACTAGTATATATTTTTCTTCCTCTGTTTTTAATCTTCCTGCTTTATGTATCAACATCATGTTTGTTTCATAAAAGGAGTTTGATAGGACCTCTTCTTTGCCTATTATTCCAAATAATTTATTTAATGTTTGAATGAGTTTTAAATGTTCAATAGAATTCATTGTAAATTCATTATTATATTGTTAATATATAGGTATATTATTATAATTATAATGTATAATAAAATAACCAACATATTTTAATGTGTTAAAAAATAAAATTCATTTGGAGGAATGAAAGGTCAAGAATATAAAAGGAACTAATAAAAAAGTGTAAGGAAGGAGGTTTAGCAGTGTTAGATCTTAAAATATAAGGCAACAATTATTAAAATTATCTGGTATTGGCTAAGAAATAGAAAGGTAGATCAGTGGAACAGAGTATACTGCAGCAGCAAATAACTATAGTAACCTTGTGTTTGCCATGTATCAAGACAAGTTTTGGGGATAAGAATTCATTATTGGGAAAACTGGAAAGCAGTCTGACAGAAATTGAGCATAGACATATTACAATAAATTTTGAAGAACATGGAACATATTACCCATCAGACTCATGAATAGATGAATAGAGTGTAATACAAGGCATAAAATGGATAATTTTGATTACACCTAAATGAAAAAGGTTTTGTACAAATAAAAACTAATATTGTCAAGATTAGAAAGAAAGCAGAAAATTGGTGAAAGGTTTAGAGATAGTTCTCAGATAAAGGTCTTATTTAATTTTCAGACAAAATCAAAGCTATCTATAGTTACATGAAAAAATGCTCTAAGTCACCATTGATTAAAGAAATGCAAATTAAACAACTCTGAGCTACCACCCCAAAACTAACAAGTTGGTTAATATGGCAGAAAAAGAAAATGCCAAATGTTTGAATGGATGTGGGAAAATTGAGACACTGATGCACTGTTGGTGAAATTGCATACTGATTTAACCTCTTTGTAGATTAATTTGGAACTGTGCTCAAAGAGCTATAAAACCATACATATCCTTTGACCAAGCAATTAATAAAAAAGGAAAAGAATCTATGCATACAAAAATATTTAGAGCAGCTCTTTTAATGGTGGCAGAGAATTAGAAATTGAGAAGATTTCCAACAATTGGGGAATGGCTGAACAAGTTATATATAACTGTGATGAAACACTTTTGCTTTAAGAAATGATGAGCAGATTGTTCTCAGAAAAACCTCGGAAGTCTTACATGAAGTGATACAAAGAGAAATGAGTAGAATCAGGAGAATGTTATGCACAATAACAGCAATATTGTATGCTGATCAACTATGAAGGAGTTAGCTATTCTCAGAAATACAATTATACAAGAAAACTCCAAAGTGCTTATGTAATGAAGAGTGCTATCTTCCCCAGAAAGAAAACTGATGGGCTCTGAATATGGGTCAAAATATACTTTGTGTGTGTGTGTTGCTTTATTCTTTTTGTTTTCTTTGTTCTATGTTTTCTTTCACAAAACGGCTAATGTGAAAATAAACAAAAAGAAATGGAAGTGCTATCCAAATATTAAAAAAGGTCTCATTTCACATATCCACAAAAAAAACCTTTGTCAACTTTGTAAGGATACAAGTTACTCCTCAAATGATAAATGGTCAAAGGATATGAACAGGCAGTTTTCTTATGAAGAAATCAAAATAACTATAGTCATTTAAAAATATTCTAAATCATCATTGATTAGAGAAATACAAATTAAAATAACCTTAATATATCATTTTACACCTGTAAGATGGAAGGGGAAAGTTGGAGGGGATGTGGAAAAACTGATATACTAATTCACTGTTTTAACGATGAACTCATCCAACCATTTTGGAAAGCAATAGGAATTATGCTCAAAGAGTTATTAAACCACCTATACACTTTGATCCAACAATACCACTACTAGGTCTGTCTCCAAAGATGGTTAGGGAAAGGGGAAAAGAACTTATATGTTCTAAAATATTTATGGCAGCTCACATTGTAGTGACAAAAAATTAGAAATTATGGTGATAACTGTCAGTTGAGAAATAGCTGAACAAGTTGTGGTCCACAATTGTGATGGAATACTACTGTGTTAAAAGAAATGATGAGCCTGATGATCTCACAAAAACAGAGAGCCTTGCATGAAATATTGAAGAATGAAATGAGCAGAACCAAGAGAACCTTGTATACAGTAACAATGATATTGTTTTCAGAACTGCTTTGACTGAGCAAATCATTTTGTATTATAAATACTGAAATTAACTACAAAGAATCTATGAAGGAAGATGTTAGCTGTATCCAGGTGGGGTTCAGGGACAAACAAATTGATGAATAGAAATTTGTGTAGAATTATTTGATACACAAACACAAACTTTATATGTATATATGTGTGCATATGTGTGCATGTATGTATGTATGTGTGTATGTGTAAATAATTTGTGCATAATTTTGAATAATGGTAGCCATCTCTAGGGTAGGTTTGGGGGAGGGAAGAAAAAAATGGAAAAAAAGAAAGTGATGTGATTATTTTATTATATATTTAAAAGGAATAGAAAGTTGTACATAATAAATTCATAGTATCATAAGATCATCTTTCTTCTATTCTACTATGTTAGGGAAATGCTTGTTTTATTTCTTAAATTCAGAATAAAATAAAGTAAATGAAAATAAATTAAAATTCAGAGCAGTATAGGTAATAATAATAATAACAAAGCTAGCATTTATAGTGAAAAAAAGAACTATCTAGCAGCACGTTAATGAATGAGAGTCATTAAACTGCTAGTATTTTCCTATCAGTTAAAGAAAATTTTTTTTAAAAGCAAATATTAAAAAAGAGAAAAAAATTGAAGATGAGAACAAATTCCATAATGATTTTATAATTGATTAATTAAAAAGGTTTTACATTCAACAGAACCATTAAGGAAACACCGATTCCAAGAAACTATTCAGTGAAACAAAGCTTTTCACCTCCAGGTGGCTGGATATGATAGACGACAGGTCAGTAATGACCAAACATTGTTTGCCTTGAATGTGTTTGAAATGAGTTAGTGATGAAAGGTCTGGTAAAATGAATTCCAAGCCATCTGGTTTCTAGTGGATATGTATTCAGTCATGATAATGACCATCCTTCTGATCAGTCTTTCCTGAGAATTTATTAACTTTATGTTTTATATTAATTAAAATAAGTAGACTATATATTGAACTCTCTCCTGAGCCAACTGTGCAAATAGTTACTCATTCTTCTATTCAAGGAAAGTAATGATTTAAATAGGATGCACAGCAAAGACTATGAACTCCATTTATTTTACTTGCTTGAAAAAGACATCACGCCACTGACCTAGAGACTATGAATCATACTTTGAGCTCATTTTTATTAACATAAATACAACATGCTTATTGAAGGAATTGTGCAATAAATATTTTACTTTGTGTCACTTTTGCAGTGAATTCCACTACAAACACTGCATCTTTATACGTCTTATTGTAGATTCCTTTAATCCACTAAAACACACTTTATTCAGACTACAAATTTCTCTTAGGTAAAATAAAGCAGCAAAATAGTGTTTTAAAATAATCTAATGGATAAAACAATTGTGTTCATCTTGTGAAACACAATTAAAATATGGTGACAAATAATTTATTTAGGATCCTGTGGGGCACCTGCCTTTTGTCCTCATTTACAGAAAAATAAAACCAAACCAAACAAAAATAAACAAAAAAGAAAAGGGCTACCAATATTCATCATGCATACTCATCGGAATGTTGGAATTGTAACTTTGTGGTACATTTTTAAAAAAATAAATTATTTCTCATAGGCAAAAAGAATATACATAATATAAATATTGGCAGACTTTTAATCACAATGGCTGTGAAAGATATAGGGAGGTATGGCTATGAAAGTTGGAGAAATATGTATATGTGTGTGTGTAAGTGTGCATGTGAGTATATATATATATATATATATATATGCATACGTATATATACACACATATATATGTATGTATATATATACATATATATGTATGTATATATACATAAAAATACAGGGTGTGTGTATGTATGTATGGAAGCACAGTGGTTCTCTATGATATGCAGGAGGAAAAACACCAATTTTGGTAGTAATTTTTGATTGGTTTACTTTTGAATTGATTCTTTATTGAATGTTCAGAATCTTAATAACTTAATATTATTTCCTATTTCCTCATTGACCAATGCTTTTATTTTAACCATTTAGTTTTTGATAAGGTCTTTCTTTGAAGGATTTTTTTTTCCTGTAAGATGATCTGGCTTTGAATAAATGTGCATCTGATGTGCAGCAGATGAAAACTCAGAAACACTTTAACCTAAAGATTTCGCTACAACAACCAAAGAACAATAAACAGAGAATGCACAGAGAGCTAATGAAAGGGATGTATTTACCCATAAGGAAAAAAAAAGTGACCCTTTGTGTTCAACTAAAAATAGCAAACGCAAAGTACTGGTGGGAAAATAATGGGAAGATATAAAGACAAAATGCCATATATTTAAAAATAAAAATAATGGGTTCTTTTGTTTATTTATTGAATGTCGACTGTGATGTTCCTGTATTTTAGGGAGCTGCCACCAACTGCTTATATTGGATGATGACTCAGAACCAACCAGTTAGGTTTTCCTGTAGTGTTGATAAGAGAAAAGTTGGCATGATTGGCTATCTAGCAACTTAATAACTTCTATAGAGTTCTTGTACAGAACTACAAAATTTTACTAAAATTATATAAACATGTGTGTGTTTGTGTGTGTATACTAATATCTGTTTACCAAAGGTCACAATTTTTGGTGAAATTTAATATGAAGCAAAATTTAAAGAACTATAGATACTTTAGTACGAATCACAATTCTGCATAATTATATGGGCTCTATAGTTCTTAAACCCAATCAAATTGGTCACTGGTGTTTTTATATTACAAAAAGAATGTCTATGAGGAACTTAGTTCTCAGGGAACCACACTTCCTGAGAACACAGCCAAGAATATAGAAATAAGTCCAAAAAAATAGAAGCAGTCAAAATATCTTGTAAAAAAAAACTATGGATCAAAGTTTGGTCCTTTACTCATCGAAGACCCTTCAAAGTCTGTTTCCTTTTACTTAAAACAATAATCAAATAAAAGCTATACTCACAAGGTGTCAAAGTCTATAGCAGATTAGGAGCAATAAATTAAAGAGGAACATAGAAAAATACATTAACCTTCCAACCTCCCATGGTTCCCCTCTCAGCTGAGATGTTTGCCTTGCATTTTACTGAAAAAAGAGGTCATTCACCTAAAGCTTCCTCTTCTCCCTTCTTTATTTCAGATCTCCTAGATATCTTCTACCATCTCTCTTTCTTCAGTCCTGACTTATATGAAGAAAGGTCCCTTGTCCCATTTGATCTCATCTCCAATAGTCTGCTCCCTTAGTCATCCTCACTCTTTCCCTTACCTTTAATCTCTCCCGATTTATGGGTTGCTTTCCCATTACCTACCCTCATAGCCATGTCTCCCCATACTCAAAAATATTTTACTCATACTACTTTAGCTAAACTTGAAAAGGCCATCTACAATCACTGTCTCCACTGCCTTTCATTTTACTCTCTTCTTAACTCTCTGGTCTGGCTTCTGACCATATTATTTGACAAACAGTGCTCTTTCTAAAGTTACCGATGATCTCTTATTTGTAAAATCCAGTACAGTTTTAGATACACCCTCTACTTCTTGACCTCTGCTGGCTTTGACATTGCAGAACATCCTATTTCCTTTATACTCCTTTCTCTTTCTATTTTCATGACACCACTGTGTTTGGGTTCTCCTACCATCTGGTTGTTCCTTTTCCTTTGTTAATTCTTCATCCTAATAACACCTTTTGAAGGTAGATCTTGCCTAGGGCTCGGTCCTGAATCTTCTTGTCTTCTACCTCTCTGGTATTTCACAGAGTAATTTCATCATTTTCCATTGATTTAATTATCATTTCACTACAGGGATTCATTGAAGTTACTTGAATAGAGAAATGGCATGGTCAGATCTGTATTTAAGGAAAACTTTTATAAGACTGGTCTTCAACTAAACTCCTTTTTCCATACTCATTATAAAATTGTATACACAAAAACGGTATGCTAAGTCACAGAGGGGTTGAGATCTCACATACGCATATATGTATGTACACATATGTATATATCTACATATATAAGTATGTATCTGCATGTTTATGTATGTGTGTATATGTGGCCTTAAAACAATTTCATTTTTTTAGTTCCTAAAAGTTCTATTCATTCATGTCATTTTTGTTTTTTTTTTAATTTATTTAATATATTTAGTTTTCAGCATTGATTCTCCCAAGAATTTGAACTACAAACTTTCTCCCCATTTCTACCCTTCCGCCCACTCCAAGATGGCGTACATTCTGGTTGCCCTGTTCCCCAGTCAGTCCTCCCATCTGTCACCCCACTCCCCTCCCATCCCCCTTTCCCTTCTTCTCTTGTAGGGCAAGATAATTTCTACGTCCCCTTGCCTTGCATCTTATTTCCCAGTTGCATGCAAAAGCTTTTTTTTTTGTTTTTGAACATCTGTTTTTAAAAACCTGGGCTCCAAATTCTCTGCCCTCTTCCCTCCCCTCCCACCCTCCCCAAGAAGGCAAGCAATTCAACATAGGCCACATGCGCATCACCATGTAAAACCCCTCCACAATACTCATGTTATCAAAGATTAACTATGTTTGGCTCCTTCCCAACCTATCCCCCTCCATTGAATTTTCTCCCTTGACCCTGTCCCTTTTCAAAAGTGATTGTTTTTGATTATCTCCTCCCCTTGTCTGCCCTCCCTTCTATCGTCTCCCCCACCCAACCCCCCCCCCGCCTTTATCTTCTTCCTCCTTCCTTCCTGTGGGGCAAGACACCCAATTGAGTGTGCATGGCACTCCCCCTTCAGGTCAAATCTGACGAGAGCAAGACCCACTCATTCCTCCTCACCTGCCCCCTCTTCCTTTCCCACAGAACCACCTTTTCTTGCCACTTTTATACGAGACTATTTACCCCATTCTATCTCTCCCTGTCTTCTTCTCCCAATATACTCCTCTCTTATCCCTTAATTTTATTTTATTTTATTACATATCATCCCTTCATGTTCAACTCACTGTGTGCCCTCTGTCTCTATATATATATGTATGTATATATATATATGTATATATATACATATACATGCATATATATACACACGTACATATATACATACATAGACACATACACATGTACATTTATACATACACACATATATGCATATTCCCTTCAGCTACTATGACACTGAGGTCTCATGAATCACACAAATCACCTTTCCATGTGGGAAAACAGTTCAACTTTAGTAAGTCCCTTATGATTTCTCTTTCTTGTTTACCTTTTCATGTTTCTCTTCCTTCTTGTGTTTGAAAGTCAAATTTTCTATTCAGCTCTGGTCTTTTCACTGAGAAAGCTTGAAAGTCCTCTATTTTATTGAAAATCCATATTTTGCCTTGGAGCATGATACTCAGTTTTGCTGGGTAGGTGATTCTTGGTTTTAATCCTAGGTCCATTGACCTCCGGAATATCATATTCCAAGCCCTTCAGTCCCTTAATGTTGGAAGCTGCTAGATCCTGTATTATCCTGATTGTGTTTCCACAATACTCACATTGTTTCTTTCTGGCTGCTTGCAGTATTTTCTCCTTGACCTGGGAGCTCTGGAATTTGGCAACAATATTCCTAGGAGTTTTCTTTTTGGGATCTATTTGAGGAGGCGATCTGTGGATTCTTTCAATTTCTATTTTCCCTTCTGGCTCTAGAATATCAGGGCAATTCTCCTTGATAATTTCTTGAAAGATGATATCTAGGCTCTTTTTTTCATCATGGCTTTCAGGTAGTCCAATAATTTTTAAATTGTCTCTCCTGGATCTATTTTCCAGGTCAGTGTCTTTTCCAATGAGATATTTCACATTGTCTTCCATTTTTTCATTCCTTTGGTTCTGTTTTATAATATCTTGATTTCTCATAAGGTCACTAGCTTCCACTTGCTCCAATCTCATTTTAAGGTAATATTTTCTTCAGTGGTCTTTTGGACCTCCTTTTCCATTTGGGTAATTCTGCCTTTCAAGGCATTCTTTTCCTCATTGACTTTTTGGAGCTCTTTTGCCATTTGAATTAGTCCATTTTTAAGGCATTGTTTTCTTTAATAATTTTTTCAGTATTTTTTTTGTTCTCCTTTAGCAAGTCCTTGACTTGTTTTTCATGGTTTTCTCGCATCACTCTCATTTCTCGTCCCAATTTCTCTATATTTCTCTACCTTGGTTTTCCAAGTTCTTTTTGAGCTCTTCCATGGCCTGAGAGCAGTTCATGTTTTTCTTGGAGGCTATTGATGTAGGCTCTTTGACTTTGTTGACTTCTTCTGGCTGTATGTTTTGGTCTTTGTCACCAAAAAAACATTCCAAAGTCTGAGACTGAATCTGAGTGAATTTTCGCTGCCTGGCCATGTTCCCAGCCAACTTACATGACCCTTGAGTTTTTCAGCAGGGTATGACTGCTTGTGGAGCAAAGAGTACTTTGTTTCAAGTTGGAGGGGATGTGTTGTTGATTTCAGAGCTATTTCTATACAGCCAGCTCTGCCATACCAGCACTCCTCCTTCCCCAAGAACCACCAACCTGGACTGAGGAAAATCTTAAGCAGGCTCTGCACTTCTGCTCTGATCAGCCACTTAATTCCTCCCACCAGGTGGGCCTGGGGCTGTAAGTAACTGCAGCTGTAGTTCTGTAGCTGCCCCACCTCCTCTGCCCCGGGGCAGTGGCTGAACAGTGAACTCCTTCCCTCTGTCACTGCAGCTTTTCCCACTAACCTTCTCTGTTGTCTTTGGTGTTCGTGGGTTGAGAAGTCTGGTAACTGCCACAGCTCACTGATTCAGGGCGCTAGGGCCTGTACTGCCTGGCTCCTGGTCTGGTTGGTCCTGCTGCTGCCCATGCTGAGCTCCGCTCCCTGCTCCGTGCACAATAGACCTCATCCAGCGACCATCCAGGCTCTCCTGGGCTAGATCCCTGCTTCCCTCTGCTATTTTATGGGTTCTGCAGTTCTAGAACCTTTTCAGAGCCATGTTCTATAGGTTTTTGGAGGGACCTGGCAGGGAGCTCACACAAGTCCCTGCTTTCCAGCCGCCATCTTGGCTCCACCCTCCCCCATTCATATCATTTTTGATTTCATGTACTTCATCATTCATCTATTTATTCATTCATGTAAAGATGATCTTGTTTTTTCTTGAAGAATTACTAAATCCCATTTCAAAGAAGAGTCATAATTTAAACACACCAAAGTGTCATGGATTTACAAGAAAAAACAAGCCAGAAGCATCTATCAGTTCCTATTCATTAGGAGATAACTGAATTATGCATCCTAACCAGCTGACTTTCATTCAATACACCAAATGACAATGAAGTTCAGTTTTGAGACTCTTATGACTTGACAACAATGAAAGTCCTGTGAAAGCAAAGTGGCTTAAAATCAAACAAATAGAAAACGATATGTCTCCACAGTGTGAGGCATATTGATTAAAAAAAAAAGAGTTTGGGAAAAAAAGTTATTCATTCATATATATAATTAATATTTATATAGCAATAAGCCACTTCACTGCAAACCATGTGCTTGGAGGAATTTCTGGATGTGCTGAAGATCTATGCAATCTCTTGATATGGAGGGATTGTATAATTCAGATGGCTTCTTTTATTCAATACTTTCCCTGCAATAACTCAGAAGCATTTCACAAGGTAAATATCTGTCTCTGTCTCTCTGTGTCTCTCTCTGTGTGTCTCTCTGTCTCTCTCACTTTCTAAATAGGAATGAAATAAGAAAATAACACTGTATAGTTATTGGTAAAGGAAAAAATTAGAGGGTGATTGAAAATCCTCAGAGTTTGCAATTTCTTGTGGGAAATGCAATTATAATGTCTATCTACCTTAGCTGAATGTATTTGGTAAGAGTGGAGGGAAGGGGAAGTATAATAGCATAAGCAGAACAAAACCTGTGTGGATTCCTGCTGGGAACAGCAGTTAATATGAATTATTTGCCTATAGATTTTTTCTCATAATTAGTATTGAACTTTTTCTGGTGTCAGAATACAAAAAACAAATAAGATTATTCCATTCCCCCCATTCCTGATGTCCTTTATGCATTTATGCCTGCATGTATATCACCTTGTGTGCATATACACAAATGTACACGTACACTGAACCTATAATTGCACTGGTGTAGAGAACCTCTCAGGAGGAAACTCAATCTAGCAATACAGGTTGGTACTTTCTCTACAAGCTTTGATTCTAGAGAGTTGCCTCATGTACTGAGTGTTTAAATGACTTGCATGTATCAGAGGAAGGACTAGAATCAAGCTACTTATGTTTTTGATTCAAACTTTCTATCTGTGATTCCATGATAGCTCTCATATATAATATATAGGCATATATTGAATGTAAAGCATTTTGAGTGAAGTTCCTAACAATTTGGGGGACATTAAGGAATCTATAGAAGCAGATGCTCTTCCACCTTGACTTCCCATCTTGTCATAACTTAGAAGAGTGATGTGATTATTCATACAGCTTAGATGAGATAGAAGACACCAAATCTAAGACTTCTGGTGAATAAAGGAGCACTGGGCTTGTATCAGTAAGGCAAGATTCATGATATTGATGGTGACCATGAATATGCCTGTATAGTTTCAAATCACAAAGTATAAGAGACTCCCTGTATAGAAGATCGAAGAAGTAAAACATTTATTTATACACCAGAAGATCAAATCCCCAAACCTCAATTTGACCTAGCAGTAACTGTGTCCCAAACCAGTAAATCCACCTTAATGTAACAGCAAAGAAACTAAAACACAGTATCACAGCATACAAGCCATCCTCTAAAGTTCCCTTCTGCTAGGGCCTTCCCATAAACACTCACTCAGGAACCCTAACTGTCTGCTTGCCTGCTGCCTCTCCTCCTGCAGTTCTAAAAGCCATTGCAGTTTCCAGAGCCCTTCCAGTTCTCTCTCTGTCTCTCCACCTCTTCCAGTTCTCCATTTCTCAAAGTTCTCTCTTCTTAGCCTTCTTCTTCTTCTCAAAGCTCTCTAGTCTCTGCTGCTCTCTAGTCTGAGTTTTATGGCTGCCCTCAGGGTATATATACCCTGTTCAGGGCCTTAGGGCTTAGCACCTACTTAGCAAGGGGTGCAGGCCTGAATTTTAATACCTAATAGGAAAAGGGTGTGGGCCTGCCTACAAACAAGCCCTCCCTAATCAAGCTTCCCTTAACTAGCTCCACCTGAGGCCTATTAAATGGTCAGGGAAGACCTCTAATCACAATTAGCACCATAAGGCTTTCCTGATTTCCATGCTACTTAACATTGCCATCTGACCTACTGATATACTTGATGGTTCCTGAGGCTTGTGCCCATAAAACTAGATTTCTGGGACTTTCCATACACTTGAAAGCTAAATATTTTTATATTCGTGGTTTCCTCTAATTAGAATGTGAGTTCCTTGAGAGAAGAGCTCTGTTTCTGTCACTGTCTCACTCTCAGTCTCCTTTTTCTATATCTCTCAGTCTTTCCGTCTCTCTCTGCCTCTCTGTCTCTATCTTTTTCCATCTGTCTGTTTCAGTATATGTCTCTCTCTCTCTTTCTCCCCCTCCTCCCACCAAAACTATAGCTGCCAAGTACTGGCATAGAGATAGCTTAAAAATTGTTTTGTCATTCATTTAAAATAGGCAGTTGTTGAGCTCAGCTTTGAAGAAACGGGAGAACCTTGTAAGTGGAAATAAGGAGAAAACGTATTTCAGGTATTGAAGATAACAAGAGATGGGAGATACTGTAGAGTGTCTTGAGTTAGGAAAAGGCCATATTTGTTGGATGACATAGTTTGTAAATTTGAGTAATCCACAGTAAGTCTGGAAATGAGCAATATAACATTATTTCTCTGTAAGAAAAGGGACAGATTCAAAAAAACAAACAAAAAAACCCAGAAGATTTGTATGAACTGTTGTAAAGTGAATTGATCAGAATGCAGAGATCAAATCACACATTAACTACAAATGTGGAATAAAAAAACATGAAAATACTTAAGAACTCTGATCAATGAAATTACTATGATTCCAGAGGGAAAATGATGAAGCCTCCACATATCATGAAAGGATTACCCTGAACCTAAGTTGCTCAATCAAACATGGACATAGCAAATGTGAATGCAAGAAAATAAAAGGTGGTTAATAAATCATCTTTTAAAATCAATGAAGTGGAAGAGAAGAAAATTCAAAGGGAAAAATACAAGCAAAACACCTTTGAAAATAAATATTTATTGTATATTTAAAACAATTTGTATATAGTAGAACTTCATTTTTCCCATTTGATTGTATTTTAATTTCAAACATTGTTTATGGCAACTTTGACTTTGTGTATTCGATTGTGAAATTAAAAATGAAAAAAAAAATACTCTAATCTCATAATCAGACAGAAATAAAAATAATTTGTGATAATTTCATCAAAATACTAGGATATAAAGTTAATTAATTAAATAGTATTTATATTACCACCAAAATTTAGAATGAAGAGATATAAAAAGAAATTTCTTTTGAAATAAATGTGAAACACTTTTAAGGATCAAATCTATCAAATGATATACTTAATAAGCATTCATGGATTCACATACACTCCTCTTTTTTAGTTCCTTTATATTTGTTAACATTGATCAAATTCATAATAAAAAAAATTTAAATTGAAATCCTGAAAAAATAATAAAATTATTATGTATAGGCTCACTAGTGCGTATTAGACAATGACATTATAAACTTTAATGAATTAGTATGATCTTGGAGTTTTCCCCAACTGCAAACTCTCTGGCTAACTTTCCCTTCATTTGACATGTCTTATGTTTTTTATTTTTCCCTAGAACAGGGAGCCCAGATAGCTCAAAAGAGCAATGTGATACCCATACAGTCAACATTCTTTTCATGTAAGGAACATTGAAAATGATAATTTGATATTCAACTGCTATTCTTTTCAATGACTTTCATGTTCCATATCACACTACTCTGGGTTTTTGTCCACAAGTACCCATGTTGGAATCCACTAATTTGCCATCCCCATGAAGTACATGAAATTTACTGCAGTGCTTTCTGTTCTGAATAGCATTGCCAGCAATCAGCATTGTAGAATCTAGATGTGGGTGGTAATTTTCCATTTCCTTGATCATGCCTAGGGGCACACTAGATTGTAGATTTATTGGCTCTGCAGTGTTGGCAGCAATAAATTAAATTAGATTGACAAGTGAAAGTAAGAGCACTGGTTTGTGCAATAAAAGGTCACTTTTTTGGGCATATATTAGCCTTTTCTAGGCCATAATTACATCTGACATGGAAACAAACACAGAACAAAATCTATGGACCAAATAAGAAATTGACTTTCCTTTTTTCCCAAAAAAAATTGTTCATACCTAGTCCCTGATATTTTTAGTTGCTTCCATTATGATTAGTTAACTAAAATATAGAATTCAGATATCTCATGGAATTAGTTATTTCATTGAAACTTATGATGAATAAAGAATTTCATCATCACAGCTGATTTCACTCTCAACTGAATTTTCTAGTCTTGAAAATAAAGCACTGTGTTTTGTATATGAAGACACTTAGGACAACAATGGTGATGATTCATAGCAGGTCCCCAGCTCCTGAGATTCATTTTGCCTGCTTGAATGATTATCTATATTGAGCAAATGAACTTGATACTCATTCAACTATCACTTCCATTTACTTGTGTTGACATTCCTTAAGATTTATTTCTTCTGTTACATCCTTATGAATAATATTTTACATGAAATAAAGGCATATGATGTCTACAAAGCATGCATAAAATAACATGAAGCATGGATTTTGAAATGGACATAAAACCAGACATTGGCTATTAAGTAAACATAATCACTGTAACTATTATTTTTTTCAATAGACTTCCTAACCATGCATATGTTTCACTTCTGAATGTCTTTGTCTAGCTATGAGAGAGAAAAATGAAGACTCCAAAGTCATATGCTATCACTCGTAATTGCTGATCACTAGTAGTAACTTATATTTACAAATAAATAGCACACGTATATATGTAGTACTTTCACTTCAATTCAATTTAATCCTGTAAGCATTTATAGAGTACAACCATGTATGAACAACTGCACATTACTGGGAATACAAAGGCAAAATAAAAATAATCCTTGTCCTGAAGAATCTTACATTTAAATATCAGGGAAAATGTAGGTGGATAAATGAATAAAAAATACAAGCAAACCAAATGCAAAAAAATATGAGGATTGGGGTGAGAGCCAAAAATATTAGGAGATCAATCAATAAACATTTATTAAACACCTACTATGTGTCTGGCACTGCGATAAGCACTGATAATACAAAAAGTGACAAAAGACAGTCTTCATAGAGCTTACTTCATAGAGCATACAATTTAATAGAGGACAACATGCTAATATATATATACATATACATATACATATACATATACATATACATATACATATATACATATACATATACATATACATATATATATATATATACACACACACACACAAAGCAATGTATATGTCCTATATACAGGATAAATAGAAAATTAATAATAGAGAGAAGGCAATAGAATTAAGACAGGTTGGAAACGGCTTCCTGTCGAAGGTAGAATTTTTGTTAGGACTTAAAGGAAGCCGGAAAGGTCAGTAATCAGAGAGGAGTAGTGAGAGAGTTGCAGCCATGGGGGACAACCTGAGAAAACCTTCAGAACACAGAGATGGAGTGTCTTGTTCGTGGAACAGGCAAGAGGTCAGTGTGTCTGTACTGAAGAATATGTGGCAAGGAATAAGGGTAGAGAGTAATATAATACATATAAAATAGTTTAGAAATTTTTAAGCACTTTATGTCCATTATTGTTTTCACTGCCCAACTCCTTTATGTGCTCATGATATCCCCTAGAGCCTCAGAGTTTGCTTATTACATTATTCCACCTGGCTCTCAAATCCTCTCCCATTCTCTAGACAGAACACATTTCTTCAAGAACTTCCAGGTCATCTTCCACAAAATGTGACTTTTATTCTCAGGGCCTTGATGCATATGTTTGTGTGATGTTTATTCCTCAACTCATGTTCCTGCTCTTTCCTTTAAATCTAAATCCCTCTTTGTGGGACTACTGAATAACGTGAATTTCCCTCAGACCCATAGTGTCTGATCATCTCATTGAAATAATTATTGAAATTTGGTGTGATAGGAGCAATATTTCCTAGGGTTCCACCACATAAGCTCAATTAGCTAAGCTGTAACATCACACAGGTTAGGCTTAAAACTGTTCTTAATACTTAAATGGCTCAGGAAACCAAGGATCTGGTCATGATTTTGCTTTCTCAAGCTCCTAATTTTAAAAATGACATGGGACAAGGCAATGTCTAAAATGCTTCCTTAGCCATCTTACCAGGGATCATCATGGCTAAATAAAATGCAATAGAGTTGAACCCAATAGAATCAAATGGACAAACTTATTTCATATCTGTTTTCGTGTTATGCCTAAATAAACTTAAATATTTAGTGTTCCACAAGTGTGTCATTTCATTTTAATCTCATACCTGAGTTACCAGCCCAGCTTGATCCAGGCAAGGTCTATATCTCCTGATCGGCCAGGGGATGATTTTCTTCAGACCATTCTTTAATTACAGGATAATCCTGTGGGTAGTTTTCTCCTCTGTTAAAAAAAATAGCTGTTTAACAAGATCTTTTGCTGGGTGGTTATCCAAACATGAGAAGTCTAAAACCCACAAAGTGACAACTGAAGCTTAAAACATTCATTTCTAATGATGACTAGTCATTAACATATGCTCTGAAAAGGAAACAGAAAATTAAAAAGTAGGTGGGGACTTGGGACTCAAGACATTCCATTCTCAGGCTTGTTTGAGCAAGTATATCTCTGTCACATCTTTCTGCTGTAAGAGGCCATTGCTGCCTTTGCTGATGGAATGGGAAAAGGGGAGAGGCATTTCCCCACCAACTTCCTTGCTATAATTCTAGGAAAGAAAACCCTTCTTTTATCCTTTCTTTGCTTGAAGACCAAGAACAAAGACTGGGAAAGAGTCTCAAATCAGAAGAAGAGGAAGGAAAAAGTCACTAGTCATTTAGTTATCCTTTTAAAAGGTCCAAAGAATCAAAAAATCTCAGAATTGCATAGAAACTCAGATTTATCCAGATCAGACTGTAATATTAAAAGAATAGTGGATATCTAGCCTGAAGGCTTTTAAGGTGAAGACAACTAAATCTTTTGAGGGTATGCACTGGACTTTTGGATAGCTCTAATTATGAGAAAAAGGTTCCTTATGTCAAGCCTCTATTTGTCTTTCTGTCCTTCAACACATTGTTTCTAATGTATGGGGTCAAGAGGATAGCCTTTTTTTCTATATTTTATCACTTAAATGCCTAAATCGTTTATATACACCTTTTATGTCCCCACTTAAGCCTTCTGTTATTCAGGCTCAATTTTCCCAGGTCTTTCAACAGATTCTCCTATTGCATGGAGTCAAAGAGGCTTTTCTTTCTTAGTCTCCTACTTTAGTTGCTTTCTATCTCATCTATGTCGTTTCTTGAAGGTGGCACACAAAAATGGGGGGAAATGATCTTCAGCATATCAGAGAGAAAAAAAAGGTAAATGCAGATTGGTTTATAATTCACTGAAGTACCCATTTCCATTTTTATCACATATCTATTATGAGGCATTTGTGAGTGTGTGTATGTGTCCATAAATTCACCTTACTGGCTATAGCATTTTTTCTAGCCCACATCCCTCTACAAGGATTACACAAAGGTCTTAGTTAAATTCTTTCCTAAAAGACAAAGATATGGATATTGTATAAATATTTTTAAAGTAAGGCTTGAGAAATTATACCATGTAGTTCAAATGTTTTCTATGGTAGCTTTTATGATTTAAAATGCCCTAATGCTGTATGTAAGCATAAAAGTACTTAATCCCTTTTTCCTTACTCAAAGAATTCATTTTCCTCTTCATATATTATTGTCATTAGATAAGGGATGAGGAGGTAATTATTCCTATATTTGAGTTCTAGTTCAATACCATCTTCAGTAATCTTCATTACCCTTTGAGAATCTCACCCATTTACTAAGGAACAATGGGAAAGTTAAATGAAATATGTACTTTCAAAAATAAAAGCAAAACGAACTTTTGTTTGAGAGGCATACACACACACACACACACACACACACACACACACACATTTTTTTCCATAAAAACGTATAGAAGGTAGGAGGGAAATGATATAGGAATAGGAGAGAGGATATCATCCATTGCCTTTTACCCCCTTTTCAGTCTGGCTTTTGACCTCGTTATTCAACTGAAACTACTTTCTCTAAAGTTACCACTGATTTCTAAACTGTCTAAAATGATTTTTAGGTCCAATCAATGATTCTTGATCTATCAGCTGCATTTAACATTATTAACCACATTCTCCTTCTACACACTCTCCCCTCTGGGATTTTGTGATACTGTTGTTAACAGTTTAATTGCCTGGCTCTTCCATTTATGTCTCATTTATTTAATTATCCACACCATGGCTGCAAACTCTGAGTATTCTCAAGAACTCTCTTCTCTTCTTCTTCTATGCTCTCTTGGTAACATCATCAGCTTCAATAATTTTCAGAAGAATTTCTAGCCTGATGACTCTAATATTATAGATGTCAAGATAAAGTCTCTCCCTTGAACTTTAGTTTTATATCCCTTACATGTTTCAAACTGAACTCATTCTTATCCCCCTAAACTTGCCTCTCTTCAAAATTTTCCTATTTTTTATCAAAATGAATCTGTAATTCTCTTGTCTCATGTTAATAATCTTGGCATTATTTTTACTCTACTTTCTTCTTCCCAACAAATATCTAATCAGCTACAAATTGTGCATTTTTGCCCTCCCAACATTTCTGGTATGTGATCCTTTTTTTCTCCACTCTCACAGCTACCACCTATATTCAGGCTCTAATCAAGTCTCATCTAGGTTATTTCGAAAACCTCAAATTTATCTCACTGACTCAAGTCTCCCCTATTTCTCAGTAAAGTGTTTTTCCTCTTCTCATTAAGGGTTACTGACTTAATTACAGGGGCCAATCTGACTTACTTTATTAATGGTTATATACATCACTGTTAATAAAACGTTATCTTGCTCCAAGAAACATGCCTGAGTTTCATTGTAATTTGTATTTTACTTGCCACAATTACATCCATAACAAAAGCAAGTTCCAAGTAGCAAAGCAAAGAATGAATTTCCTTTCCCTAAACAAAACAAGTTTAGAAAATCCATTGTGTATATGTTATCATCTTTGTAGTGACATAGTCTAATGGTAAGTTAAAAAGTTAAGTAAATGAATCATTTTCCTCCTCCAAAAATGTAAATGCCAGACACACAAGCATGTGCACATGTGCGTGCGCGCGCACACGTGCACACACAGAGAGAGAGAGAGAGAGAGAGCGCTAATGCTCATAAATGAATTATAGCTACAGGTTAACTGAAGTCATTTTAATTCAATAATCAGACAGCTAGTGTCTGTTCCCCCACAGTAAGAATGATTCAAAGAATTACAAATTACAATCTGTTTCACTCATTCAATTATGCTTTGCCACACAAAGACCAACTTTCATTTGTCATTGATGATTTTTATTTGTGTAAATCACACTCACTTGTGGAACCTAGACAAATTTAAATGGCTATTAATTAAGCAATTGTTTACAAATTGTAGGGTGAGAAGCTATCATTAGATCTTTGTCAAAATTCATGAAGATCATTATAAATAAATTCATACATTCATTCTATATGTTGCAATTTCTGGTCATAATGATAATAAAGTAAATATACTTATCCGGTAGATCTTAGGCTTACTATGAATTTTTCCATCAAGTGTTGTTTACTAGAACCAAACACAAACCATTTTGGAAATTGTATGATTTCAAAATTTTCCCAGAAATTGTATTTTCCCACTCACAATTTGGATGAGAAAACTTGGACCTGTGTCATAAAGGAATGCAATCAAGCACTGAAAGGTTGCATACATCCTTAATGGTCATTTGATCCTACAGTTATAATGGTCCCTATGAGGTTGATTATTTTTCCTCGAACTACAGAAGGTTTTATTCTACTTGGCATAGCAAGGAATGTGGATTTCCTTAGCACTGAGGGAAGTGAAACCTCCTGCATCAGGTCAAATTACTAAATAGTGAGTTTGTTTCCTCAAACCCCATTAAAAACAATGTTGGTTCGTGGATGGAATTCGGCACTCAGAGTTAGGAAGGTGTGGGTTCCAACCCTATTTCAGATACTAACTAGCTATATGAGTGTATGCACATCATTGTTTCTCTCAAATACTTTATTTCCTCATCTGCAAAATGTAGAAAAGAATATCCATAGTTGTTGTGAACTTCAAAAATGATAATTCTAATCAACCTTTGCTAATTGAATGTTGTTGAAAATTTTGTGGCATCAAAGGATTTTGTGGCATCAATTATTTTAATTGTGGTTCTTTTCAAGTGATAATCACAAACAAGATAGAAAGCGTATTCAGAATCTTGAGATGGGGGATTTTTTCTCACTAATATAATTGGAAACAAATTAAAATAAATTTGTCCTAAAATCTAAAAGAATGATTCATTTACTTACCTTCTTAGCATACCATTAAGCTATATCAATAGATACAACAAATACACAATGGATTTCCTTAATTTGTTTTCTGTAGCAGAAGGAAATACATTCTTTGGTTTTCAACTCTGAGCTTGCTTTTTATGGGTGCAAAATAAATATTTTTTGGATCTATTAGCTGGAAATATAACCTTAGGTTCTAAATGTCAAGGTGCCACTCAGACCCATGAACTTAATAAGCACATGCCAATGATGATATTAGAGCTGATAATATTTCCAATGAATACAGGCTGTTAGGATACATGGTGGCCTTACATTCCTTAGCTAGGACTGAAGCACATAGTAAAATCCATAAGGCAAGAGTAAGTGATAGCTACTGACCCCAGAAGATTTCAGTGTATTAACCCCATTAAGTTGTTATAGCATTTATAACTGCATGATGAAATGCAGTTGATAGATCTATTACACTTTCAGTAGAGCAGAGAATGGAATGTAACTTTTGTTGTTAGACTTCCCTCTTCCTGGTCACAGCTGCTAAAATCATTCCAAACTGCATCAGAAAAGTTTGTGCATAGACACATGCTTTTATTATGCTAATGTTCCCTTTAATCATTTATATTTCAAAAGCTATGGTTTTTTTAGAATGGATGTACTTTAATTTATTCCAAATATATCAATGGAAAAAAGTCCCCCATGTCTCAAGATTCTGAATCCACTTTCTACCTTGTTCATGATTGTCACTTGAAAAAAGCCACATTCTTATGAGAATTTAATGCATAGCAGCTATCTGAAAAATCTGACCTATACTCCTGTGTTATTTTTCATAGAAATGAATGATACATAAACCCTGGCTAAAGACTGATGAGTTGAACAATAAAATAGTCTTAATTATGCTTACTGGTTGTATAATTGTTTTAAAAGTAATTCTCATGAATTTTCATGAGAATTTTGGTTATAGCAAATATTAACAATTTCAAGGGAAGAAAATTTAAGAGCATGATTTCCCCCTAAAAAGCAAGCTATTATAGATGAAAGGACATGCAAAACTATGAGCACATTTGCTACCTTTATATTTAATACCTATAAACAATTTTGACATTTCTTAATCTAGAAAGATTATTAATGGATTAAAATAAAACCATGGACAATATTTAAAGGCAAAAAGTAAAGAATTGGGGTACGTTAAAGCAATTGTTGAGCCAAAATCTGATGGCACAGCACAAATTATACTATGCATCTGTAGCTAGTCATTCTATTTGTTCAAAACATAGAGACAAACTGGATAATTAAGGAGAAATAAACCACTTTATAGTTTTCCTGGGCTGGCCAAAATTGACTGAGATTATATAGATAAGGTTGTTGATTAAAATTCCATTTACAGAGAAACCTAGAATGAAGTCAAATAATAGATTGAAGAAAGAAAATAGGATTTTAGAAAGTATGGTAATCAATAAGTAACCAATATTTACTATTTTCTTTACAGAACAAATGGATATAATGGATGAGAAACCAAAAAAGTCCTAGAAATGCTCTTTTTTGTAGAGAGGCATCAGAGATGTGGGCATTTCAAGTCATAGTATAATTCTGTGGATGTGGAACTGACTGATTGACCAGATGAAACAATTTAAATAAATAAATGAATGAATAAATAAAGAATGAATAATTAATGGATTTGTGTCGACTTTGAAAGTCCCAGGTGGAATACACTAGGGATCTGTGCATAATTCTGTGCCATATAACATTTTTTGTCAATGTTAGAAAGAGGCATTGTTTGTGTTCTTAGGAAATTTTCAAGTGGCATAAATATTTGACCAATAGGTGGTGGAGTTGGGATCTGAAACTAATTTAATTGGCATTAATGTAAGCTCATTTAGTGGTGTTTAAAAAAATGACTTCCCAAAGTACAAGTTGGGAGAGGTATAGTTAGTCAATAAACATTTATTAAGTGCCTCCTATGGGCTTAGTGGGCAATGAGTTTGCACAGTGGATAATATGCCAGAAGAACAATCTTCCAGAGTTCAAATCTGTCTTCAGACACTTAAGTAGTTGCATGACTCTGGATAAGTCACTTAACCCTGTTTGCCTTAGTTTCCTTATCTCTAAAATGACCTGAAAAGGGGGGGCGGAGCCAAGATGGCAGCTGGTAAGTAGGGAACCCCTCCAAAAACCTATAAAAAATGGCTCTGAACCAATTCTAGAATGGCAGAACCCACAGAACAGCAGAGGGAAGCAGGGCTTCAGCCCAGGACAGCCTGGATGGTCTCTGGGTGAGGTCTATCCCACAGGGAGCTGGGAGCTGGGAGCTGGGAACGGAGTGGAGCAGAGCCCAGCCTGAGCGGCATGGAACATCCAGACCAGAAGCCAGGCGGAGGGGGCCCTAGCGCCCTGGATCAGTGAGCTGCGGCAGTTACCAGACCCCTCAACCCACAAACACCAAAGACTGCAGAGAAGGTTAGTGGGAAAAGCTGTGGGAGTAGAAGGAGTTCGCGGTTCGGCTTCCAGCCCCGGGGGCAGCAGAGGTGGGGCAGCTACAGCTGTTGTTACTTCCAGCTCCAGGCCCACCTGGTGGGAGGAATTAAGTGGTGGATCAAAGCAAGAGTGAAACAGCCTGCTGAAGATCTAAGCCCAGTCTGGACTGGGGGTTCTTGGGGAAGGAGTAGTGAGGGTCTGACAGAGCTGGCACCTCCCCCCCAAACATAGAACATCAAACTCGTTAGTCTACAAGCAGTCATACCCCACTGAAAAACTCAAAGGTCAAGTTAGTTGGCTGGGAATATGGCCAGGCAGCGAAAACGCACTGAGATTCAGTCTCAGACTTCGCATTCTTTCTTTGCTTACAAAGAAGACCAAAACATACAGCCTAAAGAAGTCAATAAAGTTCAAGAGCCTACGCCAAAAGCCTCCAAGAAAAACATGAACTGGTCCCAGGCCATGGAAGAGCTCAAAAAGGATTTGGAAAAGCAAGTTAGAGAAGTAGAGGAAAAATTGGGAAGAGAAATGAGAAGGATGCGAGAAAACCATGAAAAACAAGTCAATGACTTGCTAAAGGAGACCCAAAAAGATACTGAAAAATACACTGAAGAAAACAACACCTTAAAAAACAGACTAACTCAAATGGCAAAAGAGCTCCAAAAAGCCAATGAGGAGAAGAATGCCTTGAAAGGCAGAATTAGCCAGATGGAAAAGGAGGTCCAAAAGACCACTGAAGAAAATACTACTTTAAAAATTAGATTGGAGCAAGTGGAAGCTAGTGACTTTATGAGAAATCAGGATAATATAAAACAGAACCAAAGGAATGAAAAAATGGAAGACAATGTGAACTATCACATTGGAAAATCCACTGACCTGGAAAATAGATCCAGGAGAGATAATTTAAAAATTATTGGACTACCTGAAAGCCATGATCAAAAAAAGACCCTATATAACATCTTTCAAGAAATTATCAAGGAGAACTGCCTTGATATTCTAGAGCCACAGGGAAAAATAGAAATTGAAAGAATGCATCGATCCCCTCCTCAAATAGATCCCAAAACGAAATCTCCTAGGAATATTGTTGCCAAATTCCAGAGCTCCCAGGTCAAGGAGAAAATACTGCAAGCAGCCAGAAAGAAACAATTTGAGTATTGTGGAAACCCAATCAGAATAACCCCAGATCTGGCGGCTTCTACCTTAAGAGATCGAAGGGCTTGGAATGCGATATTCCGGAGGTCAATGGAGCTAGGATTAAAACCTAGAATCACCTACTCAGCAAAACTGAGTATCATGTTACAAGGCAAAATATGGATTTTCAATAAAATAGAGGACTTTCAAGTTTTCTCAGTGAAAAGACCAGAACTGAATAGAAAATTTGACTTTCAAACACAAGAATCAAGAGAAGCATGAAAAGGTAATCAAGAAACAGAAATTGCAAGGGACTTACTAAAGTTGAACTGTTTTGTTTACATTCCTACATGGAAAGATGATGTGTATGATTCATGAGACCTCAGTATTAGGGTAGTTGAAGGGAATATGCATATATATATATATATATATATATGTATATATATATATATATATATATATATATGAATGTGTATGTATGTATATATCTATGTGTATATGTATGTATGTGTATGTATGCATATATATGTGTGTGTATATATATATATATATATATATATATATGTAAAAGAGAGAGAGTAGACACAGGGTGAGTTGAAGATGAAGGGAAGATATGTAAAAGAAATAAAATGAAATTAAGGGATGAGAGAGCAAGATACTGAGAGAGGGAGATGGGGAAAGATAGAATGGGGTGGATTATCTCGCATAAAGGTGGCAAGAGGAAGCAGTTCTGTGGGAGGAGGGGAGAGGGCAGGTGAGGGGTGAATGAGTGAACCTTGCTCTCATCAGATTTGGCCTGAGGGGGAATACCATACATACTCAGTTGGGTATCTTACCCCACAGGAAAGAAGAGGGAGGAAGATAAAAAAAAAATAAAAGGGGGGAATGATGGAGGGGAGGGCAGATGGGGGTGGGGGTAATCAAAACAAACACTTTGGAAAGGGGACAGGGTCAAGGGAGAAAATTCAATAAAGCGGGATGGGTTGGGAAGGAGCAAAATGTAGTTAGCCTTTCACAGCATGAGTATTATGGAAGGGTTATACATAATGATACACGTGTGGCCTAGATTGAATTGCTCGACTTCTTAAGGAGGGTGGGTGGGAAGGGAAGAGGGAAGAGAATTTGGAACTCAAAGTTTTAAAAACAGATGTCCAAAAAAAAAGTTTTTGCATGCAACTAAAAAATAAGATACACAGGCAATGGGGCATAGAAATTTATCTTGCCCTACAAGAAAGGAAGGGAAAAGGGGATGAGAGGGGAGGGGGGTGATAGTGGGGAGGGCTGACTGGGGAACAGGGCAACCAGAATATATGCCATCTTGGAGTGGGGGGAGGGTAGAAATGGGGAGAAAATTTGTAATCCAAACTGTTGTGAAAATCAATGTTGAAAACCAAATATGTTAAATAAATAAATTTAAATTAAATTAAATTAAATTTAAAAATGACCTGAAAAAAGAGTTGCAAATCACTCTATTATCTTTGCCAAGAAAATCCCAAATAGTCTCACAAAAAGTCAGACATAACTGAAAATGATGAACAACAACATGTGCCTAGAACTGTGCTTGCTTTGGATGAGGAAAGAAAGGGGGGTGGGGTGGGGGTGGTACCTGATCTTAGGAGATCACAATCTAATGGTAGTGTTTAGTTTAAAAAGGATTCTTTTAAGCCGTGCAAGCTCAATGTTTGTCAACATTGTCATATGAGAGGCAAGAAAACCCACGGAAACTTAGGTACATTAAAAAAAAAAGAGAGAGACATACCACTTCCAGAAATAAAAGACTGATAATCCTGCTACATTCTGTCCAAATCAAACCTCATTTTTATTACTGTGTTCAGTTTGCAGTGCTACTATTTAGTAAGAATATCGATAACCCTACAGAGAATAGCAACTACACATGTGAAAGGTCTCAAGTTCATTCTACATGAACATTGATTGAAACTGAGGAGGTTTAGCTAAGAGAATATTCAGCTGGAAACTTGACATTTTTCTTTAAATACTTGAAAGGATTTCTTCTGGTAGTAGTATTAAATTTTATCTGTTTGGCTCCACAGGTCTAAACACAAAATAATGTGTAGAATTTGCAAAAGTTAAAAAAAATGTCAAAAGTAGAAACTTCTAATAAACAAATAAAAAAATTATGAAATACTGTTTGGCAAGCGTTGTACTAAGGAGTGGAACAACAACTAAAAATGACATAGTTCCTCTCCCTAAGAAATTTATATTGTAATAGTGAAAGATAGAGTATATAGGAGAGAAATAATTATGGAAGGAAGACTTGGTCTGGGAAATCATTAGTACAACCATAAGGCAGATGATTGATACCATTTAAGAGCCAATAGTTGGGAAGATTATTTTCTTGGTGGGGCAGAGGGACAAAGCTAAGATGGCAAAATGAAGAAAGCACTTAGCTGGGCTCTTCAAACATTCACTTCCAAACTGCCATAAAACAACACCTCAAGTCAATTTCTGGAGTGGTAGAGCCAACAAAAGGTCATTATTTAAGCCCAAGACAATGTAGGAGATGTGTGGAGGCTGACCTGAAGTGCATGTGGATAAAACACTAGTGGTGGGACCAGGTGATGGCAACAGCACAAGCTAGAGATAGTAAAAGAACCAAACAATTGGTCAAAAAGAGATTATAGCGGACCCTGTTGGGCAACTCCATTGCTTATACCCACTTCTGCGTAATAGTTCAAGGGCAGAGAGGTACATGTTTGGTCATGAGGGAATCAACCAATATGTTGTTTACAAGAAACATTTGAAACAGAGAGACACACATAGCTAAATACAAGGGACTGCAGCAGAATCTATTATACTTTAGGTGAAGAAAAAAGGTAGTGGTAGCAGTCATGATCTCAGACCAATCAAAAGCAAAAATGGGTCTAATTAAAAGGGATAAACAGGAAAATTTCATCTTACTAAAAGGTGCCATGGACAATGAAGTAATATTAACACTAAACATATGCACCAAATATCACAGCAACAAAATTCTTAAAGAAAAAGTTAAATGAATTAAAAGATAAAATAGAAAACTCTACTAGTGAAGGATTTCAACTTTCCTGTCTTAGAGTTAGGTGAATCTAATCATAAAATAAATAGGGAAGAAGTCAAGTAAATTAATAAAATTCATGAAAAGTTAGATGTGATAGACCTCTGAAAAAAAGTAAATGGTTTCTCAGCTGTACATGGCACCTTCATAAAACAATTGACAATATATTGGAGCATCAAAATTTCACAGTAAATGCAGAAAAACAGGAATATGAAATGTACTTTTTTTCCAAACCAAAATACAATAAAAAATTGCATTTAATAAAGGACCATGAAACCTAGATGAAAAAAAAACCTGAGACTTAGTTACTTAATCCTAAAAAATGCATGTGTGTGTGTGGGGGGGGTCAAAGAAAAAATCATAGAAACAATAAATAATTTCATTAAAGAGAGTGACAGCAATTAAGCAACATTTAAAAATCTGTGGGATGCAGCCAAAGTAGCACTTAGGGGGAAAGTCATGACTCTAAACATAAACGTCAATTAAAAAAAAGGAGACTAGATCAATTGAACAAACAAACAAAACTTGAAAAATAACAAATTTAAAATCTCCAAGTAAACACCAAAATGGAAATCCTGAAGATTCAAGGAAAAATGAATGAAACTGAACATAATAAAAAGGAATAAATAAAATTAGGAGCTTGTTTTATGAAGAACAACAGCAATGAAATAAACATTGTTCAATTTGACTTAAAAAAGAAAAAAAGGAAAAGAAAAGGGTGAATGCACCATCAATGCAGATAAAATTGAAGCAATTGTATAGGAGTAAATTTGCTCAATTGTATGCTAGTAAAACTGACAATCTAACTGAAATGGATGAATATTTAGAAATAATATAAAATGTCCATATTTACAGAAGAGGAAAAAGATTGTTTATATAACTATCTTAGAAAAAAAAAGTACTAGAAGGCACCATCAATGAACTCCTTAATAAAAAAAATACCAAGAACTACATGGATTTAAAATTGAAATCTACCAAACATTTAAGAAACAATTAATCCCAGAACTATTTGAAAAAATAGTACAATCAGGAGTACTACTAAACTCCTTTTATGACAAAAATGTGGTTTTGGTATCTAAACCAGGGAGAATTAAAACAGAGAAAGAAACCTGTAGACCAAATTTTCTAAAGAATACTGATTAAAAATTTTAAATAAAATACGATAAATATATCACAAACATTATATATTATGACAGATAGAATTGCAGGGTTGGTCCAATATTAGGAAAACTATCAGTGTAATTACTCATATCAATAGCAAAATCGACAAAAATCATTTAACATATCAATAGATGCTGAAAAAATCTGACAAAAACCAATACTTATTACTATTAAAAACCCTCAAAAACATAGGAATAAATGGAGCCTTTTTAATGATAAGGAGTATCTATCTAAAAGTAAAAGTAACCATTATCTGTAATAGAAATAAACTTGAAGCTTTTCCATTAAGATCAAGGGTGAAACAAAGATGCCCATTATCAATTATCACCAGTATTATTCAATATTGTACTAAAAATGCTAACTATAGCAACAAAAAAGGGAAATAAGGAATTGAAGGAATTAGAATAGGCAATGACCAAACAAATCCATAACTCTTTACAGCTGATATCTTGGTATACTTAAAGAATGCTAGAGAATCCTCTAAAATTTAGTTGAAATAATTAGTTTCAGCAGAGTTTCAAAATATAAAATAAACCTTTATAAATCATTAGCATTTGTATATACTAAAAACAAAACCCAGGAGGAAGAGGTAGAAAGAAAAGTTGCATTTAAAATAACTATTTGGTTGTCTACCATCCAAAACAAACTCTGGGATCATAAGAATACAATTATGAAACACTGTTCACACAAATAAAGACAACTCACATCAAATGAAAAAAATGTTAATTGTTCATAGGTAGGCTGAATAAACATAATAAACATGATGATTCTACCTAAATTAATTTACTTTTTCAGTGCCATAACAATCAAAGTATCAAGGGATAATGTTTTATAGAGCTAGAAAAATAATAATAATAAAATTCATCTGGAAGAACAAATGGTGGAGAATATCAAAAGGATTCAATTAAAACATGTGAAAGAAGGCACTCTAGCATTTTCTGATTTCAAAATATATTACAAAGCAATAATCATTAACAGAACCTGATACTGGGTAAGAAATAAACTAGATAAATGAAACAGATTAAGTACACAATACACAATAGTAAGGTTTGAGAAACTCAAAGACTCAAGCTCTGGGGGTGAGAACTCCCCATTTGACAAAAATTGCTTCCTAAAAGGGCAGTTTGGCAGAAACTAGGCATAAACCACCACCTTACACCCTATCCCAAAATAAGGTCAAAATGAGCACATGATTTAGACATTAAAAGTTTTTCCATAAGCAAATTAGGAGAGATGGAATAGTTTAGCTGTGAGATCTATGGGAAAGGGGAGAGTTTATTACTAACCATAGAAAGGATAGCAGGAAATAAAATGGATAATTTGGATTACATTAAATTGAAAGTTTTGCACATAAAACATTGCAAACAAAATTATAAGGAAAACAGGAAACTGGCAACAAATTTACAACATTTTTATCTATTAAAGGACTTATTTCTCAAATCTATAAAGAACAAAGTCAAATTTATAAAAAAATAAAATAGTCCAAAAATCATCAAAGGATATGAACAAGCAGTTTTCAGAAGAAGAAAGCAAGGATATTAATAGTCACATGAAAAAGTG
Organism: Trichosurus vulpecula; assembly: GCF_011100635.1. Lineage (NCBI taxonomy): Eukaryota > Metazoa > Chordata > Mammalia > Diprotodontia > Phalangeridae > Trichosurus > Trichosurus vulpecula. Next base: position 33,932,621 of record NC_050578.1, read on the forward strand.
CTCTACATCACTTTTGATTAGAGAAGTGCAAATTAAAACAACCCTGAGTTACTACCTCCCACCTATCAGATTGGCTAATGTGACAGAACAAGAAAATGACAGTTGTTGGAAGGGCTATGGAAAAAGCAGAACACTAATACATTTTTGGTGGAGTTGTTGTAACCAGAGTGACTTTTGTTTTCTTTGAGTGACTCAGCTTACCTCATCGAGCCTCGTTGGGCACTGGGGCTTCACTTCCGGGGCAGGAAGCCCAGAAACCATGCCAGGAAGAAGAGAACTTCCTGTGTGATGAGTCATGGGGCTGGCTGAGGGGAGGTGTTGACTCCAGAGCCATGCTCTATTGGGTGTTAACTAGTCTACGCAAGGGGGAGAGGCCAACTCAAGAACCAATTGGCCCTGGTCATTCAGGATGCGCTTGATGATGTCAAAAACTCTATAAGAGGGGAGAAGACAGCTTGAAGAGCTCTCTTTCCTTTTCCGGTTGGTATGGGAGCAGCGGGGAGCGTGACTCTGGGCCAGCCCTTGCTCTTGGGCCGAGCCCAGATGTTGGTAACTATGAATTGTATTGGGTCTGTCTGTTGATATTCGTAATTTGTTTGTATTTTGGTTTTGAGGTTCGGGGTGCTGGTTTGTTTTGCCCCAAACTAAATGAATGTTCTGAACTCAAGGGTGCTGACTGTTTGTTCCCCTGAACTAGCTGACTGTAATCTGTATTTGGCCTGTCTGTTGATGCTTGTCTGTATGCTCCCCTGAACTAACTGAATGCTGGTGTTTTTTTCCCCTGAACTAAATGAATGTTGTCTATATGCCAACTGAATGCTAGATTAAAGTGAGCTGGTCAACCCCTTCACCATGCTTTCCTTGTTTAAGAAGATAAAAAGAACCTGTGCTTTCCTGGTGTCCCGGCAGCCTACTGGGTGCTGGCAGCCTCCTGGGTGCTGGCTGGGGGGGGAGGGGATCTTATGCCCCCACAGAAGCTGCAGCCGATTGTTAAAACAGTTGTGAAGCAGTCCAAACTTTCTGGAGGGCAAGTTGGAAGTACGACCAAAGAGCTATAAAAATGCAGACCTTTTCACCTAGCAATAGCACTATTAGGATTGTATACCAAAAACATCAAAGAAAAGGGGGTGGGGAAGGACCTTTTTGTACAAAAAAGAAAAAAATACGAAAGTACAAAAAAAAGTTCTTCCTGTGATGGCAAAAACCTTTGAAATCAAGATACTCCTCATCAGTTGGTGAATGTCTGAACAAGTTCTGCTATACAATTGTGATGGAATTGTGTTTGTCCTTCATTGTTGAAGAGGACCACCACATCAGGGAAATGATGACATGACTTGCAGTTGACTTTGATTTCAGTGAGGGAGGGTGGTGCAAGGTCACCAACCTCACTTTCTCCTCCAGAGCCATCTCCTCCAGAGTCATGTGACAAGATATTCATCTGGATGACTGGAGAAGACCCAAGATGCAATGGGAAACCCTGGTACTTTTAGGCTCACGCCTTTTCAGGTCTTCACTTAGATTGAGGCAATGCCCGTTCAGTGATGGAATACAATTGTGCTATAATAAATGTTAAGATGCATGGTTTCAGAAAAAAACCAGGAAAAATTCTGTGAACTTAAGCAAAGTGAATGGAATAGAACCAGATCATTGTGTTTAGTAACAGCAATTGTTTAAAGGATGGTCAACTATGAAAGACAACTACTCTGATTAGGACAATGATCCAAGGTATTTCCTAAGGACCTGTGATGGAAAATTCTATCCACCATCAGAGAAAGAAGTGATGAACTCTAAATGCAAATTGAAGTATATTTTTTTTAAAACTTTCTTTATTTTTCATGCTTTATTTTGTGGCGTTTTTTGTGGCATAGCTAATGTAGAAATATTATTTTTTAAGACATCACTTGCCTAATTGATATCAAATTGCTTACTCATAAGAGAAAATTTAGTACCTTAAATTTAAAAAAATATTATTATAAGTTTTACATACAATTTAATGTAACAAATAAAAATAATATTAACAAAAACAATTGTTACATTAATTTCATTATAAATCCCAGATCAAAAATTGACAGGTAGTGGAATAAAATGGGGTATCATGAGCCTAAGTATTTGGCATCATGGCGGATGCCAAAAAGAAAAAAAAGAAGGCTGGCAAAAATTACTAAGGTGGATGGCAGGAAGCCACCTTTTATGGGTGGCTTGATGCTGCCTAGATATAATGGGCTACTTGAGTTTTCACTTACTAAATGCAAAAGCAATCAGACTTTTCCCAGTTCTTCCCTTTTGTGATACCAAGACTATCAAGTCTCCCCTTTGTTTGAATTGGCGGGAAACCTTTTGCTGTCTTTGTCTTGGAGTTTTTCTCAGCTATTACTCAGCATTGAGGCAATCAGGAGTCACTGACTTGTGTATGATGTGATACTGGGGATGGGGAACTTTCACACATCCAGCCTTGGTGAGATCAGAGCCCTCAGGGCTCCAAACTGGATGTAATTGAAGGGAGCTTAGTGTTCGACTTTTGGGGCACACTCATGGAAAGAGTGTTGAGACTCCGGGCAAGCTGTAAATGCCCCCTGGCTTTGTAACCCACATAGATTTTGATGATTGTCTGGTAACTATGAATTGTGATTTGAATCAAACAAGGTCTGTCTGGTAATGATTGTAATTTGTTTATATTTGTTCTGAAGTTCAGGGGGCTGATGTTTTCCCCCAGAGTTAAGTGAATGATATATGCACCTTTGATTAAACTGAGATTGTATTTGCCTTGAAGTTCAGGGGGGCTGATCTTTTCCCCTTGAACTAAGTGATTGATATATGTATATTTAATTAAACTGAGATTGTTAACCCCTTAAAGTTGCTTTTCTTAGAAAACCAGAGACCTTCAAATAATACCTGGGTGCCATTTGTCAGATACATTATATTGAGGATTCTTTTAAGGAATGGGTTGAAATAGATTGCTGCTGAGGTTCTTTCCATTCTGAAGTTCTTTAATTTAATAAAAGTCATGTGAATTCCTACTTTGGACGGTAAAGAATTTCCCAAAATATTTCACTTTGTTTTTCTTTTCTCCCATGGTAGCATGAGTATCCCACATAATTTTCATATGAAATGATGACAATCTATAAAATTTGGATGATATAATGAAAGTACAAATTTTACCAGTCATTTTAATGACTAGTTCATATAATTCAAGCATTCCTGTATATGCTGCTTATTGTTGCAGATTCTTTCCAATATAGATTTTTATAATGGTAGTTAAAGTATAAGGGATCTTTTCTGATTTTGTTTTAGTTGGGGGACAAAAAATTAAAGTCCCATAGGAGAAGATAATTTAATTGTTTCATCCCTTAATATCAGTACATAGGGTGCTGATACAATTCAGGTTGTGCTGTCAAGCATGTCTACCCTCCTGTCATTTCTGATTAGCGGTGGACCACCCACAGAGCAACAGCTGTCGCCATTAAGCAGTTCAGCTGTGCTAAGAGGCATATCTCCCATCAGGGGTCTCCACCTATCAGTGGGGTAACAATGCTTGCCCATGTCCATGACAGCAGGAATGAGAAGAAGTGGATAGGTACTATCTTTCCTGGTTAATGTCAGTTCATTTCCAGCCACTGGGTTTCCCTTAGGCTTTTTGGTGAAGTTGCATTGAAACTAGATTTCTGCTGGAGGTAATGCTGGGCAAGCAATAGAACTGGATGAGATGCCACTTCATTAGCTTTAGGGGTTCTTCCCCTCTTTGTCCTATTGAGTTTTTTCTGTAAGAGGAAAAAGTGTTAATAGGGAAAGTGTGAGTAAGTTATCCATATGGGTACAACTCCAGGAGAAGTAAATGTCTCATGGTTTTTTAAATATCCATTATTACTAAAGCATTTTTAAGAGGGTGACTCTTTATAATAAAGACAGAAGACAGAAGAAAGCCATGATATTGGAGAAAAAGAGAAGAGCATTGTGACTGGAGTGATTTGGAATGTGATAAGGAATATGATGTGGGAAGAAGTGAGATAGGAAAGAAGAAAATCTCTTGAAAACAATTGTATGAAATTGTTAACTGGAGGGTGGCAAAGTAGCAGGGAAAAGGCAGGGACTTGCCTGACTTCTCCCCTAAACCCCTCTATAGACCATTAAATAATTCCATAAAACAAATTCTGGAGAAGAAGAACCCAAAAAAGGATAGAGCGAAACAATTTTTTTAGCTCAAGACAACTTGGAAATTCAGCAGGAAAAGTCTAGTGAAAGTGGAATGGAGTTCAGTTCAGCTTATGCCAGCACAGACCAGGCCCCAGAAAATCAGGAATAGGGCATAGGAATGAATGAATGAGCAGCAGGAGCAGAGGTTGCTTCTGAAGCTCTCAGCCCACAGATAGTAAGGTGCCAAACAACGGTCAGAAAGAGACTACAGAGGTCTCTTTGCCCACATTTGCATCCAGGTCCAAGTCTTGGGTGACAGGGCTAGAAGGATCATTAGAACACCAAGGCTTTTGGCTTCAGTGGAGCGGGGTCCTTTACCAGAGTTCGGGGCAGAAAAGAATGTTTGTGGTCACTCACAGACCAGAACACAAGCAATGAGAGTAGCAAACACACTTCTCATTATATTATACTGCCTTGGAAGAAATGAAAACTTATAGGTCCCTAGAAGTATCTCAGAAAATAGCTACACAAAACACCTGAAGCTTGGGATAGGACTGCCTCCATCTTGGAAGCAGAGCCCCACTTTGGAAAAGAGTTAATAGCCATTCTTCCCTAAAGAATTATATTAAATGAAATAGTGTATATTCATGAAAAGTCCAATGAGAATTTGACTTCCAATTACAAGACTCAAGAGAAGCGTTAAAAGGTAAACAGGAAGGGAAATCTAAGGGATTTTATAAGATTAAACTGTTTACATTCCTACATGGGAATTCATAAGAGCACTCTCATTATTAGTGCAGTTAGAGGGTGTATATATAGACAGAGGGCACATATGTGAGTTGAATATGATGGGATGGTATCTAAAAAATAAAATTAAGGGGTGAGAAAGAGGAATAGATTGAGGAAAAAAGGAAAATAGTGAGGTAGAGTGGGGTAAATTATATCACATATAAAAGCAAGAAAGACCTTTTACATGGAGGTGAAGAGGGGGGAGGTGGCAGGGGGAACTTAAACATTATTGTCATTGAAATGGGCTCAAGGAGGAAATAATAGACACACTTAATTAGGTTTAGAAATGTGTCATCCTAGAGAAAAGTAGGAAGGGATGGGAGAAGGGATATATTCATAGAAAGAATGGTAGATTGGAGGAGACAGTAGTCAGAAACAAAACACTTTAAAGGAGAAACAGGGTGAAAAGAAGAGAGAATAGAATAAGCAAGAGGGAAAAAAAGGATGGTGGCAGATACACTTAGCAATCTTAATTGTGAAAAAATTTTTCAAGCAAGTTTCTCTGACAAAGGCTTCATCTTTCAAATATGTAGAGAAATGAGTCAAACTTAAAAAAAATAAAAGCCATTGTTCAATTGACAAGTGGTTAAAAAAGATGTGGTCAGTTTTCAGATTAAGTAATCAAAGCTACCTGTAGCCATATGAAGAGTGCTCTAAACCACTGTTGATTGGAGAAATGCAAGTTAAAATAATTCTGAAGGGCAGAGCCAAGATGGAGGCTGGAAAGCAGAGACTTGCTTAAGCTCTCCTCCAGTTCCCACCACCACCTGTAAAAAAATGGCTCTGAACAAATCCTAGAGCTGCAGAACCCATGAAATAGCAAAGGGAAGCAGGGCTCCAGCCCAGGAAAGCCTGGATGGTCCCTGGGAAGAGTGTATCGCATGGAGCTGGGAGTGGAGCAGAGCACAGCTCAGCATGGGCCATGCCAGAACAAACCAGACCAGGAGCTGGGTGGAACAGGCAGTAGGGCCCTGAATCAATTAGCTGTGGCAGTTAGTTACCAGACTTCTCAACCCACAAACACCAAAGACAACAGAGCAGGTTAGTGGGAAAAACTGTGGGATCAGAGTGAAAGAAGTGCATGGTAGGCCCGAGCCCCAGGGGCTGCTTCCAGAGTTACAGCTATGGTTGTTTCGGGCCCCAGGCCCAGCCTGTGGGAGAAATTAAGTGGCGGATCAGAGTGGGAGTGCAGAGCCTGCTTGGATCAGGGTCACTGTCCAGGTTGGTGGTTTTTGGGGGAGGAAGAGAGCTGGTGTGGAAGAGCTTGCTGTGTAGAAGTAGCTCTGAAAACAGCAGTGCAGCCCCTAAAGCTTGGGACAGAGTACTCTCTACTCTACAAGCAGTCATACACTGACAAAAAGCTCAAGGGTCAAGTAGTTGGCTGGGAATATGGCCAGGCAGTGAAAATGGACTCAGATTCAGACTCAGACTTTGTAATCTTTTTTTGGTGACAAAGAAGATCCAAACATACAGCCAGAAGAAGTCAAACAAAGTCAAAGAGCCTACATCAAAAGCTGCCAAAAAGAAATATGAATTGGTCTCAGGCCATGGAAGAGCTCAAAAAGGATTTGGAAAATCAAGTAAGAGAAGTAGAGGAAAAATTGGGAAAAGAAGTGAGAGTGATGCAAGAAAATCATGAAAAACAAGTCAATGACTTGCTAAAGGAGACCCAAAAAATAATGAAGAAAATAACACCTTAAAAAATAGACTAACTCAAATAACAAAAAAGCTCCAAAAAGCCAATGAGGAGAAGAATGCCTTGAAAGGTAGAATTAGGCAAATGGAACAGGAGGTCCAAGAGACCACTGAAGAAAATACTACCTTAAAAATTAGACTGGAACAAGTGGAAGTTAGTGACTTTATAAGAAAGCAAGATATTATGAAACAGAACCAAAGGAATGAAAAAATGGAAGACAATGTGAAATATCTCATTGGAAAAACCATTGACCTGGAGAATAGATCCAGGAGAGATAATTTAAAAATTATTGGACTACCTAAAAGCCATGATCTAAAAAAGAGCCTAGACATCATCTTTCAAGAAATTATCAAGGAAAGCTGCCTTGATATTCTAGAGGCAGAGGGTAAAATAGAAATTGAAAGAATCACCCTATCACCTCTTGAAAAAGGTCCCCAAAAGAAAACTCCTAGGAATATTGCTGCCAAATTCCAGAATCCCCCGGTCAAGGAGTAAACACTGCAAGCAGCCAGAAGGAAACAATTTGGGCATTGTGGAAACACAATTAGGATAACACAAGATCTAGCAGCTTCTACATTAAGGGACCAAAGGGCTTGGAATATGATATTCCAAAGGTCAAAGGAGTTAGGATTAAAACCAAGAATCACCCAAGGCAAAATAGGGATTTTCAATAAAATAGAGGACTTTCAAGCTTTCTCAGTGAAAAGACCAGAACTGAATATAAAAAATTTGACTTTCAATCACAAGAATCAAGAGAAGCATGAAAAAGGTGAACAAGAAAGAGAAATCATAAGGGACTGACTAAAGTTGAACTGTTTTGCTTACATTCCTACATGGAAAGATGATGGGTATAATTCACGAGACCTTTCTCAGTATTAGGGTAGTTGAAGGGAATATACATACATATATATATATATATATATGTATGTATATTCCCTTCATTTGTCAATATATATATATTGGCAAAGGGCACAGGGTGAGTTGAATATGAAGGAGGATATCTAAAAAGTAAAAAAAAAAGTAAGGGATGAGAGAGGAATATATTGAGAGAGGGAGAAAGGGAGAGATAGAATGTGGTAAATTATCTCACATAAAAGTGACAAGAAAAAGCAGTTCTGTAGGAATGGAAGAGGGGGCAGGTGAGGGGGAATGAGTGAATCTTGCTCTCAGCGCATTTGACCTGAGGAGGGAATAACATACATATGCAACTGTGTATCTTACCCCAGAGGAAAGAAGGAGGAAGGAGATAAAAAAGGGGTTATGACAGAAGGGAGGGCAGATGGCAGAGCAGGTAATCAAAAGCAAACACTTTTGAAAAGGGACAGGGTCAAGGAAGAAAATTGAATAAAGGGGGTTAGGATAAGAGGGAGTGAAATATAGTTAGTTTTTCACAACATGACTATTTATGGGAGTGTTTTGCATAATGATACACATGTGGTATATGTTGAATTGCATGCCATCTTAGAAAGAGTGGGTGGGGAGGGAAGAGGGGAGAGAAGTTGGAATTCAAAGTTTTAAAAGCAGATGCTCAAAAATAAAGTTGTTTTTGCATGCAACTGGGAAATAAGATATACAGGCAATGGGTATAGACATCTATCTTGCCCTACAAGAAAGTAAGGGAGAAAGGGATGGGGGTGGAGGGGGAGTGGGGTGACAGAAGGGAGGGCTTATTGGGGAATGGGATAATCAGAATATATGTCATCTTGGAGTGGGAGGAGGATAGAAATGGGGAGAAATTTGCTACTCAAAATCTTGTGGAAATCAATGCTGAAAACTAAAAAAAATATTAAATAATAAAGTATAGAATTCAAAAAAATTTAAAAAATAAAAGTAAAAAATAAAATAATTCTGAAGTACTACCTCACACCTATTAGATTGGCTAATAGAACAATAAAGGGAAATGACAAATATTGGAGGGGATGTGGGAAAATTGAGACACTAGTGGTGTTTGGTTGGTTGGTTGGTGCACTTCTAAATTGATTCAACCATTATTTCAATCAATTTGGAGCAATTCCCAAAGGTTTTTAAAACGCTTTGATTTAGCATAACACAACTAGGTCTGTATCCCAAAAGTGATTTAAAAATGGAAAAGTTTCAATATGTACAAAAATATTTATAGCAGCTCTTTTCTAGTGGTAAAGAATTGGAAATCAAGGGTATGCCCAACAATTGAGGAATATCTCAACAAGGTGTGGGGCATGATTGTGGTAGAGCACTATTGAGGTATAAGAAATGATGTACTGGATGCTCTCAGATAAATCCTAGAAAGATTTGCATGTACTGACACAAAGTGAAGTGAGTAGAACCAGGAGAAAATTGTACACAGTGACAGCAATATTGCAAGATGATCAATTTCACATACCCTAGCTATTCTTAGCAATTCAACGAGCCAAGACAACTCTGAAGGACTTATAAAGAACACTATCCAGGTACAAGAAACCATAATAGATCAAAGCATACATTTCTTTTCTTTTTTTCTTGTGCTTCTTATTTCATCTGTGTTTTCTTTTACAACATGACTAATGCGGATATACTATATCAAAATTTTTCCCTTCTCAATGAATGGAGTGGGAGAGTATTTGGAGTTCAATTTTCAAAGAAATGTTTAGAATTATTTTACCTGTAATTGATGACAAATAAAATATTGAAAACAAATCTTAAAAATAGAAAAAGTTGTAGACCCTCTAAACCAAATTTATAGTAGGTTAATATGTTAGGAAATAAAACATTCATTAAGTTGATATTTATTTGTTAATACTCTCCCTCAAACAAATGATAGCTTTGAAAGGACTTATGATTCAGTACTCAATCTGTGTACACGTTATATGATGTCTCTCTGTATCCAGATTGCTTTAAGAATCTGTTATATATATATATATATATATATATATATATATATATATATATATATATATATATATATAATTCAGCATATTAGTAAAAATGTAGTTTAGAGAAAATATTTTTGTCTTGCTGTTTTAATAATCCGGCTAGCAGCTCCTGTGGGGGCATAAGATCCGCCCACAGCCAGCACCGAGGAGGCTGCTGGCACGCCGGGAAAGCACAGGTTCTTTTTATCTCCTTAAACAAGGAAAGCATGGTGAAGGGGTTGACCAACTTACTTTAATCCAGCATTCAGTTAACATAGAGACAACATTCATTTAGTTCAGGGGAAAACCGCCAGCATTCAGTTAGCATTCAGTTAGTTCAGGGGAGCATATAGACAAGCATCAAGAGACAGACCAAATACAGATTCACTTACTTACTTCTGGGGAAAAAGCCAGCACCCTGAGGTTCAGAACATTCGTTTAGTTTGGAGGAAAGAAACCAGCACCCCGAACTTCAAACAAAATATAAACAAATTACAAATATCAACGGACAGACCCAATACAATTCATAGTTACCAAAATCTGGGCTCAGCCCAGAGTCACGCTTGCCATTGCTTCTGCGCCAACCGGAAAAGGAAAGAGAAATCTTCAAGCCGTCTTCTCCCCTCTTATAGAGTTTTGACATCATCAAGTGCTGCTTGAATGACCAGGGCCGATTGGTTCTTGAGTTGGCCCCTTCCCCTAGGTTAATACCCAATAGGGCGTGGCTCTGGAGTCAACACCTCCCCTCAGCCAGCCCCATGACTCATCACACAGGAAGTTCTCTGCTCACAGGCATGGGTCTCTGGGCTTCCTGCCCCGGAAGAGGAGCACCAGGCCCAGCATGCAATGAGATAAACTGAGCCACCCAAAGAAAACAAAGGCCATTCTGGCCACACTTGCTCTTCTGCTGTGTATTGGGGATCAAGATGGGCTCCTAGCACTTATTCAACCAAGTGTCCTTGAAGAATTTGGCCTTCGTTTCCTTTGATTAATTTGGTGTCTTTGATTGAGTTTTACTAAGTGCTAAGCTCCAGGCACAAACCCCTATCTATTAGGTGCTAAGCCTATGTGGGTATGAATTGGTAACTAATGCAGAGCTCCAGGTGGGGCCAATGAAGGAAGGTGCTAACTCCAGAGCCAATAGTAAGAGCTTAAGTTCTTAAGAGTGCATAAAAAGGGAAGACAGAGCTATTTGCTTAGGGCTCTCACTCTTGGTGGAGTGCTGATGTGGAGACTCCTGGCAGGTGTAGTTAAGAGCCCTCCAGCTTGCTGGGATATTTGGGCTTGGTTAAACTCTGCTAAGTATGAATTGGGATGTGAATCAGACAAGGTCTGTCTGTTGATGTTTGTAATTTGTTTGTATCTGCTCTGAAATTCAGAGTGCTGGCTTTTTCATCCCAAACTAAGTGAATGATATTTGTATGCTGGATTAAAGTGAGATTGTTAACCCATTAACGTTGTTTTCCTGGGCTTGCAGCATTCCATGAGCTGGTTGTTGTTGGTTTTACACCCCCACAGCAGCTGCTAGCCGAATTGTTGCAACATGCTGTCAAAGTTGGAGTGAAGTTGTAATATAAACATCATATTAGGCTTCTCATTGTGTGTGTATGTGTGTGTGTGAGAGAGAGAGAAAGAGACAGACAGACAGACAGAGAATATACACACACACACAATTGATACTGTTAATGCAAAGAAAAGAAAAACTTTTTATAAAATTTTGATGGATTAAAGTGAATGCATGAAAATGGATAAGCACACATTTGAATTGAGGACTCCGTAGTCCCATGAGTTTGTTAATTATGGAATTGATTGAATCAAATTGATTGATTAAAGCATTGATTATGTACAAGGAATCAAGCTGGGGACTTACAGTGCCAAGATGGTGGAATGAGGCAGGAACTCCCTCAAACTCACCCAAATTCTCTTCCAGATAACTTGAAAACTATCTCAGAATATATTTAGGACAAGGGGAGCAGCTTACCAGCTAAGTAGGAAATGCCTGTCTCACTGGGGTGGGAGGGGAGGAGAACCAAAATTAGCAGTAGCAGGCCCCACAGCAGGGTGTCTGAAGGAAGGCTGTGAGCCGAAGAGCAACCCAGCAGCAAGGCACCACCCTCCTATAAACCCCCAGCCCTTGAGGCAAGCAAGCAATCTTTGTGGTACAGGGTGGCCCCAGCAAAGGCCACCAGCAAGACCTCTCCCCCATTGCTCATTAGTAGTCAGGTCTTTTCTCTAGGGCCAGTCTTTAGCAAGATTTTGCTCCTGCTTCCAGGCAACAGTTAGACCCCTTCCTTAGGGTTAGCCAACAGTTTCTGTCTCCAAAGCAACCCAGTAGCAAGTTCCCATCCCTGAGGCTGGTTAGCAGTAAAAGACACACCCAGGGAAGGCCAACAGAAAAACTTCACCCCCCAAGTACAAGCTAGCAGGACCCCACCACAACATAAGCCAGAAGCTAAGCCCTGAGGCCCAGTGAAAGCCATCCACAAGGCCCCGAGCCCCGGTCACAAGAAGCTTGGGCAGTGCAGGAGCTCTCACATAAAAATACCAAGCCACAAAATAGGAAGAAAAAATTAGCAAAAAAAAAGGAACCTATTATTGTGTTGACATGAAGGATGAAGGCAAAATATGGACCTTCAATAAAATAGAGCACTTTCAAGCTTTCTCAGTGAAAAGACCACATCTGAATAGAAAATTTGACTTTCAACCACAAGAATCAAGAGAAGCATGAAAAGGTAAACAAGAAAGAGAAATCACAAGGGACTTACTAAAGTTGAACTCTTTTGCTTAAATTCCTACATGGAAAGATGATGTATGTAATTCATGAGACCTCTGTACTAGGGTAGCTGAATGGACTATACATACACATATGTGTGTATATATATATATATATATATATATATATATATATATATACACACACACATACACACACACACAAGCACACACACAGACACACACAGACACACAGACACATACATATATATATGTATAGACAGAGGGCACAGGGTGAGTTGAATACGAAGGGATGATATCTTAAAAAATAAAATCAAATTAAGGGATGAGAGAGGAATATATTGAAAGAGGGAGAAAGGGGAGACAGAATGGGATGAGTAAATTATCTCACATTAAAGTGGCAAGAAAAAGCAGTTCTGTTGGAAGGGAAGAGGGGGCAGGTGAGGGGGAATGAGTGAATCTTGTTCTCATAGGATTTGACCTGAGGAGGGAATAACATACACAAGAGCTAAGAGAAATATAAGGTAAATACCAATGGCCAATTACAAGGCACTCAGCAAGGATAGACCTTTTATGTATATAAAATGTAAAATGGATTTCTAATATTTGCATCTGAAAAAAATATATATGTATGAATTGTCAGACTTTCAGGACTTTGCTAAAAACAAAACAAAACAAAACAACTGAATTCAATAGATTTGACATACAAGAGCCAAGAGAAATATAAGGTATATACCAATGGCTAAATACAAGGCACTCAGTAGGGATAGACCTTTTATGTGTGCAAAATGTAAAATGGATCTCTAAGATTGTTATTAATAGTTAGGTAGCTTATAAGAAAGATTGGGATAGACAGGAATATAACATAACTTCAAAAAGTAAAACCATTCAAGAATAGATAAAAAAGTAATTATCTTATAGAAATGACTTGCAAGAGGAAGAACTAATATAGAGCAATTAGTTGAGGGAGCGAGGCTGTTAGTTCTGGAAACATACTTCCATTGGGAATGGGCTGTAGAGGGAAAAATACATATACATCTAAAAGAGTATAAAAGTCTTCTAAAGTTAGAAAGAAATAAAATTCTAAGGGGATAGAGAGGATGGAGAGGATAAAGGAGGAGCCTTTAGAGGGGAAGGTGAGTGAATAAATTGAAAGGGGGATATAGAAGGGTTGTCAGATATAGGGGAATGAGAGGATGAGGGAGAGATCTTTAGAGGAAAGAAGGAGGGAATTTGTCAAAGGGAAGTACAATAGGCTGTTTAGATTTAGGAGAATGGGAGGATAAGGGAGGGACTGCTGAAGAGGGGATAGGTTAAGTAAAAGGAGAGCAAGGTAGCGGGTATGCATGTATACCATATATATGCACATGTGCATATATACATACATGTATACATGTATGTATATATCAATATCTACACATACATTATCGATGTTTAATTGTAGCCTCAGGGCGGTGGGTAGGGGGAAGGAACAAGGGGAAAAAAGCAAAGTAAAAAATGTACAGCAAGGAACAAAATAAAATCTACAAGGAAGTTAAGAAAAGAGGGATAGCTTTCAATATAATGCACAGTATTTAATGTATAGGTTTTCTTGAAATGTAATTATTGCTATACATTATGAATCTTCTATGTTCTGCTGTGCATATTTTTTCTTTTCTTATTTAATATTTAAGTTTATAATGCTACTTTTTCTTGTCTCATTATGTATTTAAGTTTAATAAAAATATAAAAACAGTTACATGAATCATCATCCCATTTTAAAACATAGTTTACCTTTATTGAGTTCCTTATGATTTCTTATTTACTCTTTCATGTTTACGTTTTTGTGTTTCTCTTGAGTCTTGTGTTTGAATGTAAAATTTCCTATTGCCCTCTGGTTTATTCTTCAGGAATGTTCGAAAGTCCTCCTCAATTTTTTCCCATTCAACACTTATCTCTCCTATTCTTTGAGGAGTTGAAGTTTAAGTTGGGCTTTGATTACCTGGAGGTGGGGAGGAACTACAATTAGCTTTATATTTTTTGTGCTGCTGGTTTTGGAGCTAGTTCTTGGGATCTGCAGGTTTTGGTGCTCCCAAGATAGTGTGATCAGAGAAGAGGTGTAGGTAGGTACTACTCTCCTTTTTTGCACTCTGGTCTTTACCCTACTTCCCTGTCACAAGTATGAGCACTTCTCCTGACCCTGAGACTGTGATATGAAACTGAATATAGGCACTGGAGTTGCCAACAAGTGACAGCAGCACCCAATGCCAACAGAGTCCTTACCAGTCATCCAACTCCCTTACCATCTCTTAACTGAGAACTCTTGAAGTTGCTGCTTCTTCTGTCATTGTCACAGTTACCTTCAAAGACCAAGCCTGGTGCTGCTGACAGACATTGAGCCAACTCCCACTATGGTGTTACAGCCTTCTCCTGCTGAACTAAATTTTCTTAGGCTGGAAAAATGTCTCACTCTGACCTTCTGTTGGCTCTGACTCTCCAAAATTTGATTTGTGTAGTAATTTTAAAGTTGTTTGGATGGGAATGTTGGGAGAGTTCAGCTGCATGGCTGCATCTAACCTTCCATTTTTCCTCTGCCCTTCCAGGAAATTCTTTAAGACTCCAAGTTGCTGTTAAACATTTGTGAAAGAGGTTTTCCCTCTGAGATTTCTCCAAACCAATTAAATTATAGATCTGAATCCTCCTCCATCTCTCTCTTTCCTTTTTCCTCAAAAAAATTATATAAAAAATACAAAGGTTTATTGATTCATACATAGAAGAAATTTATTAGAAATTATTTCATCTAGTCTCTTAATTTTATAGATGACATCCAGAAAGTCAAAGGAGATTCCTGATGCCAGGCTAGTAGTAAGAAACAGGTTGAGAATTTAAATCCAAGAATTCTGATTCCATGCTCATGTTCTGTCAGTTTCACTACACACTGTCTGCTTAATTGTATTTGTTATATAGGTTAACACCTGCATGAAAACTTGGCCTCATATCTTGTCCATTTTCTGTTTTAGGCTGTGATTCAATCTATTTCCACTCAGAACTAGGCATTAGTATATTTAACAATTCTGGCTGAAAGCCTCCTTCCTAGAGAGCTAGGGAAATTTGTGGCTTTATAGAGTGTTCCTGATCAGAAATAGGTCAGGAGTGTCAAATAGATAATGGAAATGCTGGGGTCAGTTCTGGTAACAAAGGGTGCTAACCTGAAGGATCAGAGACAGCAAGCCATCTCAGCATGAGAAATAGACAGTGGAGCCACAGAGCAGAGTTTGAGGAGCAAGGAAAAAGAATGATATTTGGAGTGGGTGTGCGGTATTAGGTTGAACACTTATATAGCAAAATAACTATGAGTTCCTCAAAGAGATCTTATAATTGAATGTCCTTGGTTTCTGGTAAGTGTGAACTTGTTCTTATACTAACTTGTGTCAGCGTAACATTCTATCCCCTTTCCAGACTTTCCTAATAGCAGTTTGACTCCTAGCCTGAGTGGCAAACTTATTCCCTAAGGAACTTATTGCCTCTAAGACAGCCAAATATTTTAGAGTTTTATGAATTACAAGTCTTTCAAATTCATGCTTTTTTTCTGGGAAAACCATCATCGTATTAGTACCTACCAGTCCATAAAATATTGGAACTAATACATAGAAAAGTGAGATGTCCAAATTGCTTATTTTGCGTCTATCCATATGATTGAATAGAGGTATTCATAATGATTTGGAAGTAAAATACCAACACAAAAACTAACATTTGTCTTCTTTAGCTCAAGAAAACTGAAGTCCACTCTGTATACAACTGTGGTTGGTTTAGTGTTCAGGTAAAAAACAAAAGAAAAATAAGAAACACTGAGTTATATTTTCTTTATCTTTTCCCATTCTTTTTATCTCAAACCTTAGGCAAAAATAGGCTTTTGATTGAGATTTACTTACAACACACCATCACTAGGGAAATAGAAAAGTTTATTTGGAATGACCTTTTACTACCAAAGTTTAGTCTATTGCTGTTCACTGTGCCCTGCTTTCTTAACCTTGTGACATGTCCCTTTTAGTCCTAAAAGAAGGCTCCCTACAGAAAGAAAAAGCCACAGAAGACAGATAAAAATGTTCATACTTGCAGATGTATTATGCTCTCCTTGTGAGGAGATGAGATGTACAAATCTTTAACAGTTTAGAGGCTTGCTTTTCCATTACAAGATAGCAATCATAGTTATACTATATTTTAAAAGGCTAATAGGATTCCATTTACTTTAAAGATAAGCTTTTCCCCCATTAATATATACATGTGTGTATCCAAAATCAAAGAAATCACCTACAAAAAATTAAGTAGTACTCTCCTCTCTTCTTCTTTCTTAATTCTGAAAGAAGTTAATATTTCCCATTATGTAGAAATCAATTTAATCTAACTAGTTGGATTTTTCTAGTGGCTACCTAAAATTCATATTAATAATTTAAATAGGAAAATGGTTAAGATATATATGTATTTGGTATACTTGTATTCTACATATGGGGCGAGGGATGAGCAGACCCCTGCAGTACATTCCATCACACAGAGCTTTGTCCACTCATGTTTTCTCTGGGATGGGTTGCTTAATCCAACTGTTCCTCATATTAACAGCTCTAGAATCCTAAGGAAAGACCATATCCATGCAATTTCAACTCAAAATCATTAAGGGTCCTAGGAATAAAACTATTGTTCAGGCAGATAAATGCTCTCTACTCGGCAACACAGCTCCTAAATTCCTACTGATGTATTTCTTCTCTTCACAAACTCAGTCATTCACCATGATATCATCATTAACTCTTAAATGCAAAATATATACTTTGTAATAAAGCAAAAACAACATCATTAACTACTATACATTTAGTATAAGGTAAAAGCAGGAATTATCAAAATATCATGGTCCATAATTCATAAACTTACTGATACACATCAATTCACACAGTATCTAAAAATTCAGCATGCACTTACAGAAAAAGCTCCTAAATGGCACAGTGGATAGACTCCATGGTATCAATTCAGGGAGGCCTGAGTTCAAATTCAGGATCAGGAACTTCCTAGTTCGTGACCATCATCAAGTCTTGAAACTGTTTGCCTCAGTTTCCTCATCTGTAAAATGAGCTGGAGAAGAAAATGACAAACCACTCTAGTATCTGTGTTAAGAAAACCCCACGGGGTGATCCTGAAGAGTCAAACATGACTGAAACAGCGGAACAATAAAAGCAAGTAGAAACTTAGACTATATTTGTGTCAGTATCCATCAATCCATAAATCGTCATCCATAAAGTGAGGATTATATTAGCACCTACCTCAGGTGTGTTGTTTTTATAAGTACCAAATCAAATACTAACTTTAGGGTGCTTAGCACATTGCCAGACGCAAAGTGCTACATAAATGTTGTTATTGTTTTTTTTATGCTATATACCTTTATTGTTTAGCTTAATAATATTCTAATAGGTTTTACCCATCATTGTCATTGTAACTTTAATGGTAAAACTGAGTCAAGTATTTATTTATTTATTAGTAATTTTCTATTTATTTAATATTTTTAGTTTTCAGCATTGATTTACACTAGAGTTTGAATTACAAATTTTCTCCACATTTCTACCCTCTCCCTCCCACTCCAACATGGCATATATTCTGATTGCCCCATTCCCCAGTCAGCCCTCCCTTCTGTCACCTCACTCCCCCCATCCCCTTTTCCCTTACTTTCTTGTAGGGCAAGATAGATTTCTATGCCCCTTTGCCTGTATGTCTTATTCACCAGTTGCACACAAAAACAAGTTGTTTTTTTTTTGTTTTAACATCTGCTTTTAAAATTTTGAGTTCCAAATTCTCTCCCCTCTTCTCTCCCCACCCACCTTCCCTAAGAAGGCAAGCAATTCAACATAGGCCACACATGTATCATTATGCAAAACCCTTCCACAATATTCATGTTGTGAAAGACTAACTACATTTTGATCCCTCCTCTCCTGTCCCCCTTTATTCAGTTTTCTCCCTTGACCCTTTCCCTTTTCCAAAGTGTTTGCTTTTGATTACCTCCTCCTCCTACCTGCCCTCCCTTCTATCATCCCCACTTTTTATCACCTTCCTCCTTCTTTCCTCTGGGGTAAGATATCCAATTGAGTGTGTATGTTATTCTCTCCTCAAGCCAAATCCGATGAGAGCAAGATTCACTCATTCCCCCTCACCTGCCCGCTCTTCTCTTCCAACAGAACTGCTTTTTCTTGCCACTTTTATGTGAGATAATTTACCTCATTCTATCTCCCCCTTTCTCCCTCTCTCCATATATTCCTCTCTCATCCCTCAATTTGATTTTTTTATACATCATCCCTTCATATTCAACTTGCCCTGTGCCCTCTCTCTACACACACACACACACACATATATATGTATATATATATATATATATGTGTATGTGTATGTGTGTGTGTATAATATATGTATATAGTATATATATATATGTGTGTATATATATATATATGTGTGTATATATATGTATATATATATATATATATATATATATATATATATATATATACACACTTATGTATGTATATTCCCTTCAGCTAACCTAATACTGAGGTCTCATGAATCACACACATCATTTTTCCAATTTGGAATATAAACACAACAGTTCATCTGTGGCAGCTAGGTAGCACAGTGAGTAGAGCATCGGCCTTCGAGTCAGGAGGACCTGATTTCAAATCCAGCCTCAGTCACTTGACACACTAATTAAATGTATGACCTTGAGCAAGTCACTTAACCCCAATTGCCCTGCCACTTTTAAACACCAAATAAAACCAGTTCAACTTTAGTAAGTCCCTTATGATTTTTCTTTCTTGTTTCCCTTTTTGTGCTTCTCTTGATTCTTGTGTTTGAAAGTCAAATTTTTTATTCAGTTCTGGTCTTTTCACTGAGAAAGCTTGAAAGTCCTCTATTTTATTTAAAATCCATATTTTGCCTTGGAGCATGATACTCAGTCTTGCTGGGTAGGTGATTCTTGGTTTTAATCCTAGCTCCATTGACCTCCGGAATATCATATTACAAGCCCTTTATCCCTTAATGTAGAAGTTGCTAGACCTTGTATTAACCTGATTGTGCTTCCACAATACTCAAAGTGTTTCTTTCTGGCCGCTTGCTGTATTTTCTCTTTGATCTGGGAGCTCTGGAATTTGGCAACAATATTTCTAGGAGTTTTCTTTTTGGGAACTTTTTCAGGAGGTAATCTGTGGATTCTTTCAATTTCTATTTTACCCTCTGGTTATAGAATATCAGGGCAGTTCTCATTGACAATTTGTTGAAAGATGATATCTAGGCTCTTTTTTGATCATGGCTTTCAGGTAGTCCAATAATTTTTATATTATCTCTCCTGGATCTATTTTCCAGGTCAGTGGTATTTCCAAGGAGATATTTCACATTGTCTTCCATTTTTTCATTCCTTTGGTTCTGTTTTATAATATCTTGATTTCTCGTAAAGTCACTAGCTTCCACTTGCTGCAATCTAATTTTTAAGGTAGTATTTTCTTCAGGGGTCTTTTGGACCTCCTTTTCCATTTGGCTAATTCTGCCTTTCAAGGCATTCTTCTCGTCATTGACTTTTTGGAGTTCTTTTGCCATTTCAATTCATCTATTTTTTAAGGTGTTACTTTCTTTAGTATTTTTTTGTGTCTCCTTTAGCAACTCATTGACTTGTTTTTCATGGTTTTCTCACATCACTCTCATTTCTCTTCCCAATTTTTCCTCTACTTTTCTTATTTGCTTTTCCAAATCCTTTTTGAGCTCTTCCATGGCCTGAAACCAATTCATATTTTTTCTTGGTGGCTTTTGTTGTAGGCTTTTTGACTTTGTTGATTTCTTCTGGCTGTATGTTTTTGTCTTCTCTTTCCCCAAAAAAAGATTCCAAAGTCTGAGTCTGAATCTGAGAGTTTTTTCACTGCCTGTTCATGTTCTCAGCCAACTACTTGACCCTTGAGCTTTTTGTGAGGGTATGACTTCTTGTAGAGTAGAGAGTACTTTGTCCCAAGCTTGAGGGTCTGTGCTGCTGTTTTCAGAGCTACTTCTACACAGCAACCTTTGCCACACCAGTGCTCCTGCTGCCCCAAGAACCACCAACCAGGGTTGCAGCCCAGATCCAGGCAGGGCAAAGCAGGCTTTGCACTCCCACTCTGATCTGCCACTTAATTCCTCCCACCAGGTGGGCCTGGGGCTCTAAGTAACTGTAGCTGTAGCTCTGAAGCAGGCTCAGTGCTACACCACCTTTGCCGCCCCTGGGTGGGTGGCCAACTGCCAACTCCTTTCAGTCTCTCCCAGCAACTTTTCCCACTAACCTGCTCGTTGTCTTTGGTGTTTGTGGGCTGAGATGTCTGGTAACTGCCACAGCTCAGTGATTCAGGGCCTCACAGCCTGTTCCACCTGGCTCCTGGTCTCCCTTGGTCCTTGTGCGGCCAACCCTGGGCTGTGCTGTGCTCCCAGCTCCGTGGGATAGACCCTTCCCAATGACAATCCAGGTTGTCCTGGGCTGGAGCACTGCTTCCCTCTGTTATTTCGTGGGTTCTGCAGCTCTAGAATTTATTCAGAGTCATTTTTATAGGTGTTTGGAGGGACCTGGAGGAGAGCTTATGCAAGTCCCTGCTTTCCAGCTGCCATCTTAACACCACACCCCTTTTGTTATTGTTGATGGCGATCATGACAATTTTGTTTCGAAGCACCTCACATCTCTCTAGGTACCGTTGTTTTTCATGCCTTTAGGGATAATCAATATAGGAAGCTGATTCTCTACTAACATCTCCCCTCCCTCTACCACTCCTGACTGGTCTCCTACTATACTCAGTTTCTTACTCAATAGATTTTAGGAGAACAACTTCTTCTAAGAGAGGAATATTCCTCACAACAAAATTCTTCAATTAGTTTTCCAGGGAATGCAAGGAAAAAAAATAACACTTCATAAGTTTTCACTTTAGGATACTTTTCTTTGTGTGTGTGTGTGTGTGTGTGTGTGTGTGTGTTTTGCAGGGGGCAATTGGGGTTAAGTGACTTGCCCAAGGTCAAATGTCTGAGGTCAGATTTGAACTCAGTTCCTCCTGACTCCAGGGCCAGTGCTTAATTCACTGCGCCACCTAGCTGCCCCGGATGCTCTGTTTTCTAATATGTCTCTTCTTGTAGTAAAATACTTTCAATGTCTGTCTTTCTATTCTGCTTTCCTTTCTCAAACCAGAGATGAATAGCAGAGAGGTTTCATTTCTCTCAAACTCTAGATGTTACTAAAGGATTTTAATCAGAATTCAAGTATCTTCTGTCAAGATGTTAAGAGACATCCTGTTTTTCCAGAGCTACGGCCCAGCAAGCAAGCTGTGCCCTGAGCGTGCCATCACAGCCATCCTTTGCCCTCACCCTCTGGATGATCTCAGCCACAATGAAATCCCAGAATCGTTCCTCACCAGCATCAGGTTGTCTCTGAGCGCTGACAAGCACCTGCGGTACCCGTGTTCTGGTCATAAAGACTTGCTACGAACCAAACTTGTTATATTGTTGCTGTTACCCCTCGTTGTCATGGCTACAGCTCACTGCATAGCCATAGTATTGAGATTTTCCCCATCCTGCCTTGCCACCTCCCCACCCCCATCACTAGCGGTAGGGCACCAGCACATATGTCCTTGCTTGCAAGCCATTTTTCTCACTTTGAAATTAAATTTCTAATCGATTGCTGACTCTCCTGTCTTCAGCCTGCTTTGTTTAGCTCTGGCCTCCCGCAGGTTAGAGACCTATTCCAGTTGGATTGACACTTCCAATGTATTTTAGCCTTTTATCAGCCAATAAACAGCCTCCAAAATATAGCATCTGAGATGACTTCTCCTACCAAATGCTTTATATACAACTACTACTTTCTTCTTAATTTTTTATGTTTTTGTTGGGTTCCGTAATAATCTCAGTGGTTCAACTCAGAACCTAAAAGGGCTCACTTAATTAGTTTTTTTCTAAAATGAAGTAAAACTTATGAAATATTGCCTTCTATTAAAGTCATATCAATGGTCCTTATGGGATCATTTTATAATCTCCAAACAGTTATTTGACTTATCGCTTTGCGAGATTTAGAATATTAATTCTGAAAATTATTACACATAAATGAACTTAAGGATGACAATGCTCAGCAGTATCAGTCATTTATCTCCCCTAAGTGATATCCTTTCAGTTCTCTCCCTGGTCCTCTCAGCAGTCTGAGTTTCACATTTGATCAGTATTTTATTTTAATGTGTATGGATTTTCACAGCTTTTTGTGCACACTTTTTTTTGGGGGGGTTGTTTTTGAGAAGGTAGTGTTTTATATCCTTCACAGTTTGATTTAATGTTCTTTTTTTCTTAAAATAGCAGTTCTTTTCTGCCCTCGAAGACCATTTTCTTCCTCATTTAACATCCAAACAGCTCACACAAGAGATAATGTCACTTAGAAACATACATAAGTAATCATACCTATTACATACATACAAAAATGAATCCACACACATATGTAATTTTTAAAGTTATGATTTTGAAGAAAAAATGATTATTTAAGTTATTTGTGTTATGTAATAGTGAGATAGAGGAGAGGGAGAATCAAATATGCCATAACATATTACTAGGATTTCTGAAAATGTAAGGAGAAAGTTTATAACAAGGAGAGACTGATCTCATCCAACAAATAGAACTCTGTCTCCCCAAATCTGCACCATTCACTTCTTAGTGCCCCTGTCTCTGGATCACAATGTTAAATTTCACAATGGAAAATTATCTACTGAGAGGAACCAAGATGAACAACTCAGTTAAGTTCTCCCACCCCTCCCCCTACAAAAAACGTTAAAATAACATATGATATCGTATTCTAGACTAGAATAATGAACTGACATTGGTTCACAAAGTGGGCGATACTGCTCCCTGAAGGATGCTGGAACTATCCAGAAGGGTGGTAGTAACCTCGGATGCGATTGGGAGGCACTGATTAAAAATAAGGGGGTGGTGGAAACATAAGCAAAGAAGAAAAGATAAGAAAATTAAAAAACAAACATTTCTTACATGTTTCCTCTGTTGTATAACAGAGTTAAAGTCATAGTGATTACATTATTTTCCAAATAAACACACAAAATTCAAGTTATATCCAATTAGTCATCAAGTCCAACAGGTTTTAACAAGCAAGTATTGGCTTGCAAGCATGTCACACATTGTCAGGAAGTCCAGCATGCAGCAGCACAAATATATGCGTGTAATGACTTGTTCACAATATGATACTATGCAGTTACATGACACAATATTGCATCATCCAAACATCAATTCTGGGACAGCAACAAATTTACAATAAATTATCACATTTAAGATGGGTCATTTTTAAAAATATGTATTTTTTGAAATGATGCTAATTAAAAAAATAATACAGGGTTAAAGGAAGTAGATTTCCAGGGTGGCACTGAGTAATTTTTTTAAAAGAGGGAGGTAAGTCAAATAAGTTTGGGAACCTCTGGAACAAAATGTCAGGCTAAGATTCTTTTCAACCCAAAACCATTTAGGAGGTCAGAAGGGGAGGTCTGGGACACTGGGACAGAAGCCAGTTGAGTGCATATGAGTGGTACCACCATTGGGCCTTAGAAGTTACTACTACAGAAAAGGAGCTTTGGAAGCCTTCACCCCAGAAACTGTGAGAGAATCAGACAACAGGTCAAAAAGGAATTATATGGGACCCTTTGCTGGCACTGTACATGGAACCTAGGGCTGTTTGGCAACTCTAGTGCCCATACCCAATTCTTAGTCACAGCTCCTGGGCAGAAAGAAACAATTGTGGTCAGTCACAAAAGAGTAGTGTCCCAGTAACAATTATAGGCCCAAGAGTAGTGGTCACACTTGCAGCTACAAAGGATCAGGGGCCTAACACTGTAAGGAGCGGAGCACAGACCATGAGAGCAGTGACAATGCCTCTCCCCAGAGGATACCACCTTAGAAGCACCAAAAACTATATACTCTCACACTACTAGCTTTCAAAAATAAGCAGAGGAGGGACACGCTTGGGCCCCTGTCTCCCTACCCTGAGATGAGTAGAACCTAACTTTAACATAAAATTCAAAGTCAAGAAATGGGTTGGAAAAAAAAGAGTGAACATAACAAAAAAAAGACTTGACCATAAAAAAAAAAACTTTTTAGTGAGCAGGAATAACAATGCACAAAAATGTCAAAAATTACAAAAATGTGAAAACATACAATCAAAGATTCAAAGATAAATGCCACTTGAAAATACCCCAAAAAGAATTTCTGGAAAAGCTAAAGAAAAAAATATATATTAGAAGAGGAAAAATTGGGAAAAGAAAAGAGAGTAATACAAGAAAATTGTTAAAACAGAATTAACAGTTTGATAAAAGAGGTACAAAAATACTGAAGAAAGCAAGAGCTTAAAACAGAATTGGCCTAATGGTAAAAGAAAGAAAAAAAATCACTGATGCAATAATGCATTAAAATTGAAACTGAGGAGTCAAGGGGAAGATGGTGGCTGGTGAGCAGGGACTAGAGTGAGCTCTGTACCGAGTCCCTCCAAAAACCTATAAAAATGGCTCTGAACCAATTCTAGAACGGCAGAACCCACAGAACAGCAGAGGGAAGCAGGGCTCCAGCCCAGGACAGCCTGGAGGGTCTCTGGGTGAGGTCTATTCCACATGGAGCTGGGAGCTGGGAGCTGGGAGCTGGGAGCTGGGAACGGAGTGGACCAGAGCCCAGCCTGAGTGGCGTGGAACAACCAAACTTGGAGTCGGGCGGATGGGGCCCCTAGTGCCCTGAATATGTGAGCTGCAGCAGTTACCAGACCCCTCGACCCACAAACACCAAAGACTGCTGAGAAGGTTAGTGGGAAAAGCAGTGGGAGTGGAAGGAGTTTGCGGTTCAGCTTCCGGCCCCGGGGGCAGCAGAGGTGGGGCAGCTACAGTTGCTGCTGCTTCTGGCCCCAGGCACACCTGGTGGGAGGAATTAAGTGGCAGATCAGAACAGGAGTGCAACAGCCTGCTGAAGATCTAAGCCCAGTCTGGACTGGGGGTTCTTGGGGAAGGAGTAGTGCGGGTCTGACAGAGCTGGCACCTCCCCCCCAAATGTGGAACATAGAACTCATTAGTCTACAAGCAGTCATACCCCACTGAAAAACTCAAGGGTCAAGTTAGTGGGTTGGGAATATAGCCAGGCAGCGAAAATGAGCCCAGATTCAGTCTCAGACTTTGGATTCTTTCTTTGGTGACAAAGAAACATACAGCCTAAAGAAGACAACAAAGTCATAGAGTCTACAACAAAAGCCTCCAAGAAAAACATGAACTGGCCCTAGGCCATAGGAGAACTCAAAAAGGATTTGGAAAAGCAAGTTAGAGAAGTAGAGGAAAAATTGGGAAGAGAAATGAGAAGGATGTGGGAAAACCATGAAAAACAAGTCAATGACTTGCTAAAGGAGACCCAAAAAAATACCGAAAAATACACTGAAGAAACAACACCTTCAAAAACAGACTAACTCAAATGGCAAAAGAGCTCCAAAAAGCCAATGAGGAGAAGAATGCCTTGAAAGGCAGAATTAGCCAAATGGAAAAGGAGGTCCAAAAGACCACTGAAGAAAATACTACTTTAAAAATTAGATTGGAGCAAGTGGAAGCTAGTGACTTTATGAGAAATCAGGATATTATAAAACAGAACCAGAGGAATGAAAAAATGGAAGACAATGTGAAATATCTCCTTGGAAAAACCACTGACCTGGAAAATAGATCCAAGAGAGAGAATTTAAAAATTATTGGACTACCTGAAAGCCATGATCAAAAAAAGAGCCTAGATACCATCTTTCAAGAAATTATCAAGGAGAACTGCCCTGATATTCTAGAACCACAGGACAAAATAGAAATTGAAAGAATCCATCGATCGCCTCCTCAAATAGATCCCAAAAAGAACTCTCCTAGGAATATTGTCGCCAAATTCCAGAGCTCCCAGATCGAGGAGAAAATACTGCAAGCAGCCAGAAAGAAACAATTTGAGTATTGTGGAAACCCAATCAGAATAACCCAAGATCTGGCAGCTTCTACATTAAGAGATCGAAGGGCTTGGAATGTGATATTCCGGAGGTCAATGGAGCTAGGATTAAAACCTAGAATCACCTACCCAGCAAAACTGAGTATCATGCTCCAAACCAAAATATGGATTTTCAATAAAATAGAGGACTTTCAAGATTTCTCAGCGAAAAGACCAGAACTGAATAGAAAATTTGACTTTCAAACACAAGAATCAAGAGAAGCATGAAAAGGTAATCAAGAAACGGAAATTGCAAGGGATTTACTAAAGTTGAACTGTTTTGTTTACATTCCTACATGGAAAGATGATGTGTATGATTCATGAGACCTCAATATTAGGGTAGTTGAAGGGAATATGCATATATATATATATATATATATATATATATATATATATATATATATATATGTTTATGTATATATATAAGTGAATGTGTATTATGTATATATCTATGTGTATATGTATGTATGTGTGTGTATGTATATATATATATGTGTGTGTGTGTGTGTATATATATATATATATATATATATATGTAAAAGAGAGAGAGAGAGCAGACACAGGGTGAGTTGAAGATGAAGGGAAGATATCTAAAAGAAATAAAATGAAATTAAGGGATAAGAGAGCAACATACTGAGAGAGGGAGATAGGGAGAGATAGAATGGGGTGGATTACCTCACATAAAGGAGGCAAGAGGAAGCAGTTCTATGGGAGGAGGGGAGAGGGCAGGTGAGGGGGGAATGAGTGAACCTTGCTCTCATCAGATTTGGCCTGAGGGGGAATACCATACATACTCAGTTGGGTATCTTACCCCACAGGAAAGAAGAGGGAGGAAGATAAAAAAAAATAAATAAAAGGTGGGGGGATGATGGAGGGGAGGGCAGATGGGGGTGGAGGTGGAAAGGGGACAGGGTCAAGGGAGAAAATTCAATAAAGCGGGATGGGTTGGGAAGAAGCAAAATGTAGTTAGCCTTTCAGAACATGAGTATTGTGGAAGGGTTATACATAATGATACATGTGTAGCCTAGGTTGAATTGCTCGACTTCTTAGGGAGGGTGGGTGGGAAGGGAAGAGGAGAGAATTTGAAACTCAAAGTTTTAAAATCAGATGTTCAAAAAAAAAAGTTTTCGCATGCAACTAAAAAATAAGATACACAGGCAATGGGGCATAGAAATTTATCTTGCCCTACAAGAAAGGAAGGGAAAAGGGGATGAGAGGGGAGGGGGGTGATAAAGGGGAGAGCTGACTGGGGAACAGGGCAACCAGAATATATGCCATCTTGGAGTGGGGGGGGGGCGAGGGTAGAAATGGGGAGAAAATTTGTAATTCAAACTGTTGTGAAAATCAATGCTGAAAACCAAATATGTTAAATAAATAAATTTAAATTAAAAAAAATTGAACTGAACAAATGGAAGCTAATGACTTCATGAGACTTCAAGGAATAATAAAACTTAGTCAAAAGAATCAAAAAAGAATAAAAGAAAATGTGTCAAAAGAATGAAAAAAGAATATAAGAAAATGTGAAATAGATCATCTGAAAAAGTAATTGCCCTGGAAAATGGATTGAGGAGAGATAATTTAAGAATTATTAAGCTATCTAAAATCCATGATCAAAAAAAGAGTCTAGGCATAATATTTCAAGAAATTATAAAAGGAAACTATTGTGATCTCTTAGATCCAGAGGGTAAAATATAAATTGAAAGAATTTTCCCATCACCTCCTGAAAGATATCTCAAAACAAAAACTTCCAGTAATATCAGAGACAAAATCAAGAGCTTCTTGGTGAAGGAGAAAATATTGTAAACAGCTAGAAATAAATGATTTGAAAATGATGGCAACCCAGTCAAGATCACAAAGGATTTAAAACCATTCTGGGAGGAAAGGAAGCTTGGATTATAACTAAGAATCACCAGTCCAGCAAAATTGCATGTAATCCTCCATAGGAAAAATGGATATTTAATGTGATAGAGAACTTTTAAGCATTCCTGATGAAAATACCAGAGCTGAATAGAAAATTTGACAAACACAAGACTCAAGAGAAACTTATAAAGGAAAATATGAAAGCAAAATCATGAGAAACTTGATAAAGCTAAACTTTTTAATATGCATATACCTATACCTATATCTACACCTACACCTATACCTACACTTATACACGTACTGCCTAAGATTTACATCATTGTTAGGACATTTATAAGGACCCTAGATAGACAGAAGAGAGAGAAGTATGTTGATTATATTAGATGACCTCCAAAAAATTTAAGGTTGAGGAAAAGAGATGCACTAATAGGAGGGGAAAGGGTAAGGAGGGAAATTTTCTCACATAAAAGAGACACTTAAGGAATAGTTTATTGTTACTAATATGGGAATGTTTTACATTACTATACATACATAACCTATATCACATTGTTTGTCTTCTTAATGAGAAGGTAAGAAGGGAGAGAGATAATTTGGAATTTATTTTTAATTCAATGTTAACAAATTTTAAATATAATTGGAATAAATAATACATTAAAAAAGGAATCATAGGGAATGAATTTCTTATAAATATTGAATTAGGCTACTTAGGACTTAAACACTAATTGCATATGGGTGACATGAGGTCAGAATTAAATATGAGTTCAACGTTCCAAATATGGAAACTTGGCAAAATTTGAAAATGGTGATGTAACTAACTAAAAATGAGCAGGATAAGAGAAGAGATAGGAAGTTTAGTTTTGACCATATTGAACTTATGATATTGGCAGAAATGTTAGGTTGGATTTCCAGGACAAGAATAGTACTAGAAACTTCTCTAGACAAAAAAAATCACACTTAACAATTCATTCCTTTGGATCAAACTTACTATGTATTATATTCACAAAATGGATCCACATAGTGGATTAAAGTTCTGTTGACTATATTCTCTGTTAAACAGAGATGATAATATGTATGTGAAACTTCATCGTCTAGTACAACCCCCTAAATTGTGAGCAAAATAGTTCACTACTAATTGGACTTATTTCAAACTTGTCTTGTGATAATTTATGCAGTATCTTTTAAAAATGTGATTAGCACATGAAAATTAGATTTCACTAACCTTAGAATTTTCAGCTTATAAACATAACAGCTTTTCAACCAATATTCATTAGTACCTCAGAAATCCCTGGAAAAATTTCAAAATCTTTCAGAATTCTTGCTAATTAGTTTCTCTCTGAAGACCTCATGTTCCATTTTAAGGATGACAGAAAATGGTCTAGCGTTCTTAAAGGCCGTGAGGGTTTAATTTATATTTTGGAAAGTGTACCCAGTAGCAAAGGTCCATGTATTGTTTCAACAAAAGCTTGTGCCTATTGTCTAAGAAATCTTCTAATTGAATATGAAGATAGAGTAGATAGGTAGCTAAGGGCACTTCTGTTCACTCATCAAGCCACTATCCTAGGTCAGACTATCATTACCTCTACCTTGGGGTTATTACTTTAATAACCAAATTAGTCTCTTTGTCTCAAATCTCTGACTGTTTTAATCTAACATTCACACAGCTGACAAGTAGTATTCTTGAATGCTAATCTTACCATGGCATTCCCATGATAAATGACCTTCTTTGGCCCACAATAATTCTAGACAGAAATAGAACCATCTCTACTTTGTATTTAAAGCTGATGGTCAACTTTATTTTTCAGGATTGTTATATATTACCTCTCTTTAAGGACTTTCCTTTCCAATCAAATATTCCTTCTTACTGTTCCTCATATATTCCATTCCATTGTATCTCTATGCCTTGCATAAGCTTTCTCCTATGCCTAGACTATACCCTTTGTTCACATTTGCATTTTAGAATCCCATGCTTCCTTCAAATCTTAAATACTGGCTCCAATATGAAGTCTTCCTTGATCCCATCATGTCGTAGCCCTGAAATCACTGTTCACTTTGTATACATTTTGGCTTGCTTGTACTTAGTAAATGCGCAATGTTTTCTGTTATAGAGAGTAAGTGCCTTTCATATCCAGTGCCTGATTCTGTACTTGGCACAGAGCTGATGCTTAAAAAAGCTTGAGGACTGATTAATTGATTAAAAAACAAGCTAAAAAAAGAAAATTATAGCTAACTAGAAAGAGGTCCTCCATAAAGAAACAAAAAAGAATCTGGAAAAGTGGATTTAATCCTTTGTCTCAAACTAGGGCAGTGACTTCATGGCAATCATGTCTTTATACCATGCTTCTGATAAAATTAAGGAAAGGAATGCATCCTGAAGATAATTGCAATTTATTTGAGAATACCAGTTGCAGAAGATGGAGATATAGAAAAGTTACAATGAAAAACATAAGACTCTCCTAAATAAAGTCAATATACATACTGAAACATAATGACTTCAATACAAAGGGAGACATGACACAGCATACTGAAAGGCATGTTGGAAAAATGTTTCAGGTTTAAGAAATGAAAGACAAAGAAAACCTGATTTGCACTCACCATCAGTATGCTCCCTCAAAAAAGTGAGAAAAAAGCTAAAATATTATCTTTTTTTCTTTAATGTAATTGAATAAGTAGCCAAACTTAAAAATAAATGAACATTAATAGGAAAGAATGAAGTTTTATTAATAATTAAGATGTATAAAAATCAACTTCACAAGTATAAAGTGAAGGGGGTAGGTGATTCTTAATGACACAGAATTTTATCTGAAAAAGTTACATTTTTTTAAAATTTGACTAATGGTAAAATATGTTTTAGCACATTTAGGGGGCATAGTGGATACAGCGATCTACCAGGGGCCAGGAAAACCTGAGTTCAGGTCTGGGGTCAGACAGTTAGTTATTAGCTTTGTAACCCCAGGCATGCCTGCTTATCTCACTTTCTTCATCTGTAAAAAGGGGATAATAATAACATTTGCTTTCCAGCTTTGTTGTGAGGATTATATTAGATAACCTATGTAAAATGTTTTGCAAACCTCCAGGAAGTATAAAGATACTAGTCATCTATTACTGTTGTTATTGTTAACATTATGATATGACAGCAAAAAAATCTAGTATAATATCAGGCTCCAGTGGCAAGTTTATTCAAATCCAGGTATGTAATAATCCTGCTGTGCTTGGTTCTAGTTAAACCACATCTGTAATATTGTATATAATTCTTGGGAGGAGGAGAAGGACAGAAAATTGTGAACAGTATTATCTAACAAAACAAAGAAGTACAGAAGTCAAAACTACTCTGCAGAAATTTTGTATTTATATAATTAGACCAAATTAATCCACATCATCAGAAGAGCATTCATAGATGAAGTCTTGAGGACAATAAATAGATGTAAAATCAAACAAATCAGACAATATTTTCGTAAGGACCAATTTCTATCATCAGTTACAAAGAAAGCACCATGCTTGCATTAGAAGAATTCAATGTTCAAATGTATATTAGATAATATGAAGTAAAACTGAAAACACTTCGCAGTAGACAAACTACAAAGAAAAAAAATCAATGATCTAATCCAGGGGCAGGGAACCTGTGGCCTTGAAGCCACAGCTGTCTAGGTTCTTGGGTGTGGCCATTTGACTGAGTTCAAGTTTAACAGAACAAATCCTTTTATTAAGGGGATTTGTTCTACGAAATTTGGATTCAGTTAAAGGGCTGCACTTGGGAATCTAGAGGGCCACTAAAGTAATTGTTGAACACACTGTGGGGTTATTTTATGAGATAACCTGGGGAGGAGTAAGACATCTAGTGTACAGAAGAAATCACAATGAAATTGTTATCCAGCAAGGTGATTTAAAGGACATATGTAATTATTCACCAAAATGTCTATTTTTTCAATATTATAAAATCTCTCTGAGATGTATCTATGCATGCAAAATAGATACGATTAAAATATGAAAAATAACTAGATTTTTGCAAGCAATTTTATATAGCAGAGCACATTTCTTACAGCTATGGAACAGAAAATTATAGATCCTACACTGCTTATGATTTGGTTGTGAGAGAGGGAGGGAGAGAAAGAAGGAGAGAGAGAACGAGGGAGGGAGAGGGAGAGAGAGAATGAGGGAGGGAGAGGGATAGATAGAGAGAGAGAGAGTGAGAAAAAGTAAGAGAGAGAGAGAGAGAGAGAGAGAGAGACCCATTCTAACATCCTCTGAGCCTGTAGCACACTAAGAACCTGCCATGAATGATATTTCATATTTAAAGATAACTAGTGAAATAAAAGCAATTACACATTAATCAATCAATCAACCACCATTTATTAAGCACTTACTATGCACCCGTTACTGTGATAAGCATTGAGAATATTTAAAGGAGGTAAAACTGCTCTTTGCCTTCAAGGAGCTTACAATCTAATGGGCTAGACAACACAAACAAATATATACAAAGGAATGTACAAGCTCTTATCTTTTCACAATTCTCATCCATGTTCCTTAAAGTAGGATAATTATATTATTAATCTAAAACTGGAAGTAATCTATCTAACCCAACCCCCTCATGTCATAGATTTTTCCCCTAAAATGAAATTAACTGCTATTAAATTTATGCTATTTGATTTAGAATGTTTTTGTTTGTTTATATAGATAATTTAAATGAAATATTTTCAAGGACGTATGCCTTATTAATGCTATATTTACACCATTTTTGTCCAGACCTAAATATTCCAGGACATATTTAGAAACTGGTTTGATAAAAATACTTATTAATCTATTTAGCTTGGCAGGCTGATGATAATTAATTTCAGGGACCTTGAGGTAAAGGGCTCTTGCAACAACCATATGGTGACTTGTTGCCAACTTTTCCAATTAAAATGTCAAAGCTGTAGAGATTCATAAGCTTCCAGAATTTATCATATAGAAATGTGCATTCTTTGTTAAGGTGACTCCCTGGTCCATGCTTCAATCATGAATCCATGTTTTAAAGCCTTGTTGTTTTATCAGGTTCAGAAAATCTATTCTGTATCTGATTATCACTAACTTAGAGTGTCTACTTGCTTAGATGAAATTGATGGAAACTTTATGCACACTATATCTCATAGAGTTAATTTTTTTAAAGGGGAGGCAAATTTAGGTATTTTCTTACATTTCCCCAGATCTTTTTAGTATAGATTTCAAATGGTTCAGAATAATATGTATGATATTACAAATTTAAAATCATTAGAGGAAGTTAACCCATAAGGAAATGAAGGTGTTAAAGAATTAAATTCTGAAGAGACAAAATAAAACAAATACCAATGAAGAGCAAGAAATACAAGTAGCCTGAAGAAACAAATATTGATGAACAGGAAATTCTCCAAACAATGAAGAAGGAAAAAGAGGAGTAGTAAAAATAGAAGAAGGAGAAGCAGGAGAAAGAGGAGAAGGAGAAACCAAGTTGGAAAAATGAATGCAAGACTATGGTACAATTGTGTAAAAATGGTGTTAGCAATGCTAAAACTCAAAATGTGCTGAGAAAAGACTGACAGGAGAACTTAATTATAATAACATGCTTTTCTGTGTGTACATTTGGGTATATAGGTATATTGGCAAAAAAATAAAAAGGTCAAAATACTTTTTATTGATTGCACAAGATGAAGACAACTGTCAAGATCAAAAACTAGAGATGTTCCATTCATAATTTGCTTCTGTTTTCTTTGCCAAGAACAATGAACTTTGCCCTATAAAGGCTAGGAAAAAATAGCCAACAAGTAATTCATACACAAGATAAGTTTAATTATCTATTAATGTAACTATATAACTATAAATATAACTATAATTCATAGTTGAATGTAGCTGTAATAAGTTAGGAAATAATATTGATTGAATTCACTACTAATTGATATTTTCTTATCTCAACTGAGTTTTCACTGAATAAAATTCCATTCTTTTCCTCTCTTATTTAAACATTTGTTTTTAGAACTTTGAGTTCCAAATTCTCTCCCTTCTTCCCTCCCCACCCACCCTCCTTGAGAAGGTAAGCAATACAATATAGGTTATACATGTATCATCATGCAAAGCACTTCCGTGATAGTCATGTTGTGAAAGACGAACTATGGTCCCTTGACCCTCCGGAGCCAACATGGGTCGTGTTTGGACCAAGACCGTGAAGAAGGTGGTACGAGTCATCATTGAAAAGTACTACACCCTCCTGGGCAATGATTTCCACACCAACAAGTGCATGGGCGAGGAGATTGCCATCATCCCCAGCAAGAAGCTCCACAACAAGATCGCAGGATATGTTACTCGTCTGATGAAGTGGATCCAGAGAGGCCCTGTGAGAGGTATCTCCATCCAACTGCAGGAAGAAGAAAGAGAAAGGAGGGATAACTATGTCCCTGAGGTCTCTGCTTTGGATCAGGAAATCATTGAAGTGGACCTTGACACCAAAGAAATGTTGGAACTCCTGGACTTTGGCA
This sequence comes from Trichosurus vulpecula, assembly GCF_011100635.1. NCBI lineage: Eukaryota > Metazoa > Chordata > Mammalia > Diprotodontia > Phalangeridae > Trichosurus > Trichosurus vulpecula. Next base: position 33,967,210 of record NC_050578.1, read on the forward strand.
GTTTGTCCAACCTGTGAGTTACCCAGCCCAAAGTTGGAATGAACTTCAAAATACCAAGAAGAGCTCTTTAATATTTACTTTTGCCTTCTTTCCAATAAACATGGGAATGCCCCCCCAAAAAAAGACAAACTGTGTTTACCTCCATCCTATCCTGTCGCCCTTTATTCAATTTTCTCCTTTGACCCTGTCCTTTTTCAAAAATGTTTGCTTTTGACTACCTCCTCCCCCAATCTGCCCTCCCTTCTATCATTTCCCCCCTTATCCCTCCCCCCCCTACTTTCTTGTAGGGTAAGACACCCAATTGAATATGTATGTTATTCCCTCCCTAAGCCAAATCCAATGAGAGCAAAATTCACTCATTTCCCCTCACCTACCCCCTCTTCCCTTCCATTATAACAGTTTTTTCCTGGCAATTTTATGTGAGATAATCTACCTCGTTCTATCTCTCCCCTTCTCCCTCTCCCAATATATTCCTCTCTCCCCTTAATTTTCTCCTTTTAGATATTGTCCCTTCATATTCAACTCACCCTATGTCCTCTGTCTATACATATTTATATTCCCTTCAACTACCCCAATACTGAGAAAGGTCTCATGAGTTACAAATATCATCTTTCCATGTAGGAATGTGAACAGAACAGTTCAACTTTAGTAAGTCCCTTATGTTTTCTCTTTCTTGTTTGCCTTTTCATGCTTCTTTTGATTCTTGTATTTGAAAGTCAAATTTTCTATTCAGCTCTGGTTTTCTCATCAAGAATGCTTGAAAGTCCTCTATTTCATTGAAAATCCATATTTTGCCCCAAAGTATTATTATAGTCAGTTTTGCTGGGTAGGTGATTTTTGCTTTCAGTCCTAGCTCCTTTGACCTCTGAAATATCATATTCCAAGCCCTTCGATCCCTTAATGTAGAAGCTGCTAGACCTTGTGTTATCCTGATTATATTTGAATTGTTTATTTCTGGATGCTTACAATACTTTCTACTTCTATCAGGGCAGTTCTCCTTAATGATTTCTTGAAAGATGATATCTAGGCTCTTTTTTTGATCGTGGCTTTCAGGTAGTCCAATAATTTTTAAATTATCTCTCCTGGATCTATTCTCCAGGTCAGTGGTTTTTCCAGTGAGATATTTCATATTGTCTTCCATTTTGTCATTCTTTTGGTTCTCTTTTATAATTTCTTGATTTCTCATAAAGTCACTAGCTTCCACTTGCTCCATTCTAATTTTTAATATTTTTCTTCAGTGGTCTTTGGGACCTCCTTTTCCATTTGGCTAATTCTGCCTTTTAAGGCATTCTTCTCCTCAGTGGCTTTTTGGAGTTCTTATGCCATTTGGGTTAGTCTATTTTTTATGGTGTTATTTTCTTTAGTACTTGTTTTTGGGGGTCTCCTTTACCAATTCATTGACTTGTTTTTCATGATTTTCTTGCATCACTGTCATTTCTCTTCCCAATTTTTCCTCTACTTCTCTTACTTGATTTTAAAAATCATTTTTGAGCTCTTCCATGGCCTGAGACTAATTGATATTTTTCTTGGAAGCTTTTGGTGTAGGCTCTTTGACTTTGTTGACTTCTTCTGGCTGTATGTTTTGATCCTTTTTGTCATCAAAGAAAGATTCTATAGTCTGAGTCCTTTAATGCTGCTTGCTCATTTCCCCAGCCAATGACTTGACCTTTGAGCTCTTTGTCAGGGTATGACTGTTTCCAGAGTGAAGAGTAATTTGTCCCAAGCTTCAGAGGGTTTTGAGCTGCTATTTTCAGAGCTACTTCTACTTTGAAGTGGTATGATACTTCTTTCCTGCCCTGTGCTCTGGTCTGTGAGTGATCTCAATCACTCTTTTCTGCTGAGTAACTACCAGGAGGACTCCCTCTCTACAATCACTGCAAGCTATGTCACACCAGCGCTCCTCTTCCCCCAAGGACTGCCAACCAGGACCGTGACCCCTATCCAAGCAGGGGAAAGTGAGAGAGAACTTTGCCTTAGCACCTGCAAAGAGATCCCTGCGCTCATAATCTGATCAGCTGCCTGATTCCTTCCACTGTCTGTGGGCCTGGAGCCAGAAGTAGCTTCAGCCACCTCCAATGCCCTGGAGCTGGGGCTGCACCCCACACTTCTTTCACCTAGGCCCAACAGTTTTCCCACTCACCTGCTCTATTATCTTTGGTGTTTGTGGGTTAAGAAGTCTGGAAACTGCCACAGCTGCATGTGATTCAGTGTCCTGAGGCCTGCTCCACCTGGTCTACCCTGGCCTGGTCTCTCCCAATGTGGTCCAAACCACATTGCTTGCTCCAATCCCAGCATGGTGTGATAGACCCTTCTCAGCGACCATCCAGACTCTCTTGGGCTGGAGACTTATTTCACTCTGTTATTTTGTGGGTTCTGTAGCTCTAGAAGAATGGCTGTTCCAAATTTTTCTTCTCTCTTCCTCGTCCTGTCTCATCCTGTTGGCATCATCCATTGCTACCTGATTTTTCACTCTGATCTCTGATGAATAATTGGCCCTGCTATTTGACAGAGTGAAACCTCTACATGCCATTGATTTCTTCCCCATCCATATTCTTCAATAGACTATATCCACTATTTGTATTTGTATTTCTGTGAAGTTCAGGGTACAACTCCAATGGACTTGCTATGTTGTTAGAATGCCAAACATATGCTTACCTAAAAGACTTTTATGGAGAACTCACAAAAGGAAAGCACGCACATGGTAGTCAGAAGAAACAAAGCAAGGGCATTCTCAGGGTCTCTCAAGGAACTTTGGAATTGATTGGGTGAAATGGAAGACACTGCACAGCACTGCCCAGCATCGTGTACCCTCATCAAAGAGGGTGCTGTGCTCTATGAGTAATTTGATGTAGCTCCAGACAAATGTGAGACACACAAACTTAGACAACTCCCCCCACCCCCGGCATCCCCCAAATGTTCACATGGACTATTATACCTGACCTGTGGTAGAACATTCTGAGCTCATATTGGTCTAACCAGCCACAGTTGGACATATTGCATCTTTAACATAGTGATATTATTTTGGTCCTCTTTGAGAACAAAGGACAACAACCACACCAACTATATCCGCTATGATAATTTTATGTTTCTCAAATATTTAATCTCTATCTATTCATTCCTTCTTGATGTCTACAAATATGTTCAAGTTGTCCCAATCCTTAAAAAAATGTCCCTCATCAGATCCTCTATTCTTACTTGGTATAATTAACAATCTCTCCTTCCCTTCTTAACTAAATTTCATTAGATGTGAATATGTCGTTGCAACAACAATGTAGCTTGCAACTGCTGCTGAGGTGTAAGTCCCAATAAGACCAGCAACAAGAGCTGCCAGCACATGTTCTTTGATGTGCTTTTCTAAGGAAAGCAACCCTAAGGGGTTAGCAATCTTACTTTAATCCAACATACATATAACATTCACTTAGTTCAGGGGGAAAAGTCAGCAGCCTGAACTTCACAGCAAATACAAATAGAAATTAGAAACCGAGACAATATAAACAGAGTAAACAACACAAACTAGTCTATCTATAGCAATACACAGTTACCAGAAAAGCACCAACATCTGGATTTCTTCAAAGCTGGGGGGTTCCTAACAACACCTGCCAAGAGTCTTGTCTAGTCAAATCACAAGACACTCTTTCAGTGAGTGAGAGCCTCAAACAAAATGATAGCCACTGAGTTTATATAGCTTTCTTAGGGCCAGAAGGCTTGACACCTAATCAGCAAAAGAGTGTGGGGCTGGGGCTCATCTAGTTAGCAAAAGCATGTGGGCCTGAGGCTTTGTACGCAGTAAGACTTAATCAAAGGCATTTGATTACTTTAGCATTCTAAAAGAGAAAATGGTTAAAAAAAAAAAAAGTCCCACCTTAATTACCAATACAGTGGTGCCTCCACTTCTTCCTTTCTCACTGTTTTTTATTAATGTTTTTTAAATTGGCTCAACATTCAGCTGAAACCACTTATTCCAAAGTTACCACTCCTATAGTAATTATCTTATCCTTTTTGACTTCTTTGTAATATTTGAATAGCAATACTTTCAAAAGCATGAATGTGACTTTTTGAACCCTAAACTTATACCATGAAGTGAATAAACTCCTGACATGGGGGATGGGATAGGAACCTACTCCTTCAATATTGATGAATATATATTGACTCAAAAGATGTTATATTTTATTCTGAAAGGAATATACACACACGTATACAGACACACTCACACATATATAATACATACATACATACATATATATATATATATATATATATATAAATTTATTTATAGTTATTATTCCCCTTTAATATCATAAGGATCTCATTTAGAGTAAAAGTTGTCTTGATTGTACTTAATGCCCTTATAACATAGGTCACGGGTGGCGAACCTAGGGTCTTGAGGGCATATGTGGCCTTCTAGGTTCTTGGGTGAGGCCTTTTGACTGAGTCCAAGTTTTCTAGAACAAATCCTGTTATTAAGGGGATTTGTTCTGTGAAGTTTGAATTCAGTCAAACGACCACACTTGAGGACCTAGAGGGCATGTGGCCTGGAGGTCACAGGTTCCCCATCCCTGGCATAGGTTCTTAACCTAGAATCCACAGATGCACGAGGAATCCATGGTTTCAAGCAGTCTTTGAAATTAGATTGGAACAAAAAAAAAATCTTTGTACTAATCTTGAACTAAAGTTTGCATTTTCTTCAATTATGATCAAAATTTTTAAAAATCTGAGAAGGTGTTCATAGTCTTAAATGAAATGTCCAAGGGGTCCAGGATATGCATACAAAATATTAAGAACCCTGCCATAAAAAGGATTTCTTAAGTCTAATCAGCCTTTTAAAAAGCAGCACAACTTCAGCATCCAGTATTTCTTCCCTGGGCAACCAGCCAAAACAGGAAATGGCTTTTTGATTGGACAAATCTTAGAGTTCATAGGTATAATGCCATGCTTCTATGACTTATGTATTTTTTGAGGGTGTGATGGTAGGCACTCAAACATTATGATGTAGGAATTGCAGTGTTCAAAGCAGGACAACTCAAGCAAAAAAAAATCTCATAACTTACAGGTGTGTGTCTCACCCATAACTTATCAGAAGCCCTGAATGCCAGTGAGCAACTGACCCCCATCCATCTTTACATTGCCATTCAGCTATCAAAATGTCTATGAGCAGAGAAGTAAAACATGATTTATGGCAAGTTGCAAGATACTAAGCTTGCACACTGCCATGTATGGAGCAGAGATCAATTCATGGCTTTCATATTTGTCACAGGACAGTGCATCTTCTAGCCTACCACCTTGAAATTAAGTGTCATGATGAAAGAAACATATGGCAGTGCAATAGGGGGGAAAGCCACATTTTGATTAGCATGCAGAAGTCATTTAGTGCAGAATGAAAGGCAGAGGTCACACATTCCCTTTTGGTCACCACACTGCTCCCATGACCTAGGAAATTGAGGCAAAAAATGAAAGCACACAAAAGATAACAATTGGAAGATTGTCCAACACAGATTCCACTATAAGATGTTCAAATGCTGAGTTTTGACAAATCCTTCACTTTCCATTGCTGAAGGAGAACTGTGTTCTCTCTGATTTATTGCATTCTGGATAATGTGACTAAATGTCAGTTTATAGCTCTGTTAGATTGAAATTTTTTGATACAGTCAACCTTCTCTGAATATTTATTTGAAAATCTTAACTTATTCACTTGATACTTTAATTCATATCTCACAAGGCAAGCCTGACCAGGGAAGTTGTAAGGGATGCTTTACCTACTCTTGGCAACTCATGGATTACTTTCTCTTTTTCCAAAAAGAGCTGTAAATTTTTTCTCTCTAATCCATTGGGTGATTGGCTAGCTTGTAGGCATATAATCCGTAAAACATCTGGAAGATAAATGTAAATATGATTGTTCAGTTGCTAGTGGGACTCCTCTCCATTACATGTCATATGACAGGAGCTGAGTTTTGGATTTACAGGAGCTCAATATTAGAAATTAATTATTAATATCAATACAATGGAATCTGTATGAGTAGGACAATTTTTCCCAGAATGCTTGGGCTGAAAGCATGAGTTCTCACTGGGAAAGTTCTTCCGAATTAATGTTACAAAGAGTTCATATGATGGCAAAGCTGGAGATTGAAAGCAAGGAGATATCTAAGAGGAGGAAGGTATTTTTAACGTGGATTATCTCTGTCAGAATTGGCAATCAAATGGAGAAATTAAAGGGAAATATGAGATAGTGATGACATCCAAAAATTTAGGTGTCCTAAAGTTTGCCTAATTTCCCAAAGGCCAACAATATAACCCTTCTGAGCTACATGAGTGATGTGAAGATCGATTGATAACCCCAGTGAAAACGAACATGTTGCATGGGTGAAGTTCTTTACCTCTTGTCAGGAGGAGAAGAGATGAAAAAGGAAGAGGAGGAGGAGAAAGAAAGACCAAGAAATTCTAACATTCCCTGTGCATCCATACTCAGACATTTCAGCTGTTCAAAAATGCAATTAGCGATGTCTACTAATATGAACACAGTTAAGACATTGTGCAGTATCCTATAGAGAAATAGGTATCTATTGTGGGAATGGTATGACTTCACTCAAACTTATTCCTCTTCTTCTCTGCCCTAGTTCTAACTCATCCCATAACCTCCAATTGAGGAATTCCTGTAGGACCAAAGGAAGACATAGAATGAGGAGATCATTGAGTCTCACTGTGCTAGGGAGTGGTTTCTCTCTCTCTCATAATAGCAGAGAAGGGTAATGAAAAACTGAGGGAATAATTCTACTCTATCATTTATAACTGACTTTTATCTTTCAAAAAAATAAAATAATGGTTTTTAATTAACATCTTACTCTTCAAATGACTCAATATATTTCTTAATGATGAAACATCCATAAAAGTGATCACTGTATATTTCACCATAAGACATGAGTACTTCACCACAAGAATATGATAACTTAGTATACCAGAAATTTGTGCTATATATTCTGAACTATACACGCACTGCATCAAAACAATCCTACTCACCACAGCAGCTATTTCAAAACTTTTTATCTTTTATTTAAGTATCACAACAATCCTTCAATGCCCCTACCTGAGGATTTTGGCTCATCTTTCATCAAAATAATTGCATTTGACAAGAGCTCCCTCTTCTCCCTTGCTCATCTAACATCATTCAGATATCTTCTCTCACTGTCTCCTCCTTCACTATTGTCTTTCATAAATAATTGGCCTTTTTCTTTGCCTAATCAAAATGATCTATGTGTGCCCTTGATCTTATTCCTTCAGTCTTCTCCAGCAGATTGTTTTCTCTATCATCCCCATTCTCTCAATAATCTCCAACTTCTTCCTGTCTACTGGCTATTTACCTGTTGCCTACAAATAAGCTTGGGTCTACTCCTTCTGAAAGAAAGAAAGAAAGGCAGGAAGGGAGGAAGGAAGGAAGGGAGGAAGGAAAAAAAAAGAAAGGAAGAAAGAAATAAAGAAAGAAAGGAAGAAAGGAAGAAAGAAAGAAAGAAAGAAAAGAAAGAAAGAAAGAAAGAAAGGAAGGAAGAAAGAAAGAAAGGAAAAACAAAATCTTCCCTTAATCTGATCCTCTCTTTTACTTATCATCCTATATATCTCTTTCCTTTCATGGTAGAAATCTGTATACAATCAGTACCCCTACTTCCTTTCCTTGCATTCTCTTTTAGGTACTTTCCAGTTTGGCTTGTGACTTCATTATTCTACTAAAACTGTTCCCTCCAAAGTTGCCAGTGATCACTTAATTGTCAGATCTGCTGGCCCTTTCTCAGTCCTCATCCTTCTTAATCTCTTGGACCTTTAAGACTTTGAAACACCTCCATCTCCTAGATACATTCTTCTCTCAACATTTTCATGACATTTTTCTCTCCTATCTGACTTCTTGCTAGGTCCCCCCAAGTGTATGTCCTGGGACTTATTATCAACTTTACAGTCTCTTGTTTGATGAATTTATCTGCTCTCATGGGTTTAATTATCACATTTATTCAGATGACCCTCAGAACAATTTATCCTTCCCAGTCTGTCTCTGGACCTCAAGTCTCAGTTTACTAATTGCTCATTCAATACTGAATATATCTTAAAATCAACATATCCAAAATGGAACTGATTATCTTTCTTGCCAATCACTCTCCTGTTTCAGTTATTCCTATTACTGTCTAAAGCATGACCATGTTCTCTGTTACAAGGATTCATAAACCTGATTTCATCTCATTTCCTCCCTTTCACTCCTTTTATCCTTTCAATCTTCACAACACACACCTCCTGAAAGAGAACCCAAAATGAAAACTACAAGGAAAATTATAGTTAAATTCCAGAGCTCCCAGGTTAAGAGAGAACATTGCAAACAGCCAGAAAGAATAATTCAAGTATGGTGGAGCCACAGTCAGCCACAAAAGATTTATCAACTTCTACATTAAAAGATCGGATGGCTTAGGATATGGTATTCCCAAGGGCAAAAGAACTAGGATTACAACAAAAAATAGCCTACCCAGGAAAACTGAGTATAATCCTTCAGGGGGGAAATATGGATATTGAATGATATAGAGGACTTTCAAGCATTCTTGATGAAAAGACCAGAGCTGAATAGATAATTTGACTTTCAAATAAAAGACTCAAGAGCAGCATAAAAAGATAAACAGGAAAGGGAAATCATAATGGACTTAATAAGGTTAAACTGTATACATTCCTAGATGGGAAGATGATATGTGTAACTCAAAAGAACTTTCTCATTATTAAGACAATTAGGAGTTTATGTAGACAGAGGCTACAGGTATGAGTTAATATAAAGTGATGATATCTAAAAGAAATAAAATTAAGGGGTGAGAGAGGAATATATTGGGAGAAGGGGAAAGGGAGTGGTAGAATGGGGTAAATTATTTCACATAAAAGAGGCAAGAAAAAGCTTTTACAGTGGAGGGGAAGAGGAGTGAGGTGAGGGGGAAGTGAGTGAACATTACTCTTGTCAGATTTGGCTCAGAAAGGGAAGAAGTACACACTCAGTTTGAAATAGAAATTTATCTTACCCTACAAGAAAGTAGAAAGGGAAGGGGATAAAAGAAGGAGTATTAATAGAAGGGAGAGTAGATTGGAGGAGAAGGTATTCAGAAGCAAAATATTTATTAGGAGGCACTGGGTAAAAGGAGAGAGAAAGAGAATAGAATAAATGGAGAGAAATATGCTGGAGGTAAATACAGTTAGCAATGGGACTTTCCCCTGTTGTTCCCTTTTGGGATGCTAAGATCGTCAAGTCTCCCTTTTGTTTGAAGGGGTGGGAAACCTTTTTGCTGTCTTTGTCATGGAATATTTCACAGCATTAAGACAATGGAGAGTCATTGAATTGTATATGATGTGATACTAGGGATGGGGAACTTTCACACACATAGCCTGAGTGAGGTCAGAGCCCTCAGGGATCTGAACAGTATATAATTGAGGGGAACTTCATGTTTGACTTTTGGGGCACGCTTATGGAAGGAGTGTTGAGACTCTGGGCAAGCCATAACAACCTCCTCCTGCCCCTTGGCTTTGTAACCCAGACTCATTGTTTCTTCTCTGGTAACTATGCATTGTGATTTGAATCAGACAAGGTCTGTCTGTTAATGTTTGTAATTTCTGTTTGTATTTGCCTTGAAGTTCAGGGGGCTGATCTTTTCCCCCTGAACTAAGTGAATGATATATGTATGTTTGATTAAACTGAGATTGTTAACCCCTTAAAGTTACTTTCCTTAGTACATCAGGTCAAAAGAACCTCTGTTAGTAGGCCTTCTGTATGCTGGTTGTTGGTGGGTCTTATACCCCTACAGCAGCTGCTAGCAAGATTGCTGCTACACTGTGGAAAAAAAAAAATTGAGGCAAATTTCTCTAATAAAGGCCTCATTTCTCAAACATGTAGAGAACTGAATCAAATTTATAAAAATAATGGCCATTCCCCAATTGATAACCAAAAATATGGACAGTTTTCAGATGAAGTAATCAAAGCTATCTATAGCCATATGAAAAAAATAATTCTCTCACTAATGATTGGAGAAATCCAAATTAAAACAATTAAGAAGTATCAACTCATACCTATTCAATTATCTAGTAGAACAGAAATGGAAAAATGACAAATGCTGGAAGGGATGTGGGAAAAATGAGACATTAATGCATTATTGGTGGAGTCGTGAACTGATTCAACCATTCTGTAGAACAATTTTGAACTATAACCAGAGGACTATAAAACCATGTATACTCTTTGACTTAGCAATACCACTACTAGGTCTGTATCCCAAAAGTGATTAAAAAAAGCAGGATATATGTGTACAAACATATTTATGGCAGCTCTTTTCTGATGGTAAAGAATTGAAATTCAGGGGATGCCCATCAATTGAGGAATGGCTTACAAATTGTGGTATGTGATTATGATGGAACAGTATTGTGCTATAAGAATTGATGAGCATAATGTTCTCCAAAAAACCTGGAAAGACTTACATGAGCTGATGCAAAGTGAAATATACTATGTACAAATTACCAGCAATATTGTGTGATGATCAACTGTGAATAACTTAGCTACTACCAAAAATACGATGTTCCAAGAGAACTCTGAAGGCCTTATGATAAAACATGATGTCCATCCCCAGAGAAATTACTGATGGTGTCTCAATACAAATTGAAAGATTTTTTTTTACTCCCTTGACTTTTCTAGAGTTTTTCATCTATGTTTTCTTTCACAATATGACTATCAAGGAAATTTTTTGCAAGACTAGATATATACATAACTTTTATTGAATTGCTTGCCTTGTCAATGGGGGTGGGATGGGTAGGATGATGGAGAGAATTTGGAACACAAAGTTTTAAAAACAAATATTAAAATTGTTTTTACATATAACTGGGGAAAAATAAAATACCAAAAAAAGTGCATTTATATGTAGTGTTGAGGGATATGAAGAGGGACCAAATTCTCCAAGACAAGCCACTTCCAGGAACTAGAAATTGGCAACCGAAACCAATGCAACATTAGTTAAAATGTTATATGAGTGGTGGGAACTTGCAACCTCCAAGCCACATGTGGCCCTCTAGGTCCTCAAGTGGGGCCCTTTGACTAAATCCAAACTTCACAGAAGAAATCCTCTTAATTTAAGGGTTTGTTCTGTAAAATGTGGGCTCAGTCAAAAGGCTTCAACCAAGGATTTACTAGGCCACCACAGGTTCCCCACCCCTGAAACAGTTGCCCTGAATGAGGCTGCAAAGCTATTTATTTGTTGGATTTTTTCTCTTCTTTTCTTGTTGGGGGTGGGGGTGGAGTGTATTAGCTGATAGTCCTGACAAAGTCTATGTTTTTATTTGTTTGTTTTTGGTTTCCACAGATGCAGAATTTCAGCCTATTGATTTTGTGGTTTTCTTGGAGCCCACTTTCATCAGTAGGTATTCTCAGCACATCTACACAGGAAGGCAGCTTGTTGCACTGGCTAATGGGGAAGGCATCACCTCTCTAGGCACCAATCAGGTACACTCAGTTACATGGGTAAGTCAATTAAGACAAGACAGTGGTAATTACAAACATGAATTGATTCCCTTTTTTTGTACCCTGTGGAACTACGGAAAACATCTAGGTAGTCTAAACAATCATCTGATTGATCATAAGAGGATTTCCTCATTTGTAAAGTTGTATATCTTCACTTAAATGATTGTTTACTCAAAATTTAGAGTAATTTTAAATATAGAGGGGCCAATTTTGCTCTGGTGTTCATTTTTAAGTGACTTTTGGTGTTAATATTTTATTGTACTTGTAGTATTGTCTAATTTCTCTAGGACTCTTAAAATACAGTTTGGCCATAACAAATCATCACTGCTTTAGGCTGCTGATGAAGTATGCTTACCACCTCTTGACAGAGACAAACATTTTTCAGATATGGTCAGTGTATAATTTTGTTTTGCTTTACTATACTTATTGGTTACAAGTAGTGCTTTTGTTTGATGTAGAAGAGTTTTGTTTTCTGGGGGTGTGGAAAAAGGCAATATTAAAAAAAGGAGAAAAGAAAGGAGAATCAATGAAACTTTAGAAAACTAATAAAGCAGGGGGACATTAAGAGATACTGAAAACAGTAGCTTTTTTCTTATTGCATTAAATTGAATATATAATTCTAAAATTGTACATAAAAATCCACCACAGCATACGAGATTAGTATAAATTTCTATTTTCCATTCTCTTTTGTACTCAAAACATTATGTTAGTGATGTCTTAAGAATAATAAAAGGAAAATAAAAAAAAAACAATTTGGGTTAAAATCAATTCAAATCCATTTTCATAAGCCACTTTTTTTCCCCACTGAATTTTTGTGACACAATGAGTGAGAGATTATTCACAAGACATTGCTTTGTAGTAAAAAAAGAAAACTTATTAACAAAATAAAATGTAAATAATAAGTAAGCTCAAAGTGTACACTGTCTTACTACTCATATTAAGTAAAATATCCCTGGAACAAATATTGAGGGGAGAATGAGTCCAGAACTATTCACTTCCCCAACATCATGCATGAAACAGACAAATCAGGTAAATAAATACTGATATCCAAAAATTGATGGCCAATAATAGCCTGCCAATGCAATTAGGGCTCTTAAATTTTTTTCTTACTTTGTTATTATTATTATTATTATTATTATCCTAATTAATCTAAAGGCATATTTTAAAAAATAATTTAGGATTAGCAATAATAGTTAGCTGAGGAGAAGACAAGATGGTGGCTGGAAAGCAGGGACTTGCCTAGGGCTCTCCCGCAGTACAAATTGTAGAACTGCAGAACCCACAGAACAGCAGAGGGAAGCAGGGCTCCAGCCCAGGAGAGCCTGGATGGTAAGGTCTATTGCATGGAACTGGGAATGGAGCAGAGCAGAGCCCAGTGTGGGCCACGCCCAGACCAACCAGACTTGGAGCGAGGCAGAACAGGGCCTAGTGCCCTGAATCAGTGAGGTGTGGCAGTCACCAGACTTCTCAACCCACAAACACAAAAGACATCAGAGAAGATTAGTGTGAAAAACTGCAGGGACAGAGTGAAAAGAGTTCCCAGTTTGGCCACCGCACTGGGGGCAGCAGAGGTGGTGCAGCTATAGAACTACAGCCACAGTTGCTTCTCACCCAAGGCCCACCTGGTGGAAGCAAGTGGCAGATCAGAGCCGGAAGGCAGAGCCTGCTCAGATCTGAGTAGTGGTCTGGGTTGTCAGTTCTTGGGGGAGGAGAAGCGCTGGTGTGGCAGAGATTGCTGTGTAAAAATAGCTCTGAAGACAATAGCGCAGCCCCTCAAGCTTGGGACAAAGTATACCCTACTCTACATGCAGTCATACCCTGACAAAAAACTCAAGGGTCAAGTAGTTGGCTGGTAACATGGCCAGGCAGCAAAATTGGACTCAGATTCAGACACAGACTTTGGAATCTTTCTTTGGTGACAAAGAAGACCAAACATACAGCCTGAAGAAATCAACAAAGAAAAAAGAGCCTACATCAAAAGCCTGCAAGAAAAACATGAACTGGTCTCAGGCCATGGAAGAGCTCAAAAAGGATTTGGAAAAGCAAGTTAGAGAAGTAGAGGAAAAATTGGGAAAAGAAATTAGAAGGATGCAAGAAAACCATAAAAAACAAGTCAATGACTTGCTAAAGGAGACCCAAAAAAATACTGAAAAATACACTGAAGAAAACAACACCTTAAAAAATAGACTAACTCAAATGGCAAAAGAGCTCCAAAAAGCCAATGAGGAGAAGAATGCCTTGAAAGGCAGAATTAGCCAAATGGAAAAGGAGGTCCAAAAGACCACTGAAGAAAATACTACCTTAAAAATTAGATTGGAGCAAGTGGAAACTAGTGACTTTATGAGAAATCAAGATATTATAAAACAGAATCAAAGGAATGAAAAAATGGAAGACAATATGAAATATCTCATTGGAAAAACCATTGACCTGGAAACAAAATCCAGGAGAGATAATTTAAACATTATTGGACTACCTGAAAGCCATGATCAAAAAAAGGTCCTAGATATCATCTTTCAAGAAATTATCAAGGAGAGTTGCCCTGATATTCTGGAGCCAGAGGGTAAAATAGAAATTGAAAGAATCCACCGATCACTTCCTGAAAAAGATCCCCAAAAGATAACTCCTAGGAATATTATTGCCAAATTCCAGAGCTCCCAGATGAAGGACAAAATACTGGAAACAGCCAGAAAGAAACAATTCAAATATTGTGGAAACACAATCAGGATAACACAAGATCTACTAGTTTCTACATGAAGGGATCCAAGTGCTTGGAATATGATGTTCTGGAGGTCACTGGAGCTAGGATTAAAACCAAGAATCACCTACCCAGCAAAACTTAATATCATGCTCCAAGGCAAAATATGGGCTTTCAATAAAATAGAGGACTTTCAAACTTTCTCAGTGAAAAGACCAGAACTGAATAGAAAATTTGACTTTCAAACACAAGAGAAGCATGAAAAGGTAAACAAGAAAAAGAAATTGCAAGGGACTTACTAAAGTTGAACTCTTTTGTTTACATTCCTACATAGAAAGATGATGTGTATAATTCATGAAACCTCAGTATTAGGGTAGCTGAAGGAAATATACATACATACATACATACATACATACATATATATGTGTGTGTGTGTGTTTATGTGTGTGTGTGTATAGATAGATAGATAGATAGATAGATAGATAGATAGATAGATAGATAGATAGATAGAGGGCACAGGGTGAGTTAAATATGAAGGGATGTTATCTAAAAAAATAAAATCAAATTAAAGGATGAGAGAGGAATATATTGAGAGAGGGAGAAAGGGAGAGGTAGAATGGGGTAAATTATCTCACATAAAAGTCACATGAAAAAGCAGTTCTGTAGGAAGGGAAGAGGGGGCAGGTCAGGGGAAATGAATGAATCTTGCTCTCATCAAATATAGCTTGAGGAGGGAATAACATACACACTTAATTGGGTATCTTACCCCACAGGAAAGAAGGAAGGAGATAAAAAATGGGGGACAATGTAAGGGAGGGCAGATAGGGGTAGGAGGTAATCAAAAGCAAACACTTTTGAAAAGGGATAGGGTCAAGTGAGAAAATTGAATAAAGGGGAATAGGATAGCAAGGAGCAAAAAATAGTTTGTCTTTCACTACATTAGTATTGTGAATGGGTTTTGCATAATGATACACATGTAGCCTTTGTTGAATTGCTTGCCTTCTTAGGGAGGGTGGGTGGGGAGGGAAGAGGGGAGAGAATTTGGAATTCAAAATTTTAAAAGCAGATGTTCAAAAAAAAAGTTTTTACACGCACCTAGGAAATAAGATATACAGGCAATGGGGCATAGAAATCTATCTTGCCCTACAAGAAAGTAAGGGAAAAGGGGATGGGGGAAGTGGGCTGTCAGAAGTGAGGGCTGACTGGGGAATGGGGTAATCAGGATATATGCCACCTTGGAGTGGGGGGGAGGGTAGAAATGGGGAGAAAATTTGTAATTCAAACTCCTGTGAAAATCAATGCTGAAAACCAAGAATATTAAATAAATAAATAAATGAAAAATCATAGTTATCTCATTATTTACATTTGCCTTTCTTTGATTCATAAATCCCAAGTGATTAATAGAAGTTAAACGACAATTCACCCTCAATAACCAATATTGCTTTAAAGTTAAATTTTGAATTGTGAATTGTGATTTGATCAGACAAGGTGTGTCTGTTGGTATTTGTAATTTCTGTTTGTATTTGCCTTGGTGTTCAGGTGGCTGATCTTTTCCCCCTGAACTAAGTGAATGATATACATATATATATATACATATACATATATATATATATACACACACACACATACATATGTTTAATTAAACTGAGATTGCTAACCCCTTAAAGTTACTTTCCTTATTAAAGCAGATAAAAGAACCTGTGTTGGTGGCCTTCTGTGTGCTGGTTGTTGTTGGTCTTACACAGCCACTGCAGCTGCCAGCAGATTGTTGCTACACCTGGAAGACCTCAAATTTGGCTATCATGTTCCTGACAGTTTTTGTTTGGGGATCTCTTTTAGGAGGTAATCAATGGATTCTTCAAACTTCTATTTTATCTTCTGGCTTTAGGATAGCTAGACAATTTATCTTGATGATTTCTTGAAATATGATATCTAAGCTTTTTAAAATAGCAGGTAGACCAATAATTTTCGAATTATCTTTCCTTGATTTATTTTACTGGACATTTTTTTTCAATGAGATATTTCACATTTCTTCAGTTTTTCATTATTTTTATTTTTATTGTTTCTTAATATCTCATGAAGTCATGAACTTCCACTTCTCCAGTTCTAATTTTTAAGGAATTATTTTCTTCTGTAAGCTTGTATAGCTCCCTTTTCCATTTGACCATTTCTAATTTTAAAGGAGTTTTTTTCCAGTAAATTTTTGTACATCTTTTTAAATTTGATTGTCTCTTTAAAGTTCTTTTCAGTGGATTTTTGTTCCTCTTTCACTATTTGGATTATTCTGTTCTTTTAGGTATCATTTTCTTATGTATTTTTGTACTTCCTTTACAAAATTTTTTTCAACCTTACCCAAGATCAATAGGAAAACCAAGATGTAAACACATGTTCTCTGACTACAAATTCAACATTCATTCTTCTGTACCACACTAACAATTGTTTCCAACATCTTCAATGTTATTCCTAGCTTCTTAGATTTAAAGCATCCATCTTATAAAAGGAAATAGTAACATACATTGTCTGTTATAATCATTCTTTTAGATAATTTTGTTTTGCTAGCATAGCAACTGGCACATAGTAGGTACCTCATAAGTATTTGTTAATTTATTTTTTCCTTCCTTAATTATTTCCTTCCTTTCCTTTCTTGCATCATTTCTTTCTAAATCAGCAGCTATTCTTTGAAGGCGAGGGAAGTGTTTTTCTTTTTTTTGGAGGGGAGGGCAAGGCTAATGTCATTCAATTTAAAATAAAAAATTAATCTGACATGATATAAAATAAAACTAACTTCAATTTTTTTTAAAGAACCTGCTGATTGACTAACATAGGATCCATTTCTTTAAGCTAGTTATTAAGCATTAAATAGACCTAGATCTTTTCTAATAACAAGGAGAAAAGTGAAAACAATAGTTTGTAAAAATACGTTCCATTGTACAGTACTCCTCTGAGCACAATAAAGAGGAACAGAAATAAGACACTCTGTTCAAATCAATTGATAAACCATTTTAAAGGGAGATATTTACCTAAAGACAGATTTGATAATCACTTCAAAGCTCAACATTTCATATCCTATTTTGAATGATCCACATAAACCTGTTTTAATAAGAGGTGTCCTTTTTTAGTCCCATACACTCACACTGTATGAATCCAATTCAATTTGGTATGCTCCCATAAGGAATCACTAGTGATGTAGTTCATCCATCTTGTTAATGATATGAATGCAGGTCTCTCTTTGGTATGCCCTTCTGCCATCTTCAACCTTTTCCAAAGGCTGGGGTAAAGTCAGTTAGTCAGTCAAATTAGTGCAAGTGCTTAAATTGGTCTAATGGGAAATTTTCAGGGTAAGATAGAATTCTAAATTCCTCCTTTAATGAGGAGGTTGGGACTCTAAATGTATCTGATTTGAGCTGTTAATCTATTTCTGTTGCCAAAACCCATAGTGCAATTAAGTTATTCAAGAATAGAGTAAATGCAATCATGGTTACCACTAAACTGAGGGAAATATATATAATCATTTAATTTCCTATAGTTTATTTGCTTTTTCTGCTTCCTTTTACTACAGAAAATAAATACTGGAGACATTATATGCAATCATTCAAAGTTATTCTTTTATAACACTTACGTCAGAAATTCTCACAACATGAAGAGCCTAAGTATGTCTAAAGAAAGTTCTTTTTCTGGCTCATAGCCACCACCCAGGAAACGATGGAAATTGTTTGCATAAAATTGCACTCACCCTCTCCACTCCAGTTCAATAAGATTGAAGCCTTCTTGCAAAAATGTGGTTTACAATATTAATGCAGAAGAGCTTTATTGAAAGACCAAGGAAAATAAAACAGAATAGTTGGAAAACAGAGGCAAACCCTCCAACAAACATTCATTATGAAATATTTGTGTAAGTTCTTTGCCACTGAATTGGTAAGTATTTTTTCCATTTATGTTTGTATGATGCTCCCAAGAGGTATGGATTTGTTTCTTTTTTCTCCAATTTTGCACTGAGACACTGCTTGTCCTCTCTTCAAAGTTCTCTGTGGATATCATCTAGCATCTCCCGAATATCTTATAATCTAATATTGATTCCAGTGGTTGCTAGATAGCATTACTATACCTCATGGCACTAAGGTGTTTACAGTTTCTCATGGCATGAGGTAGCTCTGTCTTGGCAACCACCTTGTCTTTTATTCAGGCTATGTCAAAGCTCTCTGTGGAGTTAAGTCTGTTCAAATGGGTACAACTTTCACCATAGAAGAATTATTCACCATAATTTTATAAAATGAGAGAGTTTAGTGGCATTGTAGATGGGGTGTTGAGCCTGGAGTCAGAAAGACCTGAATTCTGATTGTACTTACTAGATACTTACTAGATATATGACCCCAGGTAAATCATTTATCACACATTTGCACTGCATGTAAAGTGGGAATAACAATAGCATTTACCTCCTATGGCTGTTGTGAGGACTAATCAGATATTTGTAAATCCTTTAATAAAAGGATCTGGAACATATTAGATACTGAATAACTGCTTTTCCCCTTCCTCTTTCTTAATATGAGCTTGCCATCCAGAAAGGCATATCACAATCATCGTGCCTTTTTCTTGCCACACTATGCAATTTTTTTCTATTATCTTTCTATAAATTCTTCATAGAGGACATTGCCAAGATCTATAGCCTCTTCTTGTTATCGGGCTTTTTCTTTTCAAGCTTTGTCTTTTCATTGTTTTTGATGATACAATTCATAAAATTTTAAAGCACACATGATTAATGACAATATATTGCAGCTTACTTATAGTCATGTTTATTTTCATTGACATTTGTATCATCCTTAAATCAATTTTCTGGAGCTTGGGATAGTATATAATTTATAGCCATAAAATTGCCCTCTTAAAGAATAGTGTTTAATGAAAAATATTATTTTTTTTGTTCTACCAATGTTGATTCATTATTTCCAATAAATCAACAATAACCAAAGTGTGATATATTCTTTATCGTCCGTTCAGTTTTGTGATTGTGAATATGTGTTTGGTTGTAACAATTTTCTGTCATTGCTAATTTCCTCTTGATTACATTTTCCCCTAATAAGATATCTGATATTTTCCCCTCTCTCTCTCTCTCTCCCTCCTCCTCCTCCTCCTCCTCCTTCTCCTCCTCCTCCTTTTTCTTTTCTGCCTTCCCCTCCTCCCATTTCTTCTCTCCTCCTCCTCTGTCATGCCATCTCCTCCCCTCCCCTCCCCTCCCCTCCCTTCCCCTCCACTCCCCTCCCCTCCCCTCCCCTCCCCTCCTCTATTCTCTTCTCTTCTCTTCTCTTCTCTTCTCTTCTCTTCTCTTCTCTTCTCTTCTCTTCTCTTCTCTTCTCTTCTCTTCTCTTCTCTTCTCTTCTCTTCTCTTCTCCTCTCCTCACTTCTTTTCTCTTCTCTTCTCTTATTTTCTCTTCTCTCTCTCCCCCCTTCTCTCTCCTATACTTTCTCTCTTTCTTTCTCCCTAATTTGCCATGAAAGTCTATTCCTCAAAGCTATTAAATTTCTGTCTCCTCTAGATTTCTTCTGTGTATAGTTATTCTATTTCATATGCTTTCCCAAATTCATCTTGTTCAGTGACATCTACTTCTGCATAAATTTCTTCAGGTGATGAGGTGTTAGAATACAAATGTGGTGACTCCACTTTCATTGATTTGTGAATAAATAGATTAAAATATGTTCATTTTTCATATATTTTTGTCATGTATTTAATATAAAAATGCTATTAGGGTGATCTTGTTAAGTTGGGTCATAGGATAGAATGTCAGCATATTTCTTCTCCACTGTTTCTGACTCAATAACACCAATGAGAATTTTAACTATCAAGGGAAATACTGGCTTAGAGTTCAAATTCTTTGGCAAAAGTGTACATTTGGGAATGCTGAAGATTCAATCCTTCAAGAAGCAATAATTCACTAGTCATACACATTGAATATCATTCCAATAATTTAATCATTTTCATTTCTCCTTAAATTGTTTTATGCTTGATTTTTAGGATTTAAACATGCCATGATGCATTAATGTTCAAGTATTTGATATATTTCATTATTGTTTTAAGAATATTTATCTATCAGTTTCTTTATATTTTAAGCATTACATACTATTATATACATTACATACTGTAGCATCCCTATTTTTGTTGTCATTGTTATATTGTACCATCTTACAAAAGCTATTAATAATCTCAATTTTTATTTTTCTTGATTGTCATGGGTTTTATAAATATACTATCTTTTTTTGTAAAAGATATATTAGCTTCTTATTTATTTATATTTATTTACTGTTTCTTTCCTTTCCATTTTTCTTCTTTTTGCTCTCCTCTGCACTTCTTTCAAGTTTACTGTCCCAACTATGCCTCCACACCATTTGGCCTTATTGCCACAGCTAGGATTTTAAAAATTACATTAAAGAGTAATGGTCATAGTGTTTACCCTTGATATACTCTTGCTTTTAGAGGGAAAGACCATTTTCCCCATCCCAACATTAGGTTTAGTATCCAAGGAAACACAGGATTCAATTCATACACATCTTTGGATGCTAATAAGTTCAATTTTTAATATTATATTGTATTTTTTATCAAATATCCTTTTCCAAATCTATTAAGAATATATGTTTTTATACTTTTGCTATGAAGACCAAATTTTTATAATATTGAACCATTCTTGAATTCTTAGTGTAATTTCTACTTAATACCAATGAATTCTTTTTTGTACTGTTACTCTATTTTAACTCTTTTGTCTCATATTGTTGTATCAATATTAAATCTATTCATATCTATTTACAGACACATATATGTGTAAATATTTTAAGAATGTTTGGTACATGTATGTATAAATATTTATGTGTGTAGATATATCCATATATGTGTGTGTGTTTTTGAAATTTTTGTGAGATTCAATGATTAGATTTGTATATTTGACTTTTATGAAGGGTTAGACAAAATAGTATTTTTCATAGAAAGGTAGATGTCAATACATAGACAAAGTTGTTCTTTTGAATGTTTGATAGCAGGATAAGACTCAAATGATTACCATTTCGACCCCAGATTCCTGAAAGACTCCATCAAATTACATTCAGATTCTATCTTTCTCAGTCTCTATCTGATTTGATACTCTAGTATCATATCCTAGAATACTTATAGATCATAGTATCCTAGAATTTCAAGGCACAAATGGTCTTAAATATAGTTAAAGTACCTAATTTTAATTATTAGGTAACTGAATCCCATGAAGTGTCTTGCCTAAACCCGCACAGCTATTTAAGCAGCAAAGCTGGAATTCAAAATCAGAATCTTTAGTTCAAGGTTCCTTCCAACTTTCAGTTCTATGAGTCTATTTAAAAAAGAAGCTAACCATGTTTAATAATTAAAAGAGAAAAGTCAAAAGTAGTCTTGGGGCAAAGAGATTGTACTTTTTTTTTGCTATTCCCAATAGCACAGAAGTAGGAATAAAGTTGTGGATTGGAACATTTCAGTTTGCTATGAGAATATGTTACCTAAAGATTAGAGCTTTCCAAAAACAGAATAAGCTATATTCATCATTTCTAGGGATTTTCAAGTCATGTCAGATGACCACATGTCAGAGATTTTAGAGAAGAGACTTTATGTCACTCTCTTCTCACCTCCATTTTACATTATCTTCTTCTTGGAATCATTCTTGTCCTTTCAGGGTCATCTCAAGTACCAACTTCCCTTTGAAACATGCCTTGATCTTCTGCCTATTCCTGAGAAAAATCATGAACCCTCTGTTCCTTACTAAATTTTCTTGGAGCACTTTCCCTAATGTATACATAAATACATTTGTTCTCCAAATTATATTAACATTTTTACATTCATGGTGTATTCTCCAAGTAGAATTAACGGTCCTTGAGGACATGTATTTTTTTCTTTTGATTTTTGTATCTGTAAAGATAAACAGAGTATCATTTAATAAACTTTTATAAAATAAATTTGAATTTGCTGAGATTCAAATTCAGAGAAAGCTGGGTTGAATGACATTTGAGGGAACTTCCAATTATGAGATCCCAGGATACTATTAGATAGACATATTTTTCAGGAGCCATTAGTCTGCCAGCAACAAGATGTAAATATAAGACTTGAAGAAGTTCTCATTCAAGTGGATACAGGCCATCAACTATTATAAATGAAAGTAAGACTGAGCATGTGAATAGAAGTGGCCCAAATAACATTCACACAGGGTATGGAGGTCAGAAGAAACATTCCAATATGAAAGCCCAACACCCTATTATATGTAATGAAAGTAATCCCTAATATGAACTAAACTAGATGTGGGAAGAAGAGCAACATCATTTTTACATGAGATGAACTTTTTTTTCCTTTAAGAATTCATGGAGGCAATCAATCAGTTTTGTTTGGTTGAATGGACTGGAGCTCAACCCTTGGAAATAGTTTCTTGATCATGAGAGATATAAATATTGCAGTCTCTGGGGAATTGGCACTCTGGGCTTGGCAGAACATCCACTGTGTGAGTCAATAAATCTTTCTAACTGGCAACTATTGCCATTGTCAATGCAGAAGGATGTTATATGCAGCCATATGAATCAGTGATTATTCATTTTAAGTTTTTTAGTGTTAAGTAATTGCTTTTTTTATTTAGTTTTAAATAGCCTCAAGTATTTCATTACATTTCATTCCTTATCTTGAAATAGTAGACTGGCTAGAGGAAGACATGGGCCAGAAAAATAAGGCAAAGTAACATTAATTTTGTTCCAGGGTACTGAAATATTGGGAATACTGCTAGCATTTTTACTTTTTAGCACCTAAAAACCATTAAAGTAACTTCTAGTTAATATCCTTTTCCTTCTTCCCTCAGGCAGTCTTATTATCCTTGAGTGCCTGGATGCTTCCAAGTGCTCTACAGAGTTTTCCTAGTGCCAGGCTTCCATGGCAGCATGAGCAGCACTCCCTGTTTAGTATCTCTATCACTCAGTCTTGTCCTCCATTCTTCCCTGCATATATCCACTCAAAGAGTATATGTCTATTAAGTCCTTAATGTGTGAAAGTCATCATGTTTGATGATGAAATCTAAACAACCAATTCAGTTCAACAAGCGTTTATTAAGTAATGCAAGAAATGGTGATAGATACTTAGGCATTAAAAAAATAAAACAGTTCCTTCCCTCAAGGATTTAATGTTTGACAGGAGTGGAGATTGGGAAGATAACATTTATACTGATCTGTAAGTACAAAATTATGTGAGGAGCAAGAGAGAACTAACAAGTAAGGAGCTTAGGAGAGATTTCTTGTATCAAATATTTCTTTGGTGTTTACTCTGTTCAAGAAACTTGGGACAGAGGTACAAAAATGTGAAAATCTCAACTCACATAAGGCCTTAGAAATCAGAGTTGACCTTCTTTCTGAGTAATTGATGAATTGAACAGTTTGATGCTTGACCTCATTGACATGATATAGTAGGTGGTTATGATTTATTGATAATTATGAAGCATTATATAAGAAATGATAATTTTGTAAAATTGTGCTTAACTATAATTCACAATAGAATATAATAAAAACATGAAAGAGATATGGGAAATCAAAGACAGATAATATGATTGCTGAATGGAGTCATCTGAGATGGATTCCTGGAGGAGATGACCTTGGGTTTGGAACTGGAGAGTTTGCCTAGATTTCAATGCAAGATATAATCTCAGGCATAAGAAATAGCATAGAGAAACACTAGTCAAGTGTTGGACGTATGTGCAAAAAGAAAGAAAACAATAAGTAATACGAGTTTGCTATAAAATGGTACATAAGGTGAACCATGATGAGAGATAAGCCTGGAAGGCTTCATAAGGTGCTAAAGTACAATGGAGTCATAAATGCCAGATCAAAGAACATTATTTGTGTGAGTGAGGGAGAAAGGAATCATTAAATGAGTTGGAACTTTGTAAACATGAAGATTGATCAGATGGGTAGTATGTATGGTGGATTGGAAAGAGAAGTAGTATTTGGAGGAGGATAAGGAAAAGGGAAACAGGTAGGCAATCTATGGGTAGAATAGAACAATTGCTAAGAAAAATAGAAACCTAGCAGAGGTCTTCTAACATCAGCGTATAATGAAGGAAATAAGGGCACTTTTGAAACTTTCACCAACAGCCTAGGACAAAAATCAGAGGAATTGTGTCAGTGAAGAATTTCTTGAATTTCAGATTAATTGGTGTGGAAAGGTGTGTCCTGCTTATAGGAAATACATCATAACATTTGTTGAATTGAAATGAAAATGGTGAGGGGATTTTAGAAGTTTGGCTTAGAATCCATTGAAGTGGCAGATCATGGAGCTTAAGGAGATAAGTGGCTCCATGGGGATAATGCAATTGATAAAAAGGGAGGATATCCTGTCCTAATAATCTATGTTTAATAAACCATTGGAAAACAACCTGATGAATGACTATATGTTTACCCTTAGTAGTGTGATAATTTAATGAATAACTTCCTAGAGAAGGAAATTCTTCACCCAAAAAATGAATCTTCAAAGACGGAATTCCAGGAAGAAACTGGAAAGGGAGATGCATATGTAAATAGAACCCTTCCAGTTCTACCTCAAATCAACAAACCTTTATTAAGTGCCTGATATTTGCCAGAAATTATAGTAGGTGGAGAAGATAAAAAGACAAAAATGAAATAGTTCCTATCCTCATGGAGTTTATAATCTATTGATGTAGGTTATATATGCAAAATATAAATGAAATACAAAGCAATTTTGAAGGGAAAGATATTAAGAAGTTCCATACCATATAGTAATGTTCTATTCTGAAAAGAGGAAAAGAAGGGAGGCAGCGGAGAAAGCATTTGTATAGCACCTATTACATGCCAATCACAGAAATAAGTGCTTTTACAAATATATAATTTGATCTCACAAAAACCTTGTAAGGTAGGTGCTGTTATTATCCCCATTTTAAAACTGAGAAAACAGGTAAATAGAAGGGAAAGTTACTTTCCCATGTACTTACACACACATATTATACATGGGTATATATGTATGTGTATATACATGACATAATCTATTAAATGCCAACATTTGCTTCAAGGGTGTACCTACAAAGTTTTATTGTATTTAGGTAAAAGGAAGGCAGTATTGGTGATGAGGTCATGAGATACATAAGTCTTTAGTCCTAAGTGACCATTGCTGTCACTGTTTCTAATTTCATTCCTCCCAAAGACTTCCTACCATGTCTGATAGTCTGTGTCTACTCTTGAAAAGTTATCCAGAATTAATAACCTCATCCTCTTTTGGCACATTGATGATGAGGATCTCCAGGTCTTCATTGAATTTTACATTGAACTCATAGGGGTTAGTCGTTGTGGGAGCATACCCACTGATGATGGTGGCATGGCCCTTTCCTACAAGTGGCAACTGTGTTGTCATGAGCCTGAAATTCACTCTTTTTGGTTAACATATAAGCTTGTTGAGTAGATTAGTTTTGATTACAAAACCTATGCCAGATTTGTAGTGGTCCCCTTTCCTGTGGCCACTCCAGGAAAGAAACAAAAACAAAAACAAAAAAACATGCATCTAGCTCCAACTTAGGCAAGCTGGCCTTCATTTGCCAGCTTTGTTTGACTCAGGGCTGCTTTTTGGATATATCTGCTGAGTTCTCTCACAGCAAGAGCTGTTCATCTTTCAGGTCTCTTGGATTTCATGTATTCCATAAGCACATGCACACATTTCATGTACCTATGGTGAGTGGAATCATCTTTGCAGAAGTTTTTGCACATTTTTATTGTATGTTTGTTTTGACTGCAGGGCGAGATCCCCACCTGCCGTGGTAAGTAGGCCAAGGTTGGGTAAAGCAATTTTTAGGTCACCTTTTCCAGCCTCCTCCTCAAACCAAAAGGTGATCAGTGAGGTTCTTAAAAGGTTGGTCAGACACCTGGGGGCTGCTGAATTCCAATGCTGCTTCCAGTGAGAAGACTAATGTTTTCAGCAATGTTCTCAGATGCCTTCGAGAACAAACATGGCATCATGGTCAGCTACTACACTGATGATGAATCACTTGACTTAAAATGGCTATAAACCAAGGCTAAGGTAGGGAGAGAGTTGGTGCACATGTTTTTGTTTGCAGATGATTGTGCACTCAATGCAGCCTCTGAGATTGAGATGCAACAAAGTATGGATCAATTCTCTGCTGCTTGTACTAATTTTGGCCCAATGATTAATGACAAGAAAATAGGCTCTCCACCAGCCAGCATCACACCATCCATATGTGGAGCCATCAGTTACAGGCAATGGAGAAATTTTGCATACTCTGGATAAGTTCACTTGTCTTGGCAGTATACTTTCCAAGAATATATTCATAGATTGTGAAGTTGACACATGCATTTCCATACCTAGCTCAGTGTTTGGGAGGTTCTGAAGGAAAGTGTGGGAAAAAAAGATATTAGACTGCCTACCAAACTAAAAGTCTACAGAGCAGTAGTGCTGACCTCATTGTTGTATGCCTGTGAAACATAGACCTTATACCAGCGCCACACCAGGAAAATAAATCACTTCCATTTGACTTGTATTAGGAAGATTCTGAAGATCACCTGGCAAGATAATATACCAGACACTGAGGTTACTTTCCCAAGCTAAACTGCCAAGCAATAAAACTCTACTACAGAGAGTATATTCCAGTTTTCTATCTACATCATTCAAATGCCAAATGTATGCTTGCTAAATGATTATTTTATGGAGAACACAAGCAAAGCAGATACTCAGATGGCAGTCAGAAGAAGTTATCCAAAGATACTCTCAAGGTCTCTTTGAAGCAATTTGGAATCCATTGTGTGACAGGGGAGATACTGGCCAAAGATCACCCAGAAAGGCATGCCTGCATCAAAGAAGGCTCTGTACTCTTAGAGTGAAGCAGAATTTCAGTGGCTCTAAAGAAATGTGAGATGCACAAATTTAGAGACATCTCCACTCCAAAGGTCCATGCGGACTATTTGTGCTGGATCTGTGATAGAGCCTTCTAAGCTGGTATTAGTCTGATAAGGCAGGAGGACGCACAGTACTTTGACTCCAACATAGTGATGTAATTTTGGTCTTCTTTAAGAATAAGGACAACACTCATACATCTATATGTGTATGCATGTATATCTGCGTGTCTGTATGTGTGTATACATGTTTGTGTGCATGTATGTGTATATGTATTTGCAAAGACTGATATTTGCCAAATTGCCTCATTTTCTATGTGGACACCCCTTCTTGAATTAAAAACTTTCTATCTATTCTTAATAAATGCATGCATATTTATAATACATATATACATGGATGCACACACACATACACATATATGCGCAGCAATAGAATGCGGTTATTGACTTATTTTAGCTTCTTATAAAAATACAGAAAATCAATATACTTTTCACTGAAATTAAAAGCTTCCTAAGGGTGAAAATAAACTCTTGTTATTTTTCCTCTTCTCCACCTTCTCACAGTAAATATTTTGTTTTTAAAAGTATTACTGTTGGGGGTCAGAGCCAAGATGGTGACTAGAAAGCAGGGACTTGTGTGAGCTCCCCCCCACAACCCTCCAAAAACCTATAAAAATGGCTCTCAACAAATTCTAGAACTGCAGAACCCATAAAATATCAGAAGGAAGCAGGGCTCGAGCCCCGGACAGCCTGCATGGTCCCTGGGTAAGGTCTATCACTCACAGAACTGGGAGCGGAGTGGAGCAGAGCCCAGCATGAGCTGGGCCTGGACCAACCAGACCGGAGCTGAGCAGAACAGGCCATTGCATCCTGAATCAGTGAGCTGTGGCAGTTACCAGACTTCTTGACCCACAAACACCAAAGACAACAAAGAACTGCAGAACCCATGAAATAGCAGAGGGAAGCAGGTCTCCAGCCCAGGACAGCCTGCATGGTCCCTGGGTAAGGTCTATTGCCCCGAGCTGGGAGCAGGGGTAGCAGAGGTCAGTGTGGGCTACACAGAACTGGCCAGACCAGGGGCCAGGAGGAACAGGCCCTGGAGCCCTGAATCAGTGAGCTGTGGCAGGTACCAGCCTTCTCAACCCACAAACACCAAAAACAACAGAGAAGGTTAGTGGGAAAAGCTGCAGGAACAGAGTGGAGGAGTTCCAGTTTTGGCCACTGCCCTGGGGCAGCGGGGGAGGTGCAGCTACAGAACTATAGCTGCAGTTGCTTCTGGTCCAAGGCCCACCTGGTGGGAGGAACTAAGTGGCTGATCAGAGCTGGAGTGCAGAGCCTGTTTAAGATCTGAATCCAGTCAGGGTTGGAGGTTCTTGGGGGAGGAGAAGTGCTGGTGTGGCAGAACTGGCTGTATACAAATGGCTCTAAAAATAACAGCGCATCCCCTCAAGCTTGGGAAGTACTCTTTACTCTGCAAGCAGCCATACCCCAATGAAAAACTCAAGGTTCAAGTAGAAGGCTGGGAACACGGCCAGGCAGCAAAAACGGACTCAGATTCAGACTCAGACTTTGGAATTTTTCTTTGGTGACAAAGAAGACCAAAACATACAGCCAGAAGAAGTCAACAAAGTCAAAGAGCCTACATCAAAAGCCTCCAAGGAAAACATGAACTGGTCTCAGGCCATGGAAGAGCTCAAAAAGGATTTGGAAAAGCAAGTTAGAGAAGTAGAGGAAAAATTGGGAAGAGAAATGAGATTGATGTGGGAAAACCATGAAAAACATGTCAATGACTTCCTAAAGGAGATCTAAAAAAACACTGAAGAAAACAACACCTTAAAAAATAGACTAATTCAAATGGCAAAAGAGCTCTAAAAAGCCAATGAGGAGAAGAATGCCTTGAAAGGCAGAGTTAGCCTAATGGAAAAGGAGGTCCAAAACAACACTGAAGAAAATATTACCTTAAAAATTAGATTGGAGCAAGTGGAAACTACGAGAAATCAAGATATTAAAAAACAGAATCAAAGGAATGAAAAAGTGGACGTCAATGTGAAATATCTCATTGGGAAAACCACTGACCTGAAAAATAGATCCAGGAGAGATAATTTAAAAATTATTTGGCTACTTGAAAGCCATGATCAAAAAAGAGCCTAGATATCATCTTTCAAAAAATATCACTTAAAACTGCTTTGATATTCTAGAGCCAGAGGGTAAAATATAAATTGAAAGAATCCACAGATCGCCTCCTGAAAAAGATCCCAAAAAGAGAACTCCTAGGAATATTGTTGCCAAATTCCAGAGCTCCCAGATCAAGGAGAAAATACTGCAAGCAGCCAGAAGGAAAAAGTTTGAGTATTGTGGAAACATAATCAGAATAACAAAAGTTCTAGCAGCTTCTACATTAAGGGATCAAAGGGCTTGCAATACAATATTCCAGAGGTCAATGGAGCTAGGATTAAAATCAAGAATCACCTACCCAGCAAAACTGAGTATCATGCTCCAAGGCAAAATATGGATTATCAATAAAATAGAGGACTTTTAAGCTTTCTCAGTGAAAAGACCAAAACTGAATAGAAAATTTGACTTTCAAACACAAGAACCAAGAGAAGCATGAGAAGGCATGAGTAGTAAATATCGAACTTGAGATTGCATTGGAATCTGGAGTGGAAAGCCAAGCCCAAGAAGCCTCTCTCATCACCTATCCATGGGGTTGTCAACACCAAGCTCTTGAGGTCCAGAAAAGGCTCCTCTAATCGATTCCCATCTGACAAATAGACCTGCACAACTCCAATCTGCTCAGCAACAAATAGGCCATGAGTTCCATCCCCAGCATGGACCATGGAGACTGGGTTCCTCAGCCCATCGGCCACCTCAGTCAGACAGAGTTGCAAACAGCTCTTACAATCCTCCACCACAGCTCCAGGATTGCGATTGAGGTTGTCACTCCTTAGTACATGGGGGAAACAGTAGCCCTGGTCTGGCAGATTGAGGAAGTGACAAAAGCAGGCTCCATTCTTCTCCTGGGATGACCGGATTGGTGGTCATTAGTCAACCGAGAGATGGCAGAGTGGCAGTTGGAATGGAATGTTGAGCAGTAGTCAGACCAAAGGCCTGGGAGATTCCAGAGGGGTGTCGGAGGGTTTTCAGCTTCATAGAGGTGAGCTGCATAGGGGGAGCACTCCTAGAAAAGGAGGAGACTGGTCAGAGGACTTGAGTTTGGTAAAGAGCTTTGTGAATCTTTAAGTGAGCATTTCTTACCTTGGCATCCATGAACTTTAAATATATATGTGTGCAACCGTAAAAAAAAAAAAAAAAGTATTATTGTTTTCTTTTTTCCCACACTACAGATATTTGTGAACATCTTTGTAGGAAAGATCATATAAAATAAAAATTGGATGAAGGATATCAATGAGATAAATTATCCTACAGAGCTAACATTTCTGTTACTTAAATTAAAATAATCATTACATAAAGTAGAGAAGAAAGTTTACAGAATGTAATAATGGATGGGACAGACAATCTAGAAAAAGTTAGACAGATTGCAAGTTTCATCCCTAGCCATCTGTCATGAGATCGTCTATCACATTATTTCTTTTCCTTGCTAAAAGCATCTGTATAATATTTATTTAGTTCTCAGAATTAATAATTTAAATATATTTATTGACTATACTATTAGATAAAACTGTGGTATTTTCCATTTCTACTAAGCATTCTAGGATGATATCAATTGTGTTCTAAAATTACACCATTATTCATAAATTAATCTTCAATTTCTCGGCCTCTCAGTTAATCACTTGTGGTCATTAAGAGTTATCAAATCCCAAAGTTTCTGGCTCGCTCGGAGCCCTATAGGGAGAAGATTCCTTGTTCTATTCAAGAATGAATTGCCTCTTTTTGTATGCTCCTCCAATTAGTCTTTGCCTTTTTGACTGCCAAAACAATTGTAAACTCCCTTCTAATTTGATCCACTATAGTCCATGTTTTTCTTTTGGACAGTCTGGTTTCCTTTTATTTCTTTTTCTTTTCCTCTCCATTTCTCACATCCACTTAATACTTGAGTTTCATTTTTTTTCCTACAGCCTTTTAGTTTTAGCCTCCCACACATTAAAAAATAAATATAATTTTGTTTTTTCTTCTCAATTATCATATCCTTTTCAATTCAATTTGAATTGTCTTTCCTTTCCCTAGGGTTTCATTACATTCTAATTTGATAATGACTGGAAATGTCATTAAAGACAAGCTGCTTTCTGGGTCTATCATTAGTAATAATATTGAATAGAGGGTAAACTGACATGATTCTGGAGGCCAGAGCTAGGGAGCCAAAGGCTGATTTATACAGTTGAAAATTTGATTCAACTTAAGGCAGACATCTTTTTAGGGTATGGATGTCAAAAATCCAATTTTGATTGGTTTTATACATAACCTAAATGCAGTCATATCACATCCATGGTCAGTATACCACACCACTTAGTGAGGTACTTAGCATACTAGATATAAAACACTGGTCTTAGAAGCAGGAGACTTGGGCTCTAATATGGCTCCAAAATTTTTCAGCTGTATGACAGTCGTGAGGACAATATGCTTCTGACACTCTGTTTCCTCATCTACAGTACACACAAACATACATGTGTTTGTGTATATGTCTATATATGTATGTTTACATATATATATATATATATGTGTGTGTGTGTGTGTGTGTGTGTGTATACACCACACACACACATACACATACTCCCCTTCACAAATTTCAGGATGAGAGTAGGAATCCTTGAACTTGAACTGGGAAATAGGAGGACACATGATCATCAATTTATTATGTTTTGCCAATGACAACATTGCTGTGGGTTACTTCTTCCCACCACTCCATGCATTCACTATGCAGAAATCAATAGGCTTCCCTGCACTGTTGCCTGCTTGTTAATCTCCATGCTGTAGGATGTTTTCCAGGAGAGAGGGCCTACCTCTTTGCAATTCAACAGAAGAAGATTGGGAAGCTCATATTTATCTATTACCACATGAAAACTATTGGGGAGAGTTTCAGCAAAACCATTACAAAAAACATAAATGCAGCTTCTGTTCAGCTTCTCATATTCAAGTAAGAAAATGTCACCCTGTTAAGCCCATAATTCCTAGACCTGTCTAGGGCCCCTCTCTCAATTTATTAGTGATTCCTGGGCAGTATCTGCTAGTAGAATACTTTCTAATCCCTGAAGCAAATGTGATCATTGTGGGCCTTCAATGACCCATTCTTGACAGAAAATATGAAGGCTGACATTTGCCAAATTGCTGTATGTACTACTGAGACAGCACTTCTTGAGTTAAAAATTATAACTAGGAATTTCTACCCAGTCATACTGTGTGATCAAGGAAAGTCTGGGACTGTCACATTTCGCAGGTAATTGATAATCATGATTAAAACAAATTAATTGACACAAAAGGCCAATGTGTCTCAGAAATACCACATTAGAATCATCACTGTCTATAGACAATCTATTTGTATGGTGGATATATGGTGACAAAGGTAAAATTGAAAATCCCTAACCAACTAAAAAAAAGTAAATATAATTCTTGTGCTGCCTTAACAAAATTTAGTGAAGTACAGTAATACCAGCTATGAAATCAAATGTACAATTCTAAGCTTGACATCTTGGATAGTGTTGGATTTGTAGTCAGGAAGACCTGAGTTTGTTTCTTGCTTCAGATATGAACTAATTGTGTAATTTTGAGCAAGTCACTACACTTCCCTAAGCTGTAAAACAGGGAAAATAATAACAACTACATTACAGGGTTTTTGTTAAGATCAAGTGAAATGAAATGATTTGCACACTTTATATGTTACCTGTCATTATTATCAGATATTAACCAGATTTAGTAAGCAAAATGACTTATGAACATTAAAGAACTTATAGAAATGCTTCACTGTCAAGAACTCACCTGAACTCTATCAACACTCTCCTCCAAATAACTTTGAAATAACACTGCAAATGAAATTCTGGAGAGACAGAGCAAACAGAAGGTTGGGGTGCAAGAATTTTTCAGCCCAATACAACTGAGGAGGTCAGCAGGAAAGGTCTGCCATGCCAATGCCACTAGTAGGCCTTTGAGGTGACCCCAGCAATGGCAATAGAAGCTTCAGAAGCTCTACCCCACAGAAGATAAAGGGGGCATAAACCTGGTCAGAAACAGATTACACGGGACCCTTGGCTGGTACTGGATTTGGGACACCGTTGCACTGCCCATGTAAAGTTTTGGGTCACAATTCCGGAGCAAAGAGTGCTTGTGGCTGCAGGGACCCTGGTCACAGTTCCCAGAAAGAGAAGAGTATGTGAGGTCACTCACAAAGGAGCAGGATCACTGGAATCAAATACAAGAAAGAAAGGAGTATGAGTGTTTCCCAAACACTTGTTAGGAAAATAAGTTATAGTTATTTATATAATGCAAATACTATTTTAGACCTGATTTTCAGAAATCGTTGCTGTAGTTAAAAGCTGAGACTACTTTAAAGTGAGGGAGCATCCAGCATCCTTCCATTTGGTATTTTGACTATTTTTTTATTTTGGATACTGACACAAGTCTCTTTGATGGCTTCCTCCAAGTCACATTGATGCCAGCATGCTTTCTTCCTAATGTTTTACTTTCCAAATTTATTGTATATTGTTAAATACACAATTTAAATAAAAATATATTTTAAATGCACTTGGTCTTACCAAGTTGGAAAGCCAAGAAAAAGAAAAGAGTATGAGAGTTTGTGGTTGGAGGAGAGCAGGGGCCTGGTCCGAGTTTCAGAGCCAAAAGGATCACTAATGCTTGTGGTTACATATTTACTTGTGTAAAGACAAGAGTGCAGGCAAGGAGAAGAGTGACCACATCTCTCCTTTCATCATACCACCTTAGCAGCACCCAAAACTTACAGAGCTCCAAGACTTGCTCTGAAAATAATAGTAGGAAAAATCTGAAGCTTGAAACGGGGCCCTTCTAGCCCAGGAGCAAAGCACAACTTTAACATAAAATTAAAAGCCCAGAAAGAGGTGGGGCGATAGAGCAAACAATAACAACAGCAACAGCAACAACAACAAAACTGACCATAAAGAGTTCTTATGGTAACAGGAAGAAGGCCATGACATCAAAACATCTACAAGCAAAGCTTCAAAGGAATCCTGAAGGAGTTCAAAAAAGGATTTTAAAAATCAAATAAAAGAGGTAGAGGAAAAATTGGGAAAAGAAATAAGAGTGATGTGAGAACATTATGAAAGTAAAGTCAACAGCTTGGTAAAAGAGGCATGAAAATATACTGAAGAAAATAACTTAAAAAATTTGGCCAAATATCAAAAGAGGCACAAAAATCCACTGAACCAAACTTCTTAAAAAGTAGAATTCTCCAAATGCAAAAA
Source organism: Trichosurus vulpecula (assembly GCF_011100635.1). Classification (NCBI taxonomy): domain Eukaryota; kingdom Metazoa; phylum Chordata; class Mammalia; order Diprotodontia; family Phalangeridae; genus Trichosurus; species Trichosurus vulpecula. Next base: position 34,001,678 of record NC_050578.1, read on the forward strand.
GAGCTACAAAAAAAAGTCACTAAAGAAAAGTCTCCTTTAAAAAGTTGAATTGACCAAGTGGAAAAGGAGGTTTGAAATTTCAATGAAGAAATTAATTCCCTAAAAATTAAAATTGGACAAGTAAAAAATAATGCTTCCATGAGACATCAAGAAACAGTAAAACAAAATAAAATAATAAAAAAATACAATAAGATGTGAAATATTTCTTTGGAAAAACAACTAACGTAGAAAAAAAGCTTGAGGAGAGAATATTTTTTTAAATTTATATACACTGATCTTATTTTTCTATCAATGACATATAAAAACAATTTTTACATTCATTTAAAAGAACATTTGAGTTTCAAATTCTCTCCCTCCACCTCTGTCCCTGTCCCCATCATTGAGTGGGCAAACAATTTGATATAAGTCATTCATGTGCCATAATGCAAAACATATTTCCACATTAGTCATGTTGTGAAAGAAAACACAGACCAAATAAAAGCAGAGAACTAAGTCAAATCTATAAGAATATAAGTCATTCTCCAATTGGTTAGTAGTCAAAGGATGTGAACATGCAATTTTTAGGTTAAGAAATCACAGTTATCTCTATTCATATGACAAAATGCTCTAAATCATTATTGATTATAGAAATACAAATTAAAACAACTCTGAGATCCCACCACACGTCTTTCAGATTGACTAATGTGAGAGAAAAATAAAATGAAAGTTGTTGGAAAGGATGTGGGAAAATTGGGAAACTAGAGCACTATTGGTGGAGTTGTGAACTGATACAATCATTCTGGAGAGCAATTTGTAGCTATGCTCAAAGTCTATAGAACTGTATATACTCTTTGATCCAGCAATACCACTACTAGGTCATTATCCCAAAAGAGATATAAAAACAAAAAGGAAAAAGACCTGTATATACAAAAATATAGCAGCTCTTTCCTGGTAACAAAGAATTGAAAATTGAGGAGATGCCCATAAATTTGGAAATGGCTGAAAAAAATTGTGGTATGTGATTATGATGGAATACTATTGTGCTATAAGAAATAATGAGAAGGATGCTTTCAGAAAAAAAAAAAAAACCTGGACTTACATGAGCTGATGCGACAGTAATGGCAATGTTGTAAGATGGTCAGCTGTAAATTGTTTAGCTATTCTCAGCAATACAATGATCCAAGACAACTCTGAAGGACATATGATGAAAAATATTATCTACCCCAAAGAAAAACTGATGGTGTCTGGATACAGATTGAAGTATGTTTTTTTTAACTTTATTTTTCTTGAGGTCTTTTTTTGTCTATGTCTATGTCTATGTCTGTGTCATGTCCATGACTAATATGGAAATGTTTTGCATGACTTCTCAACTATAACCTATATCAAATTGCTTGCCTTCTCAATGAGGATGAGTGAAGAGGAAGGGAGAGAATTTGGAACTCAAAATTTTAAAAATGAATGTTAAAATTGTTTTTAGATGGGGAAAGAAAATGCTAATTTTTTTTTTCAAAAAAGTAAAAGCACAGAAGTGATTCTTGTAAAATATTGTTAAATTAAAACTTTATTATTTAAAAAATACTCTATTGATAGTCATACTAACATCAATACTTATCTTACCTTACCAAGGTACAGTATGAAATTACTTTTTTGTTCTCATTTTTCTTCTATCCCCATATGGCATTCAATTTGTATGCTCTTGACTGAACTCTGGGTTGAATGACCTAAGTTTTAATTTATATCAACAGAGGCCTGGTATAAGTTTTATTGAAATAAAACTTTTTATCATATTGAAAAAAAGAAAATTGTCTTCAAATTCATTTTATAATTAACAAAGAGGAAATTTTCTGTTATCAAAGACCTATCAAAATTATCTGTTCTTTTCTTTTATAACATATCAGGTAAAGTTATTTCCAGTAGACTTAAAGCTCTTTGAAGATAGATACTATTTTGGCTTTGTCTTTTTCTCCCTTATTCCTATAGGAATACTGGCAGAGCAATAAATAAGTTTTTGTGAATTGAATTTCTTTTACAATAAAATCTCTAATAAATGTAACAATTAATTACATGCCCAACTGACTTGTTGTTTGGAGAGGGTGCTTTGTGATGCTTGAAGGCACTCTCCCCCAACAACAAGTCAGTTGGGAAGGTTTAAAAAATCTTTTCAATCACACAACATTTAGTAGTATAGAAGGGTCACTTTATTAGAGTTGTACTTTAGAAAAATCACTTTGTGTGCAAAATGGATAAGAGTGTTAAAGGATTGAATGAAGCTATGATTTTTGCAATTGGTGAGGACAAGATAATTATACATGTGTGTGTGATATTGTTTTACCCTCTTATTTACTTAATGATTTATTCATTCATATTCATGTAGTAAGGGATGAATCTCTGTAGAAGGGAGATAGAAGGTTGTATTTACAATCAAGATATAAATATTTATCAAAGGTTTACTGTGTACCAGGTACACAGTAAAAAGTAGGAAACCATTCTTATTGAAGTAAATGTGATATAAAAATAGATGAATAAAACTGATATCTCAGGTAGTTAGGTAGGTAGGAAGATAGATAGATAGATAGATAGATAGATAGATAGATAGATAGATAGATAGATAGATAGATTGAAGGAAGGAAGGAAGGAAGGAAGGAAGGAAGGAAGGAAGGGAGAAGAAAGAAAGAAAGAAAGAAAGAAAGAAAGAAAGAAAGAAAGAAAGAAAGAAAGAAAGAAAGAAAGAAAGAAAGAAAGAAAGAAAGAAAGTTGTTAGACCATTGAATACTTAACCCCGTTTCCTAGAGTTTTCAGATATATAGTGCTCTGAAAAGTTGATGATCAGAGTGTGGATTTTGAGGTACTACATGATACTAATGATAAAGAGAAGATGTAATAAAGTCCAATAGATTGCAATGATTAATGCAGTGGATTAATGGATTAATTTTAGAATTGTTTTGATAGTGTGTCAAATGAAAAAGAGCTACCTGGTTAACTTGGAGAGAACCTGAATGTTAAGTTTATTTGAAAACCTTTCCTTCTTTTTATTCCAGTAAACTGAATATTTCTATTATACTTTAATTATTTCTGTAATTTTAATAATAGTGACATTTATGTGCTGTTCTTACATTACAAAAAAGCATATATCATCACCCTTGATCCTTCAACAACCTTTATGTGGTAGATACTAGAGATAGCATAATCCCCATGTTAGAGATTAGACAATTAATCAAGCAATTACATGCTATAGACTCATCTTTCTTCCTTCACTTTCTACCTACCTTTTGCTTATTTTTTTTTCTTATCTAATCTTAATCACTGAATGGTCTTTGCCTCAGTCAAACTGAGACCTTGGAAAAACCTTAGCTTAAAAGGCCCAAGTATCCAACTACATCTGTGGCCATCTATATTAGGAAGGCAGAATTTATGATTTCAAAGAGAATCTCATATGTGCCTAAAAGGTCCGGAACTGCAGGATATAAGGAATTCTCTAGGCAGAAGGCAGGAGAACTAAAGCATGTATTTACACTCCACAATAACAAGCCCACAAACCAGCATCCCCATTTTGATATTTTCATCAAAAGCTTCCAGGCCCAATAAGTCCGCCTTACAAGGGTAACTAGGAGGCCACAGAGAAGCGAGATGGTATAAGGCAAAATCGTATACATGCTTCCCCTCTACGGTAAGAAGATTACCCACTAGCCTCTAGTCAGCTCTGCTACCGGCAGCTCAGCTTCGGCTGTAGGCGTCTCTGGCTCCAACCGGAAAAGGAAAGGAGGATCTTCAAGCTGTCCTCTCCCCTCTTATAGAGTTTTTGACATCATCAAGCGCCGCCTGAACGACCAGGGCCGATTGGTTCTTGACTTGGCCCCTCCCCCAGCGTAGACCACGTTAACACACCTCCCCTCAGCCAGCCCCACGACTCATCACACAGGAAGCTCTGGTCCTGCCCCGGAAGAGCAAGCCCCAGGGTCCAGGGAAGCTCAACGAGGCGAGCTGAGTCATTCAAAGAAAACAAAGTCCATTCTGGCTACACCATCTCCAGCCATCCTGGTCTTGAATTAGGCCCAGATGGCCCTGGAGGAGAAAGTAGGGCAAAAGGGAGGCTGGTGACTTTCCACAGTCCTCTCTCACTTAAATCCAATTCACTTGCAAATCATGGCATCACCTTCCTGATGTCATGGTCCTCTTTGACAATAAGGGAAAAACAACAATAACCTTTCACTTATTTATAACACAGACACAAGCACACACATATGTATACATATATGTGGGTATATCCCATAAAACCCTATACTGAGAACTTTTTATGACACTAAAGTAAAAGAGGATTCTCATAAGAACATATCCACATGACAAGAGCTCGGGAGGTTCTAATAAGCTAGAAAGTATTTGGTTATAGTTTCAATTTTTTCCTTGTTGTGGGATAGCCTAGTTCGGTACAGAGAAGATCATCATCAGGGGTTTGATCACTAGATCACCCTTACTCATTAATTCATGTAATGATCTACAATAAAGGTGGGGAAGGCATGATTAGAGATTGGGATTAGTGGAAGGAATAGTTACATTAATGAAATCATAGTGCAATAGGATCATAGATTTAGAACTTATTTTCCTCTAGTTCAGCCTTCACTTATTTTCTAGATGAGGAAAATAAAGACTAGAGAATTAGCCAACTAGGAAGTGGAACAGTCTAGACATGAATTTATGTGCTGTGTCTCCTCCTGAAACACTGATTCCACTGGTTCTATTTCACCATGCTACCTTCCACTGTATCTGCATACATACACTCTGTATATATACATAGCTCTTAATTTATAGTCTACTTACCTATCTATCTGTATTTTTATAGGAACAAACATTTTAAAATGGTGGGAGGTATGAGATAAAAATAGAAGAAGCTTTACCATTAGATGGACTATATCTTAGATTCTCTGGCAGGAACTCTGATGAGACAGGAGGGGATAGCTAAAAAAGACTTTTGGATTATGCGTGGATTTCAATTATTCATGGATCCCTGACTTTCATTTTCACAGATTGCTGTGTCAACTGTAGTTTAACCATGGAAATTAGTATGCTTTGTAAACATTATTCAATCTCTACTTTCTCAAAGATTTCTGCAAATTTTTATGAGGGATGACCTTGGAATATACTGCCTTATGCAAATATACTTACTGTCATACCCAGGCATAGGCATTTGCCGATTAGAACCAGTCTTCAAAAAGCAGGATTCTTTCTAGACAGCCATGATGAAGGTATATAGGAAAAATTAAAATAGCAAAACAAGAAAATTCTGATTGTTAAGGGTCATAGGAGTAAGACCTGGAAAGGACCTTAGACATCACTTAGTCCAACCCTATCATTTTACAGTTGAGGATTATTCTGTGCCAGATAATTTTAATGACTAAACGAGTTTATTGTTGGTGTAAGTACAATAGCTGATATTTGAATTCAGGCTTTGTGACTCCAAATCCAGGTTTTTTTTTCTTTTTAAAATATATATCTGTAGCATGGTATCAGAGTATATAGAACAAGGGATTATCAGAAAAAGGAGTTAACAATCAGGAGTGCTGATTCAAATCAACAGTACACAAATATCCAAGAAGAGAACAAAACGAAAGATCAAAATGCCAGGTAGTTAGAAACCTTGAGATTTCATAAGAACACGTAAAGTAATATAAACCTACAGGTCAGTAGTTAGTCAAAAAGATATGCACCAACCTAAGGGGAAGGGAAAGAAAAAGATTCAAAATTCTAGCGGTAAGAAAAGGCTATCATATCTCTCATTCCATCAAATATTTCTGATCAAGGCACTTTAGTGGATATAAAGACATCCTGCCCTCTGGAAGGTTATAATTTGTTAGAGAAATAAGGGCAATAGATAGGTAGATAGGTAGATAGATAGAGGGATAGATAGATTAGATGAAGATATAGATAGATACATAGATTAGATGGAGAGATAGATAGGTGGATAGAAATCAATATGGGCTATTAAACTCATAAAAAGAAGTAGCGAAAGAGTCATTTGGGAAATCTGAAATGAGAGAGAAAACATATCATTAGGGTGATTAGAAAAGACTTCATTCAAGAAAGTGGCATTTTAGTTTGATAACTGTCTTGTGACATAGACAGCAAAATAAAGCAAGGTTTGGAAGATATTATCAAAGATGGGGTTTTCATTGAACCTAGTGATATGTTATCACTACCTTGACCTATTGCAATATGCTGTGCCAAATATTTCTAGTCAAGAACTTACCAGTTTCACAAAATACATGGGGGGTGGGGTAGATAGAATATGGATGCACAGGAAGGACACCTAGGCAATCAACTGCCCCAGAGCTGCATGGAAATGCCACTCAAACATATTTCCTTCTCTTTCTTCCTATAATTTCTGACAACACATTGTTTCTTCAGTATGAGGATCAGTTTAGAAATAACATGCCAGAAGCCTAGGCCAGTTTTGCTCTTATAAACTGGCAGCCTCGGCAGCACTTTCTGCATTCCTACTCTACAAACCAATTTCCTTCCTTTCATGACTATGGTGGTAATAGGCTTGAAAAGTAGAATTTTTAAAGGGGAACATGTAGGGAAACATTTGTTCAAGGGAACAATATTATAATACAGGGTGCAGAGATGGAAAAGCACTAGGCTGTGTTCAGAAAAGTGATCAAATAGTGCATTTTGACTTTGACGAAACTGTTTATAGGAGCTATAGCCAGAAAGATAGGATTAGAAATTTGGGGCAAGAAGGGACCAAAGAGGCCACCCCACACAACCCACTCTTTTTGAATATGAGGAAACTGAGGTCAGAGGAGTTTACATGCCTTGTCTAACAACACACAAGTATTAAGGGCATAAGATTTGGAGGCACAAAGCTTGGGTTCAAATGCTACCACTGTGACTTGTTATCTGTATGGCCATGGGAAATTCATTTAATTTACCTGGACCTCAATTTTCTAATGTGTAACATGAGGATATTTAACAACATGGCTTCTGACAACTCTTCCTGCTCTAAATCAATGATTGTTACGAACCAAGTTCCTCTGACTCTAGAGTAAGTACTCTTCTTGTTGAACCATATTGTCAGCCACATAAGGTTGGACCTTAAGGCTAAGTAAACCTGGATACTTTATTCTCAGGAAAGTCTAAACATGACTGGCTTGAGGTTTTTTTTCCAGAATTTTATCATTTTTATTTAATATTTTAGTTTTCAACATTGATTTCCACAAGATTTTGAGTTACAAATTTTCTCCTCACTTCTACCCTCCCCTCTTCATTCCAAGATGGCATGTATTCAGATTGCCTCATTACCCAGTCACCCCTCCCTTCTACCACCCACTCCACCCCATTCCCTTTCCCCTTTCTTCTTGTAGGTCAGGATATATTTTTATGCCCCATTTCCTATATATCCTGTTTCCCAACTGCATGCAAAAACAACTCTTTTGAGCATCTACTTTTAAAACGTTGAGTTCCAAATTCTCTCCCCTCTTCCCTTCCCACCCACCCACCCTAGGAAGGCAAGCAATTCAACATAGGTCACACATGTATCATTTTGTAAAAGACTTCCACAATACTCATGCTGTGAAAGGCTAACTATATTTCCTTCCATCCTATCCTGTCCCCCTTTATTCAGTTTTCTCCTTTGGCCCGGTCCCTTTTCAAAAGAGTTTGCTTTTGATTACCTCCTCCTCCTATCTGCCCTCCCTTCTATCATTCCACCCCCCCTTTTTTATCCCCTTCCTCTTACTTTCCTGTGGAGTAAGATACCGAATTGAGTGTGTATGTTATTCCTTCCTCAAGTTGAATCCGATGAGACCAAGATTCACTCATTTCCCCTTACCTTCCCCCTCTTCCGGTCCCACAGAACTGCTTTTTCTTGCCACTTTTATGTGAGATAACTTACTTCATTCTCTCTCTCCCTTTCTCCCTCTCTCAGTATATTCCTCTCTCACCCCTTACATTTATTTTTTTTTGTTTAGATATCATCCCTTGATATTCAACTCACCCTGTGCCCTCTGTCTATATCTATGTATATTCCCTTCAACTACCCTAATACTGAGAAAGGTCTCATGAATTACACACGTCATCTTTCTATATAGGAATGTAAGCAAAACAGTTCAACTTTAGTAAGTGCCTTATGATTTCTCTTTCTTGTTTACCTTTTCATGCTTCTCTTGATCCTTGTATTTGAAAGTCAGATTTTCTATTCAGCTCTGATCTTTTTACTGAGAAAGCTTGAAAGTCCTCTATTTTATTGAAAATCCATATTTTGCCATGGTGCATGATACTTAGTTTTGCTGGGTAGGTGATTCTTGGTTTTTAATCCTAGCTCCTTTGACTTCCAGAATATCATATTCCAAGCCCTTTGATCCCCTAATGTAGCAGCTGCTAGATCTTGTGTTATTCTGATTGTATTTCCACAATATTCAAATTGTTTCTTTCTGGCAGCTTGCAGTATTTTCTCCTTGACCTGAAAACTCTGGAATTTGGCAACAATATTCCTAGGAGTTCTCTTTTTGGGATCTTTTACAAGAGGCTATTACTGGATTCTTTCAATTTCTATTTTACTCTCAGGGCAGTTTTTCTGATAATTTCATGAAATATGATATCTAGGCTCTTTTTTTGATCATGGCTTTCAGGTAGTCCAATAATTTTTAAATTGTCTCTCTTGGATCTACTCTCCAGGTCAGTGGTTTTTCCAATGAGATATTTCACATTGGCTTCCGTTTTTTCATTCCTTTGGTTCTGTTTTATAATATCTTGATTTCTCATAATGACATTAGCTTCCACTTGCTCCAATCTGATTTTTAAGGTGGTATTTTCTTCAGTGGTCTTTTGGACCTCCTTTTCCATTTGGCTAATTCTGCCTTTCAAGGCATTCTTCTCCTCCTTGGCTTTTTGGAGCTCTTTTGCCATTTGAGTTAGTTTATTCTTTAAGGTGCTATTTTCTTCAGTATTTTTAGGTCTCCTTAAGAAAGCCATTGACTTGTTTTTCCTGATTTTCTGACATCTCTCTCATTTATCTTTCCAATTTTTCCTCTACTTCTCTTACTTGCTTTTCCAAATCCTTTTTGATCTCTTCCATGGCCTGAGACCAATTCATATTTTTCTTGGAGGCTTTTGATGTAGGCTCTTTGACTTTGTTGACTTCTTCTGTCTATATATTTTGATCTTCTTTGTCCGCCAAAAAAGGAATCTAGAGTTTGAGTTTGAGTCTGAGTTTGTTGTCACTGCCTGTTCATGTGGCCAGCCAACTATTTGACCCTTGAGCTTTGTATCAGTGTATGACTGCTTGTAGAGTAGAGAGTACTTTGTTCCAAGCTTTAGGGTCCAAGCACTGCAGTTTTTAGAGCTACTTCTACTCCACCATCACAACAGGCTCTGTCTCAGCAGCACTCCTCCTCCCCCAAGAACCACCAACCAGGACCACAATCTAGATCCAAGCAGAGCACAACAAGAGAACCTGCCTTTGTGCACACAAAGTGCTCGCTCTTTGCACTCTTGCTCTGATCCGCAGCTAGACTCCTCCCACCATGTAATCCAGGGACTCGGAAAGCAGCTGACACTGGAGCTCTGGAAGCAGCCTCAGGAGCTTCCTGCTGCTGCTGTCATCACCACTGTACCACCTCTGCCACCCCCAGAGCTGGTGGCCAGACTGGTCTCAACCTGATCCCGCAGTTTCCCACTAACCTGCTCTTTGGAATTTGTTGGTTGAGAAGTCTGGTAACTGCCACAGCTCAATGATTCATGGCCCTAGGGCCTGTTCTGCTTGCTAACTCAAGGTCTGGTCTGTCCTGGCATAGCCCGCGCTGGATTGCACTCCACTCCCAGCACCTTGTGATAGCCCCCTCCCAGGGACCATCCAGGCTCTCTGGGGCTGGAGACCTGTTTCCCTCTGCTATTTTGTGGGTTCTGCAGCTGTAGAATTTGTTCAGGGTCATTTTTTACAGGTGTTTCAAGGGATTTGGGGGAGAGCTTAAGCAAGTCCCTGCTTTCCAGCCACCATCTTGGCTCCACCCCTTAGAAAGAGTTAAGAACTCCTGGAGGGAGCAGAAAGGGAAGGGACAGAGAGAAAAGCAACACCTCGGTCTTGGTGCTAGAACATCTGAGTTCAAATATTGGATGTGATATCTGCTAGCTATAGGACCTTGGGTAAGCCATTTAAATTTTAAATTCTGAGAGGGAGAAAGAGAGAGAGAGAGAGAGAGAGAGAGAGAGAGAGAGAGAGAGAGAGACTTTCAAAATATTTCGGAGATATCCTGTTTCCCAGAGCTAAGGCCCAGGGAGAAGGCTGTGCCTTGAGCTTGGTATAACAATAATCCTTTGTCCTCTGGAATGACCTCACCCTCAGGCAAAGTGTATTATTTCCACCAGCACCAGGTGTTGACTCCTGTTTGTTCCTCCTATTTTCCAGGGCCATCCATGTTTTAACAATCTGGCTAGCAGCTGTTGTGGGGATGAAAGACCAACACAAGCCCAACAACAAGCATGCTACCAGCATGCTGCAAAAGCACAGGTTCTTTTGATCTGCTTTTCTAAGGAAAGCAATGTTAAGGGGTTGACAAGCTTACTTTAATTCAGCATACAAATACCATTCACTTAGTTCAGGGGAAAAAGTCAGCACCCTGAACTTTGGAGCAAAATACAAACAAATTGCAAACATCAACAGACAGACCTTGTCTGATTCAAATCCCAATTCATAGTTACCAGAATTTAACAAAGTTCCAGCATCTGGGTTTATGAACTGGAGGGCTCTTACCTACAGCTGCTCAGAGTCTCCACACCACCAAGAGTGAGAGCCCCGCACAAATGGCTCTGTCTTCTCTTCTTATAGCATTTCAGATGTCATCAAACATCATCTGAATGACCAGAACTTAGGCTTCTATGATTGGCTCTTGAGCTAGCACCTCCCCTTAGTACCCTGGGAGCTTCACACCCACATAGGCTTAGCACCTAATAGAGGTTTGGGCCTGGGACTTAGCACCTAGTAAGACTTAATGAAATACACTGAATTACTCAAAGGAAACAAAAGCCAAACTCTTCAAAGGCACTTGGTTGAACTGAGTGCTAAGAGCCCATTTTGCTTACCAACACAATCCATCACATATTCACAATCCCTGTTTCTTGTATTGTACTCCTATTCCCATCACAGAACTCTGGTTGTGTAAACCAGCATAATCATGACCTCCCAGACTTTAAACAATGACTATTCCTGTGGGACCCAAGAATGCCTGCATTGTCCCAAGAAATGCCAACCATGGGAACAGTAATTCAAGACCTAAAAATTATTATGTCGTAATCCAGCCCACATGTGGTTTTTATATAAGACCTGCCTTTGGTCCATCATGTTAATCTCCCCCTTCTTAGAGGGGTAGAGTTTCCACTTGCAATTGTCATTTTCCTCATTCTGAAATTAAATAAACTTCTGTTTGTGTCCTCACTCTCCTGCCTCTAGTCTGCACTGTCTTGGCTACAAGCACCCATAGATTAGAAGCCATTTCCTGTCCTATTGGCAGGACTTAAGTAGATATATAGAAAGAGGAATTAGTAAATGCTTATAATATTCCTGGCAAGATGCTAAGTATTAGGGATAAAAATACAAACAAATAAGTCATTGGCTTGTACTCAAAGAGGTTACATTCCAATGAGTGCCAACAACATATAATGGTGAAATGGAAAGGAGGAGGGAGTATTTTATGTTTTCAAAGTGATTGTCCAAAAGTGAATTGATGGCTTGGTTCCAGATTCCCTTTCTGGATGTAACATACTGACAATGATGGCTTAGTTCTAGAAAAATAAAGCAAAGGCTCTTCTATCAGACATTAGGTTTCTTCCCGGGGAGAATTCTAAGTTTGTAGAGAAAAGGAGATTGGGATGATGGTCATGGTGGACCCATCATGGCTTAGAGCTGATAGCTGGGAAGTGAACCTCAGTTTTTTCATCTAAAAATGGAAATATTAAAAATTTTGTACTTATTTCAAAGCATAGTTGCAAAGAACATATGATATACATCTACATATTTTTTAAACATTAAAGAAATATTTGAATAGATTATTATTTTGTTACAATGATGCTTATTTTCACAAAAATGGATTTATAGATATACTACAGAGAAGAATGCCATTGTAGTGGATTAAAAAATGATGTATGTTTAAAGCCTGCGGTTGCCACATCCTGACTGGGTTCCATACAGTATGTCACTTAGCCTCTCAGGGCCCCACACAATTCCCTAAGATTACAGATTGAGGAGAAGGTGCCAATCTGCATAGGCAGAGGAATTTCCTTAGTGGGAGGTCTTTATAAACATGACATCAGTAAGTCTGGTCAAAGGGTCCATTCCTCCAAAATCATCCCCACCCCAACAAACAAGCAAACAAAAAAAAATACTAACCGAAGGAATGGCACTGATAAGTTGTTCTTTGCCTTTCTGAGAGTAATGTGCTGACCTGACCCCATAATCTCTGTTACAGAGTCATAGAGCCTTAGTCAAAATCCTGGTTCTTCTATTTACTAACAGAGTGACCCTGAGCAAGACATTTCCATTTCTGGGTTTCAATTTCTTCATATGCAAAAAATAAGGGATTTTGCCTGGAATGATTTCCAAAATCCTGTCCAATCCAAAGTCCCAAATCCCTTGATTGTTGGGATTTCCTTTTTGCTTTTTTGTGTTTGTTTGTTTGTTTGTTTTTACATTTTTAGCCTGATGACATAAATAAAAGAAGACAAGAATATGATGGAGGGAATAGAGTACTGATAAATATCAGTAGGGCTGGAAAACAAAATCTTCACAATAGTACAAGTGTGTCCTGATATAGGACTTCAGAGTATCCTTCTGCAAGGCCATGATATACAAAAATAACCTGTATTTATAGAACAACTATCTCCACTTGATTCAAAATGCTTTTCAAATATTCATAGAATCAAAAGATTTAAAGGATCCTTTAGAAGACTGCCATCTACTCTGTAACCTTCAACCTGTCCAGGGAAAACCATACTGTCTTCTTTTAAAGTGCATGTACATATGTATTTAAGCCTGGTAGAAAGGTGGCCAAAATATCAGATTGCAAGAAACTGAGATTTCATAGGAATTTGTAAAGCAGTACAAATATCCAGGACAATAGTCAGTCACAAGAATATACTTCAACATAAGGTGAAAGAAAAAGATTAAAAACCTACTGATAATATGTTTTTGTGTCTAGTGGCTCAAAGATTAGCTTTTTAGACCAGATAGATATGAACAAGGCACAAATTACCCAGGTCGCTATGTTGGTGGTGGTGACGTTGTTTTCTCAGATTTCCGCCTTGTTGATGTATGTGTATGTGTGTGTGTGTATGTATGTATGTATATATATATACACATATATAATGTATTATGTTTCATTTTCTGTTTGTGACATGATATTAAAGACTTCTGAAAATAAAATACTCCATATATACACATACACACACACACACATAAACACACATATTTAAAGACTATCTAAGAAAGTGAAAATTGGCAATCCCATATTGATGAGGAACTAGTTTCACCCTCAGCTGAAGGAAATTCGGGCTGCCAGTCAAACAGATGTGGTGCTCTAATTGATTTCCATGAGCTATATGACGACAATTTATATTCAGCTCCCAGCTAATCTAAACCTGAGGTTTTGATGAAAGGACTATGGTTCAGAGGAAATTATCTGACTGTTGGAAAAGAAGCTGGGCTACCATGCAAAATCACTATACTTGATATATAAACAATGGTTTTAAAAAAGAGACATTTCAATCAGCAGAGAGAGAAATGAAAAGGCAGTCAAAACTCCTACACTGCCAGCTGCTATTGGGTGATTAAATAAAATGCCTATACTGTAGAAATACTGTTAAATCTAAAAATTCCCATTACAGGGAGACATTTAATATTGCTATTTTATGGATTTATTTCACACAACAGCACTGCAAAATGCCCATCCAACTAGAAGTTTCAGTTCAATTTTCTCCATCGTAACACAGCCAAATGGAAGTTTCAGCAAAATTGACATCTTTGATATATGAATCAGTTGTCAGAGCTAATTACTTTAGCAGATTGTTCTTCTCTGCAAAATTTGAACAATGTCTTTGCAAGTCAAGGTGCCAAGATATGTACTGGAGACTTTGCATTTGTCATAGAAGTCTCTTCCAAGTTATTTAGCTATATAAGACTTTGCCTAAATCTGAAGCAAATTCCTCTCCACAAGTTCATTTCATTTCAATTCTATTCAACAAACATCTATTGAGCTCCTACTATACCCAAGACATTGTGCTAGGTGCTGAAAATACATAGAAAAAAAATAAATAAAATAATTGCCAGAAAGAAACTCGGAAGGTTTCTAGCAGGAGGGAGAGGGAAAGGGGAAGAAAACAAACAAAACAAAGACAACTTCTTGATACTTGTGCTTTTCCACTGAAATTACCTCCAATGTATAGTTGTTTTGACAATTAACTCTTCCATTTGACTGTGAAAACCTTGAGAACAGAGACTTCTTCCTTGCCTCAGTCCTTTTCTTTCTATCTGCAGCATTTAGTAATGTGCCTGGTACATAGTAATTTCATGAAATATTCTGGTTGATTTGTCTTGATTCAGAGAGCTTAGCTTCTAGTGTGGAATCTACATAGGTTATCAAATAATACAAAGTAACATCAAGAAACATGGAGTGCCATCAAAACAGGGTAGTTGCTAAGGAAAACCCTGTCTAGGAGGGGGGCAAAGGAGTTGAACCTTGAATCAAGCTAAGAGCTAAAGTTGAGGAGGGGGTGTATTCCAGGCATGTCAGACTGCCTTTGCAAAGATATCAAGATGGGACATAGGATGTTGAATATGAAAAACAAGTAACCTGGCCCATTTGACTAGGACAGAGATTATATGGAGGGCAGTAACATTAAATAAGATTAGGAATGTAGGTGAGGGTCTTGTAGGGTGGGGGACTTTAAATGCTAGGTTGACGCTTTTCCCTTCATCTCCACCCAGAGGCAATAGGGAGTCACTTGACTTTTGAGTAGTGAAGTAATATGTTGAGATTTGTGTTTTTTGTAAATCAGGTTGGCAACTCAGTGGTAAGTGAATTGAAGAAGGTATAGGTGAGATCCAGAGAGGTCATCTTAATAATATTGCATAAATACAACATTCTATCACAAGTATTAGGTTTTTTTTTGAGATATGCTGTTTTTATTTGGAAGAGCGTGCTGTTTGAACATGTAAGTTCAAAGTTTAAACTCAAATATTATTTCTCCAAAGCAACATTGTGAGGTAGATATCTACATAGCAATAAATGATTTAAGTCACTTTTGTTTACTTGTTTCAATAATTCACCACTGGAAAGCTGGAAATTGTGGTGGCTATGATATCTAACCAATAGGTAGCATTTGGACAACTATCTGGACTCTTTCTTTCTCCCCATGTAATTGATCAATTTATTATGTACTCCTTATCATTCATCTGTTATCACTTTGATTTATGTTATTTTTGCCCCAAATCATGGGAGTTATGACTGATTTCAAATGCTGAAATGTGTTGTCAAAATGAAAATTGTTTGGGGATGGGTATCAAACCAGGAAAAAAGTTTTGCCAAAAAGCGCCTTAAATATAATATGTAGTTATTTAGATTCATATATTCTAAAGAATGCTTACACATTGAGTAAGACATTTTTCCCCCACTCTTCATGGCATACAAATAATCTAGAAGAATTAGTGCTCTTAAACTTGGCAATGTATCCAAAGAAACTGAATGACTATTTAAACTTGAGCTTACATTTTGGCTACATTTTTATACCAATTTAATCACTCAAAAGTTTAAATTAATGGATTTTTTTTAAAAAATCAAGATAATTGATATTAATATCACAGTAGAAAAAAAACAAGAAGTCTGCCTCAGGCTACTAATTAAAAGAGACAAGATAATTTAGAAGGGGTTTGGATTAAAGAGCAAAGTGAAAAGAACAAATTATTTTTGACTAAAATCAAGCCCCTTTTCAGTAGTGATTTCTATATTAGAAAGGTGATATAATGCTAATTAAATCACCACCTATAGTTATCAAGTAGAAATAGGTCTGGGGAATTTGCATCTTAATAAGACTCCTCTTTTTTCCAGAATTTTTTAAACAATTATTCTAATATAATTCTAGCATGTTGAACAGGACTCCAGTACTATGAGAAATGTAGCAAATTTCTCATTCTGTTGAGTATTTAATACTGCTGCATAGAACATAGAACTGCACCTGTAACCTCAATCTCATGCCTATATTGTGAGTTGAAAAATCTGTGATTTTTCTTGTTAAAAACCAGACAGCTGAATAGCAGTTAGAATGGCTGAAGAGTGTGTAGGTGGCACATGGCATCAAAATCCAGAAAAGATGCAAATGTAACCTCAGATGAACCTAAGTGATGATTTTCCCCCTAAATATTGTAAACATCAGGTACTAAACAATGAATCTGATTTGTTTTTTTACCCAATGCACTTTGGATATCGCCTTCATCCCACTTGCCTCCCTACTGTCAAAATCATCAGAACACAATGTGTCATCAAATTATGTGTTTAACTTTACACCTAAAATAGATTGACTATTGCCCAAATTGAATTTAGACAATTCAAACAATTGTTGTGTTTGATTGACCAAACTGATATGGCCCACCATGATCTCTCCTCTGCCCAAAGTCCCTATTGATATAACAGGGATAGGTCTTTGTCTTAAAATTTCAATGTGAGTTATCACCTACTGTGATAACTGTCAATTAAATAAAACATTAAGGACATATTTAAGACACGCTTACAGAGTGTCTCCAAAATCTTAGAGCAGTTTTTAACACATAACAAGCTATAAATGCACTAAGACTTTGTAGACATCACATATTAAATTCTTATAATATCTCTCAGAGGTAGGAACTGTTAAAGTATTAATACTATTTTTTGTTTATTTTGCTTTTTATTAGCATGTGACAGAACATAATGAGAAGATTTGATATAAAATGAATTTCTGTCTCAGAATGTTTACTTAAAAAAATATGTAATAAATACTACGCATTGTTTTCAAAGCTGCCCAGCTTTTCTGTACTCCCTTCTGAGTTTTCTTTTGTTCTCTGCTATGAATTTTCGATTTTTTCTCCCTCCATCCACACCTCCCCCACCTTATAGGAGGTTATAATTAAACATGAATACATATGTATATATTTATATACATATATTTACACACATATGTACATATGTGTGAAATCATACTATACACACTTCTAAATGTGTGTTCTTTTTCTGGAGGTAAGTAGCATCTTCATGTTTAATTTTTCATTTTTTTTAAATCAACCAGCTCATCCTTTTTAAAGTGCAGTTGTATTCTGCCTCCATTATATTCCATGTCTTATTTAGCCATTCCTTAATTGAAGGACATCTATCATTATAATCATTCTGATAGGTTTAAGGTGATATCTCAAAGTTGCAGGGTTTTTTCACATGATAATATTTCTTCATTGGAAAACTGCCTGTTCATATCCTTTGACTTTTTATGAATTGGAAAATGACTCATATCCTTATAAATTGGACAAAGCTCTATATATTTGAGAAATGAGACCTTTTTCTAAGAGACTATGAAAATGTTTCCCCAGTTCTCTGCTTCCCTTTGTTGGCTACATTTATACCATTGTATCACCAAGACAATATTCACAATGGTTGGGAATCTTATGAGCTGGAATGGTTCTGAATCACAAAATACAACAGACTCTCCATATAGAAGCAAAACATTTATTCAGACACTAGAAAACCAAATCTCCAAACCGGTAAATCCAATCTATCCAAGTAGCATAGAAATTAATAGATATTACCACAGTTGAGAGCCACTCAGTCCCATAACCTTCCCCCATGCTGGGGCCTTCCTACAAACACACTCACAGCACAGATAACACACCTCCTCTCTCTCCCTCAGCTCTAACAACTCTGAGCAATTCCTGCTCCATCCTTCCCTGTTCCTCTCCTTTAGCAAGCTCTTCCCATCACATGTGAATTAGGCTTCTTGTGACTTAAGCAGGTCACATGGATTAATGGATGGGAAGATCTTCAAATTTACATTACCATTACCACCAGCCATAGTCACTTTAAACAGGGTATCTCTTGCTATCTCCTCTTGCAGGATTTTGTTGGTGACCTGTAAAAATGGTGATGATTTATGTGAGTTTATTTTATATCGTAACTACATTACTAAAATTATTAATTGTTGCAAATAAGTTTTAGCTGAATCTTCAAGATTTTTCAAATGTGTTATCATATCAACTACAAAAAGAGATAATTTATTACCCCATTACCCATTGTAATTCCTTCAGTTTCTTTCTCTCCTCTTATTTGTATTGTACAATTTTAAAAACAATATTGAATAATATTGGTGACACAGTATAGTTTCCCTGTTTATCTCTTTTGATTAAACTTTAATTTAACTTTGAAATCATGATTGCTACGACTCTTTTTATTTTTCAAGTCAGCTGAAGCATAATGTATTCTGCTCCAGATCTTTACTTTAACTCTGTATGTATCTCATTTTTAATTGTGTTTCTTGTAAACTACATATTGTTAGATTCTGATTTTTAATCCATTCTGTGATCTGTTTCCATTTTATGGATAAATCTATCCTTTTCACATTCTTTTTTTGGCAGCTTTTTTATTTAATATTTTTAGTTTTAAGCATTGATTTCCACAAGATTTTGAATTACAAGTTTTCTCCACATTTCTATCATCCCCCCTACTCCAAGATGGCATGTGTTCTGATTGCCCCATTCCCCAGTCAGCCCTCTCTTCTGTCACCCCACTCCCCCCAAATCCTCTTTCCCCTTACTTTCTTGTAGGGCAAGACAGATATCTATACCCCATTGCCTGTATATCTAATTTCCCAGATGCATGCAAAAGCAACTTTTTTTGAACATCTGCTTATAAAACTTTGAGTTCCAAATTCTCTTCCCTCTTCCTTCCCCACCCACCCTCCCTAAGAAAGCAGGCAAATTAACATAGGCCACATGTGTATCATTATGCAAAACCCTTCACAATAATCATGTTGTAAAAGACTAAGTACATTTTGCTCCCTCCTATCCTGTCCCCCTTTATTCAGTTTTCTCCCTTGACCCTGTCCCTTTTTGAAAGTGTTTGGTTTTGATTACCTCTTTGACTTGTTTTTCATAGTTTTCTTGCATCACTCTCATTTCTGTTCCCAATTTTTCCTCTACTTTTCTAACTTGTTTTCCAAATTATTTTTGAGCTTTCATGTTTTTCTTGGAGGCTTTTGATGTAGGCTCTTTGACTTTGTTGACTTCTTCTGGCTGTATGTTTTGGTCTTCTTTGTCACCAAAGAAAGATTCCAAAGTCTGAGTCTGAATCTGAGTCCGTTTTTGCTGCCTGGTCATGTTTCCAGACAACTTACTTGACCCTTGAGCTTTTTGTTGGGGTATGACTGCTTGTAGAGTAGAGAATACTTTGTCCCAAGCTTGAGGGGTTGCACTTCTGTTTTCAGAGCTATTTCTACACAGTGTGCACTGCCACACCAGCGCTTCTTCTACCCCAAGAACTGACAATCTGGACCGCGACTCAGATCCAAGCAGGCATTGCACTCCCACTCTGATCTGCCACTTAATTCCTCCCACCAGGTGGGCCTGGGTCCAGAAGCAACTGCAGCTGTAGATCTGAAAGCAGCATTAGAGCTGCACCACCTCCACTGCCCCTGGGGTAGTGTCTGAACAGGAATTACTTTCACTTTGTCCCAGCAGTTTTTTTCACACTAACCTGCTCTGTTGTCTTTGGTGTTTGTGGCTTAGCAGTAAGGTAACTTCCACAGTTCACTGATTAAGGGCACTACGGCCTGTTCTTCCTGGCTCCTGGTCTGGTTGGTCCTGGTGCAGCCCATGCTGGGCTCTGCTCCACTCTGCTCCCAGCTCCGTGTGATAGACCTTACCCAGCGACCACCCAGGCTGTCCTGGGCCGGAGCCCTGCTTCCCTCTGCTATTTCATGGGTTCTGCAGTTCTAGAATTTGTTCAGACCCATTTTTATAGGTTTTTGGAGGGACCTGGGGGAGAGCTTTAGGAAATACCCTGCTTTCCAGCCACCATCTTGGCTCCCCCCCCGCTTTTCACATTCAAAGTTATAATTACTAGATGTGTATTTCCCTCCAACTAGTTTTTCTACACTATTTGTCCTTCTTGTTCTGTTTACCCTATAGTTCCTTACCTGTCTACTTCTAACCACTACCTGGTCCTCCTATACCTTAATCTACCCACCCCTATAAGAATCTCTCCCTTACCCTTTCCCACCCTCCTAATTCTTAAACTACACACCCTCCTAAAAATGCTCCCCTTATTTATCTTCTGACCCTCCTATTTTTTATATAAATTTAGAAGGTTTTAATAACCATATTATATGTGTATATATATATACACATATATCTACGTATACATATACATACATACATATATACATATATATGTGTGTACATATATATGTATGTATGTATGTATGTATATATGAGTTCCCTCTTTAACCTAGTTCTGATGCAATTAAGGTTGTATTACTACCAGCCCTGTACCTCCACTTTCATCTTCTATATCAAGCCTCTTTTTTATGAGATGATTGTTTCTGCTTATCTCTCCCCTTCCAGTGTTAGTTTTTTGGAATCTACCTATCTTATTTAGCTCAGCCCATGCCCAGTTTTTTCCAAACATTCCAGGTAATGATAAAAGTTTTAAGAACTTATAATATTCTCCCATATAAGAAGTAAGCACTTTGACCTTGTTAAGTACCTTATAATTAGTCTTTAATGTTTACCTTATGTTTCTTTTGAATCTTATATATTGAATTTTCCACTGGGTTTGGGTCTTTTTATCACAAATGTCTGAAATTTGGTAAGCCTGGAATTTTCAGACCTACTCTGCCATCTCCCTAAATACTCCCTATTAATTATATTTTAAAAACATTGTATATTGCCAGGAGTCCCACAGAAAATAGTAGAGATGGAATTTTTGTTCAAATTCTTATTTGTAATATCTTGGCTCCAAGACCAATGTTCTTCCTACATGCCTAAATGATTACAAGAGGACAAGGACCATATCTTCCCTAAATTGTTTATCATTCTCAGGCTATAGATTGGTTTGTTATACTTAAGTATCAATTAACATTTTTGAATGAATTAAATTATATAGACACAGGTACATAAAGATAAACTTTTCATTCATATTTTAGGTAAATGTATACCTTAAGAGAAATGATAATAGGATTACAGATTTAGACACAAAAATAAGCTTTGATTACCTTACTCCAACCCCTTCACTTACAGATGCCTTGATAGTTCACAGATTCTTGGAGAACTTAAGTGAACTTAAGTGATATGTTGCTGAGGCAGTATTCGAACCCAAGTCTTTCTACATCAAAGTTCAGAGCTTTAAGCCTATGTGGGATTGTTGGATCACTTCTTTTGAGCTCATGAAAATTGTAGTGAAATATTAGAAGCAGATAAAACTAACTAAAATGTATCTTCTTGTGGCCATAAGTGTTCAATTATGCTCCTATTTTTTATGTTTAAAGAATTCATGTCTTGTGGCCTTATAAAAGGAGCAAGAAATAGGAGACACATACATCTTGCAGTATAGGTCTTATTAAGGGATATGATTGATCATCCCAGGAAAAATCTAAATAGAATGAACAGCAAATTTATAAAAATCCAAACTCGACCAGGGATATGGGCTTTATTTCAATAGCAGATATGTCCTTATTAAGTGTGGTTTGAGCAAGGGTAAAAAAAGAGCTGCTTTTCTCTGATATGCTGTCCTCCTATTCATTGTCTTTATCAAGCCCAAATAAATATGACTAAGTAATAAATATATGAGTTGTCAAGAAATACAAAAGAAAACTGTTAAAGTCTCCAGGCCAGGAGACACTGAAACCAGATGTTAAGTTAGTTTAAAGGCATTGAGACCAGTTCTTATCCCAAATGATACTGTTGGAAAGTGGACAAATTAAAATATTTTGGTTTATTGATCTTTGTTTGTTGTTCTGGAGGAAAAAATGAAATGAATTCACTATGTAAGAAATTGTATAGACTGGTGGGGATCAACAGCTAAATGTTATAGTAATAATGACAATTGAAAATATTAATATGGTGTTTAAAGATTACAAAGTATTCTCCTCTTTAATCCATTAGATTACTGGAATAGGGCTATAATTATCATATCTACTTCTTGGATAAACTCTGAGCAAAATGGAACTGATCCGTGTGACGCCAATGTTCTACCTTTATATTAAAGTGAAAGGAAGACCTAGGATGACCTTATACTTCCTTCTTCAGGCCCACTTCACCCTGTTCTCTTAAGACCTAGCCCCCCAACTCAGTCCTAATGGAAATGACACAGTGTTGTGGGTTACTCTTCAATTATTTCTTAGTTATGTTGCTCCTAGTCTAATAACTTTTTTTAATCAATAAAAGTAGCATACACTTGGCACCAAGAGCTATAATTCTACAGTCTCCTCTAGGATAACAAGTCAGATATACTAGCACATCTAAACATTCACACTAGTAGCCTATAGGCAATGTATGATTCTTCCTAGCTCCTCAATCATTATTATTTCTTACAAGTTTAAATTAAAATATTTCAACATATATTTTCTATTTATGCATAGTCTATCAAAGAGTGATTAAATCATGCTCTCTCTAGTTTCATTCTTAAATTAATTCAGTCATGTTCTAATTATTTAAATATAATAACTTTATTCATATGGCCAATATACCATGGACCAGTGATATCTGTAGGTATGACATTTCTCAGAATCCAAGGTAGATTGCCACCTAGTGCAATTTTTGCCTTGTGAAATTTGATAGAAAATCAGAGATATTAAGAGAATTATCCATGGTTGCATGCTAGTGGTAATTATCAGATGCAGGAATTGAACAACAGTTTTGTTTACTGCATGTCAAATAATTTACATACTATGACATAGCACCTTTTCGGAATCCTTATGATACTATCCTAGCACTACTGGGAGAATATGAAATTAACTCAAACACATCATTCCCCAAAAAGACTAGAAAAATTAAGGGACATATTATTATTACTATTACTCTATTCAAAAGGTAGGGTGGTTTTTATTAGGTTAATGTCTGGAATTAAAGTCAGAAAGAGTTAGGTTGAAGATCCAGTCTGACATGTTGTCTAAAACTGTGTGGTATTCTTGCATCATGTCTTTTGAGCTTATGAAAATTGTAGCAAAATGTTAGCACATGAAAAATAACAAATGCATCCTTTTGTTCCCATAAATACTGAATTCTGTTCCTTATTTTTTTTATGTTGAAAGTATCTGAGTATTGTGGTATTATAAGAGGAATGAGACAAAGAGACATGTCATCCCTCAGCAAGTCATTTAATTTTTCAGTGTTCTAGAGTTCTCTAAGTACAAGGAGCAGAGATTATGTTGACCAATCTATCAATAGACAGAGTTTCCTTATCTAAGAGGTTTCTATGTCAATGGAAAATAGAGATCCCGTTCCAAACCCTTTCCCTTATTATTCTCTCTCTACAGATGTGATTAAACTGCCTTACTAGTTTAAGGGTTGATTTAATAGTTAAGTTTAAGCTTATCCACGGCCTTCCACTCTAAGTCTGTTTTCATGAAATAATTTTCAAATAAGGACCCTTTGTTTACCTTCAGAGAGGGAAGTGCACATGTGTGCTCATGTGCACACACACACAAAGGCACACACACACACACACACACAAAGGCACACACACACACACACACACACACCACCACCACCACCACCACACCCCACATACACTATTCATCAAGCATAGTTAAACATATATCAGATATATACCACTCTATCACCACCACCCCATCACAAATATGTACCCTAAGTATAAAAAAACAACCTTAGTTATTGATTTTGCTTGGTGAATCCATTAAAGTAAATGTAGATTTTCTAATTTTATTCAAAATTCTATGCTGACTGCTCATGAAAAGACCCATGCTTTGAATAGGATTTCTAATGCCTTAAAGGATGGCTCACCTTTTCTGTTGCAACATTTACAAAGGTTTTTTCCCCTTTATTCATAATTTAGGATTTCATCATCTTGCAATGACTTTGTGAGATTAACTCACCATTTATTGATGGTTAATGAACCATCATTGTGGATGCTTTTCCACACAAATAGGAATGAACTTTTCACTTCTCATCAGTAGTTTTGTTCCCCATAATTATTTCCCCATTACAGAGGAACCTCCTGACTGCCTGATATGTCATAGTATTGCTTTCTATGCACATCTCACCTTTTACCAAAGAGCAGGAATAATTATCCCACAATACCTTTTAATACAGGTATCTGAAACTAAGATCTCTCAGAAAGGCAAATCATTTCTCCATTCATTCAAGCACATTGAAAAGCAGACCTAAGAGTGTTCCTTTCTTTTCTCGAGGCCTCTAAATAAATCTGCTGCTATATTCAGAATCCTAGATGGCCTTGCATATTCTACTTTGGGGAGAGAAACAGAGAGAAAGAGAGAGGCAGGGGAGGAGAGAGAGGGGGGAGGGAGAGAATTCTCTTTCTATGCTTTCATGTTATGTTTCTGGCATTTAAAAAAAATGGTGCTGTGAGAACCTATGGTGCTATAAGACTTTGGTTTAGGGCCCTGGCCAATTTGTTTCCCAGAACATGCATAGTCATGGCACTCCACTTTTCCACCAGCCATTTTTTTAATCCTAATATAGGCTCTTTGCTAGTTATTCACAACAATCATTCCTTTCTTTAGCTTTCCTAGATTTCCTGACAGCAATGAGTGCTGAACACATGACTTCAATCTTACAAGATCCATTAATTCCTCCCCAACAGCAGAATGATAAGGTTTTGGCCCAAGATCAGAGATTTAGTGAGAAGGATGTACAACAAATATCACATAACTCTGTCCATGATTAGAAATGTTAAGAAGTCATAACCTAACAATAGTAATGTGTGGGTCAGAGACCACTACTCACATTAAAAATAGACCTTTTGCCTTGAGAAAAGGCAAAAAGGAATGTATTGCTTTCTCATGAGAAAAGACACACCTCAGTGTGGCCCAAGATGATGCCAGCACGTGTGTGTGTCTTGCATACAGCTCAAAGTAAGTTATATTGACCCTAACGCAGAGTTTCCCCCACCCTCCCCACTGGCTCCTCTTCCCGTTGACTGCATTTGGAGCTCACATTCCAAATGCAGAATCTTTTCCCAGCAACAAAGAACAAAGAACAAAAAGACAGGTGCGAGACCAGGGACTGGTATTCAGCAAAAAGGGAGTAAAAACTAGATAAATGGGACTTTTCAGTCTGTCTACTGATGTAATTTCTTATCTCTACTTTCTCAGCAGAGCAGTTTCTAAAAATATAGAAGGGGTGCAGGTTGGGGGTAAATGGTAGAAGAAGTAAAGTCTTATCCTATACTGAGGGGGCTTCATTATTTCAGCATTCCACTCACTAATGAATCCATAGCAAAGGGATCAATAAAATACTTATAGCACCCCCAAATGGTAAGTAAACTTCTGCATCTCAACCTGGGGATTCAGTTTCTAGCAGTCAATTGATAGCCTCAGCCCTGAGTACTTCAAAACTCATGATCTTACAGTCTAGGGAACTAATCACCGTGTAGATTCTATCTATCATCTAGCTCTGTAGCAATATCACCCAGGTCCTCCAAAGCCACAGCTATTGAAGACCAGAAATAAAGATCTTACTACCAAAATACTTGCTACAGTCCAATGTTTTTCCATCAGGAATAGATATAGTTTTATCAGTAGAAACAATTTTAAAGTATATTCATTAACATCTTCTTTTCCACTATACCCTAATGGCTACTAGTATGGATTTTAGACTATGGGAGCCCCTTTGAACTCTCCTTGAATCTTTCCACTAGATGAGGCATTTGCCTGAGGCCATAATCTTTCCATTATGGCTAGGCCCAAATCTCTAGGCTAGGTTACTCTTAACCTATTCTAGCCTTCCATTGTCTGGCTAGTCGCCACCCTTGATCCTATCAAAGTGTAGGACTAGCCTAGTCCTACATTGTCTGTTATTGCCAGGTAACCTTCAGCTACTTCCCACCCTTTATCCCATTCTCTTGGTTCCTAAAGTCTTACTTCACCCCAGGACCTACCTAGATCCATCCCACAATCTTTGTGTATGTAAGTTTCATCTTTCCTCCATGAAGGTGCTCACATTCAATCTACCTCAGATTGAATCTGGTGTGCTTGTGAAAATGAGCATCATGAATGTTGGAATTTCTTGAGACAACCCAATATGGCGAATCTCTAATAAACTTTGTTTTTCTTTGACTGTGAGGAGGCTTGAGTCAAATTCATTTGAGCAGGACTCAGTGTGTCAGTATTTTGGGGTCTCAAGCACCCCTGAAAACACATAGTTCCCTAACCTTATTACTAGAACTTTACATCTTAGTCGAAGCTGAAATTTCCTATATATGATACCTCCCCCAATTCAAATGTGTCCACTATGGGAGAAGAGACTATTTTGCTTTTGTTATATTTGCATCCTTTGTGCTTCACACATAGTAACTGCTTACAAATGTTTTGTTGTTGTTGTAAGAGGACCATGACATCAGGGAAATGATGACATGACTTGCAGTTGACTTTGATTTGAGTGAGGGAGAGCTGTGCAAGGTCACCAGTCTCACTTTCCCTTCCAGAGCCATTTGGGTCCAGTGGCCTGTTGTTCAACAGGATGACTGGAGATGGCCCAGGATGCACTGGGAGACCCTGGTTTTTTCAGGCTAAAGTCTTTTCAGGTTCTCAGTTGGAGGTCTCTTAAAGAAGTTAATCAAGGGATGGCCCCTTTAATCAAAATTAAAAAAAAAAAATAAACTGGGAAGTGAAGACCCTTAGGGTTCGTGGCCAAAAGAGAAACAGTTACTATTTGGTATTTACATTCATTCTGTGCTAAGAGGGCAGGGACCTATTGTCCAATCTATGAGCTCCAGGGTGAATTGGGTTTAAGGACTGGTCATATGGACCCTTGCTTGGGGGCAGAGGAACTATCCCCATCTTTAAGACTTGTGTCCCTGGGTATCTGTTTGGGAGTGTCTTCCAGTGTGTCTTGCCCAGATGGTCTCTGGAGAGCTGGGAGCTTTTCTGCATCTAATTAGCTTATCAGAACTCCTATCATTGCAAAACTTGAAGTGTTTTTGAGTCTGTGGCCATCAGCATTTGAGAAATATGTAGTGAATTCCATGGGCATGAAGAAAGGAGGTAAAATTTCAGCTCAGCAAACTGCAGGGCTTGAGACAGCTTTATCTGTCCCTTCCCTTTTTGTCCTTTTGACCTGTGACCAGATTATTAGTCATCTTACAAATGTTTTATTTTTCTTTGATACACCTAACTAGAGAATACTAGGTACTCTTTTTGTAGTTATGGCACACCATGCAACTTATCAAACACAGGAAACTGTTTCAATGAAACCTGGTCTGATTGATGTTTTCTGAATATGACATTACATATCTCATATTAGTACCTTTGTGCAGCCTGTCCTCTATCCCTGGAATACACTCTCTTCTCACCCCCCTCCCTTAGAAACCCAAGCTTCCTTCAAGTCATCTTGAGGCCCACCCCCTACAGAAGAGTCTATTCTCATTCTATTCCTTACCACCCCATCCCCTATTTCTATGATTTTCCTTTTAATGAAGACATTTGCTTACATTTTTCTATGTATATATTCTTTCTTTCCATCCTCAATCAGAATGTAGGATCCTTCCTTGACAGCAGAGTCTATGTCATTTTTTATCTTCATTATCCCCAGTATATTGAAAAAAAAGTAGGCACTTAAGAGATCTTTGTTGAAATGAACCAAGTAATTGAATCCTGAGATAGAGGTTAACCAAAATAGAAAAAAATAGTTCAACTTTGTGTAAACAGGAGACTCACAGAGACTTATAAAAGACAAGAGAATAGAAAAACTAGAGAATACTAGGTACTCTTTTTTTTAGTTACGGTGCTCCATATAACTTGTCTGAAGATGTAGGATTAAAAAGTTCTTGGGTTGCATTTGACTTGTCCTTAAAGAGATTTATGCCAAGAATTGTGAGTGACTTAAACAGAAAGAGAAAGAAAGGCCTTCAAAGTTGCCCCAGGTTTTTTTTTTCCTGGTAGGAGGGGCATGTTGTCCTATCATAATCAGGAAAAGCATAATAAGAACTGAGATCTCATTATAAGGGAAATCAAAGAATCAGAGCAGACCTAGAGCACATTCATGACATAGACTGAGGGCAGGTTAAGAAGCAGAGAGGAGCTGAGCCCAGAAATGTGATGTGGACAAGAATGGAATGAAACAAATAGTGTTAGTGTGATTAACAGGAGTACTCATCCATAGTGATTTTTCCTCCAGTTTACTCAGACATGCTGAAGAAATTTCCCCTTCCTTTTTTCAAAAGCTTCCCAATCCTTTTCTTTTTACCTCCCTGTAGCCATAATGGCTTTTGTTTTCTTTGAATGGCTCAGCTTGCCTCATTGAGCCTCTGGACACTGTGGCTTGCTCTTCCGGGGCAGGAGGCCCGGGGAGCATGCCGGGAAGCAGACAGCTTCCTGTGTGAGGAGTCATGGGGCTGGCTGAGGGGAGGTGTTGATGTCTATGCTGGGGGAGGGGCCAACTCAAGAACCAATCGGCCCTGGTCATTTGGGCGGAGCTTGATGATGTCAGAGACCCTATAAGAGGGGAGAGGACAGCTCGGAGAGTTCTCTCTCTCTTTCCTTTTCCGGTTGGAGCCAGCGACAGTTACAACGACCGTTACAGAGGCAGTTACGACAGTTACATCGTCAGTTTCAGTTGCAGCTTCAGTTACAGACACAGACACAGCTGAGGCAGGAGCTGCCAGTAGCAGAGCTGATCTACGGGAGGAAGCTGAACAAAGACTTCAGGCCAGTGGGTAATCTTATTACCATCGAGGGGGAAGCATGATTTTGCTTTACGCAATCATGCTTCTCTGTAGCCTCCTGGTTACTCTTGCAAGGCGTACTTATTGGGCCTGGAAGATTTTGATCAACATATCAAAATGGGGCTTCTGGTTCATGGGTTGGTTACTGTGGAGCCTAAATAAATGTTTTGATTCTTCTGCCTTCTACTTTGAGAGTTTCTTATATCCGGCGGTTCCGAACCTTTCAGACATGTTTATGATCCTCTTTGAGATTATAAACTCGGCCCTCCTGATACATTTGGCGTCACGAACAGGATCGCTAGGTATAAGATCTCTATTTAGAAGCAGAACAATTTCAGAGGAAGAGATGAATATCCCAGGATGGGAGGATCCATTTTATTCCTCCCTAGCAAAAGAATTGGCTAAAAAAGCTGGACCCTGTGAAAACTGGGAACCAAGGCTACGGAGAGGAGATCCTAGGGATTTGGAAAAGTGTTTACGAGAAGTTGGGATTCAGTCAGGGGCATCACTATCTAGGCAAAGCTGGATAGTGTTATCAGCCTACCGGCTAGTATACGAAAGATTGAGATTAAGTGAAAGACATGGGGGCACTCCTACCCCACAGGAAGAAGGGGAATCTCAGATAGCAGAAGACCAAACTGACTCAAATGAGAACTTTTCTATTAATGTGGCTAAGAGCAACAGGAGACCAAAAAAGCCCAGAGTGCATTTCAACCCAGCCCAGAAAGAGCCTGACTGCCTGCTTCGTCCTAGCCATGGTGGCAGAGGAAGTGAGTGGGGAGAGAATGAGACAATGTTAGGGGCTGAGGCACAAAACACTACTGGGGTTCAGGATGTGCCTCACACAGAGAATAGGAGATGGTTAAATGATCAGACAAGGGCTCGACCCATACAAAGGAGGAAGACAGAAACCCGAGGTGAAGATTCAGTTACAAGGGAAATTCAGGAAGATTTCTCACCGCAAGAGGTCACAGATATTTTGAGTAGATTCAGCCAAAGAATAGGAGAACCATTGATATCTTGGATGGTAAGACTCAGTGATCAAGGGGCCGGTGGAATATCAGTAGATGGGACAGACTGCATGAGATTCATAGGTATCAGCCATGATCCTCTAGTTCAACAAGCTTTTAGGGAACATCATCAGCAAGGAGATGGTGATAGCGGGACTACTCTGTTGGCATTAGCCGCTGTGGGATGCAATAAGAGATATGCTACTGATTCTATGTGGCCCACTGAGCACAGACCCTGGTATTCACTTAGAGATTGTATCATGAGACTAAAGGAGGAGGTAATGAAGACTGCCATTATGACAGGAACTGCAGACAAATATTACAATGATTCAATGGAACTGCCTCATAGGAATTTAATAATTAGGACAGCTCCCCCTGCTTATAAACAACTAATTTTGAATTTATTACTTGGAGAAGTAGGGAGCCGTCTTACAACAGTGATAAATAAGATTTTACAGTTATATGACTTAGGTGACTGGGGAAGGGATAGATCTCCTCAAGAGAGAAGGGTGAATAACCAGCAAACTTGGCGCCAAAGGAGAGTAACAAGGAAAGAAATGTTTACTACTTTATTGAGAGCAGGGGTAGGTTTTGAAATGATAGATGGAATTCCAACCAATGAATTATATAGAATGTACAGAGATAAAGGCCTTGATAACAGGAGAGATAGGGAAATCAGAACTGCTCCTGCAAATGCTACAGATGTTGAACCTTCATACCCAAGTGAATCACATGAAAGGGAATACTAGGGAACAGGCCAGGCCCCAGCCCAAATTAAGGAAATACACAGGCTGGATTGTAGACCTCACATTAACTTGACCATATATTGGAAAAATGGGTCAAGTACGGTAACTGAGGCATTAATAGATACTGGGGCCGAGGCCACCCTTATTTATGGAAATCCAGACAAGTACAGCCATGGAACTCCTATTACCATTACAGGACTAGGAGGGACTGAAATATCAGCCAGACAAGTTAAATTGATGATGAAAATTGGACAGTTGCCCAAGAAAGAATATAGTGTGGTTATTGTGCCTATTCCTGAATACATCATTGGAATAGACATTTTGAAGGGTATGACCTTAAATTTACCTGAAGGGAAATACCAATTTGCTGTGAGGAAAATAGGCATTAATGCAGTCTTAGTGGGGAAAATCAAGATGGATCCAATCACTTTGCCCGAACCTTCTGAAGTAATTACTTTGAGGCAATATCGTGTGCCAGGTGGGCAAGATGAAATTGCCAACACTATAAGAGAATGTGTTGAGGCAGGAGTGTTAGTCCCTACAACTACTCAATGGAACAACCCTGTCTGGCCAGTCCGAAAGTCAGATGGAACATGGAGGATGACAGTAGATTATAGACAGCTGAACAAAGTGACTCCTCCCTTGTATGCTGCTGTCCCAGATACGGTTACTTTAATAGAGAGAATACAAAAACGTGAAGGGACTTGGTATGCAGTTATTGATTTGGCCAATGCCTTCTTTACAATCCCAATAGACCCCAATGCAGATTCAAAGTGACAATGGGTCACATTTCAAGGGCAAAGAAGTGAAAAGATATTGTGTGTTGAATAATATAGAATGGATATATCATATTCCATATTACCCACAAGCATCTGGGCTAATTGAAAGAATGAATGGATTGTTGAAAGAACAGCTGAGAAAATTAAGCTCAAATAACTCATATCGACATTGGAAGGATAATTTGTCTATTGCCTTACGTAATTTGAATAATAGGCCCTTAGGGGGGAGTACACCTCTAGCCAGAATGATGACCCCAAATCTGCAGATCAGAGAACAGCAAACATGTGAGATCCAAAACATTGAATTTTGGACTGTGAGGGAAGATGTCCCACTACCAAGTCCAGGAACACCTGGTTCAGCAGGATATGATTTACATTGTATAGAGAATTTTAGGTTAAATAGGAAAGAGATAAGAAAAACCCCTACTGGAGTATGTATGAGAATCCCCAAGAATCATCTTGGATGGATATTACCTAAACCAGGATTAGCGGCTCAAGGAATACATATATTGGCTGGAGTGATAGATTCTAATTATCAAAAAGAAATTGTTGTGACACTCCAGAATATGGGTAAAAAACCTGTACAATTTTGTAGAAATGATAGGATGGTTCAAGTCATTATTATCCCCTGTGAAAAAATACCCTTTGTGAAAACTGACCCTCCTCCCAAAATAACTACTAGAGGGGCAAAAGGGTCTTGCTCCATTGATAGAATAAAGTCAGGAGCTAAGGTATGGGTAAAACGGAAGCCAGATGATATTCCAAAGGCTGCAGAAGTTATAGCCCATGGGAAGGACAACACTGTAACAGTTGTCTATTCAGGGGAAAATAATTACCAAATTGTACCCCTGAACCATATATTTTACCGTGAATAGGTTATAATAATAGATTCACAGACTATTCTTTTTGTCCTTTGTTTTGGCTAACCTTGTTGCTAGTTTTGTTTCCTTCAGGCTTAAGCACCCTGCACTTTCTGGTGACTGCCTAAGCATGTAGCATTCTTGGAATTCCTGCCAGCTCGTTAAAGAAATGACCTCTGGAATGGGACTTTTTGGGGGCAGGGCCATCTCTACATCCAATTTCAGCATGAAGAAGCTATGGAAAATGAGACCTTCACCCCTCACCCCAAGATTTTGAGCCCCAATCGTTCAAGGGGGGGGGTGGAAATGATGATAGTGTTCTGTTTACTTATTTTGTGTTATCCTTGCTGTGTTGTTTTATTGTTATGATATTATTGATCCTATGTAATGGATACAAGGATTTAGGGGTGGACATTTGAATTATTAATAATTATTTTGGGGATGATTGATTGAAGAGATTATTTTGCTGGGATCTAGGGGTGGATTGCATTTGAATCGTTAACCAATGTTTGGGAATGTCACTGAATGATATGTTTTGCTTTATAATGAATGATATGTTTTAGTTTCCTTTGTAATTGGATCACAATGTATGTTCTAGGATACATGGCTGATTAGATTATGTATCCTATAACAAGGGGTGGAGTGTAGCCATAATGGCTTTTGTTTTCTTTGAATGGCTCAGCTTGCCTCATTGAGCCTCTGGACACTGTGGCTTGCTCTTCCGGGGCAGGAGGCCCGGGGAGCATGCCGGGAAGCAGACAGCTTCCTGTGTGAGGAGTCATGGGGCTGGCTGAGGGGAGGTGTTGATGTCTATGCTAGGGGGAGGGGCCAACTCAAGAACCAATCGGCCCTGGTCATTTGGGCGGAGCTTGATGATGTCAGAGACCCTATAAGAGGGGAGAGGACAGCTCGGAGAGTTCTCTCTCTCTTTCCTTTTCCGGTTGGAGCCAGCGACAGTTACAACGACCGTTACAGAGGCAGTTACGACAGTTACATCGTCAGTTTCAGTTGCAGCTTCAGTTACAGACACAGACACAGCTGAGGCAGGAGCTGCCAGTAGCAGAGCTGATCTACGGGAGGAAGCTGAACAAAGACTTCAGGCCAGTGGGTAATCTTATTACCATCGAGGGGGAAGCATGATTTTGCTTTACGCAATCATGCTTCTCTGTAGCCTCCTGGTTACTCTTGCAAGGCGTACTTATTGGGCCTGGAAGATTTTGATCAACATATCAAAATGGGGCTTCTGGTTCATGGGTTGGTTACTGTGGAGCCTAAATAAATGTTTTGATTCTTCTGCCTTCTACTTTGAGAGTTTCTTATATCCGGCGGTTCCGAACCTTTCAGACATGTTTATGATCCTCTTTGAGATTATAAACTCGGCCCTCCTGATACACTCCCCTGTATCCCACTAGGAGAATGGATAAGAAGAAAGTGAAAATTAATTCAAGATAAAAGAGCACTGGAGCCTGTTATCTGAAGGTTTGTTTTACTCTTTGCATTTCCTATGCAATCTGTGCTAATAAATCATATGGCCATTAAGAGTGAATTACTGACAACTATGAATCATAGGATCATAGAAACACATCTTTATGGTTGAAAGGGAAGGCCATCTAATCTAAGCCTTTCAGTTCATAGTTGAAGAAACTGAGGCATAAAGAATGAAAACTTGCCTAAAGTTGCATAAAAATCAATCATTCCAAGCAGATTTGAGCCTAGGGCCCCTTAGTCCAGAGCTGCACTACTCTTTTCACTGAGTTTAGAGTGTTGGGATGGAAGGGATACAGTCAGTCAATAGGATAGAAGCTTGACAAGTTGAGAATTTTACCTTTTTGGTAAATTTGCATGTATTCCATATTATGCCCTCAGACTTCTCTTGAACCTGGAGCCAATTTAGTCATTAATTAGTCATGTGAGACAGAGCAGTGAATAGTTAGAGACGGTGGGATGGGAGGAAGAGTAGGCTATTATTGGGTAACCGGAGCACCACTGTGTGACCAATGTATGTCAATAAAATCTGGGAACAACACTGTTGGTTGTTTTTATGACCAGGTGTACCTCTTAGCATTGCATTAGCACTTATTGCTTCAAAGTCCTGTCACATGCCCAGTTTGACATATCCTGTTATTTGGTCAAATGTAATTAAAAAAATAAACTTGTACTATACTTAAAAGGTTGCTGGATTATACTTAATACTGCCCCTGCAGTCTGGAAATTGCCATTTTTACAATGAATGATCTTTGACATAAAATTCCTTGATCCTGGTTTTTTGTTGAGGCTTTAAAGAATCTTGCCAATTTGCTAGTCAGCTGGTTTGCTAAACTTAACGAGCTTCCCATACATTTTGTGTCATTTTGGTTTGCAAAAATCTCCTCACCGGGGATCTCAAAGCTTTTCATGTTCTTGCTTCTACGACCAAAATTCATTCATCCATGGCCCAATCTGTTGCTAAATTTGAAAACAGCTGTCCAGCAATAAACCCACTACAACAAGAAACATTCTCAAACAACTGAATATAATTTCACAAATCGTCTTTTATGTAACCTTTTCATTTCCATGCCATAGAAGTTAAAAATGACCCCCAAAACACATACATGCATGCATACAAGCATACATACATACACACAGAGCCCAGAGATAAAAATACCATTTCTTATAAATAATAATGTAAGGGCTTAGAATTCAAGGTCTTAGCCACCTTTTCTGCATCTTAAAAAAAAAATAATCCATTTGACTAATTTATATTTTGTGTCTCTTGGGCCCTAACCACATATTCTTTATTCCTGGTACAGTTCCAAATCTATTACCAATGT
The DNA here is from genome assembly GCF_011100635.1 of Trichosurus vulpecula. Lineage (NCBI taxonomy): Eukaryota > Metazoa > Chordata > Mammalia > Diprotodontia > Phalangeridae > Trichosurus > Trichosurus vulpecula. Next base: position 34,036,778 of record NC_050578.1, read on the forward strand.
TTAACAAAGAATTAATCTTCATAATGATAGCCTGAAGAAGAGGTAGTCCCACTAGTATATGAAGGACACCTTGATATTCCACTGAAGCATGACTTGGAAAAGAAATAGTAGTAACAGACCATATTTAACAATTAAAACATAAGAAGCAGTATAATATATTGTTTGGGGTGGAGTGACAAAAGAAACAAAAACACAAACAAAAACAAACAAACATAAATTATTTCTAGACTTAGATTCAGAGACCTTTGCTTAGCATTGTATCCCTGACACTAACAGTGAATTTACATAACTTTTCTGACCTTCAAATTTCTCCTCTGCAAAATGATGACATTATGACTTAAATTGCCAGATGTAGTGGTAGGCAACAGTAAACCTTTCTAACGTGTAGGTTGAGGCTGGAGGATCAATTGCAATTATGAGTTCTGAGCTGCATTAGGGTTAAAGCTGAATGGGTGGTCCTCACTGAGTCCTGCACCAATATAGTAAGCCTTTGGGAGTTGGGTGGGAAGAAGGAAGGCAAGATTCCTAAAAAAAGGATAACCGGTCCAGCTTAGAAACAGAGCAGGTCAAATCTTCCATGTTAATCAGTAACAGGATAATGCCTATAAGTGGTCAGTGAACTTCCAGTCTGGGCTACGTAGGGAGACCCAATCTCAAAAGCAAAACAAAATGATACAACAACAACAAAAAAATTATAATACTGATATTAACTTCCTTTAAGATTCTTTGCAATACATACTTATCAAAGTGAACTAGCATCATAAAAGAGACAATATTAAAATTATTTATTTCCATGATTTATTTATCTATATTTTCAAATATTTGACCCTTTTTTCTATATCTGTATTATGCCCTAAACCTTACTGCTACATTATTGGCTATGAAATTTCACCAATTCAAATTAATAAACATATGCAGTTTATTAACCATTAGGAATTCTAAGACAAAAATGAACTTTCTCTCAGCCTACAAAGAGCTTACCTTCTCCTGCAACAATGCGCAATGTTAACAGTCACTAAGATAAAGCAGTTTCAGAAGAGTCCTAAGACAACTAGGGGAGGGGAGAAGATGATACCAGAATAAATACTTAAAGGAAGCTAGAGATTCTAAGAAATAGAGAGTAAAATTAACATTATGGTGGAAAGTCTGTGCAAAGCCATAAAGATATAAAATGAGATATAATTTAGACTCTGGAAAATAGCTTGAAGGTTACTTTGGGAATAACACAGATTTTGAGAAGGGTAATATAGGGAATAATTTCATAAAAGTATATGGAAGCCAGATTGAGAAAAGTTTAATATTTTAGGTAAAACATATACATTTTAGCATAGCAATAATAGGGAGTAACCGAAGGTTTTTGAAAGGGTTATTAATTTGTTTAGATCTCTGTTTTATAAATATTAACTCAGTAACTGTGTGGAGAATGGATTAGGGAAGAGACAGGAAACACAGAATGCAAGTGAGGATCTGTTGGAAAAACCCCGACAGAATGGAAAGATTAAATTACGGTAGTGGCTGTATGAATGGAGAGAAGGGAATGAATGCAAAAAAATAGAATGGGTAAGGTAAAATCGTGAAAGTCAAATTGACTTGGTCTGGCAACTGATTTGATAGTGTCAGGGAGAGAAAACAGTCGAGGGTTACTCTAAGGGTTTAAATCTCAGTGATTGAGAGCCTAGTGTTAATCCTAGAAAAAGAGAAATAAGAAGAAAAAATAGATTTATAAAGATTATAATGGTTTTTCTTTTGGATATATCAACTTAAAATAGGGAATTTGAAAGTGGAGTTTCAGTTGGGATATTGAGGCTATATTTATAGATTTAGGAATTTATGCATAGAAAAGTTCACTAATCCTCTGTGAGTTCATAAGATTGCTGAGGGAGAGAGAGAGAGATTAAAAAGGGCCACATAACCACTGTGTTTCAGCCAGCAGTTAAAACCAACTCTTCCTGAGTCTAAATCAGCATGATTCCTCTTTACCTGAAAATGAACTGTAGAAAATAAATTCTTGTATTTGGAAAATATGGAAACACACGTTGAGAAAAAAGGAAAGTTGAGGGTATAACTAGGCATGAAAAAGAGAGAGAGAGAGAGAGAGAGAGAGAGAGAGAGAGAGAGAGAGAAAGAGAGAGAGAGAGAGCGCACTTGGAAAAATCATGTCTCAAGACAGCTTTGTTACCTTTCTAGCTTAACCCTTGTTGTGGCCATGAAGGGAAACCTTGATATGTAGTGCTCCAATTAAGAAAGACTTAAATGCCTTCTTCAGAGGGACACAACCAGTATGTTGCAGATACAAGACTTGAGCTAGCTCTTCTGACTTCAGGATTCTATGTCTGACTGCTGTACAATGACACCTTCATAGGATTTTTATTCTTGATTAAACAAATGCTGTAATAGGTTTTTTTTTCTCTCCCCTTATACAAAATTTTATTTTTTTCTTTGGTTCATGTACTTATTCTCATCTACATAAAAACAGCCTTTATCTCCAATAAGAGTAGTTTGGCAATGCCTGAGAGAACTCCAGCAGAGCTGGCACATTTTCAGTGTCACTGAACATTACAAATCACTTTGGGTGAAACTTTTAGCCTGATGGGCATTTTTTGGTAAAAATTGTTTGACCTCTGTTGTGAGGGGGAAGTAGAAACAACAATGAAGCACAAATGATTTCTTTACCCTGGATAAGTGGAACTATAGGCCACAGCCCACAGACACAAAATAGGACAGGTCTTAGAGTACATGATTCCAACAAAATGACCAATTGCATTGTTAAATGAGGCAGAGAAAATGCCTTTGACATCTCAGATTTTAGAGCATTTTAATCTATAGGTTCATGCCCACCCCACATCAAGCATTTCACTCACTGAAGCACACACACCAACTTTATTTTATCATCAGTCAAGAACAATATTTACCGAGCACTTATAGAGTGCAGAACATTATCTGAAGCATGATGGGGCATGGCAGACAGAGAAGAAGGCTTCAGTTAGCAGGGTTCAATGATATAGGTTTGAAGCTAGGACATCAAGGACCAAAGTAAGATCTACCTGATGAAAGGGAGACTGTCCAGACTTCCGGGGTCAGAGCCAAGATGGCGGTTGGAAAGCAGGGACTAGCGTGAGCTCCCTGCCGAGTCCCTCCAAAATCCTATAAAAAATGGCTCTGAACCAATTTTAGAACTGCAGAACCCACAAAACAGCAGAGAGAAGCAGGGCTGCAGCCCAGGACAGCCTGGATGGTCTCTGGGTGAGGTCTATCCCACATGGAGCTGGGAGTTGGAAGCTGGGAGCGGAGCGGAGCAGAGTCCAGCGTGAGCGGCACAGACCAACCAGACCAGGAGCTGGGTTGAGCGGGCCCTAGGGCCCTGAATCAGTGAGCTGTGGCAGTTACCAGACTTCTCAACCCATAAACACCAAAAACAGTGGAGAAGGTTAGTGGGAAAAGCTGCAGGACTAGAAGGAGTTCGCAGTTCGGCCACCGCCCCCAGGGCAGTGGAGGCGGGGCAGCTAAAGCTAAAGTTGCTTCCCGCACCAGGCCCACCTGGTGGGAGGAATTAAGTGGCGGATCAGAGCAGGAGTGCACAGCCTGCTGAAGATCTAAGCCCAGTCCGGGTTGGGGGTTCTTGGGGAAGGAGGAGTGCTGCTGTGGCAGAGCTGGCACAACACCCACAAACATAGAACATAGAACTCTTTAGTCTACAAGCAGTCATACCCCACTGAAAAACTCAAGGGTCAAGTTAGTTGGTTGGGGATATGGCCAGGCAGCGAAAACTCACCCAGATTCAGTCTCAGACTTTGGATTCTTTCTTTGGTGACAAAGAAGACCAAAACATACAGACAGAAGAAGTCAACAAAGTGCAAGAACCTACACCAAAAGCCTCCAAGAAAAACATGAACTGGTCCCAGGCCATGCAAGAGCTCAAAAAGGATTTGGAAAAGCAAGTTAGAGAAGGAGAGGAGAAATTGGGAAGAGAAATGAGAAGGATGTGAGAAAACCATGAAAAACAAGTCAATGACTTGCTAAAGGAGACCCAAAAAAATACTGAAAAATACACTGAAGAAAACAACACCTTAAAAAATAGACTAACTCAAATGGCAAAAGAACTCCAAAAAGCCAATGAGGAGAAGAATGCCTTGGAGGGCAGAATTAGTCAAATGGAAAAGGAGGTCCAAAAGACCACTGAAGAAAATACAACCTTAAAAATTAGATTGGAGCAAGTGGAAACTAGTGACTTTAGGAGAAATCAAGATATTATAAAACAGAATCAAAGGAATGAAAAAATGGAAGACAATGTGAAATATCTCCTTGGAAAAACCAGTGACCTGGAAAATAGGTCCAGGAGAGATAATTTCAAAATTATTGGACAACATGAAAGCCATGAGCAAAAAAAGAGCCTAGATATCATCTTTCAAGAAATTATCAAGGAGAACTGCCCTGATATTCTAGAGCCACAGGGCAAAATAGAAATTGAAAGAATCCATTGATCGCCTCCTCAAATAGATCCCAAAAAGAAATCTCCTAGGAATATTGTCACCAAATTCCAGAGCTCCCAGATCAAGGAGAAAATACTGCAAGCAGCCAGAAAGAAACAATTTGAGTATTGTGGAAACACAGTCAGAATAACCCAAGATCTGGCAGCTTCTACATTAAGAGATCGAAGGGCTTGGAATATGATATTCCGGAGGTCAATGGAGCTAGGATTAAAACCAAGAATCACCTACCCAGCAAAACTGAGTATCATGCTCAAAGGCAAAATATGGATTTTCAATAAAATAGAGGACTTTCAAGCTTTCTCAGTGAAAAGACCAGAGCTGAATAGAAAATTTGACTTTCAAACATAAGAATCAAGAGAAGCATGAAAAGGTAATCAAGAAAAAGAACAAGAAAAAGAAATTGCAAGGGACTTACTAAAGTTGAACTGTTTTGTTTACATTCCTACATGGAAAGATGATGTGTATGATTCATGAGACCTCAGTATTAGGGAAGCTGAAGGGAATATGCATATATATATATATATATATATATATATATATATATATATATATATATATATATACACACATATATATAATATATATATACACACACACATATGTTTGTGTATATATACATATATATATACACATATATGTGTGTGTATATATACATATATATATAAGTGAATGTGTATGTATGTATATATGTATGGGTATGTGGACACAGGGTGAGCTGAAGATGAAGGGAAGATATCTAAAAGAAATAAAATCAAATTAAGGAATGAGAGAGGAATATATTGAGAGAGGGAGATAGGGAGCGATAGAATGGGGTGGATTATCTCGCATAAAGGTGGCAAGAGGAAACAGTTCTGTGGGAGGAGAGGAGAGGGAAGGTGAGGGAGGAATGAGTGAATCTTGCTCTCATCAAATTTGGTCTGAGGAGGGAATACCATACATACTCAATTGGGTATCTTATCCCACAAGAAAGAAGAGGGAAGAAGATAAAAAAGTGGGGGATGATGGAGGGGAGGGCAGATGGGGGTGGAGGTAATCAAAAACAAACACTTTGGAAAGGGGACAGGGTCAAGGGAGAAAATTCAATAAAGGGGGATGGGTTGGGAAGGAGCAAAATATAGTTAGTCTTACACAACATGAGTAATGTGGAAGGGTTATACATAATGATACGCATGTGGCCTATGTTGAATTGCTTGACTTCTTAGGGAGGGTGGGTGGGAAGGGAAGAGGGGAGAGAATTTGGAACTCAAAGTTTTAAAAACAGATGTTTAAAAACAAAAAAAACAAAAAGTTTTTGCATGCAACTAGAAAATAAGATACACAGGCAATGGAGCATAGAAGTTTACCATGCCCTACAAGAAAGTAAGGGAAAAGGGGATGGGAGGGGAGGGGGGTGATAGAGGGGAGAGCTGAGTGAGGAACAGGGCAACCAGAATATATGCCATCTTGGAGTGGGGGGAGGGTAGAAATGGAGAGAAAATTTGTAATTCCAACTCCAGTGAAAATCAATGCTGAAAACTAAATATGTTAAATAAATTTAAGATTTTTCAAAAAAAAATAAACAAATAAAAAAATAAAAAACAAAGAAAGCGAGACTGTCCAATATAAAGGATGAGTCAAAGCAAGAAAAATGTAAGAGCTTTTAGGGATCACAATGCAGATGCCTTATCAAGAAATAGAAAAGAAAAGGGCAAGGAAAAGAAAGAAGGGGAAAAAAAAACAAGATAAAATGAAAGAAAAGGATAGAAAAGGAAAGGAGAAAAAAGAAAAGAAAATGAGATGGCTCCTGGGCAAATTTTGGGATGCAGCATGGCAAAGTGATAAGTGGTGGTTTATATCCAGAGTATGAGCATTACAATCCCTGTTCTAAATATACTGTCTGTAACTATAAACAACAAGTTTAATTTCTTTGGCTCTTTGTTTTCTTACTTGTAAAATAAGGGCGACAAAATTCTTAATGACCTCTAAGTTTCCTTGGAGGTCCAAATCTTAGGAAGGGAGAAGGTTGTATTGGCATCAAGAGAAACTGGAATATTTCCCCCTTTCATGCATGGCTGGAGCTGTAAAAAGGAAGACAAGGAAGTATTTTTCCCTTCATCACAGCCACAGTATTAAAGCACTTGAGAGTAGTAAAAGAGAACAAACTATTCAGGTACTAGACTCACATATCTTTATTTCAGAATTAGAGAATATTCTATGTGGCTTAACAAATGAGCATCTTCAGCTTTGTCGAGAGCAAGGGAAGTAGTTCTGAATTAATATCTAGGTTAAGGATGAATAAGAATTCAGGGTGGAAAGAATCCAAAAAGAGGTGGTTTTATTCTTCTAGTTGTTTAGGATTAGGATGAAACTATAGGAACCTTCAAATTTGGGAAGTTGTTTATCATTCAGTCTGTTAAGCAAACCATCTAGTCCCTTCCTCCAACGTTTTGCAGTCCCACGTTGTGGGAATATGTTATTTATTTTTAACACGCATTAAAAAAATCAACAACAATGAGTTCCAAATTTTACCTTTTTTCCCCTCCCCTCCCCTATCCATTAAGAAGGCAGCAATATGACTAATTATACATGTGAAGTCATGAATATATATTGCCATATTAGCCAAGTTGTGATAAGTAAATAAGTAAAAGCTAGAAACATAAAGAAAGTGAAAAAACAATATGCTTTAGTCTGCATTAGGAGTTTATTAATTCTTTTTCTGGAGGTGCACAGAACTTTTGATCATGAATCCTTTGGAACTTTGGAACTATCTTGGACCATTATGTCACTTAGAGTAGCTAGGACTTTCACAATTGATCATTGTTACATTACAGCAGTTACTGTGTACATAGTTCTTTTGATTCTTCTCATTTTACTTAGAATCAGTTCTTATAAATCTTCCCTGTCTTTTCTGAAATCATACTACATATTATTTCTTATAGCACAGTAGTATTCCATCAAAAGCACATAGCACAATTTGTTTAGCCATTCTCCGATTGATGGGCAGCCCCTCAGTTTTCAATTCTTCCCCATGAATGTTTTGCTATGAATATTTTTATTCATGCAGATCTTTTCTTCCTTTTCTTTTTATCTCTTTGGGATACAGACCAAATAGTGGTACTGCCCTTTGGGCAAAGTTCCAAATTGCTCTCCAGAATATTTGGACCAGTTCACAACTACACCAAGAAAGGAGTAGTGTTTTTATTTTTTTCCATATGCCTTCTGAAATCATCATTTTTTTTCTTTTCTATTATGGTAACCACTTGGATAGGTGTGAGGTGATACCTCATAGTTGTTTTACTTGGAAATTCTCTAAGTCAATAATGATTTAAAGCTTTTATTATGTGACTCTTCATAGCTTTGATTTCTTCTGTGGAACGTTCCTGTTTGTATCCTCTGACAATTTATCAATTAGAAAATGACCCATATTTTCATAAAATTGGCTCATTTCCATGTAAATTTGTAGAAAGAGGCCATTATAAGAGAAACTTGCTATAAATTTTCCCATTTTCCTACTTTTCTTCTAATTTTGGCTGTATTGTTTTTCTTTGTGCATAGACTTTTTAACTTCATGTAAACAAAAGTATATTTTAGTTCCTGTGATCTTCTCTATTTTTTTATTGGTCACAATTTTTTTTTCCTCATCCATAGGTTTGCTTGGTAAAATTTGTGATTTTCTCCAATTTTCTAATGCTATCATCTTTTATGTCCAAATGATTTACCAAATTAGACCACATTTTGGAAGATGGTGTGTGCCTTTCCTTTTATCACCCAACACATTCTCTTATCCCCTTCCTTTTACACACTCCTGTTGGGTAAAATCTATTTCTATATTCAGTTGAGTCTTTCTCTGTGTGTATTCTTCCATCTTTGAACCAATTCAGAGAATGAAGTTTAATCATTGCTCACCCCATTTTCCCCTCCAATGTAAAATCTCTTCCTTGAGATGCCTCCCTAATGTGAAATGATTTTCCTAAGTCTTCTGTCTTCCCCCTTCTCCAAATGCATCTGTTTTCCTCACTCATCTATTTTTTTGAAATTATTCCAATATAATAGACTCACTCCCATATCCTCTGTCCTTGTAACTATCTCAATAATGATACAGTTCTCAATAGTTGCAAGTATCTTCTCATCAAAAAATGAAAACACTTTAAATTTCTTGAGTCCTTTATTATTTTTCTTTCATGTTTACCTTTTTATGCTTCTCTTCAGTCTTATGTTTAAAAAGTTTTTGTTGTTGTTTTTGATTTTGCTCATTTTATAGCTAATATCTTGACTTTGAACTTTATATTGAATTTGTCTCTGTTCTTGGTTGAATGTGAAAGGAAGGACTATTCAGACTTTTTTGCATTGCCACTTCCAGAACTAGTTCTAGTGTTCGGAAGTTTTTGGTGCTTCCAAAATGATATGATCTAGGGAGAGTTGTCATCATTGCTCTCCTGGTCTGTGCTCTGGTTCTTACCAAAGAATGCCCCTGTTCCAATTTAGACACAAGTTTTATTGTTCTACAGGGACTCTGATCACTCTAATCTTACGCATTAAAAAAAAAATCATCATTCTGAGACGATTCTTTTTTATGTGATTCATTTTTCCCCCTTAATAGTATGTTTTTTTTCAGCTACATGTAAAGATAGTTTTCAACTTTCATCTTTGTAAGATTTTGAGCTCCAATTTTCATCCCTCCCCCATCCCTCCCTCCCCAAGTGTAAGGGCTGCTTAGCACTAAGGCAATCAAGTGCCTTTCATTGAGCCTTGCCTTTGTTTGTAGGAAGCCCAGTAGGGGGCTAGCTCTGAGATGGTCCATGGCGAGAGAGGTAAATGACAAGTTTTCCTTTAAGCCTGAGCCTGTTCTAGCTACCCTTGAGGACATGCAGAACGGCATGTGGGGATCCAACTATATCTTGGCCAGCCTCCTAGGCCTGTGCAAGGCAAGACTGTACAAGATAAGATGTTGTGGGTCCGGAACCATCTTCGTGGCTGTGATTCGCATGGAAAGAACAGAAATGTTTCAAGTATGGGTATTTGTGTGGGAATGATCAGGAATGTTGCAGTATAGTCAGCATCTATGTATTGGAGCTACATGGGCTACATGAGACACGAGGCAGGATGTCCCAGTGAAGTAACAAAGCAATGCATTAGGTAATGGTTCAGAAGCATTAGGTAATGGTTAAGAAAGAGTATAAAAGTCTGTTGCTTGCTTGAATAAAGTTGAGTTCTGATTCAGACTCTGCCTGACTCATGTCATTTCTCCACAGAGCACCTGAAGCTGCTGGTTGGCTTCAAAGCCCCATACTCTTTTGCTAATTATGTCACAGGAGGCATGAAGCTCTAGAGAGATGTGAAGCCCTGGAGAGGTGTGAAGCCCTCAGTCCCTGAAAAAGAGCATATATACTCTGAGGTTAATATTTTCTTTGGGGCTCACTCATTGGAAGAGTATTGGTGTGGAGACTCTGGGTAGCTGTTAAGGAGTTGCCCAGCTTTGAAAACCCCCAGATTTTGATGCTTCTCTCTCTGGTAACTATGTGTGTATAGCTTTGGTCAGACAGATAGAAGCCTATCTGTTGATTTGTGTTATTTTGCTCTGTTTATAATTTCTGCTTGTAATTTTTGTTTGTATTTTGGCTGAAGTTCAGGGTGCTGACTTTTTCCCCTGAACTAAGTGAATGATATATGTGTGGTTGATTAAAATTGTAAGCCCCTTAAAGTTGCTTTCCTTAGAAAAGCAGATCAAAGAACATCTGTTATCAGCCCTCCTGTGTGTTGGTGTTATTGGTCTTACCACCCCACCCCCACAGCGGCTGCTAGCAACATTGTTTTTACACCAAGACAGCAAGCAATTTGATATAGGTTATACATGCAAAATCATGTTAAACACATTTCCACATTAGTCATGTTGTGAAGGAAGATTTAGAACAAAAAAGGAAAAACCATAAGAAAAAAAGAAGCAAACGAGCAAGAGGAGCAGAACCAGGACAACATTATAGATGATAACACACACATGGTATGGTATCTGTGATGATTAACTTTGATAGACTTAACTCTTCTTGGCAATTCAAGGTTCTAAGACAGTTGCAAAAGGCTCATGATGGAAAAAAAACTATCCTTGTCCATAGAAAGAACTACAGAGTCTGAATGCAGATTGAGGCAAACTATTTGCTCTCTCTCTTTCTATTTTGGTTTTGTTTCTTCTTTCTCATGGCTCATTCCATTGGTTATAATTCTCCTTTACAACTTGACTATTTTGAAAATAAGTTTAATGTGAAGGTGTATGTAAAACCCATATCAACTTACATGCTCTCTTGTGGAGGGGAGAGGGGAGGAGAGGGAGGAGGAGAAAATTTAGAGCTCAAAAACTTGTGGAACTGAGTGTTGTAAACTAAAAATAAATAAATAAATTTAAAAAGCAAAATGAGTGAAAATAGCATGCTTCAATCTGTATTCAGACTCCATAGTTCTTTCACAGGATATAGTCAGCATTTTCCATCATGAGTCCCTTGGAATTTTCTTGGATCATTGCATTCCTAAGAAGAGCTAAGTTTATAACAGTAGATCATTGAACAGTTTTGCCGATACTGTGCACAATGTTTTTGTGGTTTTTCTCACTTCAGTCAGTATTAGTTCATGTAAGTCTTTCTTGGTTTTTCTGAAATCTGACTGCTCATAATTTCTTACAGCATAATAGTATTCCATTACATTCATACAACACAACTTGTTCAGCCACTCCCCAGTTGATGGGGATCCCCTAAAATTCTGATTCTTTGCCACCACGAAAAGAGCTGCTATAATATTTTTGTGTATGTGGGTTCTTTTCTCACTTGTATGATCAGTTTTGGATAAATACCTAAAAGTGGTATTGCTGGGTCAAAATGTATGCACAGTTTTATAGCACTTTGAGCATACTTCCAAATTGCTGTCCAGAATGGTGGGACCAGTTCACAACTCCACCAGAATGCATTAGTGTTCTAATTTTACCACATCTCCAATGTTTATCATTTTCCTTTTCTGTAATATTAGCCAACCTCATAGGTTTGAGATAGTACCTCATAGTTACTTTAATATGTATTTCTCTATGTGATAGTGATTTAGAGCATTTTTTCATATGAAAATAGAGAGCTTTCATTTCCTCATTTGAAAAATGCTTATTCATATTCTTAGACATTTATCAATAAGGGCATGATGTGTATTCCTTTAAGTATTCTTATATATTTGTATTTCCAACACAATACTCACAGTTCTTACAGTGACTATGCATATGTTGGCATAGTGCTGAATAGAAAAATATAACAGACTCTACATGGAAGACAGAACCAAAACATTTATCCAAACACCAGAAAGCCAAATACATCATGGCTACAAAGAAATCCATACACAATAACAATGCAGGGGCACCATTCCAAAGGCTTCCCCCTGCTCAGGCCTTCCCACAAACAAAAACTTACAGCTAACTGCTTGCCTGACCAACTTCTTCTGTTCTGCTCCACCCTTCCTGCTCCACCATTCCTTCTCTACCCTTTTTGTTCCATCCATTCAGCAAGCTCCTCCCACCACAGGCTGCATGTAACTTAGGCTTCCATGTGACTTAAGCAGGTCACATGGGCCTATAAATGGATGGGAAGCTCTTCAAATTAATCAAAAACACATTAACAATACAAAATTCTTTATATGCTTCAGAAATGAGGCCTTTATCAGAAACACTGGCTATAAAAATTGTTTCCCAGTTTTTTGTTTTCCATCTAATCTTCCTTGCATTGGTTTTGTTTGTACAAAACAGTTTGACTGAATTTAATCAAAATTATTTATTTTTCATTTCATGATGTTCTCATTCTCTTGTTTGGTCATGCATTCTTCCATTCTCCATAGATCTGATAGGTCACCTATTCTTTGCTCTGTTGATTTGCTTGTGGTATCAACTTTTATGTATAAATCATATACACGTTTCAACCTCGTTATTATGTAGGTTGTGTGATGGTGGTCTATGTCTCTTTTCTGCCCTATTATATTCTAGTTTTCCCAGCTAGAGTCTTTAGGTTTATCAAAGAGTATATTACTATAGTTTTTTACTGATGTGTCTTTTGTACCTAATCTATTCCACTGATCCACCACTCTATGTCTTAGCCAGTACCAAATAGTGTTGATGATTGTCTCTTTGGAATATCGTTTGAGATCTGACATAGCTAGGCTACCTTTGTTTGCATTTTTTTCCATTGATTCTCTTGACATTTTTGACCTTTCACTCTTCCAGCTGAATTTTTTAAATTATTTTTTTTCTAGCTCTACCAAATAATTCTTGGCTATTTGATTGGTATGGCACTTAATCAGTAAATGAGTTTAGAGAGAATAGTCATGTTTATTATATTAATTATGCCTACCCAGTAGCAATTTAGATTTTCTTAGCTTTTTAGATCTGACTTTATTTGTATGAAAAGTGTTTTATAATTTTGTTCCTAGAGTTCCTAGGTTTATCTTGACAAGTATACTTCCAAATATTTTATATTGTCTAAAGTTATTTCAAATGGAATTTCTCTATCTCTTGCTGCTGGGCTTTGTTAGCAAACATAGAAAATACCAATGTTCTATGTGGGCTTATTTCATATCCTGGAACTTTGCTAAAGTTGTTAATTATTTCAAGTAGTTTTTTTGTTAACTCTCTAGAATTCTGTAAATATGCCATCGTAGCATCTGAAAAAAAAAAGATAGTTCCATTTCTTCCTTGCCTAGTCTAATTCCTTTCTTTTTTTTTCCTTCTCTTATTACTAACATTAACATTTCTTGTACAATATTGAATAATTGTGATGATGGGCACCTTATTTCACCCCTGATATTACTGGGAATGTTTCTAGCTTATTGCCGTTACATATAATGCTTACTGATGGTTTCAGGTGGATACTGATTATCATTTTAAGAAAAACTCCATTGATTTCTATGCCAACTAGTGTTTTGTTAATTGGATTGGGTGCTGTATTTTGTCAAAAGCTTTTTCTGCATATAATGAGATGATCATGTGATTTCTTTAGTTATGTTATTCGTGTGATCATGTTTACTGATAGTTTTCCTAATATCGAACCAGCATGCATTTTTGGTATAAATCCCACCTAGTCATGGTGTATTATCCTTGTGATAAATTCCTGCCATCTCTATGCTTATATTTTATTTAAAATTTTGCATCAATGTTCATGAGGAAATTTGTCTATAATTTTCTTTCTCTGCTTTGGTTCTTCCTGGTTTAAGTATCAAGAACATATTTCCGTCATAAAAGGAATTTGTAGGACTCCTTCACCTATTTTTCCGAATAGCGTATATACTATTGGAATTAATTGCTCTTTAAATGTTTTGGTAGAATTCACTTGTAAATCCATCTGGCCCTGAAGGTTTTTCTTAGGGAGTTCACTGATGGTTTCTCTATTTCTTTTTCTGAAATAGGTTTATTGAAGTATTTTATTTCCTCTTCCATTAATCTGAGCAATTCAAATTTTTGTAAATATTGATTCATTTCACTTAGATTGTCAGATTTCTTGGCACCCAGTTGGGCAAAATAGCCCCTAATTATTGTTTTAATTTCTTCTTCATTGCTGATGAATTCACCCTTTTCATTTTTGATACTGGCAATTTGTTTCTTTTTTCTTTTTTCTAATCAAATTAACCAAAGGTTTGTCTATTTTATTGTTTTTTTCATAAAATCAGATTTTAGTTTCACTTATTAGTTCAATAACTTTCTTACTTTCAATTTCATTACTCTAGCCTTTGATTTTCAGGATTTTATATTTGGTATTTAATTGGGGATTTAAATTTGTTCTTTTTCTAACTTTTTTAGTTGCATGGCCAATTTGTTAATTTTATTTCTCTATTTTATTCATGTTAGCATTGAGAGATAGAAAATTTCCCCTTAGAACCGCTTTGGCTGCATCCCATAAGTTTTGATATGTTGTCTTATTTTCATTCTTTTTGATGAAATTATTGATTGTTTCTGTGGTTTGGTATTTGACCCACTCATCCTTTGGGATTAGATTATGCAATTTCCAAATAGTTCTAACCTATCTTTCCATGACCCTTTATTACATATAATTTATTATAGCATCATTATTTAAAAAGGATGCATTGAGTATTTCTGCCTTTCTGCACTGGATTGTAAGGTTTTATGCCCTAATATGTGGTCAATTTTTGTGTAGGAACCATATGCCTCTGAGAAAATAAGCATCTTGCTTTCTATAGCCTTTGAATTTTCTCCAGAGATCAACCATAGCTAACTTTTCTAAAATTCTATTCATCTCTTTAACTTCTTTGTTTTTTTATTTTGTGGTTAGATTTATCTAGTTGTGAAAGGGGGAGCTTGAGGTTCCCCACTACTGTAATTTTGCTGACTTTTTATTCCTGTAACTCACTTAACTTCTCCTCTAAGAATTTGGATGCTATATCAATGTGGTGCATATATATTTAGTATTGATATTACTTCATTGTATATGATCCCTTTTACCAAGATGAAGTTTCCTTTCTTATCTCTTTTAATTACATTATTTTTGCTTCTGTTTTGTCTGAGACCAGGACTGCTACCCTTATTTTTTTTATTTCAGCTGAGGTATAGTATATTCTGCTCCAGCCTTCTGCTTTTACTTTGTGTATATCTCTCTGCTTCAAATATGATTCTCGTAAACGGTGCATTGTAGAATTATGGTTTTTAATACACTCTACTATCTACTTCCTTTTTGTGGGAGAGTTCATTCCATTCACATTCATAGCTATGATTACTAACTGAGTCTTTCCCTCCATCCTATTTCCCCCATCTATAGTTTTCTCTCTCCTCTCATCCAGTTCTTCCTCACCATTGTTTTCCTCTCCCGCTTTTCTTCCCCCCCTTCTCCTCCTACTTCTTTCCTCCTTTCTATCATCTCCCTTTCCAGTTTCTTTCATTTTTCCTCTCATATTTCCTTATAGGCTAAGATAAATATCTATAACCAACTGAGTGGATGTATCATTCCCTCATTGAGTCAAATCCAATGAGAACAATGGTCAGATAATGCTCACTCCCTCCTTTCCCTCTACTATAATACACCTTTTGCACCTCTTCATGTGATATAATTTACCCTATTCTGCCTACTTCTTTCATCTTCTCCCAATACAATGCTTTTTTCACCCCTTATTGTTTTTTTTTTTTTGCATCATCACATTAAAGTCATCTTATGTCCACTCCCTCTGTCTGTGCATACTCCTTATAACTACCCTAACAGAGATTCAGTTCCCAAGAGTTACAAGTATCGTTTTCTTGCGTATGGAAGTAAACAGTTTAATCTTATTGAATAACATATTGTTTCTTTTTTCCTGTTTACCTTTTTATGAGTCTTGTATTTCAAAATAAAAGTTTCTGTTCAGCTCTGTATGTTTTTTTAATCACGAAAGTTTGAAAGTCCTCAATCTCGTTAAATATCCATCTTTTCCCCTGAAAGTTTATGCTCAATTTTTCTGGGCATTTGATTCTAGGTTTTAAACCAAGCTCCTTTGTCTTCCAGAATATCATATTCCAAGCCCTCTGACATTTTAATGTAGAAGCTGCTAAGTCCTGTGTAATCTTGACTGTGGCTCCTTGATATTTGAATTGTTTATTTTGGACTGCTCACAGGATTTTTTTCCTTGACCTGATAATTGTGGAATTTGGCTACAATATTCCTTGGACTTTTCATTTTGCAATTTTTTCAGGAGGTTATTGGTGGATTCTGACACTGACTATTTTATCCTCTGGTTCTAGAATATCAGGATATTTTAAAGTTGTTTATAGGCTAATATTGGGAGAACTTTCTTGTTTCCTCTACTCCCCTTTCTTGATCCATCCCTGAAAGTCAAGAAATCCCTTTTAAAGCGACATATAAGCCACTCAGTTTTCCTTGATAATTTCTTGAAAGATGCTATTCAGGCCATTTTTTTCTTTTTTTTCAATTTTTACTTATTAATTTATTTAATATATTTACTTTTCAGCATTGATTTTCACAAGAATTTGAATTACAAATTTTCTCCCCATTTCTACTCTCCCGCCCAATTCAAGGTGGCATATATTCTGGTTCCCCATTCTTGCCCTCCCTTCTGTCACCCCACTCCCCTCTCATCCCCTTTTCCCTTACATTCTTGTAGGGCAAGATAAATTTCTATGCCCCATTCCCTGTGTAACTTATTTCCTAGTTGCATGCAAAAACTTTTCTTTTTTGTTTGTGAATGTCTTTTTTTAAAACTTTGAGTTCCAAATTCTCTCCCCTCTCCCTGCCCACCCACCCTCCCTAAGAAGGCAAGAAATTCAACATGGGCCACATGCGTATCATTATGTATAACCCTTCCACAATACTCATGTTGTGAAAGACTAACTATATTTTGCTCCTTCCTAACCTATCCCCCTTTATTGAATTTTCTCCCTTGACCCTGTCCCTTTTCAAAAGTTTTTGTTTTTGATTACCTCTTCCCCCTATCTGCCCTCCCTTCTATCATCCCCCCTTTTGTATCTTCTTCCTCCTTCTTTCCTATGGGATAAGATACCCAATTGTGTGTATATGGTGTTCCCTTCTCAGGTCAAAACCAACGAGAGCAAGATTCACTCATTCCCCCTCACCTGCCCTCTCTTTCCTTCCTACAGAACCACTTTTTCTTGCCACTTTTATGTGAGATAATTTACCCCATTCTATCTCTCCCTTTCTCCCTCTCTCAATATATTCCTCTCTCATCCCTTAATTTGATTTTATTTTTTTAGATATCATCCCTTCATATTCAACTCACCCTGTGCCCTCTGTCTATATATATGTATATATATGTACATATACATGTATATATATACACACACACATACATACACACATATACATATGAATATATACATACACCCCCCCACCACATTTTGATATTGTCCTTTTCTGAGTTAGTGTTTTGATCTTCTCTCTTGCCATAGTTGCTTTCTATGGTCAGGGCACTTTTCTGTTTTTTACTCACTTTTTTAGCCTATTTCATGACTTTTAAAGTTGAGCTTTGTTCCTGGGGCACAGAGGGCACTGTTCCATGCTTCTTATGCTGGGATACAGGGACCCAATGGTCACTGCCTTTCCAAACCAGTACTTCAGAGGTGTGTACCTTGCCCACTTCACTGGAATAGTCCAGAATAGTCATGCCTGTTGTGTCACGGCTTGCAATTTGCCTTCTGCACTGGGGTGGAGACTTCTCTGTTGGCCTGATGTGCCACCGGCCTGCTGAACCAGGATTGATAGGCTTCTGCTCCTGATCTATGCTGTGGCTAAGAGTCTCCAATTTGCTTGCCTGGAAACCAGCTGCACTGTGCTGGGTTCCCCTTTTATCCAACTGAGACAGACTTTTCCTGAAGTACTTCTAAGTCATCTTCAGGTAGAAAATTTTTTCACTCCACATTTTTACTGTGGGTTCTGTCATTCCAGAATCCATTTAGGGGCTTAGTTTAACACTGTTGAAGGGAAATCAGGGAAAGCCCAAGCAGCTTTCTGGATTCTCTCTGCCATCTTCCTTGATCAGCTATTATTGCAAAAGAAGCTGACTCTCAGACTAGAGAGCATAGGAGACCAGAGAGCTGTGAGAAGAAGAAGAAGAAGATAAAGAAGAGAGAACTGTGAGAGAGGATGGAGAACTGGAAGAAACGGAGTGACAGAGAGAGGGACAGAGAGAGAACTGGAAAGGCTTTCAGAACTTCGGGAGGAGAGGACACAGTCAAGCAGACAGAATTCATGAGTGAGTGTTTTTGGGAAGGCTCTAGCAGAAGGGTAGGTTACAGGACGGCTTGGCTCTTTGCTATGATACTGTGTTTTAATGTCCTTGCTGTTACATCGAGGTGGACTTACTGGTTTTGGGATACAATTACTGCTATGCTGAATTGGGGTTATTGGTTTTGGGATTTGATCCTCTGGTGTCTAAACAAATGTTTTGCTTCTTCTGCCTTCTATACAGAGAGTCTCTTATACTTTGAGATTCTGAATTATACAGGCATATTCATAATCACCATCGATATCATGAATCTTGCCTTACTGGTACATTCTGTTTTTCCAGAATATTATTTTAGATGTTATTTTAAAGTTGTTTGTAGGCTAATATTGGGAGAACTTAGTTGTTTCCTTTACTTCACCTTCTTGCTCCATCCATGGAAGTCAAGAAATTCCTTTTAAAGTCACTTATAATTTATTTTCATAAAATGTGGATCAAGTGAAAACAAAGGTAAGAAGGAAGAAACTGGATCCTTCCCTATAGTCAACTGGAAAGAAGAAATTCAAGAAAATGTGATGGCATAGTTAGAATTCTTTACAAATGCCAGCTCTTGTGTTAACTTCTAGTGGACATGAGAGAGAGAGACAGAGAGATAAAGTGACAGAGACACAGAGACAGAGACATAGAGACAGAGACAGAAAAAGACTGAGAGAAGAGAAAAAAATGAGGTAGCAAAATACCACCCAAGGGGCTCAGTTTAATTATTTGGAGATAATAAGTTTTACAATTCATGGTTCAAATTCTCATCCAATACAATTTCTACTACCAAACCATGGAAGAGAAAAACAAATCAACTAGATAGGAAAGAAAGTAACAATGCAAATAACAAGGGAATCCAGTACTAAAGGCAAAGGGAGCAGTGCCTTGTTCAATACCTACCTCAGAGAAGATGCTTAATGAAGGCTTGTGAATTTAACCACTAATAGAGATGTCTTCACTCCTAATAGAGATGTCTTCACTCCCTTTATATAACAAAACATACAAGATTTTAAATTTTCTGAAATTGTATTCTCATATTTTGGTTGGCCTTTGGGCAAAGGGGAGAAAAGGGAATAAGTATTTATTTAGCACCTACTGTAAGTCAGGTACTATGCTGAACATTTTACAAACATTATCAAATCTGATTCTCACAACAACCCTGGGAGTTGGGTGCTTTTTTATCCCCATTATAAAGATGAGGAAACTGAGGAGGACAAAGGGTAAATGACCCACCCAGGGTCACACAGCTATTAAGTGTCTGAGGCCAGATTTGAAGTCAGCTCTTCCTGACTCTAGGCTTAGCATTCTGTCCATTGTGCCGACAATTGCCTTTGTAAAGTCAAGTGATGCTTCAATTTTTTTTTCTATTTGTCTTCATTCCTTCAAAGATATTGGTGGACAATTAGCATTTTCCATGTTGACCTTGAACCTCCCCAGGGTCATATGACCCTTTTTAAAAGGGAAAAAAAAACATTTCTGCTGTTTAAAAGCAAACAAGTGGCAAGGAGGAAAATATAAATCTCTCACAGGCACTGTTTTATTTTCTAAATATTGAAATCCACAAAACACAATCCAGGGAAGTGTGGAGAAAATCTACCATTGGAAAAATGAGCTTTAACAAAAGAATAAGGATTCTGAGGATACATTCTCAAAGCAAAAACTAAATTAACCAAATAGGGGAAAGATAATGGACTCCTAATTTCACAGAAGGAGCAGGTTTTCTCTGGACTTTCAATGAGCTTGAGAGAAGAGCAAGTTTTTTTTTCTTGTTATTTTGGTTGTCATGATAAAAATAGGAGAAAAAGTTGAAGGAGTATGTTTTTAAATGTTAATGCAAATTCTATAGTGAAATCAATAAAAAATATATACTAGCATTACTACATCATTTTTATTACTGATACAAGGATGAAGGAATTCCTTAATTTTTGGTGACTTTTTTTCCATGCTGTGAGGCTCACCAAGAGATGACAACCCCTATATGGAAGATGGAAGAACCTTTTGTTTCTTTGAATAGGATCATAAATGTGAACATCTAGAATTTCATAAGATGTTATACGCTGAGCATAGAGAGACTTATAAGCCACCTAGTTCTACCTTATATTGCGTGGATTAATAAAGAAAGGCCCCTGTAAGTCACTTAGTGACTTGCCTGCCTCTAAGTCAACAAGTCAAGAAACATTGATTAAGTGCTTACTTACTATGGTTAAGACATGATTCAAAGCAGATACAAAGAAAGGGGGGGAAAGTCCTTACTCTATAAAAGCCCACTGTCTAATGGGTAAGAAAATGTTCAAATAAAGTGCAAAAAGTCATAGAAGGAAATCATCAGCTTTAACTGTGGCAAGGAAAGGGTTTTTGTTGTAGGTGAGATATTAACTGAGACTTCAAGAAAATCAGAGAAGATTGGGATATAGACAAGGAGGGAAAGAATACAAGGTGGTCAGCCAGTGATGTAGAGGTCAGCTGATGCAGTGACATGTGAAAAGCAAAGCAAAGAGAGCAGTGTCACAGGGTCACCTGTCTGATATCAGAGATGGGATTTGAATTGTGATCTTGCTGACTTCATGCTTTCATTCTGTTATGTCAGGCCAAACTGCCCCTTTTTCATTCATGTACTTAATTCCTATAAATCATAGGACCATAAGGTTTTGGGAAGTTGCCAAGAATAGTGTCAAAATGGGCACATTTATCTCTACTTAAACCCGTTATGGTAAATGATCATGTCAGGTTTTACTGTCATTGTGGTGACCCTTGATACCTGGATTACTTCTCATCTGATTGACATTTTTATTAGTTCTTTCATATATTTGTACATATTAACCTATATGCTAATATAATGTAATATGTAATAGGAAACAATAGACATATAGTCCACAGAAAGGCAGCATGGTTTCTTGGTTTCATGTAAAGGGCATTGGTCCAGGGGGTTGGAAAGAGAAATTTAAGTTAATCTTTGAACAATTTATAGACATATTAATCTCAGTGAGTCACTCAATCTCTCATTTCCTTATTGATAAAAGAGGACATTGCACTCAAGCTTTGAAGCCCCTTCTAAATTTTAGATACCATGATCTGCATGGTATTTTGATATCCCCAAAATATTAAAAAAATCAGAGGAAGACATCACTTGTTAACCAGATGGAAGGAGCACTAAGCTACCAGATGAATCTTTTTTTTTAAATCTAGACTTGTAATTTCATTGATACAGGAAATTCCCATACGTGAAGATGTCACCTGCTTTGCTATTTGTATTTATTGGTTTAGAACATTGCTTGGGACATTGAGAAGTTAAGTGACTTGTCTTGAGCCACAGAGTCTATTTGTTTCAGAGGAGTCAAACCCAAATTTTTGTAACTACAATCCAGCTCTTTATTTTACTTCTCTAGACTCTCTAGAGTCATTAAACTCTTACATCTTTATTGCAATCCAAGCTTTCAGTCAGCCTATAAATTTAGACTATAATAATGAAAGTAGAGAGGGTCTCATAGCTAGACTTTGGATTCTCCCTCCCAACTAGAACACCTAGGTCTTCTTAGTTTCAAAGACTGCCTTTTTAGCTACTACTCCATGTGAGTCTGATACATATTGGCGACACAAACCTGGGCAAGTCATTTAATCTCTAATACCTAAGCAACAGTCTATGTCGTAGAGAGGAGCTTATTTAACTTAGAGTTCCCTATACCAGTCAAATCATAGGACTTTTCCTCACTAACAGGCCTTTAGTAAGTGGTTACTGAATTAATTTGAGTCTTTACCCAGGATGAAAAGACATAAAGTTTTTAGCTAGAGAAAGAGTCCATATTAGCAAAATTATGACTCCCTGTAAGAACCAAAGGGCAGCTAGGTATAGAGTGCTGTGCCTGGGGTTAAGAAGACTCCTCTTCCTGAACTCAAATTCAGCCTCAGATACTTACTCTGGGCAAATCATTTAATACTTTTGCCTCAGTTTCCTCATATATAGTATGAGGTGGAGAAAGAAATGGCAAACCACTCTACTATCTTTGCAAAGAAAACACCCAAAAAAAGGGTCACTAAGAGTTGAACATAATTGAACAAATGACAAAAACACAAGAACCGAAGCATAATGTTTGGGTGTGACTGTTTAGCCCAGAATATGCCTTTAGGTCTTTTTTTTTTCTATACCAAGGGCAGACATGATCTGTACCATGTTTGATCCTGCTCTGGAGGGCTGGGTACCATTGAAGGGCATTTTATAGTCTGCATGACTCCTCTGCTGAAAAGAATCTGCTCTCTCTTTTCTGTTGGCCATTATGAAGTTTACCCAGGTGGCTTTTATACTTATTTTTAGAGTTTTGCTTCAAAAAGATTCTCAGTCAACAACGACAAAAAGAAACAGATCCTGACATTGCTGTAGACAAGCCATCAGTAGAGTTCCAGCTATTTAAATCTTCCAATACTCAAAAGACATATGACCCACACGGTCCTAGTAAACCTCACATAAGCCTTATAGACAATTAGATGTATTTTGAGATACCATGTATCACCGCTGTATAAAAAATAGTGTTCTTATGAAAATTTTACTGAAAATAAACTTATGATTGGAGGAGACAGAATATAGCAGATACTTCCAAAATTGAATTTTAACATGGAAAATTATATTTGTAAATACATATTTTTATAACAAGACACTGCTGTGGAGTCCTTCCATTTTGTCTTTTAGCCAGTCCTCATAAAATTGCTATGAAATATGAACCAAAGAATTATTCTACATATGTCTTGTTCAAAGCTAATATCTCCCCAGTGGCTTAAACATTAGGAGCTCAACTCTTAAACTTTATCTTTGCCCTTAGTGATGATCTTCCCTTTGACAACATTTCTACTTCCACTTATTTGAATTATAGTATAGTCAGTGGCACTAACTTTGAATATAAAGGACGATTAATAGAACTTTCACCATAATGTCAATATAATTCTGTTACTGCACTTAAACAATGCTGTTGTCTTCAGAAATGCTAGTTACTTGGCAAAATCTAATCTCACTAGAAAGCTTTGATGTTCCCTAGCAAATTACACCTAATTTAATTAATTCAGTATTTCAAGGATCTGTGATTTAATTGGTATGGGTATTTCCTCTATTGACATAAATGACAGCCATTCTCTTCCTTAGTAGATGCTGTTTGTGAATTCATGTGACTGAAAAAAAAATTCCATTTGGTGGTCAACTGGTTATTAGCCCCTTTGTTTATATCTAGGCTTATTGAATTCAAGGTAGATCATTTCTTTTTCTTTTTTTTTAGTTTAATAGCAAACTTACAGGAACAGCACAGAAGACAGACAACATTAAAAACATGTACTTGCATGTAGGACAACTCAGTTAGAAAAGTATAGTGAATGGGTGGAATCTACCATATGATAAAAATGCTACAAACACCATTTAGTTGCCGTCAATAAGAAATTTACTTTTTAAAAAAATCCAAATGCTGGCATTGTCCAGAAAAATTTAACAGGTTTATTTATAATTGTTATAAAGTTGAATCGTTGAAACTTGTTCATGGAAACATTTTTTTTGACCGCATTAATGCTTTATGTCCTCGCATTTATATTCAAAATTCACACACAAATGAAAATGGAAAAAGCTTGCCAGTACCTGATTCTGTCCCCTATTTTTCCATTCGCAATCATATACTTAGGTACCTTTGGACCCCATGGGAAAAAAATATCTAATGTTCCTAACTACCAATAACAGGAAGAAGAGACTTTTTTCTGTTTTGAGAATGAAGAATGTTTCCCATCATAGTGGAGTTTAAGCACGTTCTCCACGTATGCGGCGTGCTAGCTGGATATCTTTTGGCATGATTGTGACACGTTTGGCTTGGATAGCACATTAGGTTGGTGTCATCAAACAGGCCAACCAGATAGGCTTCACTTGCCTCCTGCAAAGCACCAATTGCTGCACTCTGGAAGCGCAGATCTGTTTTGAAGTCCTGAGCAATTTCACGCACCAGACGCTGGAAGGGAAGTTTATGAATCAGAAGTTCGGTGGACTTCTGGTACCGTCTGATTTCACGGAGAGCCACAGTACCCGGCCCGTAGCGATGAGGTTTCTTGACCCCTCCAATAGAGGGTACACTCTTGCGAGCGGCTTTTGTAGCGAGCTGCTTCCTGGGGGCTTTACCACCGGTGGATTTACGGGCAGTTTGCTTGGTGCAAGCCGTGTTCCTGAAAACTTCTCCTTATACACCTCCCTTCTCTTTCGGCTTGGGCTCGGAGAGCGAGAGGCGGCCCTAGCGCTAGAGAGCTACGGAGGCAGGCGGCGGCGGCTGCGAACACCAAGGTAGATCATTTCTAATCCAATTAACATTTATTCAACACCTACAGCGGTCAACTCTGGGAATACAATTAATAAAAAAGAAAGACATCTCCTACCTTTAAGGAGCTTACAATCTAATCAGGGGAGACAAAACACAAAAGCAGAGAGGAAAGGAATGGGAAGAGAGCAAGAGTTACTTAGCATGGGTGTATCTTGTTCTGTGTAGTTGAAATTAGGCACAGCCACAGATGCAGACTGGAATGAGTCCGAACATCCAGCTTTTGCCATCTCTAAGGGAAGGTATTGAGAGAAGTTTATACTTTATTCTACACTGCTCCAGTTAGAGGGTAGGGGGGTAGGGGAGACCTAAGGAGGTAGTATAAGTCAAGGCTTGAATTAGCATCATGGTGATGAGATTAGAGATGCTGAGCTTAACCAAGTAGGGTCAGCTTGTTAGGTGAAGGTGAAACCAGGTAGAGAAGCACATATAGACTGCTTATGGAATTAGAAGGGATTGCAATCAGGGCCATACTTGAAGTTATTCTCTTTCTTTATTCTCTACTAGTAGGTCAGTATGACTTCAGGATCTCTGCCTCTCCAAAAAGAGAGTCACAGTAGGACTGTAGTTGAGGAAGAATCTAAACTGCACAGTAATATTAAGCAATTACTTTAAATGGAAGTACTATGAATATGTTAATTGCTTTAATTAAAAAAAATTGATTTCCTTTAACTACTTTCTAAGCAAATAAGCTTTAGTGAAATGTCTAAGTATTTTCAGTGCTGAATTTTAATAGGTAATGGGAATATCAATTTATTTTAAGTATATTTTAAAGGAACAGATACTTGGAATTGCAAGTATATGTCCTGTAAATTTAATTAAGC
Organism: Trichosurus vulpecula; assembly: GCF_011100635.1. Taxonomy (NCBI): domain Eukaryota; kingdom Metazoa; phylum Chordata; class Mammalia; order Diprotodontia; family Phalangeridae; genus Trichosurus; species Trichosurus vulpecula. Next base: position 34,062,128 of record NC_050578.1, read on the forward strand.
AATTCGAGCAAGAATATAGAAGGACTCTATGCTTTGAAAGTTATGTGTTTCATTAGATGATATGCAGTTGTATGCGATGCTGATCTTTCCATGTTATCCCTAAATTACCAAACTGTCATCACCCATCTATTACACCTTCCAAAAAAAAAAGGAAGGAAAAAAACCTCTCTATTCTCTACTATTACTCTACCTCAGGGCCTAACTATGCTGTGGAGATAAGTCTGAAGTCTCCTCAAAGGCCATGCCAATGAAGCAGAAAATCTGGACAATAAGTTACCAAACAATACCCCATCTAATAACATTCTCTTTAGCTCTGGGCCTATGTTTTTCATCTGCAGTGCCTGCCTAAGTTTTACATATGTAAAGACTTGTGTATCTAACTTCATATCATGATCTAGGCCAGGACTGTCTAAAATGTGACCCACAGTATGATTTATGAGGCCCACCTACAAGCATAGAAATTTGCATAAATGCTTTAGTAAAGGAAGCCGGCTACCCCAGAGCTCTCACTAAAATGGCAAATCAAAATGTATTGTCTATTGCTTCAATAAAAATGTAAGGTTGGACAGCCCTGATCTAGGCAGTAAGTGTTTCTAATCCCCTTTGTTTAATGAGGAGGTGAGCTAGGCCTATACTTCTTTTAAGCATCAATAAGTTTTATGTTTCTTTCTTTTTCTTTTTTTCTCCCCTCCCCCCTTTTTTGCAATGGTAATACAGAAGTCAATTGCTATTGTCCTTAATGGGCACTTTCTAGAAAGACTTTAGTTTACCCTCTGTTCCAACAAGGGCAGAGCTTGGAGGAAGAAAGTAGCTACATGGAGTATTGAGAAAAGTAGAGAACCAAGACTGAGCAGCATGAGGTCCATGAGCATTTGTAAACTATAGGAACTAACAATGAGCTTGTTAAAGCAGCAGGGCCAATAAGATGGGATTAAGGAATGTAGTTTGGCCATGACATAATTATTACAGAGTTACAGAAAGAAGATTCAATGGTTGTACAGCTATGATATGTCAACACTTTTTCACTGCTGAGGGAGAGAAAGGGATTCAACAGATTTGGGATCTTAAGCTTCACTGTTGGTATTTGAGTCAAAATTAACCATTTCCTTCTGCTAATGCTGGGATGTAAAGGGATTTATGTAGAAAGTTGATTATGCCTCCGCTATGGCCTTGGGAGAAGCAAACTATTTGTACCTCTATAATGAGAACATTTAGTAACTGATCCAATTTGTTATCATTTTATATTTAATTTCAGGTTTAGATCATTTTTATTTGATATTTGATATTATGTTTATAATATTATTTATATTGTTATGCTGACATAATCAAGTACTTTTAATTTTTAATTTAAGTGATTTTTGTATAGAAATGTATGGAAATGATTTTCACTGCAATATGCCTCTGCCCTTACAAAAACAAACAAAAATTATAAAAGACTAAATTACTTTAAAAATATATGAGCACCTTTTGGGGCTAAAATATGCAAATACAGTGCAAAATATGAGAATGAATTTTTTTTATAGACTCATACCAACAGGAAGAAAATATATGTTTCAATCTTGAAAAAAAATCTCTTTTGACATATCAGTTTTCAAAGTTTAGATGAGTCAAAGGTAGGAATTATTTTAGCTATTAAATGCTATATCCCACCCTTAACATTTTTTGTTAATTTAAGAGGAAGCTCATTAACCACAAGCATTCATTACAATTTATTCACTAGCTTGGCACTAGGGATAAAAAGATAATAGGGAAAATAATACAACTCTCAAAGAGTTTACATTCTACTAGGAAGATATAATCTGTTTATGGGGAAATAAAACCTTGGACAGGTTGCTTAAATTTTCTCATCTTCAGTTTCTTCATTTGTAAAAATGAGGGTATAGGGCTGAATGGCCTCTAAGTTCCTTCAAGCTGTTATCTATGGTCCCATTATGATCTAGAGCATTACTGGATGGCATTGGTGGATGGTCACTGATTCTAGTTCTAAGCACAGATGTGGTTCTCATGGTTTTAAAGATACATACTTCTGTTGTTCCACTAGGCATTAAAATTATCCCATAGCCTTTGTGAGTTAAGGGTATCTTGGGAGGGGAGAATGAAACTTTCTTATCAATTCACAGTTAGTGAAGAGGGATGAGCACTCAATGGGTATAGATCAGAGTGGAGATAAAAAAGTCTTTGGAAAGACTGGTGGATATTATTTAAAGAAACATAATGAGCTGATAGCATTAAAGGACTTGTCACTTAAATCATAAAGAAGAGAACTACTGGGAGCTCTATTAAACTTGCAGGTAAGATGAAATAGAATACTTAAATGACCTATCTTTGAAAAAGAAATTGCCAGATGAATTTAAAAGAGAATTCTACCAAACTTTTAAAGAACAAATAATTCCACAGCTTTATTAACTATTTGGAAATAGGCAAAGAAGGATTCCTACCAAATTCTTTTTTTTATGACACAAGTATGGTGCTGATACTATCCCAGGGAAAGGAAACACATAGAAAGAAAATAATAGGTTAATTTCCCTAATGAATATTGTTGCAAAATTTTAAGTAAAATACAAGCAAGGAAATTTTAGCAACATATCACAGACATATACCATGACTTGGTGAGATTGATACCAGCACTATAAAGCTCCTTTAATATTAGGAAAACTATCAGCATAATTGACCACATCAATTAAAAAGTCATCAAAATTATATGATTATCTCAAAAGATGCAGAAAAAATATTCACAAAATACTCATTTCCATTAAAACATTAGAAAGCATAGGAATAAATGGAGTTTTCCTTAAAATGATAAGTAGCTAGCAGACATTATCTGTAATAAGCATAAGATAGAAGACTTCCCAATAAGATCAGTGGTGAAGCAAGGATGCCCTTATCACCATTATTATTCGATGTTGTACTAGAAATATTAGCTATGGCAATTAAGAGAAGAAAAGGAAATTGAAGAAATTAGAATAAGTAATGAGGAAACAAACCTCTTTGCACATCATATGATAGTGTACTGAATCAACTGAAAAATAAAACAACTAGTACAAGTAATTAACACCTTTAGCAAGGTTGCAGGATATAAAATAAAGCAATATAAATCTTCAGCATTTGTTTCTTTTTTTTTTGAGGGGGGGAAGCCAGGGCAATTGGGGTTGTGACTTACCCAAGGTCACACAGCTAGAAATTGTGTCAAGTGTTTGAGATCTGATTCGAACTTAGGTCCTCCTGACTCCAAGCAAGGTTGGTGCTCTACTCACTGCACCACCACCAACATGGTCCAGCAGCAAGAGGCAGAAAGAGAAATTGCATTTAAAATAACTATGGACAATATAGAATACTTGGGAGTCTACCTGCCAAGACCAACCAAGGAACTACATGAACACAATTAAAAGACACTTTTCACACAAATAAAGTTAAATATAAACAATTGAGAAATATTAATTGCTCATGGGTAGGCCAGGCCAATATGATAAAAATGATAATCCTACCAAAATTAATTTACTTATTCAATGATATACCAATAAAACTACCAGAAAATAGAGCTAGAAAAAAAAATAATAGAATTCATCTAGAAAAACAAAAGGCCAAGAATATCAAGGAACTAATGAAAAAATGTGAAGGACAGTAGTCTAGCCATATCAATCTCAAACTCTGTCATAAAGCAGCTGTTGTTAGTGTTGTTTATTATTTGTTTTTGAAGATGGCCAAGGACTTCACAGGATGATTTCTTTTTTTATCATTTATAATAACAATTTTATTCAGTTATGAAAATGTTTATCTCTGTATAACAAAGAACATTAACTACAAAAGAATAATAGCAAAGGATAGAGACTTGTCCTTGGACCATTTCTATCTAAACCCCATTGAAAAATATGAGTCAGTCAGTAAACAACAATTATTTATTAAATACTTACTATGGACTAAGGCATTGTCCTAAGCACTGGGAATAAAATGATAATAATGATAATTAATAAAAAAGGAGGGAGCTAGATGGCTCAGTGGATAGAGCGCTGGGCCCAGAGTCAGGAAGACTTGAGTTCAAATCCGGCCTCAGATATGTACTAGCTGTGTGAGCCTGGGCAAGTCACTTAACCTCTGTTTGCCCCAGTCCACTAGAGAAGGAAATGGCAAACCACTTCAATATCTTTGTCAAGAACATTCCATGGACATGGTCCACGGGGTCAGAAAGAGTCAGACAAGACTGAATGAACAAAAAAAACTGAGAATAATAATAGTGATGATGATGATGATGATACAAACATAAAGTAAAGCTATCCGTAGTTCAAGGCAATTTGAAAATAATTGCTGAGAGAGACTTGGCTTATGATGGATATGGAAAGGAAAAAAAAGTGACATGATTTCTCATCTCATGATAAATTCACAATTACCCTGGAAAGAAACTGGTTAGGATTTTATTTTAAATTTTTCAATTTTCAAAATTTTAAATATTTTAAATTTTTAAAAATCTTGTTAGATTTAGAGGAGATTCCCAACCTTTTTTATATCATGAACTCCTTTGGTAGTCTCATATAGTCTATGGATCCCTTCTGAGAATGTTTTTAAATGCAAAAAATAAAATTCATAAGGTTACAAAGGAAAACAATTTTTGTGAAATAAAATAATTAAAATATTTTTTAAAATAAGTTCACTGCGTGTTAAGAACTGGTCTAGGCTAGAGGTTTGTTTCATTTTCTCGTATTATTTCTCCCACCCTGACTTTCCAAATAACCAGACTTTGCCTGTAGGCATTCTATGAAGTAGGTCAGTATTCTGAGGATCTCCTCAGAATATTGTCTAGACAGGGAGACTGAGGTCCTTATTGAAATTCATATCCTAAAGTCAGTGGTGATGTCAGGATTAGAAATTAGAAATTGGAATTCAGAATATAGAACTTCCCTGCCAACGGCAGTTTTTGTTTTCCAATCAAATATAAAAGAAACATAAGGCATGATAACTACAGACATGATTCTTGCCATCATGGGACTTAGCTGGGGAGAGCAGACATACACGTTGAGCAGCGTATCAAATTAATAAATATTTAGGAAGTACCTAAGACATGTAAGGCACTGTTCTGTGGCAGATGTAGAGAGGAATAAAACACTGTCTCTGATAAAAAGGAACACATAGACTAGCTGGGAAGACAAAACATACAGCTATGAAACTCTTGTATTTATTGTACTGTAAGCTAATAGGCATAAAATAATTTGTAAGCAAAGCAGCATGTTGGAATGGATAGAAGGCCTCCTTTAGAATCAGGAAGACCAAGATTAAATTTCTGCATCATGCACATGCTGACTGTGTGACCATATGTAGGTTGTTGACCTATTGGTGATAGGAGTTTCCATACTGGAAGTTCCTTACACCCTTAAAATCACAAGTTTTGACTTAAATAAATTTCAGACAGAGGGCCGAGTAGCGTAAGACAAACCACTCTAAGCTGCTGACCTAGCCTCTGCATTTTTCAGTTAATTTTTCTTCATGCTTTCAACCTCCTTTAGCTTTTAAGCCTATAAGACAATGAAGGGGGCTGCCTTTGGGTTATGAATATTTTCTGGTGGCAACAAAAGATCTGTGTTTTATCACTAATCATGCCTTGCTGAAAAATAATCAAATGTCTGCAGATGTTTGTCTCTCAAAAGGCAGAGGTAGGAGAAGGTGGAAAATATTCACTAAATAGGTAATGACTTATGTAGTCTATGGTGAGAATGAGAATACAGAGAAGGAAGGAAGGAAAGAAAGAAGGAAAGGAATAAGCATTTATTCTTACTTTTTTATGCTTATTTATGCTTACTGTGAGCCAGGTCCTATGCACTATTTACAGATATCTCATTTGATCCTCACAACAACACTGTGAGATAGGTGCTACTATCATTTCTATTTTTCAGTTGAGGCAAACAGAGGTTAAGTGACCTGCTGGGTCAACTGACAAGTTGATACAAGTGGATGGAGTTGTATACAAGGATGAATTTGAACCTAAGGTATTCCCGAGTCCAGGCCCAGCACTCCATCCACTGTGCCACCAGCTGCCCGTTAATAATATTTGGAAGGAATAATATTAATGACTGACATTCATACAGATTTTCTGGTTTACAGGTTGCTTCAAGTAGAGACAAAATCTGTGAAGTAGAGAAGAATGTTTTTATTATCATAATTTTACAGCTAAGGGAACCCAACTTCAGTGGTTAGGTGGCTTGACCTACATCACACTGCTAAGAACTGAAACCCAGAATGGAAAAGTATGGAATGTTAGCTTTGGAAGGGATGTCAGGGGGCCATCTAGTTCAAATTGGAATAGACTACTGACTGAGAAATCCCTCTGTGATATCCTCAAGTCAACATATGGACCTCTAATGAAGGAGCATGCACTCCCTCCCAAGGTGGCCCATTCCACTTTGGACAGCTCTAATCACTGTAAAACATATTCTATACCTCTGCCCTAAGTCTGTCTCTCTAATGCCATTGGTTGTTTTTTGTTCTGCTCTCTGGTGCCAAGAATAACAGATCTAAACCTTTTCTCACTTTTCAGCCTTTCAAATAATTGAAAAAAATTATGACGTCTCCTCCAAGTCTTGTTTTCTTCAGGTTCTACTCTGGGAGAGCTATGTGCTCCAAGAGAACACTCAGATCCTTCAATTCTCATATGGTTCGTAAAGCTGGTAACACTACTGGGTTGCTGCAGGCTTAGCACCTACTTCATGCCTTCCATTCTTGTAATTCTTGTTTTATTCAAATATTCCATTAGCTAATAGGGGAATTTCACCCAGGCTTCCCTCCACCCATTGCTTCCAACTTAAGATGGAAAATAAATTGTAAATTTCATGTAAGCAAATTATTGATTGTACTTGATACTCAAGGTAATCAGGCTTGGTTGCAGCCACCGATTAAAGGTAATGTGTCCACATGAAAACATGGAGCTGAAGTTAAGGAAAGTTAGAGTCCCCCACCCTTAAGGAAATCATCAGTGTTGCTAAAAGAAATTGAAAACAATTACCTTGTTGGCAAAGTTTCAACAAGAACAGATGGATATTTTGTCTACATCTTCAACTCTCTTGATAAGAACAGAGGAATGGAGGATTTCAAAGTCAGGTGCTTCATTTAGCAACTTTGTGTCTTCTCAAAAAAGGTATTTTCTGGTTCTACTCTTCTTCACCTTTTGCTTTTTCTGTGGTGGTAATGGGGATTTGTACTCCACCTAAAAGACTTTCCATGCTTCTCTTGATACTTGTGTTTGAAAGTCAAATTTTCTATTCAGCTCTGATCTTTTTACTGAGAAAGCTTGAAAGTCCTCTATTTTATTGAAAATCCATATTTTGCCTTGGAGCATGATACTCAGTTTTGCTGGGTAGGTGATTCTTGGTTTTAATCCTAGCTCCATTGAACTCCTGAATATCATATTCCAAGCCCTTCAGTCTCTTAATGTAGAAGCTGCTAGATCCTGTGTTATCCTGATTGTGTTTCCACAATACTCAAATTGTTTCTTTCTGGCTGCTTGCAGTATTATCTCCCTGACCTTGGAGCTCTGGAATTTGGCATTCTTCTCCTCATTGGCGTTTTGGAGCTCTTTTGCCATTTGAGTTAGTCTATTTTTTAAGGTGTTATTTTCTTCAGTATTTTTTGGGTCTGCTTTAGCAAGTCATTGACTTGTTTTTCATGGTTTTCTCTCATCCTTCTCATTTCTCTTCCCAATTTTTCCTCTACTTCTCTAACTTGCTTTTCCAAATCCTTTTTGAGCTCTTCCATGGCCTGAGACCAATTCATGTTTTCCTTGGAGGCTTTTGATGTAGACTCTTTGACTTTGTTGACTTCTTCTGACTGTATGCTTTGCTCTTCTTTGTCACCAAAGAAAGATTCCGAAGTCTGAGTCTAAATCTGAGTCCATTTTTGCTGCCTGGTCATGTTCCCAGCCAAGTACTTTACCCTTGAGTTTTTCATCGGGGTATGACTGCTTGTAGAGTATAGAGTACTTTATCCCTTGCATGAGGGTCTATGCTGTTGTTTTCAGAGCTATTTCTACACAGGTAGCTCTGCCACACCAGTGCTCCTCCCCACCAAGAACAGCCAACCCTGACTGGACCCAGATCTTAAGCAGGCTCTGCACTCCTGCTCTGATCTGCCACTTAATTCCTCCCACCAGGTGGGCCTGTTGCCAGAAACAATTGCAGCTGTAGTCCTCAGAACTGCACCAGCTCGGCGGCCCAAGGCGTGGTGTCAGAATGGTGAACTCCTTTCACTCTGTCCCCAAAGTTTTCTCCCACTAATCTTCTCTGTTGTCTTTGGTGTTTGTGGGTTGAAAAGCATGGTAACTGCCACAGCTCACTGATTCAGGCCACTAGGGCCTATTCCTCCCAGCTCCTTGCCTAGTTGGTCTGGGTGCAGCCCACGCTGGGCTCTGCTCTGCTCCCAGCTCCATGTGATAGACCTTACCCTGCGACTATCCAGGCTGTAATGGGCTGGAGCCCTGCTTCCCTCTACTATTTTGCGGATTCTGCAGTTCTAAAATTTGTTCAGAGACATTTTTAATAAGTGTTTGGAGGGTCCTGGGGGGAGAACTTTTGTCAAATCCCTGCTTTCCAGCCACCATCTTGGCTGCACTCATCTAGGATGATTTCTTGACTTGTGCATGAATTAGATTTAAGTGAAGAAGAGTTACACAAAGTTTTCAGCCTCACTCTCTCTTCCAGAGTCCTGGAAGTCCAACAGGAAGAAATAAGTCAAGACAACTGATGATGGCCCAGAATGTAGTAGATTATCTTGGTGTCTGCTTTTGGAGTTGTGAATTGATTTAACCATTCTGGAGAACAATTTGGAACTAAGTTCAAAAAGCAATCAAACTGGGCATACATTTAATTCAGCAATACCACTGCTAAGTCTATATCCAAAAGAGTTTTATTTTTTAAAGGACCCATTGGTACAAAAATATTTGTGGTAGTTTTTTTCTTTTTTTTGAGGAGATGATTATGAAGTCAGAAGTGGCTGAATAATTTGTAATACATAATTATGATAGAATGCTATTGTGTTATAAGAAATGAGGAGCCAGATGCTTTCAGAAAAACCTTTTAGACTTATATAAACTAATGCAAAGTCAAGTGAGTAGAACCAAGAGAACTTTGTACACAGTAACAGCAATATTATGTAAGATCAACTTTGAATGATTTAGTTCTTCTCAGCAATACAATGATCCAAGGAAATTCCAAGTACTTATGATGGAAATACAATCAACATCCAAAATAAATACTGATGGAGTCTGAACTCAGATTGGAGAATACTTTTTAAAATTTTAATTTACTTTTTTTTTTGTCTGTGTTTGCTTTCGCAAAAGGACCAAAATGGAGATGCTTTGCAGGATAGCTTTCATATCTCTAGGTTTCTCAATAAGGAAGGAGAGGATTTAGAACTCAAAATTTTAAAATATAAATGTTAAAATTATTTTTATACATAATTAAAATAAAGCATTAAAAATAAACATGCTAACATTTTTTTTCAAATGTAAAACCTGTGATTTCATCAGTCTAGGGTGATCCCACTGAAGAATTTCTATCAATGCATAATAGCATCACCTCTGTGATTCAGATCATTATAGAGTTTTGTGAGAAACTGAGTAATTCAGTGACATGCTTACAGTCACATAGCCAGTATGTTGTAGCAACAATCTGCTAGCAGCTGCTGTAGGGGTGTAAGACCCACCAACAACAATCATACAGAAAGCTGCCAGCACAGGTTCTATGATATGCTTTTCTAAGGAAAGCAAATTTAAGGGGTTAACCATCTCAGTTTAATAAAACATACATATATCATTCATTTAGCTTAGGGGGAAAAGATCAGCCCCCTGAACTTCAAAGCAAATACAAACAAAAGTCACAAACATCAACAGACAGACCTTGTCTGATTCAAATCACAGTTTCCAGAGAAGCACCGATATCTGTCTGGGTTATCAAAGCTGGGAGCAGTTACACAGCTTTCCCATAGTCTCGACACTCTTTCCGTGAGTGAGCCCCAAAAATCAAACACCAACCTTGGATCTTATATAAGTGTCTCAGGGCCCTGGGGCCCCCGTGAGAGAAGCACTCAAACAAAGAACATTGAAAAATCCCATTTTGCTGGCCATTGCATTTGAAAGGCAAGACTCATCAAAGGTACTTAACTACCTCAACATTCCAAAGGAGGAGACAACAAAAAGTCCTTCCCTGATTGCATTGTCTTAGGGCTGAGAAACACTCCAAGACAAAAAGATCCTGTTCCTGCCCCATTCAAACAAATGCCAGAGTCATTAAAGGCAGTAGTGAAAAGTCCCATGTTAATTACTGATACACATGTGTTAGAAATGGAAATTGAATCCAGGTCTTTCTGACTTAAAATCTTGCTCTCAATCAACAATACCATGTGGCTCTCATCCTGGAGGCTATGGAAGAAGAAATGTGTCTAGTTGCTCAAAAGCTGCCCAAAGGACTGATGAAAGTTGGCCTCATGTTTGTATGGTTGTTCTCAGTGTGCACTGAAAAATAGATCTAAGGGACCTTTATCTTCCCAAAGTAGTCTATGACTGGGAACTGTTGTGAGTACAAGATGGGATTGGGATAATAAAGTGAAAAAAATAAATATTGGTGCCACATTTAATGTAGAAAATTATATTTTGGGTGCATACATGGGCTAAATTATTTCAAGAAAATTCCATAATGGGAAAGAGAATAGAACAATCATTCAGAGAGAAGGAAATGAAACACCAGAGATATCTTCCAAGTTTTGTCTGCAGGCATTCTGCCTGACCACTATTTTTGCCATAATATGCTATGGATAAAGTTGAATCTTTACCTAAAGAACTATTTGTATTTCAATAAAGAAATGTGAAACAGAGTTTTCTTCATCATGACATTCTTAGCACCTCTTTTTAACTCACCCCACATATACAATCCTTCAACATCTTGCAATTTCTTTCCCTATGACATCTCTCATATAAATCCACTTCTCTCTAATCACATTATTACCACCCAGTTAAGGCCATCATCACTTATCACCTGAAAAATTACCATAGTCTTTTCATTGGACTCTCTCTTTCAAGCTTCTCTCTACTTCAAACCATCCTTTTCACAGCTGCCAAAATGATTTTCCTAGCACATACTACTTTTCTTCCCCACTCAAAAAAACATCAATGGCTGCCAATTATTACTAGCAAGATGAAGTATAAACTTTTCAGTTTGTTGTTTAAAGCTTCTCACAATCACATATTTTACTAATATGTCAATATTCAATAGGGAGCATTTATTAAGTGACTACTATGTGCCAGACATTGTGTTAAGAACTAGGAATGCAAATGAGAAAAAAAAAAGAAAGACAGTTCCTACCCTTGAGGAGATGCATTAAAAGCTATTATTCATACAGTGGGATCACATCCATCAGTCTGTCATCAATCTATTCAACCTTTATTTTTGGACCAGATTCCACACTTCTCAGTGGTTGAGTTTGATTATTATCGCTTTTGTTACCAACTGTTCCATCAGATCATGTGCCAAAGATAGGTGAATAGTCTACAAAGGTGATGATATTTAGAAAGCTATATTCAGAGAAGAGCATGAGTCTTCTCCCTTCTTTCTCTCTCTTTTTCTTATTAAAACATTAATATTTTCTTTGTGTAATAATTGTATGTTGTGGTTATCTGAATATAGATATATCTCCCTAAATGCCACCAATAGATATAATCTGATATCTGATTCACCTTTGCAGATAGTAGGAGGAAAGCCTCACCTGTACCTCCAGCATGCTATTTGGGGGAGGAACAGGAGGACCAGAACTATGGAGACTGGGCAATCTCTTCTCCAAGCTATAAGTGGCATATAGGGCTAGAATTATTATTATCATCATTATTGTTGTGGTTACTGAAAATTCTCAGGTATCTTTTATCTAGGGGTATGAGTTGGGGGTCAGAAGGAAAACCAATCATTTGATTGTTTTTAACAGTGAATGTTATCCCTTAGCTTAGTCTTGCCCCCTACCCCCACCAAAAAAAACAATTATGAAGAATCAGTAGTGAGTAAAATCAATTATCTAAGCAAAATAACAGATACTAGAGAAGTTCTACAGATAAGAATACATCAAATAATACAGAATAAATGTTCAGTTATTAAGAGAGGCAAGATTTTGGTTCAAACAAGGAAAGACAGAACAATTTTGAGCAGGAGAGATCAACTTTTGACAGTCTCTGATATTGTAAGCCTTAGAGGTCAGTAATCATGATTGGGCCAACCCGTACATATCTGAGGCTCCAAGGGATGACATTCAAAAATCTCTATTTCTTGACCTCCATCCTAGTAGCACTTTTTTATGTGTCTCTGAAAAATTTCTGCAACCAACTGAAGTAAGTCATTTACACAGATATCCACAATGCTCATCATTCTCTCAGCCAAACAAGAGTCATATCCATATGCCTCTGGCAGCATAGGGTTGTCTCTTGACAAAAGTGTCTCAGACTTTTGTGGAACCACGATCACACTGGAAATATCAATAACAAAGATATTAACAATATTTCAAGTAAGTTCAAACCAAAGGACAAGGCTGGGTTGGTAACAGGAAGCATAAAACTCTAAACGCTTGAGAAGAGTCAATTGCAAAACCAGAGTATTCATGCTAGGAGAACATTACTAGTTCGGGGAAGTGCAGGAATTGACAAGGAGCTTACTGATTCAAACTACCTCCCCAAATCCTTGGATCTTTTATGGTAGTATTATTCATCCCTTGTGTATTCATGTGCTGATATATTTCCATGATCATAACTTAAAAATGTTTCCTATTTTCCATAATAACCCCCCCACACTCAATTTTCCCTTTCTGGTCCTATGCTTAGAAATTGAGGAATTATTCTGAAGAGTTGAAGGAAGAAAGCAATTCGCTTTCAGATCTACTTGACTTTATTTCCAGGACTTCCTGAGCTACAGTGAAGATGATCAAAGATTTCATATTCAATTTGAGCACTTGAAAAAATTCCTTTTATACAAAGGAAATAATGAATCAAAACCTGAACCACATAATGTGGTGAACTTAAGAAGGATATAAATCCAAAGTAGGCATGACTTTACCAATATATTAGTTGCTGGAAATCAACTAAATATTCTATCATTTTTATTTTCTGTTTTAATTTTCACATCAGGAAGCTTAATAATACTATGTTTTTGAATGCAAATTGTAAAATATATAAACAACATTTCTAAAATCACATAAGATCAGGAATGTGTGTATATATATACGTATACAGTCATACAAATATGTGTGTATACACATATAAACACATGTGCACATATATATTTGTGTATGTTATATATGTATGTACACATACATGTACACAGATGCATATACAAACATGTATCTATGGACATATGTATAGATGTGAACCTAGATGTGTTAGTACTACACATTTTGGACCTGAAACATGCTGTCACAAAGAATTATATTCTATTTAGTTTTGAACATAGTTGGTTTTGCATTGATCAACTTTTAGATGGCACATTCACTTTTGGAAACCTTCAGTTGTACCAGGAGCCCAGAGGAGCTTAATGCATTCCTGAAGTACTTGCTGTTAGAGAATGATTTGTGTTCACAAGAGTATCCAAATGTTTAAAGAAGTAATAATCTGTTAGGTGTTAAGAAGGGTGGCACGCAAAACAACTAGTGACAAAACTGAGCATCTGGTTGTTTCATATGCTTAATGGTGAATGAAGGGACTGACTGCATTTTTCACTGACTTGATAGACTGCATCACGTAAAACTAGGCAAAATGAATAAAAAATTCAATATTGAAGCATCATGGCACAATGGCAAGTAGTTTGGCTTTGGCATCACAAGCCCTGGATTCAAATTCTGTCTCTGACATTTACTTTCTTTATGACTTTTAGTGAGTTATTTGATCTGAGTTTTTCCCCCTCATCTCTAAAACAAGGTTGCTAGACTAAGATAGTCATTACATTCTAACTCTTAATCCAACATCCTATGATTAAAAGCATTTATTCACATGGCTGTAATTGGTTTAATTAGTAGCAAATCATGAGTTACTACTTTTGCTCACTTCCTTACCTTACCACCTTACTGAATCAAATTGAAATTGCAGATATATATATATATATATATATATATATATACACACACACCCACACACCCACATATATGTATACATATACATATATATATATATATATGTATATATATATATATATATTCATCATGAAGCTATTGAAAAATTGCATTCTCTCAGTTCTTCATACATGAAATCTCGATTTCATGCTTCCATAATTTCACTGGAAATTCATGTGACTGTAATACTATTCATCTTGACCCTCTCCTCATAGCACTGTTCTCTTTTAGTCACAGCTCAGGCAACATCTTCTGCAAAAAGCCTTTCCTGAAATTCTTGACTGTTAGCATACTGCCTCCTGAAATTCCTTCTACTTAATTACTTTTATATGCTTATGTATGTATATATGTATGAATTTATGTATATATCCATACACACATATGTATGCATATGTATACATGGTTATTTGTACACACATACACCTGTATACATATATATATGTATATATATATATATGTATATATTTATATAAGCACTTGCTTTGTCCTTGATTAGATGTAAGTTCCATATTCAAAAATGTTTTCATCCATTATATTATATGACACCAAATAAGTACCTGTTAATTGGTCGATTGGCTCTTGTGACCATAGGACTTTCTATTTAAAGATGTGGATGCAAAATACATCTAAGAATACTGAGTGGGACGTGGTGGTGGAAACATCTGAACTATTGACCTTTAGATATTTTATTTTCCCCAATCTTCCTCCTTCTTCTTCTGTGAAATGGGGATAATAGTTCCTAAACTGCTTACAAGAGCTCTATGAAGATATTTTAAAAATCTTAATGATCTATATAAATATGGAGTATTATTATCATTATGATTTCATTGTGACCAAAATCTTTACATACTGCCTCAATCTTATATTTCTTTTAATGACCCTTGTTACTTTATAACCCTCTTTCATGGGAGTTAATTCATCTCATGGAAAGAAGAAGAAATGCATTCATAGCTTGGGCTTCCATCTACCAATTACTGACTTTTGCTTTGTGACTATCACCAAAAAATATTTAGCACAGTCACTGGGGTCACTTTCACAAACTTCATTTATACTGTCAGGCTATCTCCAGCATGGTGCTGTGCTGCTATAGCTTTTCTATGGGTTATAGAGAAACACGAAATACTGGGGGAAGGCAAAAGGTTTTAAATACCATGGCTCATAAACTCCCTTTAATGTGTTATTATTTCTTAATATCAAAAAGTCATTCAGAGTTAATTAGCTTTTGATTAGGGGTATTTAATAAAAGTGCTATATTAAGGACATTTCGCACTTTTGTATGACTACAAAAACAAAAAATATATATTATAATGAAAAAAATAATCTCTTCCACCCTGTCACAGAGCTCATATAGCAAAGGAATTAATCCATTTCCCTTAAGTCCTTTTATTGGAGGTCCTTTTTCTCTCTTACTGCAACCTTCACATATTTCCTTTTAGGCATGGAGTTCCTTTCTTCTGGACTTCTTAAATCCTTGTATCTGCTTTTCTTCAGTTTATCTATTTTGTTCTTAATTCCTAATTCAGGAATTTGTATCACTCATGGCAATTCCAGCACTCTGGTAGCACAATAGAGTAGTTCTGAGAAGAGAGATTTACTTGTCACCAAGTTAACCAAGAAAACTTGAACTTTACCATCAAGTCTCATCTAAGAGAGTCATAAGCTAACTGAAAACCTTTTCAGCCTGGGGGTGTATGTGACAAATGGTGTCTCTATCCTTACCTAGATTCTGTACTTGTTAGAATGTTTGGTAGAATTCACTTTCAAATCTATCCAGTTGTAGTGCTTTTTCTTAGGAAGCTCATTTTTGGTCTCTTCTTTTTAAAATTGTCAGACACTTTTAAAAATGGGAAAATAATTACTAAAGCCTCAGATTTGTTTGGACTTTTTAAAGCAAATAAAGACTACCTTGGGTCAAATGGAATAGGGATAGAGAAAGAATTAAATGGGTTCGTTCAATGTGGATTTACATTCCTAGTTTCTCAAATTCTAAAATTTCCATCTAACTACCACTTTCTCATGCTCCAAAATAACATTACCTCATTTTCATTGAATTTTCACTCTACCTCCATAAAAACCCCCCTCTATGAAGCTCTCTTTGTTCTCATAATACAAAGGTTTGAATCTGTAGATGCAATGGAAGCCATTTCCACAATGATCTTGCTAGTCTCGAGTCTCTCATTTCTTAGGCCCTAGCCATAATCATCTTGCTCCTGATAACTTTGAGTGATAGGTATGTAACAACAGGGCTGCTTGCAGCTGCTGTGGAAGTGTAAGATCAACAATACTAGCATGCAGGAGGACTACTAGCACAGGTTCTTTGATGTGCTTTTCTAAGGAAAACAACTTTAAGGGGGTTACAATTTCACTTTAATTAAACTTACATATATCATTCACTTAGTTCAGGGGAAATGTCAGCACCCTCAACTTCAGAGAAAGCAGAAATTACAAGCAGAAATCATATAAACAGAGCAAATAACACGAATTAGCAGACAGGGCTTCTAACTGTCTGTCCATAGCAATACATACATAGTCACCAGAGAGAGAAGACCCAACATCTGGGTTTTCAGAGCTAGGGGATTCCTTAACAGCTACCCAGAGTCTCATCTGGCATATCACAGGAACCTTGTTCCAATGAGTAAGCCCACAAGCAAAACCTCTCTTCCTGCAGTTCTGAGAGTTCTAGCTTAACAGCTATCCTCTGGGTATATATACCTTTTTTTCTGGCTTCACACATCTTGTAACCTAATTAGTGAAAGGGTGTGGGCTTTCCTACAAAAAAAGGAAAAACTGTATCAAAGGCACTTGATTGCCTTAGTGCTGAGAAGCTCTCTAAAAACAACAAAAAGTCCCACTTTGCTTGCCACTACAAGCTCTCATCCACTTTTATTGCTATTTACAGACTGTCCACTTATCGACTATTAATAGAAATAATGTGACCATGACCTGATCAGCAAACCAGTTAGTCATGTATTAACAACCCTCTTCCAAAGACAAAATTGTTTTCCGAAAATATCCCTCTTTTCTCATATCAAATTATCAGCACTCTCCCTTCCCTTCTTGTTCTCTATATATGACTAAACTTTATAGAAAACTTTCCTCCTTCCCACCTGACTTATGGGGGAAATTGGCATGCCTCTTTTTCAAGGCTAAGTCCTCAGAATCATTGTTTTCTGATGACCTTGAAACATTTACATCACTAAACTGGATCTTCTCTCCACTTGAAACTTATTTTTTGCTTGGTTTTTTCATTTCAGGAACAAATAAAATCAATCCTTCCCTAAAATTAAGAAGAAATAACAAGGATATCATCTACATTCCCTTTCATTGAATATCTACTCAATTAAACATTATTTTCCCCCTAGATTTGTTATTTGATTAGTTATGGAGCTACCAGTAAGGAAATCTTTTCTGTCTGTGCAGGTCAACACATATTATACAATGTGTGATCTTAGGGAGATTTTTGGGACACTAAGAGGTTAGTGACTTTCTGATATCACAAGAGTGAGATATGGCAGAGCTGGACTTCACCTTGGTCTTCTTGATTCTAGGAACAGCACTCTGTGTAATATGATCCATTTCCTTTTGCTATTAAAAAAGCCTACAACCACTGCCAACAATTCCTTGAAATCTGTTCTCTTCTTAGCAAACCTTTTCAATCCAATCTCTGTCCTAATGAAACTATTTTGTACAAAGGCATTAATAGCCAATGATAGCTAACTCAAATAACCTTTCCTCAGGCCTCGGATTCCTTGATCTTTATTTGACATGAAACAAAGTCAAATGTTCCCTCTCCCTTGTTTTTTTTTTTTTCCTGTCTATGATTTCTTCTTTTGGTTTCTAAAAAGTGCAAAGATTAGAGGCAATCAGTCAATCAGTCAATTATCCAACTTCAGTTGAAGTTGCTAATAGGATGCTATATACCATGACACTTTAATTTGGTGAACAATACCCTATTGAATCAATAAAATACTTTAACCAGGTATGAAAAAAAAAACCTTGATGAGTTTTGTTCAGTTGTGAAGTTGTGCCTGACTCTTCATGAACCCTTTTGGGGTTTTCTTGGCAAAGATACTAGAGTGGTTTGCCATTTCCTTCTCTAGCTCATTTTACAAATGAATAAACTGAAGCAAAGTTAAGTGACTTGCCCAGGGCTGCACAAGTGTCTGAGGCCAGATTTGAACTCAAGTATCTCTGAGGCCTGTCATTGTATCCACTGCACCACCCAGCTGTTCTTTGGTAAGTTTAATAGTCCAAGAAAACCATTGGATAAAATGAAGAGACGTTGCAAAGGAAGTATTTTTCAGTTGTTTAAGGAGACTTGTTTGTATCCTGTGGAGATTACATAAAACCTTCAAACCTGATTGGAATTGAGCCTACAAGCATCTAGAAACTTAGTGCTAGAAACTTTTCCAGCCAAGTGCCTGAGAAGGCATTACTATTGTGAGGGTTGGGGGTGGGGGAGTAAGTCGGATACAAGATTGTGAAAGCTTCCCATGAATAAATCAGGCAAGGTAATACTCAAATAGTACAAATTTAGTTAGGATGTAGACCTCACTAGGCCTAAGTTTCATTTTCCTGTAAATCATATGATTTCAGGGAAATCAGGTGGTCTCCCCCTCTCCACCTCCCCTAGCCTACTCCCATGCCGTCATCTTAACATTGAAATTTCCCTATAAGTTAATTCTGTAGTTTCTATGCTAGTATTGGGTAAATTTATGCTGGGATAGATTGTGAGGCCACCTGTCCCAGCAAAGACGGACAGGGGTCCAGCCTCTAGGGGTGGAATTTCTTAGAATTGTTTGTACAAGGTTATATATCCCCTTGCTTGCCTTCTCCCCCTTGCCTCTCTGCACTACCATCCCGCCCTGGTAGTGGGAGATGCCCAATTCTCACGAGACTTGATCAAATAAAGCTTCTGTTTTGTTTCTACCTTGAGAAAACAGAGACACCTCTGTTTTTGTTTATTTTGAGCCTGTGGTTTGTCCCACACAGGGAGGTAGGGAGAAGAACCTAAGTCTCAGTATCTTCACCTTCTCCCTCACTCCAGCTACAAAAGTGAACTTCCCCCAACTCAAGGACATTGTAAACTTTTTGAGGCTTAGAGGAAATATACTATGTCCCTCTTTTATCATCTTAGCAGCATCCTCAGAACAGACTGTGTAGTTAGAAGCCTTCTCCTCATCATGATCTGAGCACAAATTAGATATACCAAGAAAAGGAAGCTTCAGGTCACTACAGGGAATCTAACAGAAGCTACACAGTGGCTAAGCAGTTCATGAAGAGAAGCAGCTCAGGAGAGAAAAGTATTTCAACAACCAACACTAGCTGTGAGTTAACTGATTTTCCAAAGTTCTCAAAGTTTATACTCACTTTCCCCTGAACTTTATTTAGTTGTGGTTGAGTCTGTCACAGACTTCCAGGGGTTGTTTTGAATCATTTGTTTTTAGTAGATCACCTTGATATATACTCCATGCCAAGGCTATTTACATTTCATGAAACTTGATAAAAAATAAGAGAAGTGGACCAGGTAGGGTTCATGCAAAAACATTAGAAGGAAATCCTTTGTAGTCTCTGGCACTACCTTTAAAACCTTAAGGGGAACACAATGCCATCCTCTTCTTGGTTTCCCCATTTTTGTTGTTATTAAAAACATCCCTTTCCTATTAGTTGAGTGGTTCTAAGACTTCTTATCCTACAATCTATCTCCCCTTCATACTCACCCAAATATTCCTTTTGTTACCTTTCTCATTTTGGTCTATGCCGGAGACTGGAAAATCGCCTTACCCCTCCCCTCTGCCTGACCCGCGCCCTCTCCCTTCGCTAGCTTTCATTTCTCGCTTAGCTTTCGTTTCCTGGCTAACTCTCGTTTCTGGGATATGACGCAGGCCTGCGTCCAATGCATAGCCACGCCTCTGGGGACGTGGCATCCTGATAATATGCTCATAAAAACCCTTACCAGGAACAATAAAGAGAGACATTTTCACACCAGCAATGCGTCTAGTCTCCTTCCTCTCCGTGATCCCGTTCCCGAGCCTCTTGGCCCTTTAGAGCCATTAGGTTCCCCTCGAGCCTAGCTCCCCCGGCCCTCTCCAGCTTCGCTGACCCACGATTGTGTGACCTGCGGGCCAGGTCACTTGGCGCCCAACGTGGGGCTCGAACGCTGGACAGGGACCTGATAGACGCCCCGACTCGTCCGGACTCCGAAAACCCCATTAAGGTAAGTGTTCGCGTCTATCGACATCATGGGATCACAACTATCCAAAGAACAGGTTTTTGTTAAAGATTTAAAACAAAGCTTCAGAGAGAGAGGAATAAGGGTAAAGAAAAAGGACCTTTTAAAATTTTTTATTTTTATAGATAAGGTATGTCCCTGGTTCATTGTTAATGGTCCAGATATACACCCGGGGAAATGGCAGAAAGTAGGGAGAGATCTTAATGAGAAATTGAAACAAGAAGGTCCCGAGTCAGTTCCCATAAATGCCTTCTCCCTCTGGACCTTAATTAATGACATTATTGAGGGATCAACAGGAGACAAAGGTGCCCGCCAGTTACTCGTTCAGGCGGAATCCTGTCTCGCGCCGCTTTCTCGCGCTGCTTCTGCATCCTCCCTTCACGCAGAAAACTCACAAGACAAAGAGGAAGTAAAATCTCCTCCCCCTATCATCATGCCCCCTACCGTCAAGTCCATTTACCCGCCACTCCCTAACCCTGTGGAAGAAAAACTCACTTTCCCGGTCTTCCCTACCGAGAGGAAAGTCGGCATGAACACTGCCCCCGAAAACGAAAGCGGCCCGCTCCCTGACAAGGACGCAGCCAATTTAGACGCTGAGGCTGCTGCATACAACCCTCAAGAAGTGTTCGTATCCCATACTTTCTCCCCACCCCCCTATTTACTACCCCCCCTTGTGGACCTTTCCCAAATCCAAAGAGATTTGACCCAGCGCATGGCTGAATTACGAAAGACAGTCAATATACAGAATCAATATCACCAAATGGTGAAGGAGTTCTCGGCGCTACAAGCGTCCCTTCAAAAGGCGCTCCTTCCTCCCTCTGCCTCAAACGGCTTTCTCACAACATCTTCTCAAGGAAAACTCCCTCAACAAAAAAAGAACCAAAAGTCCCTTCTCTTTCCTATTCTTAGAAGCAATACACAAAATAGACCTAAAGATGCAGAGGACACAAACTCTGATAAGCACCCCCCTGAAAATAGCGCAGGACTTGAAGAGTCCGAGGAGGAAAGCCAGGAGGAGGAAGTGGAGGATGATGATCAGGAGTCTGATTCAGAGGAGGACAGTAAATCATGCTCCTCTAAATACAAAGCCCCAAAGTTTAAGAATATCAAGGATCTCCATGCAGCCGTAAAAAAGTACGGTCCCAATGCCCCCTTCACTCTCTCTGCCCTTGAGGCTATAGGACAAGGAGGTTATCTGCTGCCCGGGGAATGGGTCCGAGTAGCTCAGGCCGCCCTATCAAGGGGACAATTCCTAACCTGGAACGCAGAATTTGAATATCACTGTCAAACCATTGAGAAAAGAAACTTGAAATCTAAGGCTAATAGGGATTGGACTTTTGATAAATTGGCAGGACGAGGTGAATATGCGTTAGAGAAAAAACAAAGAAAGTTACCTACAGGCTTGCTAGAACAGACTGCTCACGCAGCTAATCGCGCTTGGAGAGCCCTTCCTGTTACAGGCTCCCCCTTTACACCCCTTAATAAGATCACTCAAAGAAAAGATGAAGAGTACTCTGACTTTGTCAGTCGACTGTTAGAGACGGCTGAGAGGACATTAGGAAATGAAGCATCAGATGATTTAATTATCAAAAGACTGGCTTTTGAGAATGCAAATGGCCCATGTAGGAGTGTACTGAATGGTCAATGGCAGGATAAGACATTGAATGAGATGATTAAACTATGCCGCGATATCCAAGATCCTACAGCAGCAAAAATTGAAAAAATGTCTCAGGCGGTATTGGCCTTACAAAACCCTATGAAAAACATGTCAGAGGCATTTCTAACTATAGGAGCAGCTGTTAGTAATACTATAAAAACCTGTTTTAGATGTGGGGCAGAGGGTCATTTTGCCAGACAATGCCCCATGAGCCAACCTAACCCCCCCACTCCACGAAAGCGCACAACACCCGCTACTCCGTGTCCTAGGTGCAGAAAAGGGTTTCACTGGGGGAATACATGCAGAGCAACACATGATATAGAGGGCAAACCCCTCCCCCCGTTGTCGGGAAACGGCTGGCGGGGTCCGCCCCGGACCCCTCAAGGACTGGCCCAGCCAGCCACGGGGACCTCTCCTGCCCACAGCTCTCCAGAGCAACGGCAGGCAGTGCTGGAGTGGACTTGTGTGCCACCGCCGCCACAATATTGAGACCGGAGGACGGCCCACAAATCCTCCCTACGGGAGTCTTCGGCCCTCCGCCCAGAGGTTACTTTTTCCTCATTATTGGCCGTGCTTCTACCACCCTTCAGGGGATAACAATACACCCAACTATTGTCGATAATGACTATGAAGGAGAGATTAAGATAATTGCTTCTGCTCTGAAAGATACTGTGAGAATCCAGCCCAATCAGCGCATTGCCCAAGCCCTCCCTCTTCCTATGAATACCACCTTTCCTGCTTCTAAAAATAAGAGGGGCAATTCAACACCTGGGTCCTCAGATATTTACTGGGCCCAGGCTCTGTCACAAGAGAGGCCTACACTAATGCTCAAAATACAAGGTAAACCCTTCATGGGCTTACTCGATTCTGGGGCTGATTCAACCGTCATTTCTGAATCACACTGGCCGTCTACCTGGCCGTTACAGCCCTCTCTAACCCACTTACAAGGCATAGGGCAAACTTCCAACACCATGCAATCCTCACAACTGTTACAATGGGAAGATCGAGAGGGTAATAGAGGAACAATCCGTCCCTTTGTAGTCCCATGCCTCCTCGTTAATCTATGGGGAAGAGATATCCTCTCACAAATGGGAGTTATCATGTGCAGCCCTAGCTCAGTTGTTACAGAGCAAATGCTAAGTCAAGGTTTTTTACCCCGCCAAGGACTAGGGAAAAATAAACAAGGCATCACTCAACCTTTACATATACAACCTCACCCTGATCGCTCCGGCCTTGGTTTTCAGAAACATTTTTCATAAGGGCCACTGGTCCCCCCAGCCTACAGGCGGATAAAATCACATGGAGATCTGAGATTCCCGTCTGGATTGACCAGTGGCCCCTTCCTAAAGAAAAACTAGAGGCTGCATTAATGTTAGTTCAACAACGATTGACTGCGGGTCACATAGAACCCTCCACCTCTCCTTGGAATACTCCAATTTTTGTTATTAAAAAGAAGTCAGGTGCCTGGAGATTGCTCCATGATTTAAGGGCGGTCAATAAGACCATGATCCCCATGGGATCGCTACAACCGGGTCTTCCTGCACCGGTAGCAATCCCGGCAGGTTTCCAAAAAATTGTAATAGATCTCAAGGACTGCTTCTTTTCCATTCCTCTCCACCCCGACGACTCCAAAAAGATTCGGACAAATCATTTGCACACGCTGAATGACTTCCAAAAGTTATTGGGTGATATTAATTGGCTACGCCCTTACCTTAAAATCACCACAGGAGATTTGAAACCCCTCTTTGACATTCTGAAAGGTGACTCCAACCCAACCTCGCCCCGTGTTCTGACTAAAGAAGGTGAGGCTGCCCTACAAAAAATAAATCATGCTATTTCAGCCCAAAAAATAGGATATTATAACCCCCAGAAAAAACTCTGGCTTCTTATCTTTTCCACATCATTCTCCCCTACGGGCCTTTTATGGCAAGACCTTCCCCTATATTGGATCCATGGTCCTGCAACACCCACCAAAGTGCTACCCACCTACCCGCTTCTTACTGCCTCCCTCCTTCAGGAAGGCAGGTCTCTTTCAGTCAAACTTTTTGGGAAAGACCCCGACCACATTGTCTGCCCTTACACCTCCACACAACTGTCATGGCTTCAACAGAATGATGATACTTGGGCCATCTCCTCTGTATCTTATCAGGGAATCCTTGGGGGCTCGGCCGGGATCCCCTCGATTGGGGGGGGGTTCTCCTCACCAGGGAGCAGGACCCAGTGCGCACCACATAGATTTATTGGGGGTTCCTGGTCCTGGTGTGGGGCTCCACCCAGTTGGGGGAAAATCCTGAAGAGAGGGACTCGGAGGAACAGAAGCTGTGCTAGGTTCCGACATTCCAAAAAGTAAGAGATAAGAGAAAAGTCCGGCTGGCCGGTGTGGTGTGTGTTGAAGTCATAAACAAGTACGCGTACTCTCCGAAGGTAAGCACTCAGAGGTCTGGGGGTGAGTCTGTTGAGTCTCTGACTCGGGGAGTGCGGCGACGGCTCCCGACCAAATTATGGGGAAAACCGATCTAAGTCTGTGCAGTCGGAGCACAAATGTGAGGTACCTTTAGGCAATCGATTGCAAAATTGGAATGAACAACAAAAGTAGAAAGGAAAATGGCCATAGACAAGAGCTCTTAAAATATTTGACCTAGGTGGGTGGAATGGATTTTTCCTGGTGTTTTGAGAAAAGCTCTCCCAGGGAAAATGAAAAACAAAAAGCTTTTGGATTTCTGTATCTTTGTGTCTGTGTCTGTCTGTATCTGTGCTTCTGTGTGTGTGTAATCTGACACCCTGTAATGTCCACTATCTGGCTTTCTCTCCCTCCCTGACTCCTCCTGGCATGCAGAGGAGCGGGAGGGCGGGGGAGAGAGAAAGAGAGAGAAAAATGTTTTCTTGTTTAAGTTATGTGATGGAAAAGGCAAGTTGTAGAGGGCAAGACAAGTGTCAGGTCAGAACAAGAAAGAAATAAGGTATGTGCAGTTTTAAAGGGGCTTTAATTTAATCAAAGTCTACCAGAAAGGCAAGGTAAGAAAGTTTGAGCAGGTAAGAAAGAGGAAGATGTGCAGGAAGTTTAAAAAAGGCATAATCTATTTGCACAAATAGTGTGAATAGAGGTTTTGAGAGTGCAAGGTGGAAACTTTTGGGAAGTTGTTTTAAAAAAATGATATATATATATATATATATATATGCTCTTTCTGTCTCCCTCCATCCCAGATCTGGCCAATTTGGAATGTGGAGAGATAAGAAAGAAAGCGGGAACTTTTCCCTTAAATTTAAGTGAAATGTGTTACTTCTAATTTGATGCTCAGAATTTATTATGCTATTTGGTACTAAGGCAAATTCGGAAAATGCATAGATATGAAAAAGAGACACTTTGAGCTCCCTAGTATGAAGAGAAAAGGAAAAATCTAGAATGTGTACTACGATGCACTGTAATTATGGTTTCCCAATTTTCAGACTTACGAACTTTAAGTAATGATCCTACAAATAGAATTGGAATATATTTAATAACGTAAAGGTATTAAATAAATCTATAGAGTTAGTAAGTACTTTTTTTACATACAACTACAGAGATCCTTATGTGCAATTTAGTGACCCTTGTTCCTGTTTGAATTTAAAAATGGCTTAAAGCTTCCAAAATAGAGAAATATGACCAGAGAATGAGAGCCAATCTGAACATATTTTACCCAAAAGACTGTTGCTTATTACATTCCTGAGAAACAGAAATACTTCCTAAAATAGGAATTAGCTCAATAGATATAGATATTTCTAACTTGCTGTGATTTTCCTAAGTTTGTTACTTGAAAAGTTTAAAAAGTGATTTGGCTGCGAATATACAATAGAGGGTTGGCTCCTTTTCAAATATAATTACCCCACTGACAACAGCCCTGGACCCCGGGCACCCTGAAGCCCACACTTCTAGGCAATTGCCCCCCTCCCACTGGAACCTGGAATTTTTGCTCCTAGTCTTCCAAACCTGACAACCCCTGTTAGAAAGTAAAGATCTCTCAGAGACCCTCCTAAATGACTCCTTAGACCTTTAATTCAGGTGCTGGACTCTGCAGCTTCCCAGCACCTTCCCCCCCTTCGCGCCCCCCCCTTTCAGTCCACAGCTAGGCTCTGCAACTATGAGGAGAGAGGAAAAGCCTCTATGCTTGGTAAGCCTAAAATATGTAATGATTTGGGAATGCAATTAATGTCATCTGAAAATCTTTCTATTTGTACTATTAGTGTGCTTCTAAATTGTAGTAAAATGTCCTATATTGCAAAACTTAAGTAACCGAAGATAGTGTTAGACAAAGCAATTATTAATCTGAATTCTGTTGAAGAGAAGAAGAAAAAAAATGATATGAAAACAATTGTGTAAAACTGGTTAAGTTACTTCCTCAGCCTAAATCTGGCATAGTAAGGGATAAAATTAAGAAATTGCAAGAAGAATTGGTCCAGAGGCGTAAAGAGCTTTTAAATAACCCCCTCTGGAACGGTTTACATGGGCTTCTCCCATACCTCCTCCCCCTTCTTGGGCCTCTGGTGGGTCTTCTCTTGCTCCTTTCCTTTGGCCCCTGGGCTTTTAACAGATTAACCACCTTTGTTAAGTCTCAAGTAGATTCAGCCATTGCCAGGAAGAGCCACATATTTTACAGCAGACTACAGGAACAAGACACCACTGAACAGCAGGAAGAGCGACTACAATTCACGGAAGACCTTCTGAAGGAGCCCTGGCATCGGCGTTGGAAGACAAACCTTTGTGCCCTGTGATATAAAGCCAATCAACCTCTTCCCCTTTTTGCCCGGCCAGCTTCGCCTTAGCTCTGTCACTATCAATAAACTTCCCCTCAAAACTTCCCCTCAAAACTCACTCCACTTGCCCCCACTCTTCCTGTGTACAATCCAGTTCACCCTCTGAAGGACGGCTGTGGCTGAGCCCATGACGGGATTATTGCAACCCTGAATGAAGGATGATTGAGGTCTGGTTGAAACTGGCCGTAAGACCCTCTGATCACCATGACGGGCAACCTCCAGTGGCGCAAGTCGCAGGGCTGTAATACCCTACTGTAAACACCCCGCCCGGATGACCTAAGACAGTGATCAAGGGCGGGCTCTCAAAATCCATTGTACACCAGACGCTCTCACCTCATTATCAGAACCAAGTTGCATAGCCTAAGACAGGCCAGTCACCCTCTCCTTAAAATAAAAATGGGGGACATGCCGGAGACTGGAAAATCGCCTTACCCCTCCCCTCTGCCTGACCCGCGCCCTCTCCCTTCGCTAGCTTTCATTTCTCGCTTAGCTTTCGTTTCCTGGCTAACTCTCGTTTCTGGGATATGACGCAGGCCTGCGTCCAATGCATAGCCACGCCTCTGGGGACGTGGCATCCTGATAATATGCTCATAAAAACCCTTACCAGGAACAATAAAGAGAGACATTTTCACACCAGCAATGCGTCTAGTCTCCTTCCTCTCCGTGATCCCGTTCCCGAGCCTCTTGGCCCTTTAGAGCCATTAGGTTCCCCTCGAGCCTAGCTCCCCCGGCCCTCTCCAGCTTCGCTGACCCACGATTGTGTGACCTGCGGGCCAGGTCAGGTCTACATTACCTCTTGGCTGAACTAATGAAATACACTCTTAATTAGTATCATTTCTTTCACTATTTTCTTTCCAATTATATCCTGCTACCCAATTCATCCTACCAACTGCTGCTACATTATTTTTTTTAAGTGGACAGCTAGGAATGTTTCTATCCAAAGCTTCAAAACCTCCAGAGGCTCCTCATTTATTTAGCAAAATTAAAATTCCTTAGCTTAATATTCAAGGATGCCTATAATTCAACTCCAACTAAAAATGATTTCTACTCTCATACTACTACTACTGCTACTACTACTACTTCTACTACTTCTACTTCTTTCTCTCTCTCTCTCTCTTACTATCTCTCTCTCTCTTACTATCTCTCCCTTTCTATCTCTTTACTATCTCTGCCTCTTTCTCTGCCCCTGTTGCTTTCAGACCAATTATATGTAGGGAAATAATATAAGACAAAGAATGGCTACACAGAAGTGGAATTTGGTCCGGGTCTTGAATGATGGTGCTCAACTTAAGGCTGGGCAGCATCTATGACATTTTCAAGTGACATTATCAAAAATGTGGAGAAGTGAGGGACATTTTTCAAGAAACATTGAGCTGTCAAATTTGACTGAGAGAGAGAGAGAGAGACTCCCCTCTCAATGAATCCTAATTCTCCTAGGATATGACATACAAATATTAAAATTTAGTTGCAGGGTGATTTGAAAGCAGTTTTTTTTTAAATTAAAGGGCTGGCAAAACAGAGGGATACTAATAACAGGAAAAAATCATTTCTAGTGCTTTTCAGCATGTGCTGGAGAAAACTAAATTTACCATGGAGTTAATTTTGCATTCAACTGTTATTTACTTGGTTCCTAGAAATCACATACCATTTCACTATTTTTTCTTTATTTCATTAAACTTTGACATTCTCCTACTACTCAAGGCAGTTCCTCCTATTGCTAGCTGCAAAATTCAGGTGCAGATTTAATACTTAAAATGAAGATCATTTATACTGCTAATTGAAATAGAGGAAATTAATTATGGTTCTAATTAGAATCATTCCAGGTTATTACAACAGCACAGTGTATTTGTGAAAAGAGCCCATGATCTTTAATAATTATTAATATTATTTATAGAGTGCCATATGTTCTATTGTATATATATATATGTTTTATAAATAAGTGATGTAAATATGTTCTCATAATGAGATGTCTTCAGTTTCAACTCAAGCCAATTTTCCCCATAACCATAAATAATATTCTTCAAAGGCATTACTCCTTTTACAATAAGGAGGATAAGAACAATGAAGCTAAAGGAGGTGCAGAATTAAAGTTGGGTGGAATAAACTCTGGTACTATCCCCAGGGTCATTCTTACAGCTGTTGCCTTCATTTTTTTCTCTTTCTATCTCTCCTACTTCTCATTTATCTTTCTTCCATTATTTTAAAGTTGCTTTACTTTACAGTTCAAACTGTAAGACCAGCCAAGATGGCAAGACCAGAGAAATGACCAGCACTTCTCGTAAGCCCTAATACTGATGTCAGGATCTCTTGGAAATGCCATCATGCCAAAATCCTATTGCTGCATCTGAATTTTTACTGGACCTTTCCATTTGACTTGCAGATAAAATCTCCTATATGTATTTTTCCCCATATAAAATATTAGCTCCTTGAGATAAGAGAATTTCTTGCTTTTCTGTTTGCATCACCATCACTTAGTCACTTGGGATATGTTATGTGCTTAATAAAAGCTTTTGATTCCATTCTATTCCACAATCTTACTTTCTTCTTGAATATGTGGAAAATTAGTCCACTACACCCAGTTTCTCTGCCTCAGTCAAGCTAGCTCCCTATGCACCTTACTTCAAGCTAAAACATGAGTTAGAATGTGCCCAGGAAAAGATTTAAAAAAAACAGTTGGATATGTAATAAATGGGCATTTCTATTGGCTACTGGGTTTTCTTTACAAGAAAGAAAATGTCCAAAAACAGCCTTTCATTCAAGTGGGGTTAACCTGGTCAGGTATAGAATAGACATTCTTCACATTTGGGGGGATTTGGACGATCCAAATTCCTCTCTCCTGACTTCCCTGGTTTCCTTTAAATCTCAAGTAAAATCTGACCTTCTAGTGGAAGCTTTACCCAGCTCCTGTTTATCCTAGTGCCTTTCCTCTGTTGATTTCCTATTTATCTTGCATATACTCTCCTCTGTATATATTTGTTTGCATGTTGTCTCCCATACTAAAATTGTGACCTCTCTGTGAGCAAAGACTGTCATTTGCTTCTTTTATCTCCAGTGCTTATCACAGTGCCTGGCTTATAGTAGGCACTTAATAAATGTGTTTTGATTGATTATCAGGAATTCAGATATTGACACTACTTTATTTTTAAAACCAGTTTTGAGCTCAATGGGAACAGACAAATGTAAAGGAAATAAATACATGGAAACCATTTGCCTCATCTTGGCATATGTAGAATGGAGCCCAGTGAGTCATACATCACTCCTCATTCTTTAACATACTGAGGTACTGATTCTTTGACTTTGCACATGTTAATTTATTTCAGGAATCCAAATCACATTAGTGGCCCATTGTTTTTTATTTGTTTTGTATTTATTTGTTCACATTTTGGTGTATGGTGGCACAGATCTGTAGTTTTATCACTGAAGGAACTCACAGTTGGAAAACTCTTTTAACGATTGTAGAAGGAGATTGAAGCTATTTCAGAAACCCAGATAGATGGTGACTATTATACCGGAACTTCAGAGTGTTCAAGAATTGTATGAAAACACTGAAAGGTTAAGGGCCTAGCCTAGGACATAAAACCAGTATGTTTCCAAGGAAGAACTTGAACTCAGCACTTCTTAACTCTGAGACTGATTCTCTTTCCAACTCCTATTAGTAGTATGTGCCTTACACACTAGTGCTACCTCTAGGATATCTCCCTATCTCTTCACATTTCTCTTGATGAAATGCTAAGAACATACTTCAAACTATGTAAGTAATAATAATAAAAGTAAAAATAATAATGATGGCAAAGATAGTAGGAAGAAACAAAACTAGTCTGGAAAAATATGCAGAAAAAAATGTTCAGAAGGGCATTTGGAAAGAAACAGGATAATTTAGTTACAATCTTATTTGATTTAGAACTTTTTAAATCAAATTATAAAAATATATATTTTTTAGTTTTCTCTATAATTGACTTATGAACAAAGAGTTTACCTTGAATTTAAATGCTTGTGTTTTAACTATGGCAGTAAAGTCTATATGAAATAAAAGTTAAATACTATCAAAATCATTATCAACAACAGAAACAAACTCTTAAGACTATAAACTACAGTAATTAGAGAACCATCTAATTGAGGGTAATGTCCATTTTTTAAAAACTGCACCTAAAGCAGGTATATCTAGGTCCATGATAATAGATCCACACATACTACTATCATGGTGGGAATGGCTGTGGCAGGGTGGGAAGTACTAAGAAGGACCACTACATCTTTCTCTGATATTGGAAATAATTGGTCATTAAAAAAGATTTTGGTGATGTTGATTTTCATACCATATAAGAGGGTTGTCATTTTGAATCTAGGAGCCACAGAGTATTTTCATTCAGCCTTTCACTTTTTTGACACATGTTACAAATGGTTTAGAAAGGAATGCGTCTGTGCATCAATAAAGCATAGCATGACCTTCTTTCTCGTACCAGAGGGAGCATTGGGTATGGAATGTTTTTTAATGTGAAAGCTTCATCATGATTGAGAGTGATTTTGTGGTTTTCATTATATCATTGACATTAAACTTGTCAAGATGTTTACCTTGCCAGGGCAAGAAGCAATATGTTTACTTCAATGAGATATTATAGTAAAATATATTTATCGAACTCTGTTCTCCATTCAAATCAAATTGACAACTTTTTTATTATTAAAAAGCTACTGCTTGCCTTGTATTGTGATAGGTATCCTTGGGGAATACAGATAAAATAAAAGGAAAAAAGGTTCTCTTTAATCATCAAGTTTAAAATTTGATTTTGGATATAATCAATTAAAAAGTATTCATTAATTGCCTACTGTGTACCAGGAACTGAGCTAAATGTTAAGATACAAAGACAAAAAAAGAAAACAAAATAAAAGAACAGTTTCTGCCTCTATGGAGCTTATCTTTTATCAGCAAAGGTGTGAAAATACATTAGTGTCTCCAGTCTTATCCACAACAAGCAATAACAATCATGGGGAAAAACATCCACTGGATAGTATTCTCATGTTCCGAGGTTAACCTTTAACTTGGGCTAGAAGGGACTAATGGAAAGAAGATAAAAGAAAGAAGATTCTATGAACTATCTCAAGAACCTGCTGGATGAACCATTTCAACAACCTGCTGGGGAAGCCCTCAGAGATGCTAGAAGTCAGGCAGGTATGAGCAGACAGACAACTGAGTTGTTGTTAGTGTGAACAGTGGGCTAGACTGAATCGGCATTGCTTACCATGCTTTACCACTAAGGAAAAAAAAAACCATGATCCTCCTCCCTTCCTTTCTCCCCTCCTGAGAGAAGGCAAATGTGCAAATATACTGTTTACCCTTTCTCATTTCTTGTTTCCACTTGACCCTGATAGAAATTTTGAGACATAACCAAGGTTTATAATACTTACTTTGTTTCTCAGAAAGTCTTTCTTCATTATTCATTTAAAATTGTTAGTTTTAAGTATTGATTTCCACAAGATTTTTAATTACAAATTTTCTCCCCATTTCTACCCTTCCCCCCACTCCAAGGTGGCATATATTCTGATTGCCCCATTCCCAAGTCAGCCCTCCCTTCTGTTACCCCACTCTCCCCCATCCCCTTTTTCCTTATTTCTTGTAGGGCAAGATAGATTTCTATGCCCCATTGCTTGTGTAACTTATTTCCCAGCTGCATGTAAAAACAGCTTTTTCTGAATATCTGCTTTTAAAATTTCAAGTTCCAAATTCTCTCCCCTCTTCCCTCCCCACCGACCCTCCCTAAGAAGGCAAGCAATTCAACATAGGCCACACATGTATCATTATGTAAAACCCTTGCACAATACTCATGTTGTGAAAGACTAACTATATTTTGCTCCCTCCTATCCTGTCCCCCTTTATTCAGTTTTCTCCCTTGACCCTGTCCCTTTTCAAAAGTGTTTGCTTCTGATTGCCTCCTCCTCCTATCTGCTCTCCCTTTTATCATACCCCCCTTTTTATCTTCTTCCTCCTTCTTTCCTGTGGGGTAAGACACCAAATTGAGTGTTTATGTTATTCCCCCGTCAGGTCAGATCTGATGAGAGCAAGATTCACTCATTCCCCCTCAACTGCACCTCTTCACTTCCAACAAACTGCTTTTTCTTGCCATTATTATTCAAGATAATTTACCCCATTCTATATTTCCCTTTCTCCCTCTCTCAATATATTCCTCTCTCATCCCTTAATTTGATTTTATTTTTTTTAGATATCATCCCTTCATATTCAACTCACCCTGTGCCCTCTCTCTCTCTCTCTCTCTCTCTTTCTCTCTCTCTCTCTCTCTCTCTCTCTATATATATATATATATATATATAGTATATATAATATATATGTATATGTGTATATATAGTGTACATATATATAGTGTACATATATATAGTGTGTGTGCGTGTATACATATATATATATATATATATATGTATGTATGTATGTATGTATGTATTCCCTTCAGTTACCCTAATACTGAGGTCTTGTGAATTATACACATCATCTTTCCATGGAGGAATGTAAACAAAACAGTTCAACTTTTGTAAGTACCTTATGATTTCTCTTTCTTGTTTACCTTTTCATGCTTCTCTTTGTTCTTGTTTTTGAAAATCAGATTTTCTATTCAGCTCTGGTCTTTTCACTGAGAAAGCTTGACAGTCCTCCATTTTTATTGAAAATCCATATTTTGCCCCAAAGTATTATAGTCAGTTTTGCTGGGTAGGTGGTTCTTGGTTTTAATCCTAGCTCCACTGACCTCCAGAATATCATATTCCAAGCCCATCAATCCCTTAATGTAGAAGCTGCTAGATCTTGTGTTATCCTGATTGTACTTCCAGAGTACTCAAATTATTTCTTTCTGGCTGTTTGAAGTATGTTCTCCTGATCTGGAGCTCTGGAATTTGGCGACAATATTCCTAAGAGTTTTCTTTTTGAGATCTTTTTCAGGAGGCGATTCATGGATTCTTTCAATTTCTACTTCCCATCCAGCTCTAGAATATCAGGACACTTCTCCTTGAAAATTTCTTGAAAGAAGATATCTAGGTTTCTTTGTTATTATGGCTTTCAGGTAGTCCAATAATTTTTAAATTATCTCTCCCATATCTATTTTCCAGGTCAATGGTTTTTCCAATGAGTTATTTCATATTGTCTTCCATTTTTTCATTCCTTTGGTTCTGTTTTATAATATCTTGATTTCTCATAAAGTCATTAGCTTCCACTTGCTCCAATCTAATTTTTTAGGTGGTATATTCTTCACTGGTCTTTTGGAGCTCCTTTTCCATTTGTCTAATAATGCCTTTCAAGGCATTCTTCTCCTCATTGGCTTTTTGGAGCTCTTTTGCCATTTGAGTTAGTCTATTTTTTAAGGTGCTCCTTTCTTCAGTATTTTTTGGGTCTCCTTTAGCAAGTCATTGACTTGTTTTTCATGGTTGTCTCATGTCATTCTTATTTTTCATCCCTAATTTTCCCGTACTTCTCTAGCTTGCTTTTCCAAATCCTTTTTGAGCTCTTCCATGGCTTGAGACCAATTCATATTTTTCTTGGAGGCTTTTAATGTAGGCTCTTTGACTTTTTTGACTTCTTTGGATGTATATTTTGGTCTTCTTTGTCACCAAAAAAAGATTCCAGTGTCTGAGTCTGAATCTGAGACCATTTTTTGCTGCCTTTTCATGTTCCCTGCCAACTCCTTGACCCTTGAGCTTTTTGTCAGGGTACAACTGCTTGTAGAGTACAGATTACTTTGTCCCAAGCTTGAGGGGCTGTGCTGCTGTATTCAGAGCTACTTCTACACAGCAAGCTTTGCCACAGCAGCTTTTCTTCTCCCCCAAGAACCGCCAACCAGGGTTGTGGCCCAGATCCAGGCAGGGCAAAGCAGGCTTTGCGCTCCTGCTCTAATCCGCAGCTTAATTCCTCCCACCAGGTGGGACTGGGGCTGGAGGCAACTGCAGCTGTAGCTCTGGAAACAGCCTCAGAGCTGCACCACCTCTGGAGGCCCTGGGGTCATGGCCTACCACAAACTCCTTTTATTCTGTCCTGGAAGCTTTTCCCACTAACCTTCTCTGTTGTCTTTGGCATTTGTAGGTTGAGAAGTCTGGTAACTGCCACACCTCACTGATTCAGGGTGCTATGACTGTCCTGCCGGCTGACTTGAGGTCTCATTGGTCCTGGCACAGTCCACACTGGGTTGTGCTCTGCTCTGCTCCCAGCTCCACGTGATAGACCCTTCCCAGCAACCATCCAGGCTGTCCTGGGCTGGAGTCCTGCTTTCCATGGCCATTTTTTGGGTTCTGCAGCTATAGAATTTGTTCAGAGCCATTTCCTAAAGGTGCTCCTATAGGCATATAGGATCTGGGGTAGAGCTTTAGGTGGTCCCTGCTTTCCATCTGCCATCTTGGCTCCACTCCCTCTCAGAAAGTTTAAATATTTGAAGCAATTGATTGAGGCTATTACCTGGAAAGTTAAATACGAAGATGAATTTTAAATAATGAGAAGATGGAACTCATTGGAAGAAACCCTCATGTTGGGAAAATTGAAAGCAAAAGGAAAAGTGGATTGAAAAGATGAGATTGACAGTGTCATGGAAGCAATGAACATGAACTTGGACATACTTTGAGAGGTAGTGGAGGATAGAAGGAACTGGAGTGCTTTTGGTCCACAGAGTCGTGAAGAGTGAGACTTGAGTGAACAACTAGAGAATGTTTACTTTCTGTTTTAAGTCACTAAACCTGTAATAAAATATATCAGCTAACAAAAGGCTGGAGATTTTGATGTATTAAATATTGTACGTATGTTGAAAATATATCTACCTATTTTTACTCAATATATTTATGTATATTCATTTTTTAGTAACAAAAAGATATTTTTGCCCCCTTTAGCTATGGGGAGGAGGGGGGACTGGAGGTGCAAGGACAAGGAAAAAGACCCAAGTATTATTTCCTACCATCTTTATAAAAATACCTGGGTTTAAATATAGAAGGATAGAATATTAACTCTATTTTCTATCCTTTTTTAAAGAGAGCTACCCAGAAGCAATGCATTGAGGGAAAAAGAGAACATGCTATGGCCTAAGTCTGAGAGATTTAGCAGACTTGACTTTTTCCCAGTGCATTCAAAAGCAGAAACTATAGGAGAGAGGTAGGAGCAAATATTCTACAGAGACACAATAGGCTCATTGGAGAACGTGGCATTAGAGAAGAAATACTACATCTCTCAGGAGTTTCCCTAGAATCCAGAGGGCAAGATATAACTGTTTTGACACCATGATGTTAAACCAGAGAATATATTTGCTATATAGAAATGAGGAAATTAAAGCCTTA
Source organism: Trichosurus vulpecula (assembly GCF_011100635.1). NCBI lineage: Eukaryota > Metazoa > Chordata > Mammalia > Diprotodontia > Phalangeridae > Trichosurus > Trichosurus vulpecula. Next base: position 34,098,229 of record NC_050578.1, read on the forward strand.
TGTTGTTAGATGACCACCAAATTCCTACATGGGGAAGATCTATCATTATGACTTGGGAAAAATTTAAGATCACATTAAAATACCCTTAATGTCTTAAAGCTACTTTTGAAATGCTCTGCATTACAGAAATATTTTCTTGTACTACTGATTATTATTCTTTCCCTGTTCAAAGAATTCTGGTCAAAATCTCTTAACAAGTGACTTTCTTCTGAAATTACCACCCATTTACACTGTATGTATCTTGTATGGACGGTTGTAGGATGCTCTCTCTCCTATCAGAATGTTGTGATGCCAATCAGTGATTAAAGATCTTTCCAGCTAATTCAGTAAGCCTCAGGGGGGACTAGTTAAGGGAGGCTTGATTAGAGGTTTGTTTGTAGGCAGGCCTACACTCTTTACTTACTAGGGGCTAAGCCCCAGGCTTTCACTCTGTACTTACTAAGTACTAAGCCCCAAGCCTCCACCCTTTCACTGATTGGGCATGAAGCCCTCAGACCCTATTTTAGTATATATACCCATATATACCCAGAAAGTAGCCATTGAAGTTAGAAGTCAGAATCCCGCCCAAGGAGGAGAAGTAAGAATTCTGAGAAGACAGAGCTGCAGAGAGAGTGCAGAGATGAGAGTGGAGACTAGAGAGCTGCAGAGACCAGAGAACTGAGGGAGGAGAGAATGCAGGCAAGCAGAAAGCCAAGATTCATGAGTGTTTATGGGAAGGCCTCATCATGGGGAAGGTTACAGGATGACTTGGGTCCTTGCTGTAATACTATGTTATAATTTCCTTGTTGTTACATTGAGGTGGACTTACTGATTTTGGAATACAATTACTCCTATGTTGTTATACTTCCTCTGCCTTCTACCTAGAGAATCTATTATACTTTGTGATTCCCAAACTACGTAGGCATGTTCATCGTTGTCTTCAAGGTTACCAGTCTTGCCTTATTGATACAAATGTGAGTGCCTTAAGATTAGGGATTGCTTTTTTGCCCTTTTATCTTCAGTGCTTAAGACAGGGCCTGATATATAGAAAATGCTAATTAAAAGATTGTTGATTATTTGACTTGAGCAAAACATTCTCCTCATTGGACAAAGTTTATTTATTTAGTAAAATGTCCACGATCTAACATTTGGGTTCTGAGTTATAGATGCCGATACTCTTTCTTGGTGCTTATCTCTACATCTTGCCTTTGATTATAATAATAATTAAAACTCAAATGTATAAAGTGGCTTAAGTTTAATAAAGTGGTTTTTTGCCCCCTGCAATACTTCTGAGATTTAGGGATTTAAATAGTTTAAATATTTTCCCCATTTAACAGTGAAAGAACTGAGACTCTCAGCAGGGGGGAGCCAAGATGGCAGCTGAAAAGCAGGGACTAGCATGAGCTCCCCAATGAGTCCCTCCAAAAACCTATAAAAAATGGCTCTGAACCAATTCCAGAACTGCAGAACCCACAAAAGAGCAGAGGGAAGCAGGGCTCCATCCCAGGACAGCTTGGATAGTCTCTGGGTGAGGTCTACCCAGCACGGAGCTGGGAGCAGAGCAGAGCAGAGCCCAGTGTGAGCAGCATGGAACAACCAGACCAGGAGCTGGGCAGAGTGTGCCCTGGCGCCCTGGATCAGTGGACTGCAGCAGTTACCAGACTTCTCAACCCATGAACACCAAAGACAACAGAGAAGACTAGTGGGAAAAGCTTCGGGAGTGGAAGGAGTTCGGGGTTCGGCCACCACCCTGGGGGCAACAGAGGTGGGGCAGCTACAGAAGTACAGCTGCAGTTGCTTCTGGCCCCAGGCCCACCTGGTGGGAAGAATTAAGTGGCGGATCTGAGCAGGAGTGAAGAGCCTGCTGAAGATCTAAGTCCAGTCCAGGTTGGAGGTTCTTGGGGAAGGAGCAGTGCTGGTGGGGCAGAGCTGGCGCATCCCCCCAAGCGTGGAACATAGAACTCTTTAGTCTACAAACGGTCATACCCCGCTGAAAAACTCAAGGGTCAAGTTAGTTGGTTGGGAATATGGCCAGGCAGTGAAAACGCACGCAGATTCAGTTTCAGTCTTTGGAATCTTACTTTGGTGACAAAGAAGACCAAAACATACAGCCAGAAGAAGTCAACAAAGTCAAAGAGCCTACACCAAAAGCCTCCAAGAAAAACATGAACTGGTCTCAGACCATGGAAGAGCTCAAAAGAATTGGAAAAGCAAGCTAGAGAGTAGAGGAAAAATTGGGAAGAGAATTGAGAAGGATGCGAGAAAACCATGACAAACAAGTCAATGACTTGCTAAAGGAGACCCAAAAAAATACTGAAAAACACACTGAAGAAAATAAAATCTTAAAAAAAAAAAACTAACTCAAGTGGCAAAAGAGCTCCAAAAAGCCAATGAAGAGAAGAATGCCTTGAAAGGCAGAATTAGCCAAATGGAAAAGGAAGTCCAAAAGACCACTGAAGAAAATACTACCTTAAAAATTAGATTGGAGCAAGTAGAAGCTAGTGGCTTTATGAGAAATCAAGATATTATAAAACAGAACCAAAGAAATGAAAAATGGAAGACAATGTGAAATATCTCATTGGAAAAACCATTGACCTGGAAAATAGATATGGGAGAGACAATTTAAAAATTATTGGACTACCTGAAAGCCATGATCAAAAAAAGAGCCTAGATATCATCTTTCAAGAAATTATCAAGAACTGCCCTGATATTCTAGAGCCACAGGGCAAAATAGAAATTGAAAGAATCCATCGATCGCCTCCTCAAATAGATCCCAAAAAGTAATCTCCTAGGAATATTGTCGCCAAATTCCAGAGCTTCCAGATCAAGGAGAAAATACTGCAAGCAGCCAGAAAGAAACAATTTGAGTATTGTGGAAACATAATCAGAATAACCCCAGATCTGGCAGCTTCTACATTAAGAGATCGAAGGGCTTGGAATACAATATTCCGGAGGTCAGTGGAGCTAGGATTAAAACCAAGAATCACCTACCCAGCAAAAGTGAGTATCATGCTCCAAGGCAAAATATGGATTTTCAATAAAATAGAGGACTTTCAAGCTTTCTCAGTGAAAAGACCAGAGCTGAATAGAAAATTTGACTTTCAAACACAAGAATCAAGAGAAGTATGAAAAGGTAATCAAGAAAGAAATTGCAAGGGACTTACTACAGTTGAACTGTTTTGTTTACATTCCTACATGGAAAGATGATGTGTATGATTTATGAGACCTCAGTATTAGGGTAGTTGAAGGGAATATTCATATACATATATATATATATATATATATATATGTATATATATGTATATATATATCTTTACGTGTATATATATATGTATATGTGAGTGTGTATGTATGTATATTAGTATGTGTATATATATATATATATATATATATATATATATATATATATATATATAGAGAGAGAGAGAGAGAGAGAGAGAGAGAGAGAGAGAGAGAAAGAGAGAGAGAGAGAGAGAGAGAGAGAGAGAGAGAGCAGGCACAGGGTGAGTTGAACATGAAGGGAAGATATCTAAAAGAAATAAAATCAAATTAAGGGATGAGAGAGGAATATATTGAGAGAGGGAGATAGGGAGAGATAGAATGGGGTAAATTATCTCACATAAGAGTGGCAAGAAAAAGCAGTTCTGTAGGAAGAGAAGAGAAGGCAGGTGAGGGGGAATGAGTGAATCTTGCTTTCATCAGATTTGACCTGAGGAGGGAATACCATACATACCCAATTAGGTAATTTACCCCACAGGAAAAAAGGAGGAAGAAGAAGATTAAAAAAAGGGCAGATGATAGATGGGAGGGCAGATGGGGATGGAGGTAATCAAAAACAAACACTTTTGAAAGGGAACAGGGTCAAGGGAGAAAATTCAATAAAGGGGGGTAGGTTAGGAAGTAGCAAAATATAGTGAGTCTTTCACAACATGAGTATTGTGGAAGGGTTATACATAATGGTACGCATGTGGCCTATGTTGAATTGCTTGCCTTCTTAGGGAGGATGGATGCAGTAAGAAGAGGGGAGAGAATTTGGAACTGAAAGTTTTAAAAACAGATGTTCAAAAACAAAAAAAAAAGTTTTTGCATGCAACTAGAAAATAAGATACACAGGCAATAGGGCATAGAAATTTATCTTGCCCTACAAGAAAGAAAGGGAAAAGGGGATGGGAGGGGAGTGGGGTGACAGAAGAGAGGGCTGACTGGGGAACAGGGCAACGAAAATATAAGCCACCTTGGAGTGAGGGGAGGGTAGAAATGGGGAGAAAATTTGTAATTCAAACTCTTGTGAAAATCAATGCTGAAAAATAAATATATTAAAATATATTAAAAAATTAAAAAAATTTCTTCATCTCAAGAAAAAAACCAATGATCAGATTGGCTAATGCGACAAAAAAAGGAAAATGATAAATGTTGGAGGCGATGTGGGAAAATTGAGACACTAATGGATTGTTGGTAGAATTGTGAACTGATCCAACCATTCTAGAGAGCAATTTGGAACTATGCCAGAACAGCTATAAAACTGCACATATCTTTTGATCTAGCGATACCACTACTAAGTCTGTATGTCAGAAGAGTGGCAGAAGGACTTATTTGTGCAAAAATATTTATAACATCTCTTTTTGTGGTAGCAAAGAATTAGAAATTGAGGGGATGCCCGTCAACTGGGGAATAGATAAACAAGTTGTGGTATATGACTGTAATGGAATACTATTGTGCTGTAAAAAACGATGAGCAGCATGATATCAGAAAAACCTGGATTTACATGAACTGATGCAAAGTGAAGAGAGCAGAACCAAGAGAACATTGTACATACAAACAGTAATATTGTACAGTGATCAACTCTGAAAGACTTACCTACCTTGATCAAGACAATGATCCAAGACAATTCCAAAGGACTCATGATGGAAAATGCTAGCAACCTCCAGAGAAAGAACTGATGGAGTCTGATTGCAAATTGAAGCATACTACTATTCACTTTATTTTTTTCTTATTTTCTTTGGGGGGGGGGTCTGTGTTTTCTTTTACAACACCATTAACATGGAAATATTTTTTTCATGATTGCACATGTATAACCTATATCAAATTGTTTGCCTTCTCAAGGAGAGGGGAGAGGAGAGAAGGAGAGAGAAAATTTGGAACACACAATTTTAAAATAAACAATGTTAAAAATTGAAAAAAAAGAAAGAACTGAGACTCATAGAAGTGAATTGTCATAAAAGTAATATAAGTGTTGGGACTAGAATGGTCATATAGGTCACTCACCTGTGTTTCCTACTAATTGGATAATTGATATTACCAATAATTCTTTTAAAGGACATTCCTTGAGAGGTGAACTATAAAATCATAAAAAAATCCTATTTTTCCTTCCATCCCAGGATCCTATAGCCAATAGAAGCCCAAATGAGCATAGTCCTGGTGGGAAACAATTTTTCATTTTGTTGACAATGTTAGAGATTCATTGCAATTTAATTTTTTTATGATAACCATTGATGACTGTCTTATATTTTCCAAATCAAATTTTCTGGATTTCTTAAATTTTCCAAATTTTGAAATGTATTAATATTTTGGGTGTCTACCAAAATTGCTGATCATATGTATGTGTATGTGTATGCGTATATATATGTGTATCTGTATATATACATACATATATGTATTATACATACGTGTACATATGTCATATACGTAGGTATATACACAATAAATTCATTATATATAGACATATATTTTAATGTGTGTATGTATATACTTTACATATCATATTCATTATTTTATTGTTTGTTTCTTACAAGCTGCTGAGGTGAGAAGTGATAAATGAACTAGTGGAAATGAGGGAAGAACACAAATACAAAGAGTTTAGCTTAAGCAGATTGCATAGGGTCACAGATCTGGAATTGGAGGAAACCTCAGAATCCATCATTTTCTAAAATTACATTTTATTTTATTTTCATGATTATAAGCCTTTTTTCCTTTCTACTTCTTCCTCCCCCACTGAGAAAGTAAGAAAAAACATAATTTATAAAATTATGTTATAAAGCAAAACAAATTTATATATTGGTTATGTCCAAAAAGCCACACACACAAACCAAAAATAGCTCCATCTATACTCTGAGTGTATTACCTTTTTGAAGTGGGTAACATATTTCACTATGAGTTCTCTGGAATTTCAGATTCATCATTTTTCAACCTTCCTATTTTACGGTGAGAAAACTGAAGGACAAAAAGTTTTAGTGACTTGCCCAAGACCACAAAGGTTATAACTCTGAGGACCAGAATTTGAAATGAAGTCCTTTTACTCTAGACACAGTTCTCTTCTAATGCCAGAAGTCTTATTCTATAGTATTTTAAACTTTTTAAAAAAGTCTTAAAATTTAGTTTAAACTTAAGTACAAAATAAGAAAAGAAAAAAAATAAACATTGCCTTGTACACAGTAGAACATAAGAAAGGATTTAATATAAAGCAATAAATTTCCATTTCAAGAAATCTTATATAATAATACACATTGTTTTGAAAGCTGTCTGGCTTTTCTTTGCTTCCTTGTAGGTTTTCTTTTTTTCCTGATGTGCACGTTTTACTTTTTTCTCCCTCCTTCCTTCCACCCAAAGAAGGCTACAGTTAAGCATGGAAATGCACGCACAAACATACATACACATACATATATATACATATATAGACATCTATGAACAAACACATGCATATACATATATACTCATACACATACATGTAAGACCATACTGTGCTTATTTCTACTTGTCATCTGTTTCTCTGAAGGTGTTTAGCATCTTCTTTTAGATGTCCACCTCTTTTCATGTTTTTCTAAATCATCGTCTCATCATTTCCTACACCACAGCAATATTCCAACCCAATCCCATTCTATCAGAGAGAGTATCTAGGAAAGTTTTTTTTTCTTCCCCAATTTCCTGCATTCCTTTTATTCTTGGCTACATGGGTTTTATTTACACAATAAAAATTTAATTCAAAATAATCAAGATTAGAAAATTTGCCTTTCAAAAATGCTCTCCCCTTATAACATAGTTAAAGGTCTGATATTACTGGATCTGCTTCCTTTGCACCTTTTTCCCCCTGGTTTCTTTGAAGTTCCCGACCTTTTGTTCTTCCAAATGAACTTTTTAATTTTTTTTCTATCTTGAACTTTTGTTTTTTTACCTCCCTTATTCTTACCCTTGCCCCGCCCCCCCATCTTTCTTTTCTTTTCTGAACAATGACTTGATAGTATTAGGTAAGTGTCTAGATAATTTGGGTCCCAGAGAACAATTCCTTTCAGATATCCAAAGGATGGAGGTAGTTAATTATGTTCCAGCCACCTACACAATTGATTATAAATTTATCAATGCACAGATGAAGCTTACATTTTGACCACACCTTGATCATTCATGATGTTTAATAGTTTCTGTCTCACAAAAATATGCATTTAGTCTTCACCTCCTTATTTCTTTGAATATCTTTTTAACCACATGGATGAGAAGAAAGAAGTTTCTGAAGACTCACTTATTTCAAAGTCTTAGATTTCATTAGGTGGGGCTCCCGTGCATTGAATGCTACAGTTACATTAGCCTCTTTGTCCAAGAAATGACCTCGAACATTTAGCTTTGATACATGAAGTCTGATTCACTGCTCAAGGCTTCTAATAGCCAATTTCTGAAGGTCATAGACCAAATCTTTTTAACTGTCTGTATAAGATTTAAGGGGAGGAGAAGAATTCAGTCCTAACTTTCCACTACCACATATAGAAGTCATGCAGAGTTATTAAGTGAACTTAAAACAGAAGGAAAGTTGGGAAGCCCTTGTCATAACAAAGGGAAAGTTACAACTGATAAGGTCTTAATAATAATAATAATATTAAGAAAAACAATAACAACTCCCAAATAAAATAAGAATTGTAATTTCCATAGCTCTTAGGGTATGCAAAATGCTTATACTTATACATATATTAAGCCATATTATCACCACAACAGTTCTGTGAAGTGCTATCTTTAGCTCCATCTGATAAATGAGAAAATCAAACACAAGAGAGGGCCATTGATTTGCTGAGGTTCACATAGGTAGTAATTAAGGAGGACTTCAAACCAAGGATATCTGAGGTCAAGTTTACTGCTCTGTTATTCGTTCCATGCTGTGTAGAGTAATGGGTATTTTTTTTTAAAGTATATCAGTCTCTCTGATTTTCAATAGCTCAAATAACACCTGCTAGTAAGAAACTGTTTAAGATTATATGAGTCAAAGTACAATAATAATTATAATTCCAAATTAAATTGCATATGTTTTAGGAACATTTCCTGGTCAAGTCATTACCATTAAACATAGCGATTTAATTCTACATATTTAAATCAAAGCAATCAGCTATTTTGGACTCATATTAAGCTCAGAAACTACTTCATTATTTAACTATCTCTTAGCTAAAATCATAAAACACTACATTACAAAACACTACTCCCTTAGATTATATGTTTAATTTTTCATTTCACATAAAAAAGTTTCCATTTGGAAGTTTTCAGTTTTCTCAGACATTTTAACACTTGACAGAGTTTGTTCCCCCCCCCCCCCCCCCCCGCCTTTGTTCCTATTGAAGACAACATTTAGTATGTATATTTTATCTTTTTAGTAATAGCACAGAAGCATGTCATGACTAAACACACACACATACATGCGCGCGCGCGCACACACACACACACACACACACACCCCTACAATCCCGTTAGGTTTGAAGACTAAAGTAGTGAAAGAAAATGGTCAATTGGCTGGAAAGAATTTGGATACTCAAGGGAAGAAAAAAAAAGAGAGGAAAAAAACAACTTTAGTCTTAATGGATACTGAAGAATGTTAATTTATGCATCTCATTTCTGTTCAAAACTCCAAGGTAAATTTGGATCAGGTGACAGTATCTTTTTTCTTTCATTCATGCCTGAGGCAATTATTTTAGTGGGGCCTCTAAGATAACAAGACTACAAAATGTGCATGCTAATAAAGAAATTTGCATATTTAAAAGTATCTGCCATATATTTACAAATCCTTTTGATATGGGGTTTAAGTAATAAAAATGAGAGAAAGGTATAAACTTGGTGCAGTTTATGTAACAACAAAAAATGAGAGGAGATGGGTTAATTATTAAACCATTATTACGTTATTACACCTAACCTCTATCATTTCTTGGGAAGGCCATCAATAACTGGGAAGCAATTTTCTTCTTCAGCTAAGAGAAAAAATGAAGAATACTTTAGAAATGGGGTGAGAAAAGCATCATTTCTTCTCTTTGTATCAGGATGTGATAATGCCTATTGACTTTCTAGACTTAAAGGAAAGAATGGAAGAGAGGAAAATAGAGGTTAGTAGGGATAGGGGGAGGTATCATTGTCTCATATTTAATTTACTAAAGCTCAGCCAGGAAATATATGGGGAATAAATCAACATGAATAATCCAATTAACCCATATTTATCTTCATTCTTAGGGTTTAGCAATTGAATTTATCAACAGCATTTAGGAAGGGCTGTGATTAGATATGATAGACCCTTGGGAATTGCTATACATTAAATTAAAGGACAGTTAGGGGATGTAGGCATTCAGGGACAAAGGGAAACAGCTGTTCTACCATTCAACTTTCTTTTTATTCCACACACAGCTAGGAGAAACAAACAATGTGAGTCAAAGAGGAGGTAGGTTCTCTTGATATTTGGTGTCCTCAAAAATTGATTAATTATATATAAAATAATACATATCTTTATCCTAAAGACTAAAAAATTACATAGAATTCAGCTACCAAAACCACACTGTATTTTCTATAGAAAGTGTAAAAGAAAATACTTAAACATTTCCTGACAAATGGCAAAATCAGCTTTACTTTTATTATCAATATGACTATTATTCCATTTATGAAAATTGGTCTGAATACGAGATTATGTCTTATTTTATTACACTAAATTTATCATAATGATATGAATTGGGGAAAAAAATAATGGCCATGTCAATCCTATATTTGCTTCAGTATTGCCCTGGATAATTTTCTTTAGAAGGGAGAATATTCCTTGGATTTAGACATATTGTTTTGATCACTAATATTAATAAGTATTGAGTATATTTTTGTGCTTTAGTGATAGATGAATTCATTGTTGTAGGGTGCTTCTTCCATTAATGTAGCTCACAATTTACATACACCTTCCTAGATAGGTGTTATGAAATGCTGTTGTTAAAAATAATAATTTTTGACATTTGTATAGGGGAATAAGATTCGTAAAGTGATTTATCATCATTATTTTAGTCAATTAAAAACATTTATTGAGCTCATATTATGTGCTAGGCATTATGCTAAGCATTGGAGATACAAAGGAAGTTAAAAAGCAGTCTCTGCTACCTGGGAATTCACATACTAAGTGGGGCGAGGGGGGATACAGCATGCAAACAAATATGCACAAACAAAATGTAGATAGGGTTAACTGGAGATAATTTAAGGAGAAGAGAAGTAGTATTAGAGGGATGGGGAAAGACAGTGGAATTTTAGCTGAAACTTGAAAGAATCCAGGAAAGCCAGAAAATAGAGATGAGGAGAGACATTATTGAAGGCATGGGGAATATAGTCTGTGTGAATCCCTGGAGATGAGAAATTAAGTTTAATGGATAATGAACAACAAGGAGTCCAGGACCACTGGATCACAAATTGCATGGTGGCAAGAGAGGGGGAGAGGTGTAAAAAGATTGGAAAGTTAGGAGGAGAGCCAGATTATAAAGAACTTTGAATGTCAAACAGAAGATTTTATATTTGATCCTGGAGGTGATAGGCAGATGAAGTTTATTGAGTAGCAGGATGACATGGTCAAACACGCAAATTAGGAACATAACTTTGATATCCAAGTGGAGAATAGATTGGAAAGTAGGTGGCAGGAAGACCAATGAATAGGCTGTTATAATAGCCCAGACATGAGGTAATAATGTCTTGTACTGAGGTGGTGGCCATATCAGAAGAAAATGGGGGGGGGGGGAAATAAAAGTCATTTTATGGAGGCAAAATCAATAGGGTTTGGCAACAGATTGGATATGGGGAAAGGAGGTGAAAGAAAGTGAGGATCCAAGATTATACCAAGGTTTCAACCTTGGGTGAATGTGAGAGTAGCAGTGTCCTTAAAATATATATATATATGGAAGTTTGGAAGTATGTGTGGGGGTGGGGGATTATGGGGAAAATAATGGGTTGTCATTGACATATTTAATCTTCATAATCAAGCCCATGAGGTAGTTTTGTTGTTGTCAATGTTATTGTTGCTATTTCCTAATGAGGAATTGGAGATGAAGAAGCCTAAGTGACTTAATGAGTTTTTAAAAGGCAGCTCAGCCCAACATTGAAACCAGCATTCTGCTCACTACATCATAATGGTTTTTGACTGTGAGTGTGTCCCAAGGCTCTGTCTTGGACCTTCTACTTTTCTCTCCATAGCCTTTCTCTTGGGGATCTCAGTACTGCACATGAATTCAATGATCTACTTTGTGCTGATGAATCCCAGATCTATATATCCTGGCCTAGTCTCACTCCTGAGCTCCACTTGCACATCACTAAGTGATCATTGCAAATTTATCGAGGGATACCATGTAAGGATCTGAAACAACATGTCCAAAAGAGAACTCATTATCCTTTCCTACGAATTTGGCCCATCTACTAAATACCCTTTTCTCTATTGAGGACACTGCCATCCTTCCAGTTTCCCAGGTTCGCAAGCTTGGAAGCATCCTTTACTCTTTACTCTTCCTCATCTCCCTTCCCAATGTCTCATCAGTCTTCAACTCTTGCCAGTTCTACCTCTCCATAATCTTTATATCTTCTCTCTTTATATCTGTTCACAAAGACACAAACATTTTTTAGGTCCTCATAACCTCTGGACTAGCTTGTTGTAATGTCATCACAAGTGGTCTCCCCACCCACCTGAAGCACTTCCCTTTTGCAATCTATTCTCCAAGAAGTTTCCAAAGTGATATTCCTAAATCCCATATCCAACTATGGCACTCTTATAGGTCTTTCTTGTCTCTAGGATAAAATTCAAACTCCTTTGTTTGCCATTCAAAGCCTTTCACAACCTGACTGTAAGATATCTTTTCATCAGGATGCTCTTTTAGGTACTCTATCATTCAGTTGAAATGATCTTCTTACTGTACTTCACATATGGCATTTTATTTTCTCTGCTCCAATATTTTCTCCGGCCACTCTTCTCACAACTGTTCCTTGGAATCCCTTCAAACTCTGCTTTAGAAAATGCAACTCAGATGGGCTTGCCATGTTGTTCAAATGCAAAATGTACACTTGCCAGAAAGATTATTTTATGGAGAATTTGCACAGGGTAAGCATTCACATGGTCAGAAGAAGCAATACAAGCACATTCTCAAGGTCTCTCTCAAGAACTTTGGAATTCATTGTGTGACATGGAGGACACTGGCATAGGACCACTCAGCATGGCATGCCCACATCAGAGAAGGTGCTGTGCTTTTTGAGCAAAGCAGAACTGAAACATCTCAAAGGAAATGCAGGATGTGTTAATTTAGAATATCTACCCCAAATGTTCACATGGGCTATATTTACCTGACCTGTGGTAGAGCATTCTAAGCTCTCATTGGTCTGATCAACCACAGGTGGACACATTTTGGTCCTCTTCGAGAATGAAGAACAACATTGGAATCCCTAATTAACTTCAAAATTCAAGTTCAACTCTACCTCCTACATGAGACTTTTCTGGATCACCCCACCTATTAGTGCCTTCTCCCACATGAAGATGAAAAATTACCTTGTATTTATTTTCCACATATCTGAGATATATATAATATACATATACATATATGAATACATACATAAGCATATGTACACACATACATAGACATACACATACATACACAAACATACATACCTATTTATCTATGTACATGGTGTTTTTCTTCGTAGAATCAGTTGTTCTTGGAGGGCAGCAACTGTTTATTTTTCTTTTGTATCTCCATTGCCTAGCTCGGAGGTTTCAAACACATAGAAAGGCCATATCATGGCCTACAACACTCCTGAGTGCTGCAGAACCAGATTAAAATATAATTTGGAAATATTTAACAAACAAAATTTAAAATATAATAGAATATGGATAATGCCAATATCTCTTTTTCTTAGTCAACATGTGGCCCACATGAATCCTTATGTATAATTTAGTAGCCCCAGGTTAGTGGTCCCATTTCTATTTGATTTTCATACCTGATCACTGGTCAAGCTTAGTACCTGGGCCATGGTAGAAACTTAATAATTATTACACACACACACACACACACACACACACACACACACACACACACACACATTTAGTTAATTGATTGGTACACAACTTTATTACTATTTAATGGAGACTAACAACAACATGGACTTTGGGAAAAATGTCCAGTTCACTATAAAGTTAAAAATTCATTTAAAATATCTATTAAATAAAAAATACAATTTTTATTGTTACTTTAAAATATCAACAAGCTATTAAGTATAGACTTAATTTTTATACTTTATTTTATATTTTCTTTTTTTTTAATTTAACTGCTTTATATGTTGGCATTTTGTCTATCAAGGCTATTGTCCCTTTAAAGGCAAGAACCTTGATTTATAGGTCTGCTATACAACTCATCAGAGTACAGTACCCCTAAATACGTGGTGAGAACAAAAATATGTTTTTAATGTTTTAAAGAAGGAGCATCAGAAAACCTTCAGGTAAGAAATAGTACAACAGAAACCCCTTAACTGGGAGTTAGATGACTTGTATTCTAGTCTTGGCTCTGCTGTAAAGTAGCTATGTGACTTGACAATTCACTTAGGCTTGCTGGATGTGTTTTCTTATTCTGTTAAAAAGAGGGAGTTAGAGAAGATGATTTATTTCCAAGATCCCATCCAGATCCTATACTTCCATAAGAATCATTTATAATATTTCTAATTTACAATTTATAAAACAGATGCCCCACCATTTTAAAGAATAATAGAGGATAGGGAATGGGTTACAGAATGATGATAGCCCTGACAAAACCTCATTGCTCTTACTAATATTTGAGTGTATTTTCATTTTGAATGAACTTTCTTTGTCCACACAGTCTAATGTAAAATGTTCTACCCACATAGCAATTCCAGAGTCTTGGTAGTAAGTACCCTTGATAATTTGGAAGTTAATTATAAAAAAAAAACAGTAAACAATGCTTTAATATGTCTTTTAATTCCTTGTTGTGAATATTTAATGAATTAAGAAAAAAAAACATTAGAAATGAATCTCTCTGTGAAAGCTTGTAAGACATCCAGTGTACTCTGTAAAACTAATTCACTTATGTATCTTCTATATGTCATCTGCCGATTTCTTGTCAAAACATTACCATCACCATAATAAAAGTTCTAGAAAAAAAATATTAGTTTCCCAAAACATATTCAGGTAGTCATTAGGAAGGCTGTTGGTATGTATTTTATATTATATCTTCACTAACCAAATGTAAGTGGTTGTAGTTCCATTTTTAAAAATAATTTCTTAGCTGTCAAAGAATTTTAAAAGGAAGAAAAAGAGAGTACTTCATTTGGCCTCTTTCATTTGGGTAGTAATTCTGTTGTCTGCTTTCTTTGTTAGTTGTTGTTGTCCAGCCATGTCTGACTCTTTGTGACCCTATTTGGGATTTTCTTGGCAAAGATACTGAAGCAATTTGCCATTTCCTTCTTCAGCTCATCTTACAGATGAATAGTGTTAAGCAATTTGCTCAGGGTCACACAGGCCAGATTTCAACTCAAGAAGTTGAGTGTGCCTAACTACAGGCCTGGGACTCTTTTCATTGTGCCACCTAGCTGCATTCTACTCTTGCACAACTCTACACACACACACACACACGCACACACACACACACATTTTCCTTATATTAAATGGAAATCTTCCTCACCAGAATTTCCATTCTTTGCTCCTAGTTCTGTGTTCTGGGGACAACCAGTATTTGCCCAACTCCTTCTACATGACAATTCTTTAAATATTTAAGACAACTCTCTTATCTCATCAAAGTCTTCTCTTCTCCTAGGTCAACATCCCCAGTTATTTTGATTATCATTTGGCCAGATTTCTTGTCCCTTCATTATCCTGTCCGCTCTCATTCAGATGCGTCCCATTTTGTATATTGTACTTTTAATATAATGGGAGTCAGAACCGAACACAATGCCCAAGATGTGATCTGACCAGTGAAGTATAAGGCAAGAATATTGTCTCCCTCGTTCTGGCCTTCATGAGCCTGGAATCTGGGAACTTTGCATACCTGCTGTCCTGAGATCCAGCCTTTTACTGTTTGAACTGGAGGTAAAGTTTGAGAAATGAGTCCTGGTATCACTGCTTGGTATACCTGTAAATTGAAGGAGGGTTCATTGGAGACTTCAGTGCAGATATATCACAGACTATAAAAGGAAGGTCAGATCCAAAAGGAGAATGAAGATTTATTTCAATAATATAATTTAAGCATATTATATTCAATATAAAATATAATTAATAAAGTACAATTATCATAAGGAATATTAAGTACCCAGATAGGATGGACACCTCATAGGCATATAAATGAATTTTAGGGTAAAATTAAGATCATAGTATCATAGATTTAATATTGGAACTGAGCTTAGACATCACCTTGTCCAACCCCAGAGCTTGGCACAGTGCTTGGCCCATGTAAATGTTTAATAAATACTTGCTAACTTGTTTTCACCCTTTCCTTTTATAGATAAGGTCATAGGGCCTTGAGAGATAAAGTAACATACAAAGTCATGCAGGATTGGGATTCAAACACGTCTTCCTATTATTTCCGATTCAACATCCTTTCCACTGTAACATATTGTCCCACTGAATGCTCTCAATGACAGGGGTGTTTTACATATTTACTACTTGCCCCAGTTTTTCTTGATTGCTGGAGACTTCAACAGAAGGTCTTCTAAGACAAAGGAAAAGGGGAGCAAAATCCAAAAAAAATAGAATACTTCAAATTATCTAGGGAACTACATCTTTTTTTTTTTTTGTAAAGAATTGTGGCCTTTTGACCTTGGTACGTAGGCTTTGGCAAGAAATAAATGAATTTGAAGAGACAAAATTCAGGGAAAGAAAATAAATTATCAGCATGGGGTCATTGTTTAGAAATTCTTCTGTGTGTGTGTGTGTGTGTGTGTGTGTGTGTGTGTGTGTGTGCGCGCGTGTGTATGTGTGTGTGTGTGTGTGTGTTTGGTGGGGCTTAGCAGGACAGGTTGCCTTGGGACAATTTATCTAGTGGAACACCCTGATTTAGTCTTTCAGTGAACAAGCATTTATTATATCCCTGCAATATAATAGGTAAAAAAATTCTGCGTATGTGTGCATGTGTTGGGGGAAACATTATGAGAAAAAGGCAGGAAGGAAACAAGCATTTATTAAGCACCTACTATGTTCCAGGCACTACGCTGAGTGCTTCAAATATTATCTCACATATTGCCACCTTTGGAGGTAGAGACTATTATTGTCCCTATCTCACATTTGAAGAAATTGAGGCAGACAAAGGTTAAATGTCTTGCCTAGGGATACAAAGCAAGTAAGTGTTTGAGGTTGGTTTATGAACTTACATTTTCCTAATTCCAGATCCAGAGCAGTATCTCCTGTACCACATGGTAGAGGGAGGGAGGGTTTCTTAATTTTACTTACATCCCAAACATATCCAGGGATATTGCAGAAATTTTAAACTGGATCTGGGTTGGGATGCTAGATGTTTGTTTTAGTGGTCGTATAATGTCATCATTACTATAGTGTCATCATTACTTCCAATGAAGAACTTCCTCTACCAATCTTGATTGGTACCTACTATAAAAATTATAGTCTTAAAATAATTATCTTCAGTTTTGACAGGGTGACTTATCTAAAGTAGCACCACCAAGCTATGTTCAAAAGCAGAATCTGAACCCAGGTCATCACGATTCTGAGACCAGCTGTCCAGACAGTACAACATTTTGCCTCTCTATTTACCACTATTGCTTCATTATCTCTGTTGATGTTTGCTGCTTTAATACAGACTACTTTGCTGCTTTTCTTTTCATTTTTTGCTTACCCATGGAATTCAATAAATTGATATGATAAGGAAAAAAAATTGTGCATTTCAGGGATGAATACCAATAACCTTTCTGGATGATGAGTACAGGTAACTGAAAATTCTTGGGAATGGTATCCTGAATTTTTAAAGCACATGTATCCTGTAATATGGTAACTTATACCTAGTGTAGAATGTAACAGGTTAGTTCATGTCTTCCATGGCAGGAATCTTATGAGAGTCCAACTTGATTTACAATCATGACTAACAATAATTTTGTATGTTTGATAAGTTGCCTGTTAGGTTTCTCATTTATTGAGTTTATTATTCTGTGTTCTATAAAGAGGTGGAGTGTTGTTGTAGCCAAGAGACTAAATAGCTTAAGAACAAAGAGGGTTACAACCAGTATCTCTGATAATGGCCTCATTTCTAAAATACATAGAGAACTGAGTCAAATTTAAAAGAATACAAGTCATTACCCAATTGATAAATGGTCCAAGGATATGGACAGGCAGTTTTTGGGGGAAGAAATTAAAGATGTCTATTGTCATATGAAAAAAATGCTCTAATCAGTCAAAACAACTCTGAGGTACCACATCATGCTTGTCAGATTGGATAACATGACAAAACAGGAAAATTATAAATGGTGAAGAAGATGTGGGAATATTGAAACACTAATGTATTGTTGTTGGAGTTGTGAACTGATCTAGCTATTTTTGAGAGCAATTTGGAACTATGCCCAAAGGGCTATATAAATGTGCATACCCTTTGACTCTGAAGGCTGTATCCCAAATAGATCATACACAAGGGAAAAGAACCCATACGTACAAAAATATTTATAGCAGCTCTTTTTGTAGTGGCAAAGAACTGGAAATTGAGGGGTTGCCCATCAATTGAGGAATGGCTGAATAAGCTGTGTTATATGAATGTAATGTAAAACTATTGTGCTATTAGAAATGAATAGTATACAGAATTTAGAAAAACCTGGTAAGCTTTATATGAACTGATGCTGAATGAGGGGAGCAGAACCAGGAGAACATTGTACACAGTTATAGACACATAGTGTGATGACTTGCTTTGATAGACTTAGCTCTTCTCAGCAATGCAAGGTTCTAAGACAACTCCAAAAGGTTTATGATGGAAAATGCTATCCACAGTCAGAGAAAGAATTACAGTCTGAATGCAGATGAAAGCATACTATTTGCTCTCTCTCTCTCTTTTTTTGTTTGTTTCTTCTTTCACCTGGTACATTCCATTGGTTATAATTCTTCTTTGAAACATGACTAATGTGAAAATATGTTTAATATGAATGTATATGTAGAGCCTATATCAGAATGCATGCTCTCTTGGAGAGGGGAGAGGGAGGAGAGGGGGAGAAAATTTGTAACTCAAAAGCTAGTGGAACTGAATGTTGTAAACTAAAAATAAATATTTTTTAAAAGAACAAAGAAGGTGGGAGGTGAGAGAGGTCCAATTGCCTCTGGTTCTGGCTCCTTGAACATAAAGGAGAAAATTCCTCAATGGGATTTTCAAGTATCTGGATAGCTTTTGCTCAAGAAGAGTAATGTTGATTTAGTTGCTTACTGTCTTACCGTCAGGCTTAAAGGTCAAAAGTGGGAATAGAAGGAGAAAAAGTTTAACAGAAGGGGTTTAAAAAAACAAAAGAGTTAGATAGAAGGAAGATGCTGGGTTTGGATTCAGTAAGCTATAGAGAACTCTCACCAGTCAGAGCACTGAGATGCAGTATGGGTACGAGCTGGAGAAGCAGGTTACACATTTGGAGGCTCAGCGTGAAGGTGGCTGGAAAGCAGCAGATTAAGTCAGGAGAGTCTCATAAATCAGGAAAACACTTTGGTAACAGCAACTCAAGAGAACATCTCCTCTTGTTTGTTTATTTTAGGGCCTATTATTTGACTTTTAACTCTTCGTTGAAGTAGAACTCTGCTTCCAGGATGGAATGCTCACTGTCTCAATCTTCAGGGGTACTGTGCAGCTGTGGTCAGAGACACTACTAGGGACCTGTGGTATGATCTAAGGAGAGGTGTTTACTACTCTTCTGGCCTGTGCTCTGGTCTACGAATGACCACAAGCACTCTTCTGCCCTGAAACTGTGAGGAGATCCTCTTCCCCACCTCCACTGTGGCTACAAGCTCTGCTGTGTCAGTGCTCCTCCTTGCTCTGGGACTGCCACCTAACACTTTGACCCTGATCCGAGTATGGGCAAACCAACAAGGTCCTGCCTCCATGCTACTGAAGAGAGCCTTGTAATCTCCTTCTCACCTGTTGTTCAACCTCCTTACCATCTGTGGGCTGAGAGTTCTGGAAGGAGGTACTGCCACTGCAGTTGCTCCAAAGGCCTGCTCCTGGTTCCTGTGGGCAGCACTGTGCTGGATTATTGTCCACTTTCACGCAGGTGTGAGAGACCTTTCTTGGTGACCTTCTAAGTTGCCTTTGGCATCTGTGAGATGAGAGGTTTGGAAACCTCCACTATTGCTAGTGATTCAGCCACCCTAAGGCCTGCTCCTGGTTTACTGGGGCTGGGTCTGAGCTAGTGTGGACTGTGCTGAACTATACTGCTCTCTCACCCTGGGGCAACAGACCTTTCTTGTTGACCTTACAAGTTATGTTGGCTGGAAAATTGTTTCACTGTCTTTTTGTGAGTTCTGCTGCTCAAGAATTTGTTTAGAGTAATTTTTATAGGTATTTGGAGGGGTTTGGGGGAGAACTCAGGTGAGTCCTTACCTTTACTCTACCATATTGGCTCTGCCCCAACCCCCATCTTCTAAGGGAAAGATCTGCATCTGTGAAACAAGTGTCTACAATGATAAAATCACAGATCCTTGGAAGTATTGAAATGAATACTACAGGCTACCTTTTTAAGAGGCCCCTGTATTTTTAGCACTGTAATGGACTTTAGGAGCCATGTAGAAATATAGGAGGGGCATCTAGGTGGTCCAGTGGATAGAGTGCTGTGTCTGGAATCAAAAAGATTCATCTTCCTAATTTCAAATCTGGGCTCAGATAGCTGTGTGACCCTGAGCAAGTCACTTAATCATATTTGCCTCAATTTTCAGACCTATATAAAGGTAGAGAAGAAAATGACAAACGATTCTAGTATCTTTACCAAGAAAACTCCAAATTGTGTCATGAAGAGCTGGCACAATTAAAACAAATCTACAGAAATACAGTGAATCTTCTCTTTGTCATTGAAGGCAATTGCTCTCTAATATAGTATTTAAAGAAAAAAAAAGGATTCCAATTAACAGTAAGAAATTGAGCTAAAGCATTTGATAATTTTATGCTTCATTGTTCCTGTCCTCACACAAGATGTAAGCATTCTTTTTCTAATGGGAAGAGAACTTGGACAGAACATATTGCCTAAAACAGTAGATTGGTTGTCAAATAGTCTTACTTATATAATTCAGGAAACCTACAGCTAACTTTATAGTCAATAGATCCTCTGAGAGACAAGAAAGTTACCAAGTGTCTTGTACTGTTCTTGTTTTCAAGGTTGTGTTAAAGAACCATTTTCTTTCCCAGTGACTTGCAAAAGAAACAGAGATAATATAAAATATATTATCATGCCCTATTTCTCGAAATTTTAGATAACGAGTCTAAGATGCAAAAAGGAATTTTTTTCAAAGAAAAAACAAAGTAATTTAGAATTAAAGTAAAAATTATTCATGATAAGAGGGAAAATGACTTCTAAAAGGGTTGTTCAGTGCTCCAAGGGAGCACCAATGGTGTCTTTTGCTTTTCTTAATGTAGTTATAGGAAGAAATTCAGAAATAAGAGTCCCTTTCAAGGATGTTTTTTTAGAATATAATTGACTTCCCTTAAGATGTGAAATATCCCAAATGCTACTAAATTATCTAACCATCTATAGCAGATCCTTACCTCCTATTTAAGAGAACTTTTGAAATGGAAGCAGTGTTTAGTAGATGGTGAAAAACTACTTAAATAGTGGTAGTATGGTTTAATTGTTATTAGAGGAGAAGGTGAGGCTGGTGACTTTGGACAGCCTTCCTTTATGTAATCCAATTCACTTACATGTCATGGCATCACCACCCTGATGACATGGTCCTCTTCAAGAATGAAGGACAAACAACAAGAAGAAGTAGATGGTGCAATGGAATTGGAGTCAGGAAGATGTTGGTTTAAGTCACGTTTTATAGTCATTACAAACTGTATGAAACATGTTAGGCTTCAGTTTCCTTATCTGTAAAGAGGAACAGTTGAATTTAATGGCCACTAGGGTTTCCTCCATCTCTAAATCTATATTAGTTTAGGGAAACAATCTTGGTTCTCTACAATTTTAATCTAGATAATCTAAACTTTGTCTCTCCTCCTTAAGAGTTCTGGGAACAAGAAGGCAGGGAAAAGGAAAAGGAAAGCTGCCCCTATGTCTCGGAATGTATTCCGCTCTGGTTAGAAGGACCTCGAGCCAAGTGTCAAGAACATTTTGTCAAAGAGATATGGAAGCCCTTCCTTCTCCTCCTCCTCTTCTTCCTCCTCTTCCTCCTCTTCTTCTTTTTCTTCTTCTTCTTCTCCTCCTCCTTCTCCTCTTTCTCAATGGCTACCTTCTGGGTGTATGTATTTTTTTATCTGGAAAAGGGTGTGGGCCTGAGGCTTAGTGCCTAGTCAGTAAAGGGATCAGGCCAGCCTACAAACAAACCTCTAATCAAGGTTCCCTTAATTGGCCAAGAGGTCTCTAGATTGGATAGGAAGAGTCTTTAATCCCTGATCTGTTTCAAAAGGTGTGGGCCTGCCTCTAATCAGGCCTCCCTTTGTTGGCCTCACTTGAGGCCTATTCAATGCCTGGGAAAGATGTTTCACTTACTGGTTGGCCTTACAGGAATACAATTTGCATTTTTGTTTCAGTAGATTAGAGACAGAGACAAATTGGGAGTACCAATGAATAAGAATCTGAACAAGGATAGAGATAGTAGGAATGCAAAGAATATGTAGGTTGCTAGTGATACTGTCAAAGAAGATGCTTCCAGGTTTGTTACTCATGGAGTAACCTCAGTTGCCTCATCTGTAAAGTAAGAAAGTTGAATTAGATGTTTAATACAGTCCCTATCAGTTCTAAATTTATGATTTATGGTAGATTGGCCTTCTGTTGCTCAAGTATTTGTATGAGTTTACATTCTTTTTCAAGAACTATCTTTTATGTAAATAGCCAGCTTCCTAGGACAAGCCTAAGTACATCATCATCATCATCATCGTTGTCATCACCATCATCTGAGAGAACCTATGCTGCTGCATTTTATTTTAGGAAGTATTTGTTCCTTTAGAATTCTTTCTTTCTGGACTGATAGTGAGGCATTCTATGCAGCTCCTGACAGAGGGGTAATTGACTTTAGATGCACAATGAGATAAACGTTTCAGGACTAGGGAATTAAGTGGATTTGTTTTGCCTTGCTATGCTTATTTGTTACCAGGGTAAAAAAGAAAAGAAAAATAATTGTAAGTTGGTTGGTTTATTAATTTTAGTTGTTAATTTAAGCATTTCAACGTTTCCCCAAGAAACTCCTAAAATTTGTCTTATAAATTACTATTTTGTAAAAAAAAAAAAAAAGAAATGTTTTGGTGTTTTATTTTTAAACATTTAGTATTAGATTTTTTCCCCAATGAATAAAAAAGAAACAAAGAAAGTCAGCAATAGATAGATTCACCTTTTGACTCAGCTATTTCTTTTTCATTGAATGCTTTGTGGCCTTAGAGACTCCCACACACTGAAGATAATAGAAGTTTTGACTGAGCTTCTGTTAGTACAATAAGATCATAGGGTTTAATATTACATTTCCACCTATAAAATTCAGTTCTATCAAATGGCACATTGTTCCCTTGTGGTTTTTCTTATTAATATATTTCTCCTTCATGCAACCTATCTCTTTATGCCACAGGAGTATTCATTCTAGAGTACTTTGAAATTAACCAATGAAAGCCTCACATGTGAGCAGAATGTTATAAAAATATTCCCTCTTGTGTTACCTTATAGGCCTACCACTTTATGGATGTTACCTCATCATCACCAAGATTATATTATTTTTCCCCTTCTTAGGATGATAGTGTGTGTGTGTGTGTGTGTGTGTGTGTGTGTGTGTGTGTGTGTGTGTATGTATACTCATTCTGGTTTTGCTTATCTGTGATTATTTTTTAATTGGAGGAATATATATTTTGCATTCTTTACAATCAGAGAAAAAATATTTTGTATCAAAGCAGCCTTTGAATTTCTTTTTTTAAACATTTTATTATTTACTTATTTTAACATCCTTTTCTTTTTAAATTTTGAGCTCTGAATTATTTTCCTCACTCCCACCCCATTTGATACCAAGTGAGAAGACAAGCATCGTACTAATAATACATATGTCATCAACCAAAACAAATTTCCATGTTATCCATATTTCTAAAAGGCAAGAAAAATAAAGAGTGAAAAATTATACTTCAATTGATACTCAGAGTACATCAGTTCTCTTTTGGGAGGTGAATAACAATTTTTCATCAGGAATCCTTTGGAACTGTCTTGGATTATTCTATTGATCACAGCAGTCAAGTGTTTTAAAGTTGATCATCATTACAACATTGCTGTTATTTTGCACAATGATTTCTAGGTACTTTTCACTTCACTTTGCATCAGTTCATATGATTTTTGTGATTTTTTTTCTGAAACCACTCCTTTGTCCTTTCTTGTAGTACAATACACAAATTACTTTTATACCCCACAAAATGTTCAGTCATTCCCAAATTGATTAGCATCCTCTTGATTTCCAATTTTTGCCGAAACAAAAAAAAAGTGGATATGAATATTTTTGTACTTATAATGTCCTTTTCCTTTTCATTTGGTGTCTTGGGGATACAGACTTATTAGTCGTGTTGCTGGATCAAAAGGTATGCATATTTTTTAGCCCTTTGGGAGTAGCTCCAAATCGTTTTCTAGAATGGTAGCACCAATTCACCACTCCATCAACAATTCATTAGTGTACTATTTTTCCCTCATCCTCTTCAGCGTTTGTCATTTCTGATAGATGTGAAAGGTGCCTCAGGTTTGTCTTAACTTGTCTTTCTGTAATCAACAGTGATTTAGAACATTTTTATATGACTATTGATAGCTTTGATTGCTTCTTCCGAAAACTGCCTGTTCATATTTTTGCCCATTTGTCAATTGGTAGATGGCTATTATGTTTTATAATGTTGACTCAGTTCTATACTCAGTATATATTTGAAGAATGAGGCTTTTATCATAGAAAGTTGATATAAAAAGTTGTGATATTACGTCATAACTTATGCGATCTTTTAGCAAAAATGCAATTTCCCTATTTATCTCTTTAATTAGGCTTATTTTTCTTTGAGTTTGTCTGAGATCATGGTTGTTGCCCTTGCTTTTTGTTTGTTTGTTTTGTTTTACTTCAATTGAAGCATATTAGATTCTGCTCCAGAACTTTAATTTAATTCTGCCTATATCTTTTATTTGAGGTTCACTTTTGTACACTGCATATTTTTCAACTCTTTTTTGTAATCCATCCTGTTATCTACTTCTTTTTTTTTTATGGGTAAGTTCATGCTGTTCACATTTACAGTTATAATGAATGTATATTTCCCTCCATCCCATTTCCTTTTGTTTCTTCTTATCTCTCTCTTTTTTTCCTGTCCCTTCTCAAAAGTCAACTTTGTTCTGACCACTGCTTCCTTTACTCTGAGCTTCCTTTTCTCATTTGCTTGCTTTTCTTTTATTCCATCTCCTCCTGTTTCCCTAGTGGCTAAGTTTCATTTCTATACACACATATACATGCAACATGTATGTACCATACATATGCATGCGTACATGCATGCATATATACATGTTTTATGTGTGTGTATTTACATATATATTATATTTCTTTCCTCTTTGAACCAATTCGATGAGGGTGAGGTTTAAGCATTGCTTGTCCCTCAACATCCCCATACACTTTTTCCTCTCCATTGTAAAAATTCTTCCTTACATTCTTCTTTTACGTAAGAAAAATTTCCCCATTCTACTTCTCCTTTTCAACCTCTTCCAAGGCATTCCTCTTTTTTACAACTTTATTTGTTTTTGTTATCATTCCAACATAATCGACTCACACCCATAGCCTCTATCCATATAAACTACTTTTAACTGCACTACTAATGATAGAGTTCTTAGTAGTTGCTTGCATGATCATCCCATACAGGAATGCTGTTTAAGTTTACTTAGTGCCTTATGATTATTCTTTCATGTTTAGGTTTTTATGTTTCTCTTGAGTCTTGCGTTTGAATATCAAATTTTCTATCCAACACTGGTCTTTTCATCAAGAATGCTTGAAAGTCCTATATTTCATTACATTTCCACCCCCCCCCCCCCAAAGATTTATATTCAAGTTTGCTGGGTACAGCATTCCTTGTTGTAATCCTATCACCTTTCTTTTAGGAATATCATATTCCGAGAACTTCATTCTTTATTGTGGAAACTGCTAAATCTTGCATGATCCTGATTGCAGCTCCATTGTATTTGAATTGTTTTTCTTTTCTCTTCTTTTGTTTTCTGGCTGCTTGAATTATTTTCTCTTTCATCTACTTTCGTATTTGATTACAATATTCCTGGGAGTTTTCATTTATGGAAATGATAGATTGTTTTCATTTCTTTGGTCTTAGATAGCAGGTCACTTTTCCATGATACTTTCTTGAAATATGATGTCTAGGCTGCTATCATGGCTTTCAAGTACTCTAATAATTCTTTAAAAAAACAGTTGATTCTGAAAGAAATAAACTAAGCTTTTCCATAACATGGTAGAATAGAAAAAGCAAAGATGATTATACATGAATCTGAAAATATATTATATCTTTTGCATATATAATAAAGTTATGTAACTTTCTTTGCTACCCTTTTTAATTCCCTTCCCCCACCCAAGAGATGTCTACCATTAGACACAAATGTGCGTGTGTGAGTTTGTGTGTGTGTGTGTGTGTGTGTATGTGTGTGTAGAACTATTCTATACATACTTCTATTTATCAGTTCTTTCTCTGGATGCAGATAATATCTTCCTTCATATGATTAAATTATCTCATATCTCATTATCTAAGAAAGGAAGGAGAGGGAAAAAAGGAAGAAAGGAAAGGAGGAAAGTAGGAAGGAAGGAAGGAAAGAAGAAAGGAAGGAAGGAAGAAAAAAGAAAGTGAAAAATAGTATGCTTCAATCTATGTTCAGACTGCATCAGTTCTTTCTGTGCAGGAGGATAACATTTTTCATCATGAGTCCTTTGGAATATTCTTGGATATTGTATTGCTGAGAATAACTAAGTCATTTAGAGTTGTTCATCATACAATATTGCTTTTACCATGTACAATATTCTCCTGGTTCTGTTCACTTCAGTCTGTATCAATTCATGTAAGTATTTTAATGATTCTGAAATCATCCTGCTAGTCATTTCTTATAACACAACAATATTGCATTAAAATCGTACGTCACGATTTATTTAGCCATTCCCTAGTTGATGGGCATCTGTAACAACAATTTGGCTAGCAGCAGCTATGGCTGTATAAGACCAACAAAACCAGTACACAGAAGGGCTATTAGCATAGGTTCTTTTGATCTGCTTTACTAATGAAAGTAACTTTAAGGGGTTAACAATCTCACTTTAATCCAACATACAAACATCATTCACTTAGTTCAGGAGGAAAAGCCAGCACCCTGAACTTCAGAGCAAATACAAACAAATTACGAACAGAGACAATATAAACAGAACAAATCACAATTCAGTTACCAGAGAAGAGCCAATGGGTCTGGGTTAGCAAAGCAGGGGGGAGGGGGGAAGTTACAATGGGTTGCCCAGAGTCACACACCACTCTTCCAGTGAGTGAGAGCTTTCAAACAAACATCTGCATTTTTTCAAAGGCAGGGGGCTCTTAACAATGGCCACCCAGAGTCTCCACACCAACACTCTTCCAGTGAGTGAGAGCCCCAAAGGAAAAAATGTCAACCTCTGAGTTCAGGGTCAAAGGG
Organism: Trichosurus vulpecula; assembly: GCF_011100635.1. Classification (NCBI taxonomy): domain Eukaryota; kingdom Metazoa; phylum Chordata; class Mammalia; order Diprotodontia; family Phalangeridae; genus Trichosurus; species Trichosurus vulpecula. The sequence goes on from NC_050578.1 coordinate 34,125,274, forward strand.
CATCACAACATGTGACTCAAACCCACATGGCCTAAAAGCTTCTGGAGTCACAAACATGGGACTCAAATCCATTTAAACTATGCTTTCCCTTGAGGCAAGCAGGTCATCAAAGACTCCAGATTTAATCAAAGAAACAAAGGCCCGATTCATCAAGAGCACTTGATTAAATAAGTGCTCCAAAAGAGAAAACAGTAAAAAAGTTCCATCTTATCTACTGATACAACATCCCCTCAATTTCCAGTTCTTTGACATCTCTCTCTCTCTCTCACACACACACACACACACACGCTGTTAAAAATATTTTTGTACTTTTAGGTCCTTTTCCTTTTTTTCTGATTTGACCTAAACCTAGTAATAGTATTGCTGGATCAATAGGTGTGCAGTTGGATGACTTTGGGCATAATTTCAAATTGCTCTCCAGAATGCTTGTAACAGTTCACAACTTTGCCAACAGTACATTAGTATCCTAGTTTCTCCACATGACTTCCAACATTTATCATTTTTGTTTTCTGTCTTTTAGCCTATATGATGTGTATGAGTTGTTTTAATATGCATTTCTCTAATCAATAGTGATTTACAGTATTTTTTCATATGATTATAGATAGCTTTGATTTATTTGTCTGAAACTATCTGTTCACATCCTTTGACCATTTATCATTTGGAGAATGACTTGAGACTTTTAGAACTTTGACTGCATTATTTATGTATTTCAGAAATGAAGCCTTTATCAGCAATATTGTTCCAGCCTATTTTGAGAATTTGAACATCATGTTTAAGTTGGGCTCTGCATTCCTGTGAGACAGAAGGCAATATTCTATGTCTCTGGCTTTTTTTCTGCTGCTGTTTTCAGAACTGGTTCTAGGGCTCTGCAAATTTTTCTGAGTTTTTCTCTCCTGGGAGAGTTGTGGTCACTATGGTCTTTCTTGGTCTGTGTTTTGGTCTTTACTCAGGAAGGGTCTCTGGTCCCCAGAGCTGCAAGTGTTAATGTTCTTTTCCTTTGAGCTGTGACCAGTGACTCTAACACAATTGGAATTGACCATCAGTATTTCTTTTTGCCCTGGAACTGAGACCCAGAACTATGTATCAACAATAGAGCTGCCAAATAGTGCTAGCTATGCCAATGCCAGAAAAGGGTCCTGTGTAATCTCTTTGTGTAAAGGACCTTGTGTAATCTATTTCTGACCAGTCGTCCAACCTCCTCACTATCTCTGGACTTGAAGCTGCAAAAGGTGTTGGTGCTATTTTCGTTAATACCATTTTTACTCAAGACGGGCCTCTATCCTGGTGTCACAGACTTCTGTTGATCTCGTAAGTTTTTGTAGGCTGGAAAATTGTTTCACCAAGAACTTTTATAGGCTCTGACATTACGAATTTTGATGAGATCTTTTTTTAAAATGTTTGGAGAAGAATGTTGTGACAGTTCTGCTGAATGGGTGCCTCTAATATACAATCTTGACTCCACCCTAGACTTTGAATTGATTTCACCCTTTTGGGAAGGAGTATCACCAGAGAATTAAAACATGGCCTTGTGTTTTGTGCCACAACGAATTGCTAATGATTCCTTTCTGGACAGAGCAACTTTCTTAACTGATAATTTCCCTTGTTTTTGATGGCTCTGGTGAGCCTTTTAAATTGATGGATAAACCTAAAAGACTGCTATTGTTTATAAATAGAATAGCCAAAGATCTCCAGAGATAATTAGTGGTCAAAAGGTCCGGAAGAAGGAGCTGAGCAAGACATGATCTATGAGATTCAGAAAGTGCTATTTAGGAGGAATACACAAATAGAAATGGGAATGGTGGAAAATCTTGCTTTCAAAGCATTATAGGAGAGGCCATAATCTTTTTTTCCCAAGCTACCAACAGTTGGGGCTAGTTTATAGTGGGAGTGGAAGCCTACTCCTTGAGGTGAAGGTATAGAAGAGATTTTATCCCTGAATAACCTGCCAGAATAACCCAAGTTTCTGGCAGCTATTCAAGTGAGAGTTGGACAGGAGCCTACATTCTGTGTCAAAAATGCTGTGCCAACTTCTCATAAAACATGGAGCTATAGCAAGGACTCCTACAGTCATGTGGTGATAATGTATTTAAAGATCTTTCTCATGCATTGAATAAGCCTCAGGTAGGGCCAGGTAAAGGGGGCCTCATTAGAGGCAGGCCTACACCTTTGTGATGCCCATCAGTGATTAAAGATTTTTCTGACACTCTTTTGCTAAGTAGATGCTAAACCTCAGGTCCTCACCCTTTTGCTGATTGGGCTTGAAGCCCTCGGGCCCTAATAAGAGTATGTATAAATATATATATATATATATACACACACACATACATACATACATATATACATATATATATGTGTGTGTATACACACATATATATCTATACACACATACATACATATATACACACATACACATATACATATATATGTATATGTATGTGTATATGTATGTATATATGTATGTGTGTATATGTATATATATAGATATGGATATATAGATATAGATATAGATATAGATATAGATATAGATATAGAAGTATTCAGAAAGTAGCCATTGAGAACTGAGAAATCAGAAGTCAGAAGTCAGAAGCAAGAATTCAGAATCCAGTCCAAGGAGGAGAAGTAAGAACTCTGAGATGACAGAGTGGCAAAAGAAGTGTGGAGTGGAGAGTGGGAACCAGGAACCTGAAGAGAACAGAGAACTGAGTGGGGAGAGAATGTAGGCAAGCAGACAGGATTCATTAGTGATTGTTTGTGGGAAGGCCCTAGCAGGTGGGAAGATTACAGCATGACTTGTTTCTTTGCTATGATACTTTTTTATAATTTCCTTTTAGCTACATTGAGGTGAGCTCATTGATTTTGGAAAATAATCACTACTATATCAAACTGGAGGTATTAGTCTTTGGATTTGATCCTCTGGAGTCTAAATAAATGTTATACTTCCTCTGTCTTCTATCTAGAGAGTTTCTCATACTTTGCAATTCTGAACCATACATTCATATTCATGGTCATCCTCGAGGTCATGAATCTTGTCTTACTGATACAATTCCTTGGTATTCAAAGGCTTACAAAAATTAGAACCGATTCATCTATTCTCTCACTACAAACACTGCAGCGCAGACCAGTTGGCTTAATTTTTCCCCCTAGACATGAAATTTTGTCCCTAGTTCTATACTTTTGCTTTTGCTCTTCGCTTTATGTTCTGTTCCGAATCTTTGAGTCTGTGTCTTTTTGAACAAATCTTTAGAAGTTCTAAATGTCTTACATATACATATGTATATATATATATATACACACACATATATATAGATCTATCTATATCTGTACATCTATGTATCTATATATCTGTATATCTATCTATCCATCTATCTATCTATATTTATATCTTCCTTATTCCTATAAAAGGTAGGGAAAAAACCTTGCTTTTTATCAGTATATGGTAATCTCGGTGACGGACATCCCTCTGCTGGTTGGCACCTTATCTGTAATTTCTAATATTAGTTTCTAAGGGCACTAAGAGATTAAGGGGAATTTCTCAGAATCACAAAGCCAAAATGTGTCAGAGAAAAGACTTGAACCCAGGTGCTCCTGGCTCTGAGTCCAGCTTTCTACTCATTTTGCTACACTTTCATTCTTATAGCTTCCTTTGATTCTTTTATAATGTCTCAATAACTGAGGATTCTTGTTGAAGTTGTTCTCATTTAGAGGTCTGTTTTTTTCTCATTAAAATATTATGCCTTTCCATCAGGAGATAATACCTTGTGGTTTGACTCTATCACATTTGTTTCTTGAATTAAGTCCTCTTTTTGTCCACCAATTTTTTTCATTATATCAATTGTTTTGCTTATTTGTATATTGAGAATTTATTTGCTTCCCCTCCCCCAGTTTTTTTTTTAAATGTTATTTGGTGACTTCCGTACTATTTTCACATAGTAAAAATTATTTGCACTTAGACATGACCATGCAATGAATTATTCTGCCGTAAGTAAAATGCCATTTCTATCATTAATACATTACGTCCTACCTCCTCTTAAGTCAAGAAAATCTATTACTATAACATTTAATAAAGGGCCCAAGGTGTGTTATTCCCATTAAGTTAACTGTCCTCTGTGATATTTATTATTTTACCTGACACTATTTTCATGGATCCAATAAATCATGTGTGACTGGTTATGCATTCTGTTCTGGGCTTCGCTTGACCTTGACATGAGGCAATCTCCTGGTAATTAAAGTTCAACATTGGACCAAATGCAGGACTTGTAGGTCACTTAACAGTTAACAACAACAACAGCAACAACAAAGATTTATTTAGCTATACCCAAAAGATGTTCAACAGAATAAACATTAAGGACGCAACCTGGAGGTATCTAGGTGGGCCTGGAGTCAGGAGGATTCCTTTTTTTGAGTTGAAATCTGGCCTCAGAACCTTATTGCTGTGATAACCTAGGCAGGTCACTTAACCCTGTTTGTGTCAGTTTCCCCTTCTGTAGAATGAGCTGAAGAAGGAAATGGCAAGTCACACCAGGATTTCTGCCAAGAAAATCCCAAATAGGGTCATGAAGAGTTGGACAGTATTGAATAAATGACTGAACAGCAACAGCTGTAGTAACAAGTAATAACAAGAGAAGCTCCTTTGCTGAGGAACCTATCAGTATCTGTAAGCAAAATTTCACAGAAGATCTGGAGCTCTTAGTGGGTACTCGATACTCAAGTGATCAAGAAGTGATGTCTTAAAGATGGTCTTAATATTTTCATGAGAAAAAATACCATATCAAAAATGTGGGAAAGTATTAGGCTGTTTCTCCAACTATTACATAAATTATGACATTCGGCTTCATTTTTTTATTACGTTTCATCCTTGAATTCAAATCAGTAAGTGCTTATTAAATAGCCCAAGGGTCTACAAGGGACAGGCTATAACAAGCTCTTTCTTATCCTTTACCCAGTCCCTATGGCCAATTTCTACCAGATTCTCTGTTCTCTGTCTTACTTGGTTGCAGATCTTCTCCACAATCCCACTACAGGCAAAGCAGAGCTTTGTTCTGTCCCTTGGGTCCATCACTTCCTGCCCAATATTTGGTCGTCTAGGATGGTCACTGATACAGCTTGGATGGGCTGAGTCACCAACTATCGTCTTCCTGATAATATATTACATCACTAGTCCTGTCATCTCTCCCTAATGTTCCAGTAGGCCTTACTATCTGCCATGTTGATATTCACTCCAGAGTTCTAGGCTTTGCTAGCTAAACTGTCATTTCACCCTCAAAATATTTGTCCTTTATCATCTACCTTTTTGTTTTGTTCCAGGTATTATTGAACATTTTTGTCAACTTTTCAGCAGAATTCTCCTATTTGTGCTGGCTCCCTAATTGTAATGGAAGCTTCTGGAGAACAGAAATTGTCTTGCTTTTCTATTTGTATTCCAAATGTTTAGCAAAATGCTATGCACATAGAAAGCACAGTTACTTTTTATTCTGTCAATGATATTTGCTTTACAGTATGAAGTCCACTACAATACAGCTCACCTCATTAGGTGAGTGCTACTCATGGTTGTATTATCGGGGTTTTTCTTCTGTGTTTGTTTATTGCTTCTCTCTGTGTCTGTTTCTCTGTCTTTCTCTGTCTCTCTTTGTGTCTCTGTCTCTCTCTCTGGGTCTCTCTGTCTCTGTCTGTCTCTCTGTCTCTCTCACTCTCTGACTAAATATCCATACATTAGCCAGAGAAGAAATACCAGGTCCACTTAAGGCCTCAATCCTACTTTGATAAATACAAAAGTTTTTACCTGCTCTCTGTCCAGCCTGGTCCATTTTGACTCCATACAGGTGGTCCACCACTTCCTGGGTCTTACCATCTTCATGCTGAGGAACTAAGTGTCATAACCCAGTGGATATAACCTCATCTAGCTGAGCATGCCAAACTCAAGTTATGAATTAGCCTCAGATTTTCCAGTAACAAGGATGACACTTGTACATCTCCACCCTGACTGTTTAAGTTATTAAAGGTTGTATCATCAAAGTACCAGCTCTGGCAGGACTCAGTAGCTTCAAAGACTTGGATTAGAGTGTACATAGGGGAGTTTGAGCAGATAGGCAGGAGATTCAAATAAGGAGCACATCTAAATCACAGAATCAGAGAGAAGGTCAGAGCACTTGAGCTGGGCCATAAATAATTTTAACAGCTATAGCATAGACAAAACTGGATCCAGTCATGGACAATGACTTTGACAAGGAGATGTAGGTAGGAGAAAAGTTTTCCAGTTTGATTGGAATATAGGGCAGGTAAATAGAATAGTTGAACATAAAGGGGAACTAGATTAGGAAGGTCATAAATACCTAGGTCATCAATTGCATCTTCTTGTCTAGGCATTGAAGAGTCACTGTAGATATTTTTTGAAGTCATAAGAAATCTTTCAGACTCTTTGGGCATTATTTAGGAAATCAAGGATTCCTTTAGTGTCAGTCTGATGTCCTGGGGAAAAAATGGATCAGGGAATAAAATAAATTTAGTCAGAACCAATTTCAAATAGAATAAGATGTAATCTATGCTGTCATTTAATGTGATACTCTGGTATCCAAAATTATTCATGATCTTTATGAGACTGAAGTGGGTGACATTAATAGAACAATTTTAGAGGCATGTTCTTCATTTCTTTGTACCTGTAGGCATATTCTTGAGATATGGAGGCAAAAGACAAATGTTGGTAGAATGTCCAAAGTCCTAGTTGATACTACTTTGGGACCTCATAGCCTTTCAGGATTCTCTTTGGCTTGGCTTCTGGATATTGGTATCATACAATAAGTCTGAAAAAATTAATTAAATTGAGCCTAGCTACCTCATTTTAGAGATGAAGAAACTGAGGCACAGAGCAGTTAAGAGACATAACCAGAATAAGGGAATATTAAAGGTCATTTTTAAATGAATGATTAGTGTAACAAGACTTAGTGCCTATTAACGACACCATACTACTGCAATTGGGAGACACAGAAAGAGGGAGGAAGAGGGAAAGGGAGAGAGAAAGAGAGAGAGACACAGAGAGAGAGAGACAGACAGAGAGAGAGAGAGAGAGACAGAGACAGAGACAGAGACAGAGACAGAGACAGAGAGACAGAGACACCCAGGGCCTGAGAGAAAATTAATGTATCATGCATAGCACTGGTGGCAGGAAATTGATTCTAAAGATATCATATAATTAGTAAGATGGTTTAAAGCATTGAGTTTTGTACTTCAAATCAAGAGGACCTTAGTTCAAATCTTACCTCAGACACTAGTTGAGAAATCCTAAATAAATATTTTAGCTTTGCTTCATCATCTGTGAAATGGGGACAACGTTGACACTTCATGGGGGATGGTGGTGAAGCTCAAATAAGATAACTTAAGTGTGGAATTTCATAAACCTTAAGGTGCTATGTAAATTTTAATTATTATTATTATGTAAGTGATACAAAAAACCATTGACTTACACCTAGGATCTTCAGGGAATGGAGAAAAAATGAGCGACTCTAAACGCAGAGGAACAATTCTGAAAGTTTGAAAGCAAAGAAGTTACAAGAAAAGTCAGCTATTTCTGTTGACTTTTTTCCGATTTCTGTCTTGTCTGCTAATACAACTTTTCCTTGTTAAATATTTGTAAGCCTCACTTTGTAGTAGGTAGCAAAATAAGTGGGAGTATGGCCCTACCAATACAAAAGTCAAACACAGATATTCCCTGGAGATGAACCCTGAGTGAATAGTGAGCTAATTCTGTGTTATTATTGAGTAACCACAGAGATTGATCCCAGTCTAGGTGAGATTGGAGTTGAGATCCTCAGCCACAGGCTATAGTCAAATCATATTAATAAATAACTAGATACTCCTGAGAAAAAATCCATAAATAATATACTATGGAGCTTTGACTGTCTTAACCATCACCAACTAAAATCTTTCTATAACTTTTGCATTGAACAGATAGTAAGTCTTCCACTTATTCTATTCTTGTATAAATAATAATTGGATTTTCCCTTAGAACTTTATCTTGCAATTAGATGTATGATGTGCAAAGCAGACTGGGAAAAGAGGCATTTAAACAGAAACTTGATGCATCCTCAAAAAAATATAAAGTTCTTGTGTAAACATGTTGACATGAAATAATATTTTCAGTTTTTTCTCTTATCTATAATGTTTTATCATCATAGAGTGCTCCCACTGAAATGACATATTTTCTGATATAGATGGGAAAGGCTCATGGTCAAGTTAAGTCAGCCTGTTAATGTCTACATATAGAATTTGACCCATAGCACAACCAAGCTCATGATTTGTCTTCTTTTTTTCAAATGAAAAAAAAAATTAGGGTTTGACTTTGGGGGAAGGGGAATTGTTCCCATCTTCCAGCAGTCCAGCATGCATTGGACTAAGTTATGATGAATGAGGTGTGGCGTATGGACTGAGGAAAAAATAAAAGAATATCTCCCACAGCCAGACTTCCAAGTAGTTCATAAATTATTTATAAAATACTTCAGTGTTCTGCCGCAGTGTCCAGGACCAGTTTCTAATATGGCTAGAAGAGCTCTTTAATCATGCCCTTTTCCCTCAACAGACAAGGTGAATTGTGGTTCAGTTCTAAGCCAGATTTTTGGGAGGACACTGATAAACTGGAGCATACTCAGACCACTGGTCTGCGTGGTTTTAGTGGGCAAGGGGATGTAAAGACCATGTCTTACATAGATTGAGTAAGGGAAATTGGGATATTTTGTCTAAATAAAAGACATCTTTGGTAAGGATGCGATAGTAATCTTTAAGTATTTTGAAGGGCTTCCATGGGGAATAGGAATAACCTTTATCTCAGTGTTAGACGATGAAGCTAGGAGTTTACATTAAGTAATAGAGCAGCATTTTTAGGTTCAATGTAAGAAATAACTTCTTAACCACTTACAGTACTCCAAACATAGAATAGGCTCCCTTGGTAAGTGATGAATTCACCATCACTGGAGACATTTAAGTAGAAGGTAGATGAATGCTTACTAGGATTATCATGGAAAGGATTCTAATTCATATAAGGCTTGTGTTAGTTATTAGATCTCTGAGTCATCTAATCAAGTCTTACAAATTGATCATTCTATGATTCTGTGAAAAAGACTAGTTTTAAATGAAGTTACAGAGAAAGAATATATTATGGCTATAACCACAAAAGTGTATTGCCTAATGACTAACAATCTAAATTCAGGCCTTCTTATATTTAACATAGCTGCTCTTTGGATGACAGTCAGACAGTTCATTGTTGGTGTCCATATTTACAACTCTTCCTTCATCGCTTATCCTCCACTTACATAATCTTCAAGAGCCCATGATCTTCCCCATGCCATGAGTGGAAATTGAAGTAAAACATAGTGAAATATGGTTTAACTCTACTACCATTTGTATCTATGGGAAATTAATCATCAAACAATTATTGAATATTGACTTATGATTAGGACAGGGCCTGGCATGTGGTAGGCAGTTAATAAATGTTTATTGATTAAATGAGCTGAAGCATAACAAATGGTATCTAAATTCTAGGAACTTATGTATTCATGGAAATAGGACTAATACACTTGATAATAATTAGTGAACAACATTAGATATATAATTGGTAAATCATATGGCCCACAGACCTAGGGATGGAAGGGACCTCCTGACACCTATTTTGCCCTACATATCATCTTATAGAAAAGGAAACTGAGGCTCAGGGAGGTTAAATTGCTTTCACAAGGAAAAAAAAAGGAATAGTAAACATTAGAGGAAGGATTTAAATTCATGTCATCTAACTCCAGACTCATTGCTCATTCCAAGGTACCATGCTGCACCCATCGCTGCTGTTAAGGTAGTCACAAAAGGGTTCTTAGGTCTGGTTATGATTATAAAGGTACCTTGTTATATTCAAATGAAAATATGATTTCTTGGCCATTTTCAGACCAGGTTTTAATTAAAACCATTTTCTTTAAAATATAAAATTACAAGAAGATAATTAAAAAGTATGAATGATTAGGTTTCTTAGCACTTGCCAATTACCCACCACATGTTTTATCATATTAAATATTGTGGCCTGGCAAGTGACAGAAGGTGGTTATAATTGTTATTATTTTGGTTGTTATATTATTGTTTGTTGGACAATTTCATTCAAATAGATTGCAAAATTTCCTTCAAAAAATTCATTATATTCATGTGTTTACAAAATACAATGTGCAACTTCTACGTGTACTAATGGATTTGATGTAGACTACAGGTTATAGTAGAAATGAAAATAAATCATGATAAAAATGGCTACAGAATTCAATTGAGTCATCAAAGAACAATATTTCTCATCTTGTTATATAGATTGATAGATAATTAAGACAGATAGATATATAGATAGATAGATAGATAAAAAGATAGGAAGACAGACAGGCAGAAAAATGCATAGTCCCTGCTGTCAAGGAGAATGTATTTTAATGGAAGAAAACAAAATTTAAGAGGAATTGGAAGGGAGGGGGGAGAAGGGTGCCTGCCAAGATAAGAAGGCTCTCAAGGCAAAGATTTCTCCAGAGTGGCAAAAAAGTTTGCAAAGCAGTAAAGAAAAATTCTCAGTATCCTGTAATCATTGTGATTGTCCAAATACCATTTTACCCTCTTTATATTGGGTGTCAGGGATCTTTAGATGTATTACTTTTTATGGAATCCATTTCAGCATTTCCTTTAATTCATTCATTTCTACCATATTGTAAATATGTTTTGCATGACTTCACACGTATAATGAGCATCATATAGTTTACCTTCTCAAAAGGAGCTGGAGGAAGGGAGATAATTTGGAAGTAAAAATTTTAACAACATAAATATTAAAAAGATAAATTATACTGTAGTGTTGAGATGATAGCCATCACCACAACCATGTCTTCTCACATTGCTTTTTATGTTGATCAATTAACAATTATTTATTAAACATCTACCCTGTTTCAGTCACTATTCTAAGGGTTAGAGAGAGAGAGAGAGAGAGACAGAGAAAGAGAGAGAGACAGACAGAGAGAGACAGAGAGATAGAGAGAGACAGAGAGACAGAGATAGCAAGAGACAGAGAGAGAGAGAGAGAGAGAGAGAGAGAGAGAGAGAGAGAGAGAGAGAGAGAGAGAGAGTCTTTTCCCTCAAGGACTTATATTCAAGTGGAGTAACTAACATGTACACAAATATAAGCATATATAACACACATACAACGGACATAATTTAACCATTTAAGAAATGTATTAGTTTCTGGGTAAGAACTGGGGGTTGGGGTAGGAATAAAAAAGTCTCATGTAGAAGGTAACACATAAGCTGAACTTTTAATGAAATCCAGGGATTCCAATATGTGAAGGTTAGGAAGAAGTGAACTTCTACTATGGGGACAGTCAATGCAAAGGCAAAGACATGGCAAACGGTATATAATTTGGGAGGAAAAGAAAGAAATACATTATGTTTTTACTGTACTTTGGAGAGGAGTAATGTGCAGTAAGTTTCCTTTGGACAATCTATTAATTTTTCATCATTATCACATCATGTTACCTTTCCCTCTTCCATTTACACAAACTTTTATTAGTTTGAATTATTCCAAAGTCAATAATTTTAGATTATTCCAACTTCTTCCTCTACAAGTTGCTCATGGATGACTGGAAATGGTCCTAGATTTCTGATCTCAAGGGAAAAGTCATGCTGTAAGCTTTTTCATCCACCAGCTCAGAGCATTTTTTTTGCATATTGAATCACTCCAGTTCCTGAAATATTGCAGTCTTTTCCGGGGGGGGGGCGGTGTAAGAGAGTCACTTTTCTCTATTTTGCTTAATTTTTTTTCCATGCCTTCAAATTCTTCAAAAAGTTTAGAAAAAAAAGTGGAATTTGTAAGACTGGAGTGGGGGTGGGTGTAGGGAGTGGGGTTGGGGGAGATTGTTTCTTTCCTTTAAAAATGAATTCAAATGAAGGACCAATTTGTTTTCTCTTAGTAAAAATATGGTCATGAAATCATAAAATCTCAGAGGATGTATATGCATGTTCTTCACTAATTTGAACACAAACGTACTTGCTAGATGTTATCCCACCCTCAGCATCTCCCTCTAAGGGATTCTTTTCTTTCAATGCTGATATGTAGTTCTCAAGATGCCTTAGGGCATCTCCACAGTTCAGAACTGTTTATGTATCTTCAGTCTGATAGAAATTCTCTGGACACTTACCAAGTTCTTCATGTTGAAGCACAGCTTATATGCCTCTAGGCTGAGAGCAGCCCCTGGCCCCAAAGCAGATGCATTATTTCAGATTGTAAAAAGGAACTGGAAGAATATGACATTCATTTATTTATTGTCAACTTACCTCCTTAGCCCGTGGGGAAAACTCATAAAATCTATCTTTCCAAATCACCTGATGATGCAATCTTATGTCTTTGGAGAGTTGAAAATTATGAAAGACTCACAGGCTCTTTCTCAGGACATTCTCTTTCTCCAATATTTCCAGGCATCTTCCCTTATAAACTACCTGGGGGGTGTTTCAGCAAGCATTGAATGTAGCGTCTAGTTTAGAAAATATATCATATTCTACCTAAAGGCTATAGTCTTCTGATTTACTCTTCTGTGCCAAAGATGCCAATTGCAATTTATAAATCCTACATGGGGTTGGAATAAAACTGAAGACCACCTTTTCCCATAAACATTGTTATGGCTTTTGGAGCAGTGGTGCTATTCGTAACTGTTTTAATGGATGCCAGAGGTAAGAGATTTTTTTTAATGGAGAACTCTTATCTACTGAACTCTCTCCCTCTAGTCCTCAAAAGGAGCTTGAATATTTACAGCTAGGTCATGTTCCACTTTTCAGCTTCAACACTCTTTAGTTTAAGATTGCCTTCTGAAAAATTGTATTTTTGTAGATGTTAGAGGTTTGATCCCAAAGAAATGATGGATGATTATATGATACACTCCCTGAATTATCCATAGGGTAAATATTTTAAAATATATCCACAGTCATCTCATAAATGAAGACCAGCTGTATTCCAGGTTTAAATTTCCAAACTCAAATATATTGTTTTCTTTTTTTTTCCTCGTTAGAATGCTTGATATAAATGTGTCTGTATTTTTTTTTCACTTTGTATATATGTAGGTGTGAGAAAGACAGAAAAGGGAGAGGCAGAGAGAAAAATGATGGTATCAGAGAAACAGACGAAAGCCAAAATAGAGACAGAAACAACCAGAGAGAGCCAAAGGAAGAGAGGGAGAGTGACAGAGGGAGAGAGAGAGAGACAGAGACACAGTAACAGAAACAAAGAGAGATGGAGAAGAGATGAGAGAAGAGAGAGGAAGAGACAGAGGCAAAGACACAGATACAGACACAGAGACAGAGCTCCTTGTGTAGTCTATAGAGTTGCCCTGCAAGGAAGGAGGTAGTAGAATTAAGTAGAATCTCTGATGCACACTGACTGTGTGATCCTGCACAAGTATTGTACTTAATCTGTCTGTACTCTAGGCAACTCTTACAGACTATACAATGAGGAAAAGGTGCTAACCTCTAATGGTAAAAGTAGTTTCCTTACCTGGGAGTTCTTTATATCAGTGAAATCACAGGTCCAGATAGAAGATAAGTAGATAAATAGATAGATAAATTGATAGGTAGATTGATAGATAGATGATAAATCCATTGAGCTAGATTGATTGCTTGAGAGATGATAGATTGATAGATGGTTGGTATATAAATTGATAGATGATTGATATATTGTTAGATGATGGATGGATGATGGATAGAGGTAGACAGATATCAATATGTGCAATTTTAATTCTATATCATATGTGTGATGAGTGTAGTTATATGCATGTATATATATAAGGTTCACTCCATATCTATCATATACATGCATGTCTTGTATGTATCCATTTACATATGTACATATGTAGGTTATGTCCATGTACAACTACACCTAGGTATAACAGGGATAGAGTGAAAGTTACCTTACTATTTATATGTTATCTTAATTTGCTTTTTTGCCTCTTTTAGCAGAGCTGAATAAATCTTGGCTTTGCTTGAAGATTTATGGGCTAGTAACTGAGACTGATCTTTACCAAACTACTGTTGTTAATCAATCTAAATTTTTGACCCTGTTATCTGCAATTCGGAGCTTATATCAGATCATGTGGGGTCAAAGTACATGCAGCAAGTTTAGATGCAATCCTGTTTCAATGATGTCCATATTAGTGCTAGATCGATTGGATCCCTGTCATATTGTAAAGTGGGAAAGCTCCACACTTCCCTGGATTGTTTTACCAATAATTACAAGACAAATATAGTAACTACTGTAGAATTTTTTTTGTTTTTGTTGTTTTGTTTTTCTGTAAGCTTAGCAGTTTTATCAACAATGTTGCTAGCTTCTGTGGCTGTGTAAGACCAATAACACCAGTATGCAGAAGGGCTGCCAACACAGGTTCGTTGATCTGCTTTTCTAAGGAAAGCAACTTTAAGGGGTTAACAATCTCACTTTAATTAAATATATATATGTCATTCACTTCGTTCAGGGGGAAAAGATCAGCCCCCTGAACTTCAGGGCAAATACAAACAGAAATTACAAGCATACATTATAAACAGAGAAAACAACACATACTTGTCCATCTACAGTGAAACATAGTTACCAGAGAAGCACCAACATCTGGGTTATCAAAGCCAGTGGGGCTGTTTCAATGGCTTGCCCAGAGTCTAGTCACCAACATTCTTTCAATGAGTGTACCCCTCAAAGTCAAATGCTCACCTTCTAGTACATATACCCTGTTCAGGACCCTGAGGGCTAGGGCCAATTTAGCATTTAGGGTGTGGGAAACTGGGATGTGGGGAAGTTCCTCAACCACCCACACCACATCATATACAAATTAATGACTCCCGATTGACTGTCTTAGTGCTGGGAAACACTCCAATACAAAAACATCCTACTTTATCTTCCCCATTCAAACAAAGGCCAGATTCATTAAAGGCACTTGATAGCATTAGCATCACAAAAGAGAAAAACAGCAAAAAATCCTTCCCTGATTACCATTACAGCAGTGTGGTCAATTTTCTATAGGGAAATCATGCCCTCAAATAGTGATTTTAAATCAGCAAAGGCTTCAGTAGTGGGTATTTTGAATTCATGACAGTCTGGGCTTCCATCAGCTGTCATGTACATACACACATGCATATATACATGCATGCATACATACATACATATGCACACATATGCACAATACATACACACATGTACATATATATATATATATATATATATATATATATATATATATATATATATATATACACACACACACATGTAGATTGGGTTTACACTGGAGCAAATTCCTTGAATCTCCTGTCACCCAAGATATCTGAAACCTAATAAAATAAGGTAGCTTCCATCACCCCCAAAGCAAAATTACCTCAGGGTAAACTTGTGGTTCCTTACATTGTCCTTATACAAAGTGTGTGTATGTGTGTGATGGTGGGGGGGGGCAATTTGGCTTTAAGTAGAAAATATGAAATTATTCTATCAGACTCATGCACGCTCTCATTGTCTCTTTTGAATAAGAGGTTGACTTCAAGCGACTTGTCACTTCTTTTAGTTAATTCCAATGCTTTAGCATCTTCTTTCACCAAAGCATGTTGTAGAATGTATATTTGTATTCTTTTCTAATATAAAATAGGAATCCTGTACAATTTTTGTCGTACTGATCATACTGATACTAGAGCAGGTATCTTTGAAATTTTCAATCAACAAGCACCTAAATTACCACCACGTCAAAAAATCACCAACAATGTATTTTTATCCTAAGCACATTAGAGAATAAGGATTTAAAGAATTTATATTTTATAAAGTTCATGTTTTAAATTAAAAGTTAAAAATCAAAAAACTCTAATTATTGATAAAAGTTAAGAAAATTCTAGCAGCTGATCTGTGTCTAAACTTTTATTTAGAAAGTATATTAATAATTTTAATTCCATAATTAGAAAAAGAGGACGAAAGGAAGATCCCATATTTACTCTTGAAAAGATTCTCTCCTTTCATTAATCAGAGCAAGGGCATCATCCATTCTTAATAAATACAATATTTGCATTCCACAAAGTGTTGCCCCTCCTCCCCTTATGTTAAAACAAGACAAAGATAGAGTTTGCAATCTTTGAAGTAGACACAATAATATCATGACAAATAATATATCAAATGAATAGATAACATTAACTAACTTTGTGTCCCAGTATCCCCAAGTCTTAGGTTGATATAGACTTCATCATATCTGAAAGATGTTGGTGTCTCGTATGGCTCCTACCTTTAGATTATTTTGGGGAAACTCAAAATGTTCATGTCTAGATGTCTGTGAAAGTGGATAAATGTGCATTATGCATATAATTTTGATGAGATAGTGTTTATTTCACCTCCATAGACACTGAAGAAGACACAAATAATTCATGGAACCTATTAATACAGAAAACACAAAAATGCCTTATAAGCAATTAATGCAATTCTCCTCTCTTTCCCTTGAGACCATTTTTTCATAGGGTGCCCAAGTCTGCCTTGCTCTGTGTCACTTTAAGGTTTAAGCTAACTTTGAAAGGAATTGAACTAAGGGCTTATCAACAGACAAAACTGATGTCCTGGGGAGGTTTTCCTGATGTGTGTGTGTGTGTGTGTGTGTGTGTGTGTGTGTGTGTGTGTGTGTGTGTTTGGGCACATGAGGAGGTCTTAGTGAGCTGGAAGTATGGGTGAAGAGCTGAACTCAGAGTCAAGCACAATTCATTATTTATCAAATGGTGGCGTGTCAGACACTAGCTTTACATTGACAATACAAGTAAGAAGAGTTAAACAGTTCCCATTCTCAGGGAGATTACATTTTAATGGGCAGCCAACAATGACCCTGTTACAAATTAGCTGTCCAACTGGGAAATCACTTCAACTATTAGTGCCACCAAAATATGTAAGATGATAAATTTCAGAATAGATTTCAATCTGAATTGGTAGAGAGTGTTTTTTTTTTCTACACCAGGCAAAGATAATTCATACAAATATGTATGTTTGTTATTTATAGAGCCATGTGTTTGTGGATATAATATTTAAATAGAGACATACATATAGTTGTAGTATAACACACGTATATTAATAGATGCATATCTAAATGTGTGTATGCACACATATATGTATATCCGCAAAGGTGAGCACATGGATATAAACCCATATGTTTTCTTAAGTTTATACACATATATACACACATATGTGTGCATGGATACACACACATATGTATACGTGCGCACACATTTGAATCACTGTTGTGCTACATTGATTTCTTCAGAGAGAAAAAGAAAGAGAAAGAAAAGGAAAAATTTGGGCATATTGAGTGGCCTCGCGTAGTTTTTTTAGAAAGATATGAACCAGAATCATGTTATATCTAAATACACATAGGACCTCAAATAACACACATGTTCACACCCAGTATATCTAATAACTTACACATACACACATATATACACATACATATGTGTGGGCATATACATACATATAGACACACATGTATTTCTCACATACAAGTTATCGCTGGAAATATGGTGCTGCCTGCTTTCACCGAACAAGCATCTTTCCTTTGCCATTTGGGTAACCAGCAGTTCTAATTTCCTTGAGATAGGAGTGTTCCTAGTTTCACGATAATACAATAACTGAGTATAATGATATTAAAGAAATGGGATTTTGGAACAAAAGAGATTTAGGATCATTAAAAACATCATGAATTACCAAAAACGGTTTAGGCTAAACCTGTCTTATTAATGAACCCTGTGTCCAATTGCTTATCTTCAAATTCTATCTGTCTGTCTGTCTGTCTGTCTATCTATCTATCTATCTATCTATCTATATGTGTTGATAGAATACCTGGACAGGCATAAAAAAAATCTTGACAATATGATTATTCTATCTGCTTTGTTTTCCATTATGGATACTTAGTCCAATTTCTTTTCAATGAATATGGATTATATTGGGAAGGCTCTGTACAATGTCATCTGAGAATAGGTTTATTTGAAGGATATTGCAATTGATAGGGAAGTTTTCTTCTCCATGAGCTCTGTGTAGTATATCTATAATGACACTGGAGAACATTTTAAGTGATTACATGTCTCCCTATTTTGTTTCAATTTAAATAAATGTTTAGTTGGTCACTGAACAAAGTTTCTTCCATGGTTCCATCTTACAAAGAATCTTGTATTATTTCAATATATGAATGAAAGATGCCTTAAGAGAGCCTCTAACATGCCATTGTGTTTTACTAAATCCAAAGCTTAAAAAACAATAATAACTATAGATGTTAGAAAGAGTGGTAACTTATATGCTCTTCAACTCAGTTAATTGTATGAATCAGCTCTCTCTATGCAGTTAGATCATCTGTTCATCGGAGCAAATGTTAAAGTAAATACCATATTAGAGTCAAGGATTAGAAAGGGAAGACAGTGTATGCAAAAACCAAAGTTCTAGGGACACCTGTTTAAACAATCTGTCAGCTCTGAAAAAAATGGGAAATAGACAAAAATAAGCATATTGACTTTATGACCATTTAAAAGAACAGCTTAACTGATAATCAACAGCAACTAGAAGGAAGAGAGCTTAGAAACTGGTGTAGTGGCACATAATTTACCTCATCACCAAGTAAGACATGACTCCAAGGAGAGAGGTAGCACTCATTTAAAATAAAGATTAATTTGAAAAACACTGTAGGACAGAACAATTGCTGAACATGTGTAGTGTTCTCTCACAAAGGAGCTAGAAGAAATTCAAAGGAAAAGAAGTCCAAAGAGAGCTTGGTATGAGATTCTGCTAACTGTATTGCTTTACTTTTTTAGAGGAAACTGGGAGGAAAAACATGGATGAAAAGTTGAGGATTTGTTTCAGAGCTTGTACTGTGTTCTTTTTTTAAAATCTGAACTGCTAGTAGATGAAATTTTTCCACTGCAAATTTATTACCTGTTTTAAGTTATGAAGATGTGGCAATGGTATGGCACTTAAAAAGATGAAGTTTAAGCATGTGTATAGGCATGTAGAGATAACTAGATGTATGTAAATAAATTGACAAATGCACCAATATATGCCTACATAAACATACATATATATACACACATATATATGTGTGTGTATTTATGCAACACACACATCATACATATATACATGCATGCACACACATACATATATGTGTGCTTGCATATATTCATATATATGCATACACATGCATATACATACACACATATACATATGCATATGTACATACACATATACACATGTACATATATATGTGTATGTACGTATATGTGTGCATATGTATGTATGTATGTATGTATGCACGTATGTATGCATATATTTTGAAACTGGGGGGATTGTAGAACTTTGCAAGGAAAATTCTGGGAGATATCGACAGAAAGAATAGAGTAAGCAGGGGCCAGTTTGAGTTCTGTGCTATCCTTCATCTTGGGACCACATGGGGTGATGTTGAGCACTCAGAGTTTTGTCCCCACCACCTTTCGGAAAGATTAAAGTAAGATACTCATGCCATCTGCTCAGGCCTATGAGGCAGCTTGTTGTAATCATAAGGGTAATGTCTGATAAAATAAACCAAGTGCTCTTCATTAAAATTACACTACAAGCCCTGCTTATGAACCAGGGAAAGAAATTTTTTTTTGCTTTGTGCAACTTTTGTTGCTCTAACTGAGCAAAGACTCTGAGGTCTACCTCTCTATTCGTCTAAGGAAGAAAAAAGGAAACTAAGCAGAAAATTGATTTTCTGCTTCTATAGTCAGAAAAGTCTGGTGCTGGCATTTGTATTTCCAAAGAACTATTTTGTTCCTTCACTCCATTCTTATTCTATCACTACTCCTATATCTATATCTATCTATATCTATCTGTCTACTATAAGGTTAATACAATTTGAGGATCTTCCCATCCATTAATAGGCCCATGTGGCCTGCTTGAGTCACATGGAAGTCTGAGTCACATGTGCCTGTGGTGGAAGGAGCTTGCCAACAGATGGAGCAGGAAGGGTAGAATAGAGCTGAGAGGAACTGAGACAGAGCTGTCATGACTGGGAGAAAGATGGTGGGAGTTTCAGCCAGGAGAGAGAGGAGGCAGGCAGAGAACAGAGCAGCTAGCATGGATAAAAGAGGGGCATTTTTGCTTAAGGGAACTTAGTTTGTGGGAAAGCTTAATGGACGGAAGCCTTGGGGTTGTCAGTGCCCCCTACATTGCTACTGAAGGGAGGACCCAGAGATTTAGAAAGAGGTTTGCAAGGAATACCAACAGAACTTGGGAAAGAACTAGCAAGGGTGTGTAAAAGAGGCTGGGCCTTGCTAACAAGTTATCATATTGTGTGCAAAAGCAGAGACAAGCTACTGGAGAAAATAGTTCAGATGGAAAAGGAGTTAACTGGTCTGTGTGACAAGCTTTCTGTGCTACAGCATTAGAACTTTCCTTTAGAAGAGCAAGCTAGAAAGTCTCATGTGGTAGAAGAGGAAGAAACTATTAATTTAGCTCACAAAAAGAAGCAAAAAAGTAACAAGAGGAAGGTACATGAAGGCCTTGCACAGCCTGGATTGGGGCCCAAACACCTGCCATGAGGGTGTGAGGGAGGAGAATGAAACAAATTTAGATGAGGAGGCTTCTAATGCAGAAGTTCACCCAATACTAAAAGGGAAGCAGGAGAACCGGGGTGGGGGAGGGGCACACAGTGTTTAGGGAAACAGTTGAGGATTTTACTCAGCAAGAGGTCACCGATATTTTGAGTTGATTCAAACCAAATATGGGGAAATCATCAGGATCTTAGATGTGAGAATCAGTGATGAAGGGGCCAGAGGAATCAGGATAGATAACATAGATTGTTTGAAATTCTTAGTAATTAGTCAGAATCCTTTTGTACAGCAAGCTTTTAGAGATTACCATATGCAAGGAGGTAACAATGGAACTAGTCTGTTAGCTTTAGTTGCAATAGGATGCAGCAAACATTATCCCACTGACTCTAGGTGGCCTAGTGGAGGTACACCCTGGTATTTGCTTAGGGATTGTATGAGAAAGTTAACAGAAGAGGTAATGAAGACTGCAATCATGATGGGAGATGCAGATGCATATCACAGTACCTGATTGGCAGTTTCTCATAGAAATATCAGAGTGCAGAGGGCTCCTCCTGCTTATAAGCACCTAATTCTTACTCTACTAAGTGGGGAAATAGGGCACCCTTTTTCAGAGGTGCTGGATAAAATTTCACAGTTAAGTGACTTAGGGGAATGGGGAAAAGATAAATTTCCTCAGGAGAGAAGAGCAAATAGCCAGATGATTCAACATCAGAACAGATTAACAAGGAAGGAATTATTTACTTCTGTATTGAGAGCCGGGATAGATTTTGGAAGAAGAGATGGTATTCCAACTAAGATGTACCTAGAAAAGGGGCTTAAAATTAGATTGAATAGGGATCCTCCAGAATCATTGTATCCAAGTTTGTCACACCTTTAGAGAGAATGGGAAATTGGCCAAGCCACAGCTCGGATCAAAGAAATACACAGAAGTAAGGAAGATAGGAATTAATACAATTTTAGTGGGTTTGTGGACTCCAGAATTATGGCTGACCCTATATTTACCTTGCTTCTGGTTGGTGTCTCCTTTTTTTGGCTTTTTAAATTGTTTGCTAGATTTGTTTCCTGCAGGTTTGGTGCCCTCCACCTGCAGATGCCTGCTTACTTAAGCCAGATGTCACCCCCTGTCCAAGACTGTGCTGGGTCACTCCTGGACCTGGCACTGATCGTGCTCCAGATGCTGGTTAAAGAACTGACCCCTCTAATGGGACCTCTTGGGGCAGAGACAGCTCTGTGTCCAATTGCAACAGGAAGTAGCTATAGAAGAAGAGACTTTCCCTCATCACCCCAAGGGATTTTGGGCCACATTCATTTGAGGGGGGGTGATAGGGTGCTTGTGTCCAAACCACACCCTAAGATATTGTTTTATGTGCTTATTTTGCATTATCCCTCTCATATTGTTGTACAGTTCTGTTGATACCAGTTACCTCTAAACTACCATTGACCTATGTAATGGATACAAAAGATCTTGGGGCCAAAATAATGTTAATAAAATTTGAAGAACCTCCCATCCATTAATAGGTCCATGTGGCCTGCTTGAATTACATGGAATTCTGATTCACATGTGCCTGTGGTGGAAGGAGCTTGCCAAACAGATGGAGCAGGAAGGATAGAGTAGAGCTGAGAGGAAGTGAGACAGAGCAGTCAAGGCTAGGAGAGAGATGGTGGGAGTTGCAGCCTGGAGACAGAGGAGGCAGGCAGAGAACAGAGCAGCTAGCATGGGTAAGGGAGCTTGGTTTGTGGGAAGACCCAATGGAGGGAAGGCTTGGGGTTGTCAGTGCCCCCTGCATTGATACTGTGTATAGATTTCTTGTTGCTATGATTGATTTGGCTTTCTGGTGTTGGGATTTGGCTTTTTGGTGTCTGCGTAAATGTTTTGGTTCTGCCTTCAATGAAGAGAGTCTGTTATATTTTGCAATTCAGAACTGCGCCAGCATATTCATGGCAGCTGGAGCCACTGTGAGTATCACATTGATGCTATATCTACCTATCTATCCATCTTTCTTTCTCTCTATCTATTTGTCTATCTTTCTGTCTATCTCTCTCTCTATCTATCTAATTGTTAACACTGTGGACAGGGGTTGTAAAACCTGGGCATCTTGAGAAAATCTAGGGAATAAATCTCTGGCAATCGGGTACATAACTTTTGGTCCACAAACTTTATTATTACTATTATTATTATTATTAATCCTATGTTGATAAATATGTTTCCATATTATTGGTTTCCATGAAAATGCTCAGATACTTATCAACTGTGTAATCCTATCAAGTCATTTTACTTCCCTAAGTCAGTTTTCTCATTTTTAAAATGAGGATAAAAAAAGCATTTAACTTACAAGGCTGCTGTGAGGATTTGTTAACCTTAAAGAACTTACAGAGCAATTAACTCCTCACTTCCCATTAACATGACTTCTTAGACTGGGGCACTACCATCATCATACTCCCAGGAAACACCTCTTGACCATTAAATTCATCATCTTTTTTGATTATACCAGCTGTAGAACCCTCTGCCCCTTTGATTGGAGAGATGGAGGATGGAGCAAAAATCTCCTATGAAGTTCATGTTTAAAGGAGGCTCAAAGATGAGCCAAGTCCTCATTTAGCATCATCTGCACTTCTTGGACTTGAACTCCACCATGCCAATGCCCCCAACCTTTTCTTTCTCTTCTTCCTTCCCCTGTGTAATGGCAAGCAAAGTGGGACTTTTCACTGTTTTTGTTTTCCTTTTGGAGTACTTCTCAGCACTAAGGCAATCAAGCACCTTTGAGACTTGCCTTTGTTGAATCGAGTCTTTGATTGAATCGAGAGTCTTTGATGACCTATTCAAGTCACAAGAAAGCCTAAGTCACATGAGTCTGAGTAACATGGTTGTGATGACCTCTGTGGGCTGACCCTGAAGAAGTGTATATATACTCTGAGGTGAGCATTTGGCTTTGGGGGCTCACTAATTGGAAGAGTGTTCCTGTGGCTTGGCCAGATGAGACTCTATGTAGATATTAAGGAGCCCCCCGCACCCTGGCTTTGAAAACCCAGATGTTGGTGCTTCTCTCTCTAGACAGTTAGAAGCCCTGTCTGCTTATTTGTGTTATTTGCTCTGTTTATGTAATTTCTGCTTGTAATTTCTGTTTGTGTTTTCTCTGAAGTTCAGGGTGCTAACTTTTTCCCCTGAACTAAGTGAATGATATATGTATGTTTAATTAAAGTGGGATTGTAAACTTTTTGAAGTTGCTTTCCTTAGAAAAGCAGATCAAAGAAACTGTGCTAGCAGCCCTCCTGTGTGCTGGTGGTATTGGCCTTACACCTCCACGGCAGCTGCAAGCAGCAGTGTTGCTATGCCCTGCCACTTTCAGATGTCTGTTATTCATTGTTTTCCTTGAATTTATTCTTTCTGGACAAGGACTGTCTTTCATATAGATAGATACATAGATAGATAGATAGATAGATAGAGACAGTTTTATATATGTCTTTCTTATGCATATGTTGTTTCATCTATATGTGTATATATGTATACATACATATGATATATAGGTATATCTGTACATACATATATGCATACATATATTTATATGCATGTGTTTATATCACTGAGTGTATATATACATACACATACACAAACACATATTTGTGTGCATATGCATGTGTATGGTTATCAGGTGGCTCAGTGGATATACACACGTGTATACCTACATGCATATGTATGTATATATACATATTGTTATAATATATTGTTATTACTTTTGAAAATAACAACAATTTTTTTCTGGGATGTCTGTGAACTTCACCAGAGTGCCAGAAAAGTGCAAGAAAACTCAAAAAGGCAAAAAATCTTTGCTCTAGTGAAATCTATTCAGGGTGATGGCAAAGTGATGATCTCTCCCTCAAAAAATCAAAAAGTTTGTTTTATTTCTTTACCCTCACTGTGCCATTCCATTCATTAACTAGCCCAAAGTTTATTTACAGCAAAGAGTATAAAAAGAGAAGGAAATTAATATGTAAATAAAATATCCCTAGACTACAGACGATAAGCCTCACAGGGCAAATAGGAAATATTATTGCATAAAGGGGTGAGAGAAAGTTGCTTTCTACTATTACCTCATGAATACCATTTTGTATTCCTGCTTTTAATGATTTAAAATTCTGTGAGAATGTTTATGTGATGAGGAATCCCCCATACTCCTTACAATCCTGGGACAAAGGGCAAAGGAAATGTGATAAGGATATGATATAGCTGAGCTTCCAAAACCACCTGTGTACTGCCTGTGTCTGGGAGAAGTCATAGTAGATGGACCAGAATGATACGTAACATTTAGGCACCAGATTCCTTAATTTCTGTCAAACCATTAGGCAAAGCATGAGAATCTTAAAAAAAACATCAATGAAAACAAATCTCTTTAAAGAGAGGAATCATTTGGCAACAGAGGATCAGTTTTATGTATCTGGAGCATTTAGAAAGTGGAAGCTCTTACGTAGGTCTTTTCAGCCACAATCTCTTGAACAAATGACAGCTGTTGCCAACAGCATCAGCATCAAATAATACCAGTAGTTCACCTTTGTCTGGTGCCTGACCAGCTTACCAGATGTTTTTCTCACAACCACCCTATGAGATCGGAACTACAAATAAGATTATTCAAAATTTACACATAAGGAGTAGTCACCAGGGAAATAAAAGAAAGGAGACTTTTGCCTGGGGTGCCCACAGACTCTTTTTAAACATAGTTTTTTTTTTAGAGAAAATGCACAGCTTTTTTAGTGCTAGAGAAATCTTCTCAACCTTTAGGTGTCAATTTTGTTATAAGAGAAAAACATACATGTTGGCTCGAAGTCTTTGGTGGACATTAATGCAATTTTTGATTATTGCCTAGTGTCCATGAATGTCTTGTGCTTTCTCAGAGGTCAGACAAGTTAGCAATGTTGACATATATTGATAGGATTAGTCTTCATTTATATCGTAAAGCACAAAATGCTGGACCTGGAAGAGACTTTAGAGATTACAGAGAAACTGATGCTCAGAGGGGTTACATGATTAGCTCAGGTTCATGCAGCTAGTAACAGTGCTGGGACTGGAATTTACATCTTCCAGATCTTAGCCTACCATTACCACTTCTAAGACTGCTTTTTTAATTCTCTCTCTCTCTCTCTTTCCCCCCCTCTCCCCCCCTCCTTGTTTTATATTAATTATATTATGTTATGTTATGTTATGTCACATTACGTCATGTCACGTCATGTAATGTCACATATTCTATTCTATTTGCATGTATTATAATACTTTCATTGCATAAATTGTTTTCCTACCTCTGTTCACTTTACTCTGTATCAGTTCATATAGGTCTTCCTAATTTAAAAAAAAGATCCATTTACCCCTTTCTTTCATTATTTTGTTATATTTATATAACATAATTTTTAGCCATTCCCCATTAGGAGGAGACCCCCTTGTGTTCCAATTTTTGGCTTACATGAAAAGAGCTGCTATAATTATTTAATTTTAAATTTATGGAATAAAACAAGCATTTCTGTAATATAGTACATTACAAATGATGATTGCATATGAAACTGCATATCTACTATGCACAATTTGCTCCAAAATACAAACTCCCTAGTCCAAAATTCTCATTTAGAAGATTAGGATAGTCTCAGAGAGCCTACATGACTAAGGCTATATAGGTAGTGTAGTCATTGTTAAGGCAGGAATCACATTTTATTCCACGGTCAAGGTTTTATCGCCTTCTGTCATTTCATTTTTTAATATTTATTTAATTTTTAATTTATGGAATAAAACAAGCATTTCTATAACAGTATAATTAAAAAAAGATGACCGCACATGAAACTGTAAGTCCATTATGTACAATTTGCTATTACTTTTAAATATCTAATAAATTATCATGTAAATTTCTTCTTTTCCCCTTTTTTCTTCCATCCTCCCCGGTCCTAGAGATGGCTACCATTAAAACACACACACACTTTCATACATACTTACATACATATGCATATATAATAATTCTAAACATACTTCTATTTATTAGTTATTTCTACTTTTGCCATTTCAAGGGATTAAGGGTCAAAATACTTTAATTTCTTTGATGAAGCAAAGACCCATTGGAAAGACACTCCTTCCACCAATGCAGAACTATTCAGCAATTTATAGTCTTAAATAATTGCCTGTGGCAGTAAGAGGTTGATCAACTTCTTCATAGTCACACAGTCAGTACTCATCAGGAGTGGGACTTGAACTCTGTTCCTCCTGACTCCAAAACTGGCTCCCTATTAACTGATAATTTGTTTCTACCATATTTATTGAAAAAAAAAATATACTTTTTGAGGGCCTCATCAGGCATCCTGGAAACCTTTGAAACAAGGAAGATTATAAATTAATAGCATCTGATTACAAAATTAAAATCCAGTGCCAAATAAAAAAAGACAACATGAACACCTATTAGATATTGTCCACTAGGTACTAGGAAAGATTTGTTAGCTCACCTAGCTTCTGGCTGCTTTAGAAATGGGTGAGGCATGCATTATGCTGGGATTCATTAATTGGTATTGATGTGTGGTTGAATAAAGACCCCAGTTAGTTCCTTGTCCTTTTTATTTTGACATAAACAACAAAAAACTAAAACAAACTAGTTTTTCAGTCTTCTAGATATAGAAGTTCTCATAATTTTATTTCTTTTGTCCTTTAAAACCAAGGAAAAACAGTGATTCAAAAATTTAATATAGTTAGTTCAATAAAAGAAAATGCTTTATGCAGGCTAAAAATTACCCATCTAGTTTTTTTTTTTTTTGGCATAAAGATTCCAGAACCATAATGAAAAATGCAGGCTGTATAAAATGCCCCCCCTTTTTATTCTGATCATGTGAGAAGAAAATATCCTTTTCCTTTTTTCACTTGTTCATTTCCCTTCCACCCCACCCCCCCCAAAAAAAACGACAGATGTGATGTTTCATCAGTTTTCCAGTTCTGAGCATTTATTCATAGAATTTTAGCAGGAATGAAAAGTTTCTGAATTATCCTCATGCTGAGATATCAGTGTGCAATGAGCTCAAGAGCGTTTTATAAAAAAGAAATAACCCTAATTTATGGCTCATTGTCATATGGAAGTTTCGTGAGCTATATCAAATCTCTTCCTCCAAAGAACTGTGTAGTTCCTGCAAAGCACTTGAACTTCTGTGATTAAATGTATCTGTAATGATAGGATGATTTCCATTAGAAATTTGTATGAGTATGTATACAAGCAAAAAGAATTTTTCATGAAATAAAAGTATTTTCAATACATCTTCAACTGTCTAATTTCTTGCATCTTTTTCTAAGTTTTATATTTTTGTGATGAGGTAAATATAATTAATGGGAATAGTAATTAATTTTTCTCTATTTTTTTCTCTTTAGGAAAGAGTGTCCTACAGGTTTGGACCTATGACTTCATTAGTGCAAAGTAATCTTACTGAAGAACTTCATTCTCTCATTACAGATCCTCAACTTTTCTGCAACTTGTAAAATTTGAATATTGCTTGATTGGTTTTAATAGGAAAACGTCATTCAAATCATTGAAAACCATTTTATCTTTGATAGGTAGAACTTTGAGTGATAGGCTTGAAATCAGACTATTTTGTGTTTGTTCTGGTTCAGTCATTTTCAGTTATGTTTGACTCTTCATGATGCCATTTGAGTTTTTTTTGGCAAAGATAGTGGAGTCATTGGCCATTTCTTTCTCCAGCGCATTTTACAGATGAAGAGACCTAAGCAAACAAGGTTAAGTGACTTGCTCAGGATCACACAGCTAGTAAGTATCTGAGGCAAGGTTTGAACTCAGGATGCTGAGTCTTCCTGATTCCAGTCCTGGTACTGTATCCACTGAGTCATCTAGCTGCCCCACTAAAACCTCAATCATGCTACTGGTTATGAGTAATTAAACACTTTCTCAAGAATTTAGAGAAATCTTACCCAGTATCTATAGTTGCATTAAAGATTTTAAAATTATACTTAAGGATTTGCATAATATTATTTTATATTCCTAACTATGGTACCCAAGGGCAAAGTGGGGATTAAAATACTGAAATGAAAACATGGGTTCATATAAGATAGGGTAGTGTCAAAAGTCTGCTGCATAAGGAGTCAGAAAAATCTACCATTTTTTGGTCATTTGATCCTAGGTCAGTCAACTGACCTCTGAGAATGAAGTTTGCTTATAGATGCATGTTTCAACAGAAAAGCATTTATTAAGTACCTTTTCTGGACCAGAAAACATGCCAAAAGATAGCAATACAAATACAAAAGCTAAATGTCTCTGCCTTCAAGGAGTCTCTACCATCAAGAAAGATACAAGAAAACGGAAAATAGTAAAGCTTGTTTTCATTAAGGAAGTCAATGGAAAATGATAGGACAATCAATTGCCATGTTCTTTGCAGAAGCATTGTTGTAGTGACCAGACTTCAGTTTTTAGAACAAGGGTAGTGCATCCAGTGAGAATAATTTCATGATTTTCTACACTTTTATCAATCAGCATGTGTGTAAGTGATGAATGGTGATAGTGATCCAAGGTTGATTTGACTGGGTACAATACAATCATGATATGATAAAAGGGCTAGAGATTCAAGAGAGAAGCACTGCATAGAGTTGAATTGGTTTACCAAGAATTCAAGATGAGGAAAAGAAGAGAGAATTGCTAGTGCAAGGAGATGTCCTCAGAGGAAACTGAGAGGTGAAAAGATAAGTAGTTACGGTGCAAATGAAAAGTAAAGTTGTGTAGAGGAAGACAGAAGGAGAGGTGACAAGTCAGCAGATAATGGTAATATAAGGGAATTTCGGATCTATTGAACTGAGTGATAGAACAATTGTGGATGATAGCAAGATCAAAATGCATGGACATCTTTATGTGTGGCTGACTTTGGGTAGAGGAGCAGATCATTGGAAGTGAATAGGTTGAAGAATTGGAAGGTTAGGCTATTTGAGGGAGAATCAATATGTGTATTGAAGTTCACTAGTATAAGACATGGGTTGAGGAATAGAAAAAAAAAGAATACCCTACACATCTCTCTCTCTCTCTCTCTGTCTCTCTCTCTCTGTCTCTCTCTCTCTCTCTCTCTCTCTGTTTCTCTCTCTATCTCTGTCTCTCTCTCTATCTATCTACATATGCCAGCCATCAAGCTCACTAAAGAAGAGGAGTAGACAACAGCTACTAAGATTTTAATTGGTTAGAAAAGATGAATAACATGAATCTCAAAGGAAAAGTGGTTATTGAGTGATGGACAAAGGGGAAAAACATGACAGGTAAGCAGAATTTGTCTATAGGAATTATTTACAAATGTGTTCCTTTCTCTATTATCCTCTCCAGTTCCTTAATTATATATTCTTTAAAATATAAAACTGTGTTATATAAATGAATGGCAAATGAATGAATGAAAAAAGGCAATGAGTACATCATGTTAGAAGCCATGCGTTCAGTATGTAACTCTTTAACATGGATATTTAAAGACAACTTGCATATATAGATTAATTTTATTTGTATTTCAATGCTTTTGAACCTTCAGTTCCTAGAATTTAGTCTTTTGATATATTTTCTACAATTTCTATAAATGTAGCCTCTCTTCTTCCTGATAAATAGCTCCAGGTAAAACTTTTGTTTGAAGATATAGTGGTTTGTCATGAAGAATGATTTTGATTTGGCCGAGATAATTTATCACTCTGAATTTTAGAACTTGATATCACCTGGAATAGGGAGCATTCCCAGTGTTCTTTCCTCATGGTTTGTTAAGAATTTATACATTACAGAAAATATAACTTCAATGATCTTCAGTCTTCCTTATATCTCTTCTATTTTTTTCCTCTTTCTTCAGACTTGTGACTTCATCTATGTAGTGTGTCCCAAGAAAGGAGAGTCTCTTTCTCAATGAAGATGAAAAGTATGATATAAGTTGTAGTCTTAGAGATGTGCCTAGTAAACTGAATGTTTAAATGAATTGTTCAGTCACACAGGCTGTATAGGTCTGAGGTAGAGCATGAACCTAGGTCTCCCCAACTTTATGGCCAATCATCTATTTACTACACCTTGGTGACATTCATTTCCTCTTATACCTAAAGATTTTTCCAAATTCCAAGATCATGTTCAGACACCTTTTATAGACATTAAAAAGAAATTAAAGCTATCAGCTCAGAGATACATTACATCTATCTGCTCTGATTTTCAGTCCATTGATGTACAATGATTTTGCCTTATATAGACAAGACAAATATTTCAAGTCAAAGTTTACAATTTGGTTTAAAATTTTTTCTTACCCTGTTTCCTCTATACTGAAAGAAGTGAAGGAAGAGAAAACATATGTTTTTAGAAATTTTAGAAGGCTATGATGATTCTTCTTGGAAGATTTGTATGAGTATTAAGTGTAGATAATTAAAAAAATTTTCAAATACATTATTATTATAAAGGAATGAAGATTCAGGAACTT
Organism: Trichosurus vulpecula; assembly: GCF_011100635.1. Lineage (NCBI taxonomy): Eukaryota > Metazoa > Chordata > Mammalia > Diprotodontia > Phalangeridae > Trichosurus > Trichosurus vulpecula. Next base: position 34,156,309 of record NC_050578.1, read on the forward strand.
AGACTAACTCAAAGACTTGACTATGATTTTCATACAACACTATTGATTGGCATTTAAGAAATTTCTGGCTGAAATAATTCCTCCATTTAATTCATTAAGCATTTATCTGTGCATCAGTTTGAAACTTTTCAAGGAAGGAATTGGTTCCAATGTTCAGAAATTAACATCCACACCCATTCAAAATATTTCTGTTTACTACATAGCTGAATCCATCCAATATGAATGGATACCATTGTTTTCAAGTTGGGAGAAATGTCTACTTTAGTAATAGATTGATTACATTTCTACAGCTATATTTTGGTGTTTTCCCCAAATAGTGATATGTTAGGTTCATAGCCAGGCTCATGTCATTTGATAACTTCAATAAGAAGGGTAATAGTCATTTTGGATCATGCAGAATTATTATATAGTATGAACACTGAAATTAGCCAAGATCAATATTATATACAATAATTATTTACATCATAGGTGCAATTTTACTATAAAGCAATATTGATCTGCATCTAAAAACAACTTTAAGTGGTTTAAGCTGGCCTACCTGTGCTTACCAGAAAAGGTTTCAAAAGTCAACAGTATGTTCATCTCCATGACAAAAGGAACCAACAGTTTTTTTTTTTCTAAAGGGTAGTTTTCAGCTATTTGAGCCACTGAGACTATGATTAGATATCAATTTAGCTGAGGACTGAATTGCTTGTGAATTACTTGATCATCACTGAAGATTAATCCTGTCACTTGCCTACAATAAATTGTTAAGGCAGACACACAGTTTGACTATGTGTTCCCAAGAATTCTGTCCTTATTGGAATGTGGTTATTGATTCTGAATGTCCATTTTGAGATGTTTGAAAATCAGTTGGAATTTTGACTACAGAAAAAGTCAGTACATTATTCCCCTAAATTCTGCATAATAACACACATATACTGACTAAGACCTCTGGCTTCCTTCCAATTCTGAGATACTATGTTTCTTTGAAGCATTCAATGATGCATAGAATCAATCACACCACATGTGTTATTGACACATGCATACATACACATACACATACACATTATATATGCTCACTCAAGCAGACCGATGAAATATTTCAGTTCATATCCCATTTGTAACATATTTCCTGGGTTCCTCTGCTTCTCAGTAATTGTCTAGAAATGCATGCATTCAAAATACCAATACCTGGTTATGTAACTCAGAGATCAAGAATTAACATTGGTGAATTCTCAGAACTTTGTATTTCTGTGCCTATACATATACATACATACATACATATATATATATATATATATATATATAGCATGCATATAATGCATATGTGTGTATATGCAAACATATACATCTATACACGAAAATGTATATATTACATTGATTATATGTACACATGTGCATTGTATGCATGTGTGTATATGCAACATTGTATATATGTGCATGCATGCACATTGACATAGATGTAAAATGCAATACAATATATATAGACATGCATATGCATACATATAGACATGTATGTGTTTACATATATGCATATAAAATACATATACACATGTGTGTGTGCACGTGTTGTGTGCACATGCGATCTGATGATACAGTGGATAGAATGCCAGCATAAGAAGTCACAAAGTGTTTTAAATGACTGAAAAAAACCTAAATAACAATGAGAGAGAAATAGAGCTAGAGAAATAGAGAGAGAGAGAGAGAGAGAGAGAGAGAGAGCTCATTAAAAATATACTTTTATAGTATACTTTGATGGGTTAATGATCTCATTGATGTGGATATTCCTAACGCCTCAGCAGCATGAATTCATTAATACCATGTCTGAAAAATGGTCATTTAATCTCCACTTGAAGAAGACTTCTTAAGACACATTGTACTTGGGATCTCTCTAATTGTTTGGTAGTATTCCCTTACAATGAATTGATTTTTGTTTCTTAGTAACTGGAAACAATTATTCCTAGTTATGCTCTTTGGAGTCAATAGCAGTATTTTTAATTTATCTTCTGTATAAAAATTATTAAAATGTCAGGATTAGCTTTCCCAGTATCATAACCGATCTGTGAATAATATGATTTTCAGTCTGCTAACCAACCTAGTCACCCTTTACTAGATAATCTAAGCCTTTCCAATACTCCTTTTTACTATTTAGTACCCAGAACTAGAAAATGAAGAGATGGCTGCACTTACTGGACTTTGACTTCATGAACATGACCAGGGTACCTTTGTACCTTCCCATTCCACCTTTTAGCCTCCTTCTTTCATGTTTACTTCTAACATTAAATTAAAGTGGGCAGCTGGGTGGCACAGTAGATAGAGTGCTGGGTTTTCAATCAGGAAGACTTCTCTTCCAGAGTTCAAATCTGATATCAGACACTTATTACCTGTGTGATCCCTGAACAAGCCACTTAACTTTGTTTGCCTCAGTTTTCTCACTGGTAAAACATTCTGGAGAAGGAAATGGTGAACTACTCCATGATCTTTGCAAAGAAAACCCAAAATGGGTCATTAAGGGTTGGACTCAAGTGAAAATGAATGACAGCAACATTAATATAAATTAAATCTCCTTGAGAGGAGCTTCCTCCCTTCCTCCCTCTCTTCCTTCCTTCCTTCTTTCTTTCCTTCTTTCCTTCCTTCCTTCCTCTTTCAAAAAATTGTAGCCAACAAAAGTGATCTCATGTGAATGTTATCTGTAATTCTAGATAGATAGATATGTAAATGTATGTATTGAAATACACAGTTCTGGAAAACAGTAGTATAGCTTTGAGGTAAAGTATGCTTATACTTTTAATTAATTTTTGTTATTAATATTATCATCATATACATCATAATCATTATTATTGATCATTCATTTACTTCAGTTGACACCTCTAATTTTGAGAGTATGGTTCCCATTGTGGAAACTCCCTCCAAAGATGCAGAAAGTTGATGCTAGTTAACTGAGAATCTTAGGGAATTGTGTGTTTGAAGCAAAACTTGAACCCAGATCTTCTAAACTCAGTCTTCTCAACCCCTGTATAACATGTCACATTGTCAACTTTAATTTACAAAAGGATATTTTGAAAGACCTAACATGCAAGTGTTTTAGTTGAATTGTTCTTGGTATCAAGTAGATACCAAGATATGGGAGATTGGCCCTATGCCAAGTTATTTTCAGCTTATCAAAGGAGAATTTAATAATTATTTCAAAATAAATTTACAAATGACCCCCCAAACCCGTGATATTTCCCCCTTCTTGCAAAACCTTTATTTTGAAAACTTAGGAAATAATATTACCTAGACCACAACTCTGATTTCATTCCAGCACTGTGCCATTCAGAAATTGAATAAATATTTCATGTGTGTGTGTGTGTGTATGTGTGTGTGTGTGCATGCACACGTGCATATTACCCAAGTCACTGAGAATGTTTGCTAGAACTGCATCAAAGGCAAGGTCATGGAGTACTCCACCAGATATCTCCCTTTGGATGGCTCTTTAGGCCCCAGCATGTCTAATTTATACACCAAAAGCTCATACAAGCCAGCCTGAAATATCTGAACATGTTAATTTCCTCAGATAATTTCTTCATCAAAAAGCAAAAAATAGCAAAGGCATGAATATATTTTTTAAAGCTTTGGAAACATTTAAGCAGGTGTGCATTAAAATATGTAAAGTGAGCATATTGCTGCTATTCATTATAGTTTTGTTTATCCACTATTTTTGTTAAGGTTCCCCAAGGTCTTTGGGTACCTAAGAAGTGAACATTTGTTTCAATATATTACTGTGTATGATTTTTAATGATAAATTATACAGAGGAGTAGCAGAAAACAACTTCTAAACTGGGAAAAGCAGATGTTATAAGGTCCAAGAATGTGTTCTTCCTTCTTACAGTAAAACAATTTACTGCTTTAAACTAAACATTTAGGAGATGGTTTGGAAATTTCACTTTAATATGTAATTCTGACTTAGGTATTAAAGATAATAATATTCCCAAAGTTCCCTAATTTATATTCCTTAGTATTTGAATGGGTACAGCAATTACCAGTAGCAAAAATAAAGAAGCCATGCTTTACTATCGACATAAAGAAGAGCCAAAATAAATATAAGATTATAGGCCCAGAAACTGTTAAGGAAAATGAATTACTATTTTCTCAATCTCTGCCATGTCCAACAACCTTTCTCAACCTATTTGATCTTGATTGTCTTGTTATATCTGTATTTGTCAAATTGATTATAATTTTGCTAGTTTTCTATTTTGTTGACAAATTCACATGTTTTAACTGGAAGAGGCAAAATATTAAGCTATTAGTAGCCACTAACAAATACAGATACCAGTTTTTTTTTTCTTTAAGCAAACTATTTATCAATACAGCACAACGATGATTCATGGGATGTAAAACAGTTAAATTCCTATGAAAGAGAGGAGACAAGGGTGAGGGCAGAAAATATCTTAGATACAGAAAACCAGCCAAGTAATAGGGAGTCAGAATTATAAAATTTCAGATTTTTAAAATTGAAAGGTATTTTAAAAGTAATATTTTAACACATCCCTGAAAAAAAAAAAGAATTCTCACTTGAACATACCAGTCTAGTTGAAGGACAAACCAGTCCTTCCTTGAAAGTAGCAAGCATACACCTTTCTAGTAGCTCTGCCATAATCAAAATAAATCTTAGGAAATTCCATGATATAATTCCATGATGTACCTTAGAATCTAATGAAAACAGACAAAGACTCAGCCACTTTCACTTTATGGCAAACATCAGGGAAATGTTAAACATAAAAAAGGAATCTTTAGCAATTATCAGAGTCTTTTTTGAAGTTTGAATTCCTTACTACTTCACTGAATCAGTACAAACAAAGTATTTGCTTTAAGGTTGAAATTAATTTATTTTCCTTTAACTTTCAGATTCCACACTGGCTTCATAATTATTGAACTGATGCCAACAATATACATATCCCAATGCTGTTAATTGATATGATAGATAGATGGCAGATAGATGAAATTTAAAAAATTAAATAAAATAAAACCTTGGTTGTCATCTATCACAATGAGGATTGTCACTTGTATTTAATAATTAATTAATTTAATTGATAAAATATGATTGGTTTGAATCCTTTGTTGTTGAAGAGGACCAAAATGATATCACTATGTTTTAGTCAATGTACAGTGTGTTTGACTGTGGCTGATCAGACCATTACAAGCTTGGAAGGCTCTACCACAGGTCAGGCACAGAAAGTCCACATGAACAATTGGAGTGGATGTGTATCTAAAGTTGTACATATCAAGTTTCTTTTGAGCTACTTCAATTCTGCTTCTCTTATAGGGCACAGTACCTTCTTTGACATGGACGCATTGTAAGTAGTTGTTTGACAGTGTCTCCCATGTCACACAATTGATTCCAAAGTTCTTCAGAGACACCTTGAGGGTGTCCTTGTGTTACATCTTCTACCATGTTAGCATCTGCCTTGTGTGTAATCTCTGTAAAATAGTCTTTTAGGCATTCTAATAATATCACTAGCCCATTGGAGTTGTAAACTCTGAAGTAGAGTTTGAATGCTTGGCAGTTTAGCTCAAGAAAGGACCTCAGTGTCCAATACCTTATCTTGCTAGACAATCTTCAGAATCTTCTTAAGACAAGTCAAATGGAAGCAATTCAGTAGCTGGCATGAAAATAGTGGTCTATACAGGTTTCACAGGCATACAAAAATGAGGTCAGCACAATGACTCTGTAGACCTTCAGTTTGGTAGGCAGTCTAATGCCTCTTCTTTCCCATACTTTACTTCAGAACCTCCCAAACACTGAGGTAGCTCGGACAATGCACATATCAACCTCATCATCTATGTGTACATCCCTGGAAAACATACTGCCAAGGTAAATGAACTTATCCACAATTCAAAATTTCTCCATTTGTTGTAACTGATGGTTCTACATAGAAACACGGTGGTGCTGTCTGGTAGAAAACATGTGCTTTATTGGTGTTGATTTTTAGGCCAAAATTAGCACAAAGAGTGGAAAATTGATCCATACTTTGTTGAATCTTAGCTTTAAGGATCTCATTGAGTGAATAATTATATGCAAATAAACAAAATTATCATGAACCAACTCTCCCTCCACTTTAGTGTTGGCTTTTAGCCTTGTAAAGTTAAATAATTTACCATGAGTGAGGTATCTGACCTTGATGCCATGTTTTTGTTTGTGGAAGGTATCTGACAACTTGCTGAAAACATCATGCTAAAAACCATGGGGGAAAGCACACAGTAATGCTTCACTCCACTGGTGACTGGGAAAGTGCAAGAGTATCGTTCGTTATGCAGAACCCATGCAAGCATGCCATCATGAAATTGACATACAACAATGATAAAATTCTCCAGGCAGCCATATTTTGACATTATTTTCCAAAAGCCCTTATGACCTACAGTATCAAAGGCCTTGGTCAGATCAATAACTGTTATGAACACTGTCTCTGTTCTAGTACTTGTTGGGGGTCCCTGACCAGCAAGGACCCCAATCTCGGGATGCAATGATGAGGCGGGAGTCAGAAATATACAACTCCGATTTATTGGGAGACATTATCCAGTTTTATAGGGTTTTGAACTACATGAGCAGAAGCAGGTGTCCAAGGGGTAAGGGGATGACAGCATGGGAAGAAACAGAAATGTTGCAGTGTGAGTGTATTATTGCACTTAGATTAGATATAGGTATCGATATAGGGTGGGAAGAATCTGGATTGTTGCAAATTATGGTTCCTACAAGTGTATGGGAAAAATTAGGACTGTTGCAAGATAGTTTCTGTAGGAGTATGGGAACAAAGGGGGATGCTGTCCTACAGTATCTATGGAGGCATGTGGCCAGAATGGCCTTTGTTTTCTTTGAGTGACTCAGCTTACCTCATTGAGCCTCTCTGGGTGCTGGAGCTTCTCTTCCGGGGCAGGAAGCCCAGAAACCACGCCAGGAAGAAGAGAAGTTCCTGTGTGATGAGTCATGGGGCTAGCTGAGGGGAGGTGTTAACTCCAGAGCCACACCCTATTAGATGTTAACCTAGTCTACGCTAGGGGGAGGGGCCAACTCAAGAACCAATCGGCCCTGGTCATTCAGGCAGCGCTTGATGATGTCAAAAACTCTATAAGAGGGGAGAGGACAGCTTGAAGAGCTCTCTTTCCTTTTCCAGTTTCTGTGGGAGCAGTGGCAAGTGTGATTCTGGGCCAGCCCTTGCTTTCTGGCTGAGCCCAGATGTTGGTAACTATGAATTGTATTGCGTCTGTCTGTTGATATTTGTAATTTGTTTGTATTTTGGTTTTGAAGTTCAGGGTGCTGGTTTGTTTCCCACGAACTAAATGAATGTTCTGAACCTCAGGGTGCTGGCTTTTTCCCCTGAAGTACGTGAATGAATCTGTATTTGGTATGTCTCTTGATGCTTGTCTCTTTGCTCCCCTGAACTAACTGAATGCTAACTGAATGCTGGCGTTTTCTGCTGAACTAAATGAATGTTGTCTGTGTGCTGAGTGCTGGATTAAAGTAAGCTGGTCAACCCCTTCACCGTGCTTTCCTTGTTTAAGCAGACAAAAAGAACCTATGCTTTCCTGGCATCCTGGCAGCCTCCTAGGTGCCGGCAGCCTCCTGGGTGCTGGCTGTGGGGGGGGATCTTATGCCCCCACAGAAGCTGCTAGCTGGATTGTTAAAACAGAAGGCTCGGGCATGTTGCAAGCTGGTATCAGAGCTGTATGATCTATGTGAGGCACGGGGCAGGATGTCCTTGTAAAGTATCAAAGATGTTCCAGTAAGTAAAGTAACAAAGCATTGTTGTGTTAAGCACTGGTTCAAGAGCATTAGGTAATGGCCAGCTGGGTTCCTCCTTCTGGGCTTGTGAGTCCCTTGTGGATAGACTCTGCCTGCATGTGTAGGATGACTACAGGGGGCTGTTAAGGGTGGAGGCCCTCCCTCCGGGCGCCTTCTGTTCCAGCTCCTACTAAGCCTGTCTGGTTTTACCCAGGAAACAGGCCAAGTGCTAGGGTCCTGACAGCCCCGGGCTCGGCACCAACCCCTTACAAGTACTTTCATTTTTTCTGGAGTTTTTGGGCAGTCAATACCATATCAACCATTCCTTGGCACTCTCTGAAGCCACACTGGCCCTTACATACATGATCATCTTCTAGGTGAAGGATAAGTCTGATAAGGAGGATTCTGGCAATAATTTTACCACAAAGACGAAGAGAGAGACCCTGTTCAGGGAGGTAAGATGGCCAAGTAAGCAGCAAATCCCTGTCACTCTCCCTTAGTGATCTTCAAAAAAAAATAGAAAATAGCACCCAAGAAAAATCCTGGAATAGCAGAGCCAGTAGAAAGATGGGATGAAACAGTCTTTTAGTCCAGACTTGGAAGCAAATCCACCTCAGCAAACCAGTGGAAGATCTGGAGCCAATGGGTGGTGGAGCAGGCAAATTCTAACACCAGGGACCTCCCCCCCCACCCAAACCTTCTCTCAGCCAAAGAAAACCAAGTTTATTAAAGATTTGCCATATTGAGTAGACTCTTAAGGAGCCTGCACATTTGTGACACTTGTATTGACAACCTGGCAAGAACAATCTGACCCAGACTGAGTCTGAGCTAGACTGAATCTGAGCCCTTTTCATGGAGGCAAGATGAGACTTATATACAGAAAGGTTGTGGGAGGGATCTAGGGATAGTTCTGGGGGGATGGGAGGAGGGGTTTAGGAAGGGTCTTGAGGAGGAGTCTAAGGAGGATGTTGATGGGACTAGGGTGACCAGAGGTCAGACTCCAGGAACCAAGAGAATGGGATTAAGAGTGGGAAAGAGCTGAAGGCTACCTGGAGAGGACACACAATGGAGGGATAGGCTAGTTTAAGGGTAAGGGATTTGTAATAGATCAAAATAGATATTTTGATTGAATCAAGGGTGGGAAGTAACTGGACAATGGAGGGCTAGGCTAGGTTGAGTAACAGAGATTTGGGCCTAGAGATAATGAAAGGCTTATGGCTTCAGGCAAATGCCTCATCAAGTGGGAAGATTCAAGGAGAGTTCAAGGGGGCTCCTAGAACCTATACCTCATCATAGTTACCATTATGAAGTTGCAAGATATAACTAGAAAATAATTTTACAAGAAAATCTCATAAAGTACATCAGAAAGACATACGAACAGGAAAACAGCAACAACTGGTGTTTTGACAAGAGCTAATAATATCCAGTGGACAATCTTCATTTCCTGTTGTGATTACCATGAACTGTGAAAAGTTCTCAATGTAGACCCCTATCACATCCATTGGACGCCCTATGGATGATTAGCAAAAGGTTGTGGACAAATGTTTCTCATGTTGATAAAATGAAGGCAGTGGGACAAGGTTACCTCTGAGTTTCCTTCCAGATCTTGATCTATGATCTTGTTTGATCCTAATATGTGTGTGAGTTGGAATTTGTACCAATTTAGGCAATACCTGATTAACAAGATCCCAGATCCATCAAACATGCTTCTGCCAAGAAGATAAATGTGTGCTGGTCCAAGTTCTTTTTTAGCATTACTTTCCAGAGAAATCTCCTTTCCCACCCCTGGATACTACACTGGTGCCTATAACTTCTTCCTAGAATACAACAGTATATAGGCAGAAAAAAAGGAACTTTTTGGGGGAGCCATTGCCATAAAAATGCCTTTCCTGAAATTGACCACTCTTTCTCTAAGTCTTCCCCAATCTATCCCTCAAACACAATTAGGTGAAAATAAAGGGGACTTGAGAATTTTTCCTATTTATATCAATTAACTTACAAAGGCAGCATGGAATAGAGAGCTACTGTCAGAATCAGAAGTCTTAGGGAATGCTGCTATCTTCTTCTTCTTCTTCTTCTTCTTCTTCTTCTTCCTCTTCCTCTTCCTCTTCCTCGTCCTCTTCCTCTTCCTCTTCCTCTTCTTCTTCTTCTTCTTCTTCTTCTTCTCCTTCTCCTTCTCCTTCTCCTTCTCCTTCTCCTTCTCCTTCTCCTTCTCCTTCTTCTTCTCCTCCTCCTCCTCCTCCTCCTTCTTCATAAAGGTGGGAAAATTTGCTTTTTGTCCTGTGAAGTTTTCATGTTTGATGCCTTGAAATACAGCTCTGAAAAGAAAGGCTTCTAAAAAGTCCACTGTCTCTTAAATGGAACTACTTGACTGTACCTTTAAACAAAAATCACCCTGGCTTTCATTCAATAGCCAGTAATAGCCCCAGCCCAAGCCTCTGTCACTCAGGTTTTAGGATTGGATAGTTTAGATTGACTGTAAATAGCAATTGTTTTGTGTTCTTTCAAATTGGGCCTTCATTTGTCTCAGCTCTTACCTTGTCTTTAATCATTGAATGAGAGTGGCTTCAGAGAAACTGAGGCCTGGGAAAAACCTTAATTTAGAAACACCAAGGTTTGCATCAGTGGGCAGTCATCATGACCTTTGTCTTGCCATGGGACTTTAATGACTATAGAGGAGAGAGTTAGGTTGATGACTTACACAGCTCTGCCTCACTTAAATGCAATTTATGTACAAATCAAGCCATCATCCTGTGATGTCACTGGGCCTCATGCAAAGCAAAGGATGAACAACAGTGACAACTTGGTTTCAAGTCCTGACTCTAGCATACAATGGCAGTTAGAGGTGGGGAAAGTCACGTACTTTCAACATCTCATACTTTCTAAGATGATAAGTTGCAGAGCATATGCTGACCCATAGTATTGGAGATAGTTTCCTCATCAGGAATTTTCTAACCAGTAAAATTAGATATGTTTCCTCCCACCCCTTAACCCTAAAAGATAATGTAGCAAAATCCCTGTAAAAACTATCACAATTATATCTTTTCATTCTCAGAATCAGTACTTCTACAACCCCTGAAAAGCTCCCCTAATCATGAATGCCCACAAAGGCAGCTTGCAGAATATGTCTTCCATTTGTTATCCACATAGGTCTGGACAAAATTGTCATTTAGCGATTCCCATCTGCTAGTAGTTTTTCTTGTATGTCATGGTGAATGGAACAGATTGTGAGTATAATTGAAAATGCTTTTGTGGCACTGAAAGTGAGTATTTATTTTAATTGACAAGGTGTACCATTTGCATGCAATAAAAAAGCATTTTAGTCATCTAATTTTTCTATTTAGGACTAATCAAGGCAATTATTGACAGATAGGTACATGCACAATGGCCTGAGGAAATTTGGGGTAAAGACTGGCAAATCACCTCCCAGTGCAGGCATTTCAAACTGACTTACTCTAAAAATGTCAGAAAAATTATGCACAGTAGGAGAGCAGAAATTCTTAGTAGCCCTTATGTTCCTATAATTATTTATTTTTAGAAATAAGCTTAAAAAGAAGCAATTTCCTTTGTGGAGTAATATCAATACATTGTCATTATAAATGACTATGAAGTCAATGCTTTCAAATGAGGAGAAAGAAGAAAAATCCATTTTTTTCCTTTTTTTAATGAAGAAGGGTCATTCTTTTCGGTGGTGATTATTAATATAAAATTAATTTATACATTTTGTATTTCCATTCTCAGTAAAAAATGTCAAACAACAAAATGTGTAACCATCCATCAAAGGAGACACCATTTTTATTGAATTTATCACTGCTAATGAGTGAACTGAGAGTATCAGAGGACTACTGCAGGAGACCAGCTAAAGGCTATATTAGGGAGAAGCCAAAGAAAATACGATAGAGATAAGCTTTCTTGAGTTTCTCAGTGATCTTATATATCACTAAAGGACATAAAAGCTATAGTAACATGCTCTCAGGATCCATTTAATGGCAGTAGTGGGGAGGGAGTAAAAGGAAGATACTCAGCATCATTTGTAATCTGATAAAGTCCCATCAAGCCATTATATGAGGCTAAAAAGAGAAGGAGGTACCTGTAAAAATGAATTCCATTATTCATTCCTGAAAATACAAATGTAATTTCCCTCTCCTCCACTGTACCCCTACTCCAAGTGAATGGTGCTAAGACATAGAAAGGAAGCGTTTAGTGAATAGTAGTAGTTTAAGCCCAAGGGAACACTCAAGAGTCATTGATGGCACATGCCATGACAGAATGTGCTCTAAATGCTCTCCCTTCAGTGCTCTACAAATGATTATTTGAGTCCTTGAAGCCTATGCCTTACTTTGCAAAATCTTATACTCAAAACATACATCCTATATCCCTTAAACTGGTAGGTGAGGTCAGGTGAAAAGAAGATTATGGGACTGCTTAGAAGACTGGTTAAATTAAGACAGCATTTTTTTTAAATATGAGACCAGATATAATCCTTTGATGAAGCAAAATTTAAAAAAAAATACACTTTTTTTTTCCTTTTTCTAACTTGTGAAAAATAGAATACCTCCTGTGCCTTAAAAATATTTAATTTTTTAAAAAGTATATAAAAATACAGGAAGTTTCTCTGTCAGTTTGATTGATGTTATTTGGGCTTGCATGAACAACATTATAATTTACTGAGGTCAGGGTCTCTATGTGGTTAACACTAAGAATATGAAGTCACTTGCTTCCTGGATTGTTGATACTTAGGAAGAGTTGTTAACAAATTGTTCTACATCATGCTTTCCATTTTTTAACTGCTTGTAAACTATGCACCAGAAAACTTAGTCTTATATCTCCTAATAATCGCTCTCAGACAGACTCATTCCAAAACAGAGTGTAGCCAGAGTGGCCTTTGTTTTCTTTGAGTGACTCAGTTTATCTCATTGAGCATTGCTGGGCCATGCCTGGGAGCAGAGAACTTCCTGTGTGACCTCTTCCGGGGCAGGAAGCCCCAAAACCCATGCCTGGAAGCAGAGAACTTCCTGTGTGATGAGTCATGGGGCTGGCTGAGGGGAGGTGTTGACTCCAGAGCCATGCCCTATTGGGTGTTAACCTAGTCTATGCTGGGGGAGAGGCCAACTCAAGAACCAATCGGCCTTGGCCATTTAGGCGGTGCTTGATAATGTCAAAAACTCTGTAAGAGGGGAGAGGACAGCTTGAAGAGCTCTCTTTCCTTTTCCAGTTGGCACAGCAGCGGTGGGGAGCATGACTCTGGGCCAGCCCTTGCTCTCGGGCCAAGCCCAGATGTTGGTAACTATGAATTGTATTGGGTCTGTCTGTTGATATTTGTAATTTGTTTGCATTTTGGTTTTGAGGTTCAGGGTGCTGCTTCTTTGCCCCCAAACTAAATGAATGTTCTGAACCTCAGGGTGCTGGTTTTTTTTCCCCTGACATATGTCTCTTGATGCTTGTATATATGCTCCCCTGAACTAACTGAATGCTAAGTGAATGCTGGCATTTTTTCCCCTGAACTAAATAAATGTTGCTGAAAAAATAAATGTTGCTAACTGAATGCTGGATTAAAGTAAGCTGGTCAACCCCTTCACCGTGCTTTCCTTGTTTAAGCAGATAAAAAGAACCTGTGCTTTCCCGGTGTCCCGGCAGCCTCCTGGGTGCTGGCTGTGGGGGGATCGTACGCCTCCACAGGAGCTGCTAGCTGGGTTGTTAATACATAGGGCCATCAGGGAAATCAAAGGCAAGGTTTAGTTTTTCATGGCTGAGTTTTTGTTTTGGTTTTAATTCAGAGGGGAGTATATGATTATTCATTTAAAAATGCTGGAAAGCTTGGCTTTATCAAATGACAGTCATAAATTGGAAGGGTGAGAGGGCAACATGGGCATGGGCAGGAATTGTGGATAGGGCATATAATACTAGCCCCTGATACAAATTAGCTGTGTGGCCTTGGGCAAATCATTTAACCTCTTGTTGTGCATGACAATTCTAAGGCTATAAAGTAAAGACTTCAAATTGAAGAAACTATAAATCTGCAGAATTGTGAATCTGGATTTGTAGAACTTTAATTCTTGGAGCTTGAAACAAAGATGGAAATCCAAGCTCCTATCCAAAAAATGGCCAAACAAATCCCAAAATTAATTGACATGTAAACAACAATTGACTAAAAGGAAGGAAACTTTAGAGTTATGATTAAAACATTCCATGAAGGAAAATTGTCTTACTTTAAAATATAATTGTTGATTAACAATAGAAAATATGTAATACGTGGTTTGCTGGTATGCAGGATGGGGGATGGGGATGTATATAGAACAAATTTTAATCTCCATTATTAAGATTTTCTCCATTATTTTCTTAAGATTAGACAATCAACAAAATAAAAAAAACTGGTTTGAATTCATGTTATCTATTTCAAAATGGAATCCTTTTTCTACCACATAATTAATTAATCAATTACAACAATTTGTAAAGATAAGAAAGGGAGAAAATGACAGAGACAGAGACACACATAGTGAGCTGGATAAAGATGTCAATATAAATATAGTCAAGTATATTGCCAGGGATATTAACAGAAATGAGATATAAAGAGATAGAGATAGAGACACAGAGAGAAGGAAGATATTGTTAAAGGTAGATGTAGATATAACTAGATAAAGATGTTGGTGAAGATATTGGTAGAGGTATAAATATGGATAGAAAGAGAGACAGATAGGGAGACAGATAGATAGATAGATGGATAGATAGATATAGGTATAGGTATAAATATAGATGATGATATATAGATGATAGAAATAAAGACAATTCCTCTTCATAGCCTACTTACTTTTTTTTTCTTTCAAATCTTCTACTACATTACTCCCCTTCATATATTCTGAAATCCAGACATATACACTGTTTAACACACACAAGGCTACTTCTTAGGGCTCTGTCTGCACACACAAAGCTTCATTTCCCATCTTTTTACTTTTGCATTGGGTGTTCTGCATGCCTAGAATATTCCACATTTTGAGCTCTGCTAATGTGAAGCCCTGGAACAACTATGTGGTGCAGTTGATAGAGAACCAGGCCTGGAGTCAGGAAGACTCATCTTCCTTAGCTCAAATCTGGCCTAACATTTACTAGCTGCATGAACCTGAGCAGATCATTTAACCCTGTTTGCCTCAGTTCCGTCATCCATAAAATGAGCTGAAAAAGGAAATGGGAGACGACTCCAGTATGTCTGCGAAGAAAATAAAAAATAAACTTGCAAACAGCTGGACACAACTGAAACTACTAAACAATGTGAATCCCTCGTTTCTTTTAAAACTCAATGTGGGGCCACCTCTTACATCACAGATCTGGTTAAATATGTGCGTGTGTGTGTGTGTGTTACATACATTCATGCAATATATATGAAACATGTTACCATTTTTAACTTGACCTGTGATTTAAGTGTTGAATCTACTGAAAGAGTTCCTGAATACTCTCTACAAGAAGAGATTATCCTGTTCTCTGTAACCTATTCATAGTGTCATCAGGAACATGGAAAGAGATTTAGGGGCACAAAGACAACACGAATCAGATATGGGACTTGAGTCGCATTCTTTGCGATTCACTGCCCATTCTCTGTGTACTACAGTAAGCTTACTATAATTAAAGTATGGATGTGTTATAAATCTGTAACATTCAAGGGCCTGTGCACACCCTGATGAGAACATATATTAGAAAAAATATCATTTTATATTCCATCTTAATGGTTACAAACAATTTCATTTTCATAACCATGAGAAAACTAAAGTTTAATAATACACATTCATTATCATATTAATATTTTATAGATGAGAAAACTGAGCCTTAGAAAAATGGAATGATTTGACCAGGGTCACAAAGCTATCTAAGGTCAAAGCTGGGATTTAAAACATGTTTTTCAACCTCCAAGTCCACTCTACTACAACTTATTAGAAAATAAATAAAGTAGAGGATTAAAACATATATCATGTTATGATCAATGTTCTGCTTCTATGAATATGTCATTTGCTGTAGATGATTAAATCTTGTTTTTGCACAATTAAAAAAAAAACTGATTAACTGTGGTAATAGCCATTATTTCAGTTAGCTAGTTTTATGTTCTTGGTACAGGGCTTTTGGTTGCTTCAGGAAATGCAATCATTCTTAGCAGAGAGGTATAGGGTCTCCCAGGATTTGAGCTTATGTTTTGCTTTCATTTAGAAAACTGAGTGTTCATTAAGTTAATGTCAACAGCTACAATGTGGTGAAAATTGTGTGACAAATACCAATTCAAAAGATGCTTTGGGCACAAACACAAATAAGTGGCAACTCTCCTGATTTTTAAAAGGCATTTTTGAGGTTTGGGTATATGATACTTTGATTAACACCTGTTCATTTTACTCCAGAAAGATGTGATTTGTACAAGATTATATAAAATATGTCCCGGGTAGTAAATTGCTGTATAATATAAGTACGACAAGAAGTATTACAAGGAGAAAGTGTCACAGACTGTTTAGAAATGAAGAATACCAGTTGACAAGTCAAAAACACTAAGTCCCATTACGCTTTGTTCATATTCTTGTGGATTAAAGCTCAATCAATTTCTTCTGAAAAGGGAAGCCAGTCAGCCTGATCATCTGATCTTTAAGTTTCTACTCTTTCTTCTCATCTCTCGCAGAAATATCTGGGGACAGTGAAAACAATTTAATTGCCATCACTACCTTAAATAAAGCCTTATCTTTTAAAAAGCACCCCAAGCCCCATTTACCTACCCTATAACTAAGAATCAATAGGTCTCTGAAGACTTCCAAAGGAGGTTTTCTCAGCATTATTTGTTCCAGGCATATAAGAGCTTCTCAAATTTGTTAGACTAGAAGATTTGAAGTATACCAAAACAAGGGGTTTGTGCCTTTATCTATGTATTTACCTAGTACATGAATGTTAGTAGACACTGATAAGGTACAGCTTATTAAAGATAATCTGTATCAGCTATAAAGGAGAAAAATACTTGGACAGTTTTTTATTCTTTTATGTTGTTATTTTGTCAACTATTTCTGAATTAGATTTAAAAATATTATTCATTTCAAATATTTTAGTTACAAATCCTCTCCTTCCAACTTGCATCTCTGTAACCCTTGAGAAGACAAACAATGTGATATCAATGCAGAAAAAGAAAAGAAAAAGCAAGAAAAATAAAGTTTATATACATATATAGTTTATATATATACATATATATATATGTATATATATATATGTATATATATATATATATATATATATATATATATATATATATATATATTTCAGACTGCACTCAGAGTTTATTAGCTTTTTCTGGAAATGGACAGTATTTTTCATTACATTTCCTTTGGAATAGTATTGGATCATTGTCCTAATCAGAGTAGCTAAATCTTTCAGTTAATCTTTCTTACCATTTGGTTGTTACTGCATGTAATATTTTCTTGGTTCTTCTTACTTCCCTTTGCATCAGGTCATAAAAGACTACCTCCATTTTTTCTGAAACCATCCTGTTCATCATTTCTTATGGAAAAACAGTATTCCATCACAATCATTTATCACAACTTGTTGAACCATTCCCCCAGTTGATGGGCATCCTTTAAATTTCTGATTTTTTGATGCCAAACAAAAAGCTGTTATAAATATTGTCGTACAAGTAGATTAGCTACCCATTTCTCTGATCTCTTTAAGATGCAGACCTAGTAGTGGTATTCCTAGGTCCAAGGCCATGCAAAGCTTAATATCCCTTTGGACATAACTCCAAATTGTTCTTCAGAAGGGCTGAATGAGTTCACAACTCCACCCAGCAGTGCCTTGATGTACCAACTTTTCCACATCCCTTCTAGGACTGTCATTTTGCTTTTCTGTCATATTAGCCAATCCGATAGGTATGAGGTAGTACCTCAGAGTTCTTTTAATTTATATTTCTCTGATCATAGTGATTTAGGGCATTTTTCATGTGATTATTGATATCTTTGATTTCTTCTTCTGAAAAGAGTCTGTTCATAGTCTTTAAACATTTCTCAGTCAGGGAATATCTCTAATTTCTATAAACTTGGCTCAGTTCCCTAAATGAAGAGAAATGAAGCCTTTATCAGAGAAACTTTTCCCTAATTTTGATTGCATTAGATTAGTTTGTTCAAAAGCTTTAATTTCCTGGAATTAAAGTTATCCGTTTTACTTTATATGTAGTTTTCTATCTCTTGTTATATCTCTTCCATTATCCATTACATTTTCCTATAGTCTCTTAATTTACTTATGATGTGAGCCCTATAAATTATTAAGCCATTTTGACATTTAGACTTTATTTTGGTATCCAGACTAAGATGTTGGTCTGCTTCTACTTTCTGCCAAAGAGATTCTCAGATTTCCCCAGTAATTGTTGTCAAATGATTAGTTCTTGCACCCAAAGCTTTGATCTTTCTGTTTATCAAACACTAGACTTTAATAATTATTTACATCTGTGCTTTTATACCCAATCTATTCCTGTAACCCAGTGCTAGAATTCTTAGAAACTGCTAGATTGTTCTGCTGTTTTGCAATATACTTTGAAATCTGCTACTTCTATGCTGCCTTCCTTCATTTTTCCCCTGATTTTCTTGATATTCTTGACTTTTGGTTCACCCAGATGAATTTTGTATTTATTTTTATAGCTTTATAAAATAAGTATTCAGTAGCTTGATAGCTATGATATTGAATATGTAAATTAACTTATCTAGAATTGTCATTTTATTTTATTTGCTCAGCCTACGCATAAGCAATTAATATTTCTCCAATTGTTTAGATCTCTCTTTATTTGAGTAAAATAAAATATAATTGTGTCCATATAGTTCCTGGGTTTGTCTTAGCAAGTAGAATAGCCAAATTTTGCAGTTATTTTCAATGAAATTTTTCTTTCTATTTCTTCCTGTTGTGCTTTGTTGGTAATACATAGAAATGCTAATGATCTATATGGATTTATTTTATGTCTTACAACTTTAATAAGTTGTTAATAGTTTCAACATTTTTTTAGCTGATTCTCTAGAATTCTCTAAGTATACCATCTACCATCATATATAATTTGCAAAAACTGAGAGGCTTCTTCCAGGATGACCTACTTGTACTCTTTTAATTTCTCCCACACACACAATTTATTGCTATAGCAAAATCTTTTCTATTTCTATAGAATTTTAAAACAATATTGGATAATATTGTTGATAATGGGCATCATTTCTTCATGCCTAACATCATTGGAAAGGCTTTTACATTATGCTCATGGCAGATAATGCCTAGTCATTGTTTAGATATATACTATTTATCATTTTAAAAAAGCCTCCATTTAGTCCTCTGCTTCCTGATTGTTGTTACTGCTTTTAATAATAATGGGTGTTGTATTTTCTCAAAGGCTTTTTTCATCTTTTGAGAAAATTTTATAAGTTTTTTGTTATCAATATGGTCAATTATGCTTATAGTTTTCCTAATATTGAACAAGCCCTGTATTTTTGTTATAAATCTCAACTTACGATAAGGTATGAACTTTGTTATATGTTGTTGTAGTCTCCTTGTTAGTTATTTATTTAAAAATTTTTGCACCGATATGCACTTGTTTTTGCTTTCCCTGCCTTAGGTATCAAAACTATTTTGTATCATACAAGGAATTTGGTAGGACTCCTTCTTTACTTGTGTTGTTAAATAGTTCATGTATTACTGGCATTTATCCCTTTCTTCAAATAGAAATCACTTATAAGTCCATTTGGTCTTGATGATTAAAAAATATATTAATTAATTTGTTTTTAGTTTTCAACATTTGCTTCCATAAGATTTTGAGTTCTAAATTCTCTCTGCCTCCCTTCACTCCTCCTACCCCAAAATGAAGTGAAAGCTGGTATAGGCTCTACATATATACATTGATATAAAATATTTTTCACATTAGACATGTTGTAAAGAAGAATTAGAACGAATGGGAAGAACCATGAAGAAGAAGAAACAACAACAAAAAATGGAGTGGAAATAGTATGCTCTGATCTGCATTCACTCCATAGTTCCTTTTCTAGATGTGGATAGGATTTCCTTCGTGAGTCTTTTGGAATTATCTTGGATTATTGTATTGCTGAGAAGAGCTAAATCTATCATTGTGGATCATTGCAAAATGTTGCTATTGCCATATACAATCTTCTCCTGGTTCTGCTCACTTCATCAGCATCAGTTCATGCAAGTCTTTCCATGTTTTTCTGAAGCCCAATGCTTATCATTTCCTATGGAACAATAGTATGCCATTACATTCATATACCACAACTTGTTCAGCCATTCCCCAACTGACAGGCATTCCCTCAATTTCCATTTCTTGGTGACCACAAAAATAGCTGCTATAAATATTTTTGAGTATGTGGTTTCTTTTCCCATTTAGGTGATCTCTTTGGGATACAGACCTCGAAGTGGTATTTCTGGGTCAAGGAGTATGCACAGTTTTGTAGCCCTTTGGGCCCAGAATGGTTGGATCATTTCACAACACTAACAATGCATTAGTATTCCAATTCTTCCATATCTTCTGCAACATTTATCATGTACCTTTCCTGTCATATTAGCAAATCTGATAGTGTGAGATGGTACCTAAGAGTTGTTTTGATTTGCATTTCTCTAATCAATAGTGATTTACACCATTTTTCCATATAACTATAGATAGCTTTACTTTCTTCCTCTGAAAACTGCCTGTTTATATCCTTTGACCATTTATCAATTGGGGAATGACTTGTATTCATACCAATTTGGCTCAGTTCTCTCTATATTTTAGAAATTATTCCTTTATGAGAGACACTGGCTGCAAAAATTGTTTCCCAGCTTTCTGCTTCCCTTCTAATCATGGCTGCATTGGCTTTGTTTGTGCAAAACCTTTTCAATTTAATGTAAGCAAAATATCCATTTTGCATTTCATAATATTCTCTATCTCTTATTAGGTAACAAATTCTTCCATTCTTCATAAATCTGATAGGCAAACTATTCCTTGCTCTCCTAGTTTCCTTATAGTATCAGCCTTTATATCTAAATCATGCACCCATTTTGACTTTATCTTGGTATACAGTGTAAGATGTTGGTCTATGCCTATTTTCTGCCATACTATTTTCTAGTTTTCCTAGCAGTTTTTGTTAAATAGTGACTTCTTAACCCGGATGCTTCCATCTCTGGGTTTATTAAACAGAAGATTACTATAGTCATTGACTACATTGTCTTCTGTACCCAACCTATCCCACTTATCCTTTCTTAGCTAATACCAAGAAGTTTTGATGATTGTTGCTTCCCTTGAAATTCTTTTCATTAATTCCCTTGATATTGTGAAACTTTGTTCTTCCAGATGATTTTTTTAGTATTTTTCTAGCTTTATAAAGTAGTTTTAGGTAGTTTGATTGGTGTGGCACTAAGTAAATTAATTTAGGTAGAATTGTCATTTAAATTATATTAGCTCAGGGGGCGGAGCCAAGATGGCGGCTGGTAAGCAGAGAATAGCGGGAGCTCTGTACCAAGTCCCTCCAAAAACTTATAAAAAATGTCTCTGAACCAATTCTAGAATGGCAGAACCCACAAAACAGCAGAGGGAAGCAGGGCTCCAGCCCAGGACAGCCTGGATGGTCTCTGGGTGAGGTCTATCCCACACGGAGCTCAGAGCTGGGAGCTGGGAGCTGGGAATGGAGTGGAGCAGAGCCCAGCCTAGGCGTGGACCAACAAGACCAGCAACCGGGCAGAGCATGCCCTAACGACCTGAATCAGTGAGCTGAGGCAGTTACGAGACTTCTCAACCCACAAACACCAAAGACTGCTGAGAAGGTTAGTGGGAAAAGCTGTGGGAGTGGAAGGAGTTCGCGATTCGGCTTCCAGCCCCGGGGGCAGCGGAAGTGGGGCAGCTACTGCTGTTGCTGCTTCTGGCTGCAGGCCCACCTGGTGGGAGGAATTAAGTGGTGGATCAGAGCAGGGGTGCACAGCCTGCTGAAGATCTAAGCCCAGTTTGGGTTGGGGGTTCTTGGGGAAGGAGCAGTACTGGTGTGGCAGAGCTGGCACCTCCCCCCCAAACGTGGAACATAGAACTCTGTAGTCTACAAGCAGTCATACCCCACTGAAAAACTCAAAGGTCAAGTTAGCTGGCTGGGAATATGGCCAGGCAGCTAAAACGCACCGAGATTCAGTCTCAGACTTTGCATTCTTTCTTTGCTTACAAAGAAGACCAAAACATACAGACAGAAGAAATTAATAAAGTCAAAGAGCCTACAACAGAAACCTCCAAGAAAAACATGAACTGGTCCCAGGCCATGGAAGAGCTCAAAAAGGATTTGGAAAAGCAAGTTAGAGAAGTAGAGGAAAAATTGGGAAGAGAAATGAGAAGGATGCGAGAAAACCATGAAAAACAAGTCAATGACTTGCTAAAGGAGACCCAAAAAAATAATGAAAAATACACTGAAGAAAACAACACCTTAAAAAACAGACTAACTCAAATGGCAAAAGAGCTCCAAAAAGCCAATGAGGAGAAGAATGCCTTGAAAGGCAGAATTAGCCAAATGGAAAAGGAGGTCCAAAAGACCACTGAAGAAAATACTACCTTAAAAATTAGATTGGAGCAAGTGGAAACTAGTGACTTTATGAGTAATCAAGATATTATAAAACAGAACCAAAGGAATGAAAAAATGGAAGACAATGTGAAATATCTCATTGGAAAAACTACTGACCTGGAAAATAGATTCAGGAGAGATAATCTAAAAATTATTGGACTCCCTGAAAGCCATGATCAAAAAAAGAGCCTAGATATCATCTTTCAAGAAATTATCAAGGAGAACTGCCCTGATATTTTAGAGCCTCAGGGCAAAATAGAAATTGAAAGAATCCATCGATCGTCTCCTCAAATAGATCCCAAAAAGAAATCTCCCAGGAATATTGTCGCCAAATTCCAGAGCTCCCAGATCAAGGAGAAAATACTGCAAGCAGCCAGAAAGAAACAATTTGAGTATTGTGGAAACCCAATCAGAATAATCCAAGATCTGGCAGCCTCTACATTAAGAGATCGAAGGGCTTGGAATACGATATTCCGGAGGTCAATGGAGCTAGGATTAAAACCTAGAATCACCTACCCAGCAAAACTGAGTATCATGTTCCAAGGCAAAATATGGATTTTCAATAAAATAGAGGACTTTCAAGCTTTCACAGTGAAAAGACCAGAACTGAATAGAAAATTTGATTTTCAAACACAAGAATCAAGAGAAGCATGAAAAGATAATCAAGAAAAAGAACAAGAAAAAGAAATTGCAAGGAACTTACTAAAGGTGAACTGTTTTGCTGACATTCCTACATGGAAAGATGATGAGTATGATTCATGAGACCTCAATATTAGGGTAGCTGAAGGGAATATGCATACATATATGTTTATGTATATATATGGGTGAATGTGTATGTATGTATATATCTATGTGTGTGTGTATATATATATATATATATATATATATATATATAGAGAGAGAGAGAGAGAGAGAGAGAGAGAGAGAGAGAGAGAGGAGAGAGCAGACACAGGGTAAGTTGAAGATGAAGGGAAGATATCTAAAAGAAATAAAATCAAATTAAGGGATGAGAGAGGAACATACTGAGAGAGGGAGATAAGAGGAGATAGAATGGGGTGGATTATCTCCCATAAAGGATGCAAGAACAAGCAGTTCTGTGGGAGGAAGGGGAGGGCGGATGAGGGGGGAATGAGTGAACATTGCTCTCATTAGATTTGGCCTAAGGAGGGAATACCATCCATACCCAATGGGGAATCTTACCCCACAGGAAAGAAGAGGGAAGAAGATAAAAATCAATGGGGGGGATGATGGAAGGGAGGGCTGATGGGGGTGGAGGTAGTCAAAAACAAACACTTTCGAAAGGGGACAGGGTCAAGGGAGAAAATTCAATAAAGGGGGATGGGTTAGGAAGGAGCAAAATATAGTTAGTCTTTCACAACATGAGTATTGTGGAAGGGTTATACATAATGATACACATGTGGCCTATGTTGAATTGCTTGATTTCTTAGGGAGGGTGGGTGGGAAGGGAAGAGGGGAGAGAATTTGGAACTCAAATTTTTAAAAACAGATGTTCAAAAACAAACAAAAATGTTTTTGCATGCTACTAGAAAATAAGATACACAGACAATGGGGTGTAGAAATTTATCTTGTCTTACAAGAAAGGAAGGGAAAAGGGGATGGGAGGGGAGTGGGGTGACAGAGGGGAGCACTGACTGGGGAACAGGGCAACCAGAATATACGCCATCTTGGAGTGGGTGGGAGGGTAGAAATGGGGAGAAAATGTGTAATTCAAACTCTTGTGAAAATCAATGCTGAAAACTAAATATGTTAAATAAATTTAAAAATAAAATAAAATAAAATATTATATTAAAAAAAATTGTATTAGCTCAGCCTACCCATGAGCAACCAATGTTTTTCCCATTATTTAGATCTGACTCTATTTGTTTTAAAATGGTTTTGTAGTTTTGTTTATATAGTTTCTAGATTTGTCTTGGCAGGTAGACTCTCAAATATCTTGTAATTTCTACGGTAGCTTTAAATGGAATTTATCTTTCCATTTTTTGCTGCTGGGCTTTTTTAATAATATATAGCAGTGCTGATGACTTATGTGAGCTTATTTTATATCCTGCAACTTTACTAAATTTATTTATTATTTCAACTGGTTTTTTTAGTTGAGTGTCTAGGATTCTCTCAGTATACCAGCATATCATCTTCGAAGAGTGATGTCCTTGTTTCTTCTTTGCCTCTTCTATTTTCTTTGATTTCATTTTCTTTTCTTATTACTAATGCTAAGATGTCTAGTCCAATATTGAATAACAGTGGAGATAGTGGATATCCTTGTTTCACCCCCTATCTTACGGGAAATGCTTCTAGCTTATCTCCGTTATACAAAATGCTTGCTGATGATTTTAGATAGATGCTACTTATCATTTTAAGCAAGGTTTCATTTATTCCTATGCTCTCTAGTGTTTTCAGTAGGAATGAGTGTTGTATTTTGTCAAATGGTTTTTCTGCATCTCTTGAAATAATCATATAATTTATATTAATTTTGTTGTTTATATGGTTGATTACAATGATATCTTTCATAATATTAAATCAGCCTTGAATTCCTAGTATAAATCCTGCTTGGTCATAGTGTATTATCCTCATGACAAGTTCCTGTAATCTCTTTGCTAATATTTTATTTTAAAATTTTGCATCTATATTCATTAGGGAAATTGGTCTATAATTTTCTTTCTCTGTTTTGGCTCTTCCCATTAAGGTATCAGCACCATACTTGTATCATAAAAAGAATTTGGTACGACTCCTACTTTTCCTATTTTCTGAAAGAGTGTATATAGTATTGGAGTTAATTGTTCTTTAAATAATTAATATAATTCACTTATTAATGCATCTTGCCCTGGAGATTTTTTTAGACTTCATTGATGGCTTGTTCAATTTCTTTATATAAATGGGGTTATTTTTGTAAATATTCATCCATTTCATTAAGATTGTCAAATTTATTGGCATATTGTTAAGCAAAATAGTTCCTAATTGTTGTTTTTATTTCCTCTTTATTGGTGGTAAATTCACCCTTTTCATTTTTGATGCTGCAGTTTGATTTTCTTCTGTCTTTTTTTAAAATCAAATTAACCAAAGATTTATTAATTTTCTTGTTTTTTTTTCATAAAGTCAGGTCTTAGTTTTATTTATTAGTTTAATAGTTTTCTTAGTTTCAATTTTTTTAATCTCTCCTTTGATTTCCAGAATTGCTAATTTGGTATTTAACTGGGGATTTTTAATCTATTTTTTTCCTGGCTTTTTTAGTTACATGCCCAATTGATTGATCTCCTCTTTCTCTCTTATTCATTTAAGCATTTAGAGTTATAAAACTGCCCCTAAGAACCACTTTTGCTGCATGCCATAAGTTTTGGTAAGTTGTTTCTTTATTGTCATCCTCCTGGCTGAAGTTATTGATTGTTTCAATGATTTACTGTTTGACCCACTCATTCTTTAGGATTAGATTAGTTAGCTTTCGATTAATTTTTAGTCTATCTTTTCATATCCCTTTATTACATGTAATTTTTTATTGCATTACGATTTGTAAAGGATTCTTTGAGTATTTCTGCTTTCTGCATTGGATTGTGAGGATTTTATGCCCTAATACATGGCTAATTTTTATGTAGGTGCCATGTAATGCTGGGAAGAAAGGTATATTCCTTTCTATCACAATTTAATTTTCCCCAGAGATTTACCGTATCTAAATTTTCTAAAATTCTTTTCACCTCCTTAACTTCTTTTTTGGTTATTTTATGGTTAAATATATCTCATTCTGAGAAGGGGAGCCAATGTCTTCTTGATGTCTGCTTCTCAATTCTGCTTCCCATTAGTTCTGCTTCTCTTCAGTTCTGTCTCTCTTTAATTCTGGATCTCTAACATTCTGGGCTCTCCTTATATAAATTCCTAGCCAGCATCTGATTGGCTAGAATCCGGGTCATATCAATGACCATTTTGCCTTCTGCTTCTAGGACCGTAGAGAAGTTTTCCTTCATGATTTCCTGAAAGGTGCTCTCCAGGTTCTTTTTTTCATTTGGTAGACCAATATTTTTTAAATCGTCTCTCCTGGATCTATTTTCCAGGTCAATTGTTTTATCAATGAGGTGTCTTACATTTTCTTCTATTTTTTTTTCATTCTTTCGTTTCTGTTTGATTGATTCTTGGTATCTCAGTGTCATTAGCTTCCACCTTCCAGTTGTAATTTTCAACAAATTATTTTCTTCTATTAAATTTTGTTTCTTTTTTTTTCATTTGGCCCATTTTACTTTTTAAAGATTCTTTTCTTCAGTGTACTTTTTTCAATTTGGCCAAATGTATTTTTTAAGGACTTTTTTTCTACTTGCAATTTTTGCCTTCCTTCTCCAAGCTATTGACTGTCTCATGCATAAATCCTTTATTTTTCCCAATTTTTCTTCTGCCTCTCTTATCTGACTTAAAATCCTTCTTGAGCTCTTCCAAGAAGGCTTTTTATTCTTGACACCAGTTCATACCCTGCTTTGAGGTATCAAATTTGCGGCTACAATGTTGTCCTCTTCTGAATTTATGCCTTGATCTTCCCTTTCCCCATAATAAGAATATGTGGTCATAGTCCACTTCTGCTTTTTGTTCATGGTGTTTGCCTATTTCCTGGTTTTTAAAGTTGAACTCTCCTGCTTGAGCACAGGGGTCACTGACCCAATTTTCTTGTTCTGGGAGCCTGGGTCCTAATCACTAGCTTTTGTGTTGTGGCCTCAGGTACTGGCAGCTGGAGGCTGTAGAAGTCTGGAAATTTGTCTGGTGCTGAGCTGGGGTCAGCAACACTGGAGCTCTTGGGGTGGGGGTGGGGAATCTGATCCCTAGGGAAGATTGGCTTCCCCCAGGCTTCTTTAAAGTGCTCAAATGTTTGGCTCCAGGAAGAAAGACATCTAGCTATGCCTCCTGGAGTTGTACTTCCTGGAGTTGTGCTGAGGCACTGGGAGATTTGGCTGCTAGAGAACATCAGCACACATAGTGGTTTTCTGAACTGGTAACAACCAGTTCCCCTACCTGTGCTGAGGCACTTGGGGGGTCTTGGTGTTGGTACTTTCCTGCTATACCAACATGGTGCTCAGGATCTCCCCTGGGTTTGCTGAAGTGGGTCTTGCCACTGGCTTGCTAGGATGCCTCCTGTCCTGTACTGCTCCTCTTCTCCCAGATCAAGAGGGGCCTTTCCCATCAATCCCCCAAGCTTTCTGGGCTACAAGATTGTTGCACTCCATCTCTCTTCTGTCTCAGTTGTTTCAGAGTTATTCCTTGGGTGATATTTTTTAAGCTTTCAGAGGTCAATAAGAAAGAGTAAAAGTAACTTACTTCTTACTCCACCATCTTGGCTCTGCAGAGAAAGATACATTTCTTAAGCGTTACAAGTACATATTCCCAAGTAGGTGTAAGCAATTTGCCATTATTGAATAGCATGGTTTTTTTTTTGGTTTTTTTTTTTGCAGTTCCTGTTTAAATTTTTATGCCTCTTGAGTCTTGTATTTGAAGATCAGATTTTCTACTGAGCTCTTGTCTTTTTATCAGGAAGATTTGGAAGCCACCTATTTCATTGAACATCCATCTCCTCCCCTGACAGATTATGTTCAGTTTTGTTGGGTAGATGATCCTTGGTTGTAATACAATTTCCTTTGCCTTATGGAATATCATATTTCCAGCCCTCCAATCTTTTAATGTAGAAGCTTCAAGGTCCTGAATAATCCTAACTGTGGTTCATGATATTTACCTATTTCCAGGTTTTTAAGGTTTAGCTCTCCTGCTGGAGCATAGGGGCATACTTCCAGGCTTCTTATGCTGTAGACCAGGGGCCTGGTCACTGACTTTGTGTGCTGGAGCCTCAGGTGCTGGCAGCTGGAGGTTGTAGGTGTCTGGCAGCTTACCGGGTTTTGAGCTGGGGTCTTAGTGGTGGTGGCTGCTGTGTGCTGAGGCCAAGTAGGGTTTTTCTTCATTTCCCCTGGGCTACATGAAACTTTTGAGGTGGGGTGAGGGGTGTCTGGCCTCTGGAGAACAGGTATTCACCTGGGCTACACTGAAGCAAGAGGAGATTCAGCTGCCGTAGGATGCCAGACAGCTGGCACAAATGGTGGTTATTCAAGCTGAATTCTGCTAGTTCCCCTGGCTTGCCAAAGCATGTAGGGGGTCCTCTTGTTGGTGTTTGCCTGCTCTACCACCCTGGGGCCCAGGACCTCCCACTGTTTTGTTGAGGTGGGCCTTGCTGTTGGCTTCCCAGAACACTTCCTGTCTTGTACTGTTCTCCTTCCACCAGAGCAAAAGGGACCTTTTTTGTTAATGGCCCAAATATCCTTGGCTAAAAGACTGCTGCAACCTGTCTTTCTGCTGGCTCCTCTGTTTCAGGGCTCCCCACCCCCCAGCCCCAGGAGCAATGTTTTATGGGGTTTTAGAGGTCAATAAGGGAGAACAAGAGTTATTTACCCCTTACTCAGCCACGTTGGCTCCCATATTTTTTTTTTCTTAGGGAGCTTATTTATGCCTTGATCAATTTCTTTCTCTAAGATAGATTTACTTAATTATTATTTTTATCTTCCTTTAACCTGGATAATTTTCAGTTTTGTAAATAGCTATCCATATTCACTTAAATTGTCAGTTTTGCTGGCAAGTAATTGAGCAAAATAACCCCTAATTGCTTTTATTTCATGTTTATTTGTGGTACAGTCACTATATTAATTTTTAAGTTTGGTAATTTGCTTTTCTTCTTTGTTTTTTTTTAAATCTAATTAACCAATGGCTTATCTAATTTAATTTTTCCCCATAAAACCAGATCCCAGTTTTATCAATAAGTTCATTTTTATTTTGACTTTCATTTTTATTTATCTTTCCTTTGATTTTTAGGATTTTCATTTTGTTGTTTAATTGGGGATTTTTAAATTGCCCTTTTTCTATTTTTTTAGTTGCATGATCAATTTTGTGATCTGTTCTTTCTCTCTTTTAGTAATGTATGCATTTAGAAATAAAACTATTAGCCAAAGCTGTCCTTAGGCTGCATCTCACAATTTTTGGTACTTGACCCATTGCCATCTTGCCATATTTTTCTTATATTATTGTTCCAAGAATACCTATTTTTTTCTAATTTCTAAATTATTTTGTATATATGAGAATTTAAAAAAATATATACAACAAACCTAGAATGAATTTTGGATGAATGAATGAGTTATTATATTCTTGCAGCCACAGTGATGGTGGGACCCTCCTCACAGTTCCAGGGCAGAAGAGAGTGCTTGTGGTCACTCACAGACCACAACATAGGATAGGTGAGGAATAAACACCTTTCTTTACCACCTTGGAAGAACTGAAAACTTACAGATCCTTAGAAATATCTCCAAAAACAGCTGCATAAAACCCCTGAAGCTTTGGAAAGTGCTATCTCCACCCTAGAAGTAAAGCACTACACTAACAAAGATCTAAATGTCAACTGATAGGCTGGGAAAATGAACATACAATGTAAAAACAAACAAACAAACAAAACCCCTCTGATTATTGAAAGTTAAGATGGTGACAAGGAAGAGCAAAACATACACTCAAAAGAAGACAACAAAATCAAAGCTTTTCTCTGTTTCAAATAGATCCCTTGTAAACAACACATGTTTAGATTCTGGTTTCTAATCCATTCTGCTATTTTCACTTTATGGCGGAGTTCATCCCATTTAAATTCACAGTTATAGGAGCATAGATGGTAAAGAAAAGGTAAGGACTCACTTGAGCTTTACCCATAACCATCCAAACACTTTCATGTAATGCCTCAAAACAAATTCTGGAACACCAAAACCACAAAAGAACAAAATGAAATAATTTTCCAGCCCAAGACAACTGAGAAAGTTGGCAAGAAAAGTCTGTTGCACCCGGGTGAATATGCAGCACAGTCCAGCATGGGTTGTGCCCCAACAAAACATCAGTAGGCCTTGAGACAACAGAAGCAGTGGCAGCAGTGATGATTGCCGGACCTCTCAGTCCACAGATGGTTAGGGATCACACAATGTATCAGAAAGAGATGACAGGGGTACCTTTGCTGGCACCGGAGCAGGACTCTTCTGCATTGCCAATACTTGAATCTGGGTTGATGTCTCAGAATGAGGAAAAGCATTAACACACCAGAGTTTGTGGCCACAGGGGAGTGGGGACCCTGGTCACAATTTCAAAAAAGAGTGCTTGTGGTCACTCACAGATCAGAGTACCAGACAGGACTTTTGTAAACACACCTCTCCCTAGATCAGGGCTGTCCAAAATGTGGCCTGAAGGCAGCATGTAGCTTGAAGTGAGATTTGTGAAGCCTGCCTACAAGCATAGAAATTTACACAAATTCTAAGGTTGAGTAGCCCTGCCCTAGACCATGTCATCTTGTGAGAATCAAAAAAAAAAAAAAAAGTATAGGTCTCCAGAATTATCTCTCAAACTTTACAAAAACCCTGAACCTTGGGGCAGTACCTCTTCCACTCCAGAAGGACAGGTCCACTTTGGCATAGAATTACAAGTCAAGAAATAGTCTGGAAAAATGACCAAACTGAAGAAAAAGTTCCTGACTGTAGAAAGTTATTATGGTGACAGGGGAAGATCAAATCACAAATTTGGAAGAAAACAAAAAGGTCAAAATTTCTCCATCCACAGCCTCAGAGAAAAATGTCAATTGGACTCAGGTCACGAAAGAGCTAAAAAGAGAATTTAAAAATTAAATAAGACAGTTAATGGAAAACTTGAGAGGAGAAAAAGAGAGTGATACAAGAGAAACATGAAAAAAGAATCAACAACTTGGTAAAGGAAACACAAAAACTAATGAAGAAAATAACTAATGAAGAAAAAATAATGAAGAAAGTGAAGAAACTAATGAAGAAAATAAAACAACAAATAAAATAAACAAAATGATAAAAGTAGACACAAAATCCAATGAAGAGAAGAATGCTTTGAAAAACAGAATTGGGGAAATGAAAAGAAATACAACAAAACCTTGAAGAAAAGAACTCTTAAAAAGTAGAATTGGCCAAATGGAAACAGGTGAAAAGCTTACTGAAGAAAATAAATCCTTAAAAATTAGCTTGGAACATGTAGAAGCTAATGACTTTATGAAATGTCAAGGCATAATAAAACAATCAAAATAATGAAAAAAAAAGAAGACAATGTGAAATATCCGATCGATTGGAAATAAAAAACAAAACTAAACACAACTGCTCTGAAAAATAGATCAAAGGAAAATAATTTAAGAATTATTAGAGAACCAGAAAGCCACACACACACACACACACACACACACACACACACACACACACACGCACACACGTGTGTGTGTGTATGTGTGTGCAAAAAGAACCTAGGATAAAATACTAATTGAAAGAATCTAACAATCATCTCCTGAAAGACATCCCCAAATGAAAACTCCCAGGAATATACTAGTCAAATTCCAGACCTCTCAAATCAAGGAGACAACACTATAATCAGCCAAAAAAGAAACAATTCAGACATTGTGCAGCCACAGTCAAGATAACCTAAGATTTAGTAGTTTCTATGTTAAAGTTAAAGTATCGGGGGCTTGGGATATATTTCAGTAGGCAAAAGAACTAGCATCACAACCGCAAAACGGAGTATAACTCTTCCAGGACAGGGGACTGGGTGGTGGGGGGAGGGGGAGGAGAGAATGTTCAGGGAAGTAGAGGACTTCAAGCATAACTGATTTAATAATGAGAGATGAATATAAAATTTGTCTTTCAAATACAAGGCTCAGGAAAAGCAAAAAAAGTTAACAGGAAAGAGAAATCACAAAAGATTCAGTAAGGTTAAATTGTTTCCATTCTTACATGGAAACTTGATACACGCAATACCTAAAAACTGTCTCATTACTAGGGCACTTAGAAGGGCATTTATACATGGGTATAAGTATGAGTTGAATATGATTGGATGATTATAAAAAAAGAAATAAAATTAAAAGGAGAGAATGAGGAACGCACTGGGTGAAGGGGAAAGTAATAAATAAAATAAGATAAAATATCTGATATAAAAGAGGCTAGAAACAGCTTTTACAGTGGAAGAGGAAATGGGGGAGCTGAAGGGGGGAGGCATGAAACTTACTCTGATTTGAATTGCCTCAGAGAAGGAATACCATACATACTCAGTTGGCTACAGAAATCTACCTTACTCTACAGGAAAGTAAAAGGGGAAGGGGGATAAGAGAAGGGGAAGTTGGGCTGTTGGAAGAGAGGGCATATTGGGAGAGGTAAAAGTCAGGAGCTAAACATTTTTTTGAGACTAGAGGGGAGAGAGAGAGAGAGAGAGAGAGAGAGAGAGAGAGAGAGAGAGAGAGAGAGAGAGATGGGGAAATAGGATATGGAGGGAATGCATAGTAATCCTAACCATTAAAAATACATCATTTCTCTTATAGAGAACTCATATCTTAAAAAATGTAAAAGAACTGAGTCGAATTTATACAAGCAAAACACATTTTTCAATTTGTAAATGGGCAAAGGATCTGAGCAAGCAGTTATCAAATGAAAAAATCAAAGCTATTAATAGTCAAATAAAAATGCTTTAAATCACTATTGATTAGAGAAAAGCAAGTTCAAACAACTTTGAGCTACCACTTGACACCTATCAGATCATCTAATATAACAGGAAAGGAAAATGGCAAATGTGGCGAGGATGTAAGAAAAATGAGACTTTAATACACTGTTGATTAAGTTGTATAGTGATTCAACCTTTCTGGGGAGCAATTTGGAACTATGCCAAAGGGTTATAAAACCATGTATGCCCTTTGACCAAGTAATAACACTGCTAAGTCTGTTTCTCAAAGAGGTAACAAAACAAGAAAAAGACACTCAATGTACAAAAATATGAATAGCTGCTCCTTCTGTGCTGCCAAAGAATTAAAAATCTAGGGGATGCTCATTCATGTGGGACTAGATGAACAAGGCATGGTATATGATTGTGAAGGAATATTATTGTGCAAAAAGAAAGGATGAGCAGGATGCTCTCAGAAAAACTTGTAAAGACCTACGTGAACTGATGCAAAGTGAAATGAGTAGAAGCAAGAGAACATTGTATTCAGCAGCAGCCAGTGTTGTATGATAATTAACCATGAATGACTTAGCTGTCCTCAGCAGTACAATGATTCACGTCTATAGACTTGTGATGAAAAATGCTATTTTCAGAGAAAGAGCTGATGGAGTCTGAATGTGGATCAAAGCCCACTTTTTTTTACTTAGTTTTTTTATCTGTGTTTTCTTTCACAACATCACTAACATGGAAATATGCTTGCATAACTGTACATATATAAACTATATCAAATTACTCTTCTCAATGATAGGGAGAGGGGAGAAAAAGAGACAAAGTTTGGAACTCAAAAATAAAAAATAATCAATGCTAAGAATTTTTTTACATATAATTAGGGAAAAATGAAAATAACAAATTAAATTACAATCATATAATTTTTCTGTATCCTGTTTTCCCCTGTTTATCCTTCTCACACTTTCTATCTCATTCATCCTCAAAAGTCTATTTTTCTTCTGGCCATTGCTTCCCTTTAACACACTCTCTCTCTACCTTCCCCCTCTCTTCTTTTATCCTCTTCCCCTCCTAATTACCTGTTAAGTAATACAGATTTCTATACCCAACTGAGTGTTTACACTATTCTTTCTTTTAACCAATTCTAATGAGAGTGAGATTCAAGCACTGCCCATTACTCCAACATTTTCCACTCCACTGTTAAAGCTCTTCCATGAGCACCTCTTTTGTGTGAAATAATTTTCCCTATTCTACCTCTCCCTTCTCCCTTTTCCCAGTTCTTCACTCTTTTTCATCACTTATTTTTTAGGTAATTTCATAATAGTTAACTCACACCTGTGCCCTCAATGTGTATTACTTCTAACTGCCTTAATAATGATAATGTTCTTAGTAGTTACATATATCATCTTCTCATACGGAAATGAAAGTAGTTTAACCATATTAAGTAACTTACTATTTGTCTTTCATGTATTCCTTTTTATAATTCTCTTGAGTCTTGTCTTTGAGTGACACATTTTGTATTCAGCTCTGGTGTTTTCATCAGGAATTCTTTAAAGTTCTCTATTTCATTAGACATCCATTTTCCCCTAGAAGGAATAACAATTGCTTTTGTTAGACTGATCATTCTTGGTAGTAATCCTAGCTTTTTAGCATTCTAGAATATCATATTCCAAGCCCTGTACTCCTTTATTATGGCAGGGGCTGAATCCCATGTGATCCTGACTTTGGCTCCATGATATTTGAATATTTTCTTTTTTGGCTGCTTATTAGTATTTTCTCCTTGATCTAGAAGCTTTAGAATTTGACTATAATATTCCTGGGATTTTTCATTTTGAGATCTCTTTCAAGAATTTACCTGTGGATTCTTAAAATTTTATTTTGCTGACTGGTTCTAGCATATCAGGGCAGTTTTTCTTCGTAATTTCTAGACTTTTAAAAAAAATGTTCATGTTTTCGAGACATTCCAATAATTCATAAATTTTTTTCTTCTCAATCTATTTTCCATATAAGATGGTTTCCTGAGGAGAGATTTCACATTTTCTTCTATTTTTTTCAGGCTTCTGAATCATTTTACTGTTTCTTGATGTCTCATGTAGTTATTAGCTTCCATTTGCTCCAATTTAATTTTTCAAGAATTATTTTCTTTAGTGAGCTTTTGTAATTCTTCTCCCTTTTGTCCAATTCTGTTTTTAAGGGGTTTATTTCTTGAGTGAATTTTTATACCTCTTGTTTTTATTTGGCCAACTCTGCTTTTTAGGTTATTATTTTCTTTATTTTTTTTATTCCTCTCTTACCATTCTCTCGACTTTCTTTTCATAATTATCTAGTATTGCTGTCATTTCATTTCCCAATTTTTCCTCTACATCTTTTATTTTATTTATGTTTTTAAAGATTTTTCCAGGGATTCTTATTTGGCTTATGACAAATTCATATTTTTATTATTATTCCTTTGAGACTTTTGTTTTACTTGTTTTGCCATCAATTTTTTCTTTTGAGTTTTTTTCTTGATCTTCCCTGTCACCATAGTAGTTTTTATGATCAAGTTTTTTTTTTACTCATTTTACCAGCTTATTTCTTAACTGTTAACATTTTGTTAAAGTTGGGTTTTGCCCCCTGGGGAAAAGGAGATTTTGGACCAAGCTTCAGGTTTTTTGTGCCCCTGTTTTGAGAGCTAGTTTTGGGGTTCCGTAAGTTTTGGGGGTCTCCAAGATAGTCTTATCTAAGTAGAGGTGTGGTCCCTGATCTCCTGACCTAACTTCTCTCTGGACTTTACCCAGGAAAGTATTTTGTTTCTTTACAGCCAAAAGTACTGGTGTTTTCCTTGGCCCTGGAACTATGACCAGGTCCCAGGGATTCTCCTACAGCTTTAAGTACTAGAGCTCCTTTTCACTTTGGAACTTCATATAGTCAATTCAGGAGTGTCCTGTAGCCAGTACTGCCAAAGGGTCCTCTGTAACCTCTTTCTGATAAGTTGTCTGACACTTTTACTATCTCTTGACTGAGAGCTCCTGACACCTCCAAAGCTGCCTCTGCTATTGCTTCTGCAACTATTGTGTTCCAAACTGATCCTCATCTTGGTGTTACAGACCTCTCCTGCACACCTTCTAAGTCTTCTTGGGCTGGAAAAATGTCTCACTATAACCTTTTGTTGGCTTGGCCACTCCAAAATTTGATTTGAGGCATTATTTTAAAGTTGTTTGGAGGAGGATGTTGGTAGAGTCCAGCTAAGTTGTAGCCTGTACTCTGCCACTTGGGCTCTGCCTTTTGCAACATTTTTTAAATATAATTTTTTCCCCCAATGACATGTAAAGATAGTTTTAACATTCATTTTTAATAAGATTTTGAGTTCCAATTTTTTTTTGCCCTCCCTACCCTTTAGCCCCAAGGTGGCAAACAATCTGATGTGGTTATACATGTGCAATCATGTTAAACCTATTTCCATACTAATCATCTTGAAAAACAAGAAACAGAACAAAAGGGAAAGACCATGAAGAGAAAAAAAATAAAAAAGTGAAAATAGTATGTTTCAATCTGTATCTGTACTCTGCAGTTATTTTTCTAGATGCGGATAGCATTTTCTATCACGTCTTTTGGAATTGTCTTGGATCATTGTAGTGCTGAGAAGAGTTAGGTCTATCTTAGCTGATCATCACACAATTTTGCTGTTACTATGTACAATGTTCTCCTGGTTCTGCTCACTTCACTCAGAATCAGTTCTTGTAAGTCTCTCCATCACAACTTTTTTTTAAAGGAATATCTAAATTAGCTTAAACAATGAGATAGGAACCCTAGCTGACGTTACACTGACCAAATCATTTCCAGCAAAACAACAATTCAAGTTCGTGACAGTTTTTGAACATTTTAATTTATGTTTAAAGAAAATTATCCAGTTATTTTAAGTGTATTCTATTCCAAAAAAGAAAAAAAGACATAATTTTAAAAAATCAATTAAAGGATGGTGCAAAACAGGTGCTGACTGCCTGCTTATTCATGGAATAAACTACCATCTCCTTTCTGATGCTGGTGGAACATGTACTACTCATGGCTCTCTGTGGAGTATAAATGAAGTAGCATAGCTGGTCCTTGCACTGCAGGGCCATTACCTTGAAAATGGAAAAAAATGTGTGAACAGAAATAAAATAACATTAATCTACAAACAGATAGAAAAACATTAATGTATCACAAGCTGGGGTTGAGGTGATTCCAGCCCTTTGGCACAAGGGCTGAACTCTGAGGATCTTCCAATACTTGAACTTCTTTAGTTACTGAAATAATAAAACAGCTCCATGTTATCATGGGTAATTATTTTTTTAAATGCTGGATAATGGACTGGGATGAACTCCTTCTTTACTTTACTTCTGGCTTCCCTAACAATATCATTGACCCAGTGACACAGAGGACTTTGTCTTTATCCTGGCTTTTCACCTCATCAGTACCCCTTCATTCCCAGCAGGTGACATTTCCAGTCGGCTGTGGTGGTGGTGGGGAGAGTGGTTTATGGTATTTCCCTCTGTCATAAAAGGAAATAAAAACACTATAGATCTCATTACATATCAAATACATAGAATTTACCAGAGCAAAGTTTAGGCTCAAATTTCCCCAAATTAGGATTTCAACAAGCTGACCAGCTGCAGTTTTAAAGTATATTCTCAGGATCCCTTTTAAATAGTCTAACCTGAGATTTGTTATTCACTCTAAGTGCTGGAAAGAGCAGGCGACTGCCATCAAGATAATAATCAAATACAGTTTAAATCTTCAGGGGCATCCTTCTTGATAGCCACTTAAATTTCAAGGGCTAGAAAATTTCCCTAATGGGATCTCAATAATTCAATAAGAAAAATTATATTTGAATTCATAACACTTAACCAATCTCTACATGAAAGGTATGGATGCACAACTGGTGTCCTATTTATACCAAGTCCCTTACAACACACTTTAAAAGCATTTACTCCTGCCTTATTAAGGCAGGCTGAGTTAATTAATTTAGATACCTAGAGAAGGATGAGCACATCTTTAAAAATCATTTACTTATTCCATTTATTAAAACCTCAAAGAGCTCATCTCTAGGGGCAAATTGACTGTCTGAACAGTCATTTTACATCTTATATATTTGGCATGTTGACCCAAATAACCACTTAGAGTACATCAATTTAAGGCATGTAAGAAATTACAATGAATGTCTCCAACTTCTTAGAGGGTCAAAATAATAAAAGAGTGCTCCAAGAAGAGTGCCATCTGAAACTAATGTTCCATGCTCATTAGCCCTTTCACCATTAACCATAAGATATTCTTCATGGTGTTAATGAGGCGATCCTGTGTAATGAAAAGAGCATTAAAGTAGGAGTCAGAAAATTAGGATTCCTGTCCTAGCTCCACCACTTAGCTAGTTGCAAGCCTTTGAACAAGTCACCAAACCTCTCTGAAACCCAGTTTTCTTCTCTACAAAACAGTGAAATAATGCAGGACTATATTGAAGATTAAATGAACTAATATTTTTGAAATGACCTTTTAAAGCTAAGTCCTATATACATATGAAATAAGTAAGTAGATATTTTTGATGAAAAAATAAATTAATATCAATTCATTAAGATGAATTATATTAATTCTTAGATACCATCCTTAGAAAGTCCTGAGTCCTTAAAGAGTCCTGATGACATTGCTTTGAAACACATTCACTCTTTGACCATGGATAAGTCACTTTGATGGCTAATTTGCAAATGAGTTGCTAAAAGAAATCATGGGTTTTATGGGTTCTCTCCTGGATAGAATCACACGTGCCAATAAAAATAATTCAGTCTTTGCTTTTAATAAAAATGCAGTAAATATAAAGTATTGGTCAAGAAATAAAAAGAAACCTCACAGCATGAATTTCTTATTCCATGCATTCCTTGTCATAAATGCACCTACAATTTATGTTTATGATGATAATAAGAATAAAGAATAATCAAACACATAATCAAGGGCTGTGGACAAAACAAGCTAAGAAGGCTTGGGATGCAGATATTGCTCATGATGCATCTATTCCAAGTGGAGTTAGGCAGATACTTTGCCTAATGATTTGCGCTTGTCCTTGTGCTATATAAAGTGTTTACAAAATATTTTGATAATAGTATAGATTATGTGCCTGGCAGAGTAGCAGATCAGCCAATCAATCAGATGAAATATGTTTGAATTCCTCCCTTCCCCTCCCCTCCCTTTCCCTTCCCTTCCCTTCCCTTTCTTAAGAAAATTTATGTGCTGTAAGGAAAATGAATTTGTACCAATAAGAGCTATCAAGATGTGTAATGTCCTTACTGAAAAGGTGGTTGGCTTCCAACCCTAGAAGTCTTCAAAGTGATAGCCACTTGCTGAGTCTGGTGATGAAAGGATTCTTGCTCAGGTATGGGTTAGATCAGTACATTGGTTTCTTGTGAATGTAAAATTCTGGTTTCATCTTATGAGGGATGTTTTACAAGTTTACTGGCATGTGTTAATTGTTTACAACTGTATACACTAGTCTATTCTAGGAGGATGAGGGTGGGCTTGGATGATTAACTGAAGAAGTGATTTGCAAAGGTTTGATAATGACCTTTTATCTTATTCAGGCATAACACATCATTTTAAGAGCATAAATATGTATTGATTACTAAACTGTGTTGGCAAAGTACTCAGTATCCTTTTATTTTAGGAAGCACATACTTCTTTACATAACTAAAAGTGTACCACAACCTTAAATAGTATGACCAAACCTGGGCAGATCACTTTACACTCTTTGCCTTAGTTCTTCATCTAAAAATTTGGCTAGAAAAGGAAATAGCAAACTGCTACAGTATCTTTGCCAAGAAAACCTCAAATGGGGGTCCAGAAGAGTCAGAAATGACTGGGATGACTAAACCAAAGAAAACACCCCTAAGGCTTGTCAAGTCTTTAGAACAACTACTTAACTATATTCACAGTCTGGATTTACTATGTCACCCAAGCTTGTAGGCTGATGATCCTATTAAAGAGAATAGGAGTGGGGAGGGAATAGGTGTCTGTACCAGGTTCCAGAATAGTACAAATCATTAAGTAAATGGAAAAGGATGAAGATTATTCCCTTATTGTAATCAAGAATTAAACAGAGAGCTAGGTGTTTTTATTTTGAGTCTCTGTCTAAACCATGAAATATCTCTTCCCACTCCAACCATCTTCCATGCATTCAAGAAAATATTAACTTAAAAATTAGAATTGGGCAAGTATAAGCTAATGACACTATGAGACATCAAGAATCAGTCAAACAAAATCAAAATAGGGAAAAAATAAGAAAATGTAAAATACCACATTTGAAAAACAATTAACCTGGGAGATAGATGCCAGAGAGATAATTTAATAATTGTTTGACTACATGAAGGCCATGATCAAAAAAAGAGCCTGGACATCATCTTCCAAAAAATTAACTAGGAAAACTGCCTTGATTTCGGAGAACCATAGGGTAAAATAGTCATTGAAAGAATCCACTGACCACCTTCTGAAAGAAATCCCAAAATGAAGACTCCAAGGAATATTGTTGCTAAATTCCAGAATGTAAATTCCAGGTCGTGCAAAAAATACAGCAAGCAGTCAGAAAGAAACAATTCAAATATCAAGGAGTCAGTCAGGATTACACAGCATTGCAGCTTATACATTAAAGGATTAGAGGGCATGGAATATGATGTTCCAAGAAGGCAAAGGAGCTTGAATCACAACAAAGAATCAAGTGCCCCATGAAATTGAACATAATCTTTTTGGGGAAAAGATGGACATTCAAAGAAATAGGGGACTTTCAAACTTTCTTGGATGAAAAGATCAGAGCTGAAAAGAAAATTTGAATTCTGAATACAAGATTTCAATAGAAGAATAAAAAGGTAGACAGGAAAAAATTGCTTTATTCAATAAGGTAAAACTTTTTACATCCTTATATGGGAAGATGGTACTTGTAACTCTTGAGAACTGCATCTCTTATTAGGGCAGTATATCAATAAGGCAAGACTCATGACCTTGAGGATGACAACGAACGTGCCTGAATGATTCAGAATCACAAAGTATGAAAAATTCTCTATGTAGAATGCAGAGGAAGTATAACTATTTAGACTAAAGAAGACGAAATCCAAGAATCAATATCCCTGATTTGATACAGTAGCAATTATATTCCAAAACCAGTAAGCCCACTTCGATGCAATAATAAGGAAATTATAAGATGGTAATATAGCAAGGAACCAAGTCATCCTGTGAGCTCCCCACCCCGCCATCTCCGCCCCCTGCTTGGGCCTTCCTATAAAGAAACACTCACAAATCCTGACTCTCTGCTCAGCACTCTCTTCTGCAGCTCTGTCGACTCTGATTCTCTCGATGTCAGCTCTTCACTGCCCTCTTGATGTCTGCTGCCTCAATATCTTCCTCTCCTTTCTGCTGCTCAAGTCCTGCTGCTCTCAGTTCTGTTCCTCTTCACCTCTCTTCTGCTCTTCAATTCTGCTGCTCTTCAATTCTAGGTTTTCCTTTTGTACAGTCCTGGATGACATCTGATTGGCTAGAACTCAGGTCTCTGATTGGATGAATTCATGATTGACTAGAACTCAGTGCACATATCATTGGCTCTGTCCTTAGCAACTCCCCTTAGGGTCCTGAGGGCTTCAGGCCCACATCGGCTTAGCACCTAGGAAGTAGAGGCTTTAGGCCTATTCACAAACAAAGATATAATCAAGCTTTTCCACCTAGGACCATCTGAGCCCTATTGAATGGGTGGGGAAGATCTTTGATCACATTAGTACTACAGGAAGTTAGGAATATATATATATATATGTGTGTGTGTGTGTGTGTGTGTGTGTGTGTGTGTGTGTGTGTGTGTATAGACAGAGGGTATGGATAAAATTTGACTTGATGTGATGATATAAGAAAATTAAACAATGAAAAAAGGATTGCGCTGGGAGAAGAGGAAAGGGGTAGGCAGAACAGGGTAAATTACACCGCATGACGAGGTGCAAAAGACCTATTACAGTAGAGGGAAAGAAGGCATTGGGTGAGTAATGTTTGAACATTACTCTCATCAGATTTAGCTCAAAGAAGGAATAACAAACACACAGTTGGGTATAGAAGTATATCTTACACTATAGGAAAGGAGGAGGGGGAAGAGGAAAGGAAAGAGTGTGAGGAACTAACAGAAGGGAGGGCAGATTGAGGGAGGCAGTTGTCAGAAGCAAAACACTAGTGAAGAGGGACAGTGTGAAAGGAGAGAGAAAAGTATCAATGGAGAAAGATGAGATGGAAGGAAATACAAAGTTAGTAATCATAACTGTGAATGTGAATGGGATGAATCCTCCAATTAATCAGAAGCAGATAGCAGAATGGATTAAGAAAAACAGAATCCTACAATATGTTATTTACAAGAAACATATTTGTAGCAGAGAGCTACCCAGACAGCAAAGTTAAAAAAGTCTGGAGCAGAACAAATCATCCTTTGGCTGAAGGTTGAAAAAAAAAAGAAAATTAAAAAAAGGAGGAGTAGCAATCCAGATCTCAAACAAACAAAAGCAAAATAGATCTAGTTAAAAGAGATAAAGAAGGAGACTACGTCTTGCTAAAAGGCACTATAGAAAATAAAGTAATAACAATACTAAACATATATGAACCAAGTTCTAGAGCACATAAATTCTTAGAGGAAAATCTAAGTAAGTTACAGAAAGAAATAGACAAAAAAAAAACTATACTAGTGTTGGAGCTCAACCTCCCCCTTTCAGAGCTAGATAAATGTAACCAGAAAATAAACAAGGATGAAATTAAGGAGGTGAATAGAAATTTAGAGAAGTAAGATATGATAGACTTCTGGAGAAAACTGAATGGTGATAGAAAGGATTATACTTTTTTTTCCTCCTTCACCAGTACATGTTACCTGTACAAAATTTGACTGTGTATTAGGGCATAAAAACCTCACAATCAAATGCAGAAAGGCAGAAATATAATGAAATGCATCTCTTTCAGATCATGATGCCATCAAAATTGGTGTAATAAAGGGCTATGAAAAGATAGATTAAAATTAAGTGTAAACTAAATAATCTAATCCTGAAGAATGAGTGGGTCAAATGGCAAATCATATAAACAGTGCTTTCATCAAAGAGAATTACAACAATGAGTCATCAACCAAAACATATGGGATGCAGACAAAGCAGTTCTTAGGGGAAAATTTGTATCTTTAAAATGTTTACACGAAATAAAATACAGGAAGAGGAGATCAATGAGTTGGGTATGCAAAATCCCCAATTAAATACAAAATTAGAAATTCTAAAAATCAAAAGAGAGATTAGTTGAATTGAAAGTAAGGAAGATAGTGAATTAATAAATAAAACTAAGAGCTGGCTTTATGAAAAAAATCATATATATATATATGTGTATATCTATCTGTCTATCTATCTATATCTATATATATCTTTGGTTAATTTATTAAAAAATAAAGAAGAAAAACAAATTACCAGTATCAAAAAGATTGGAAGGTGTAATATCATTTAAGTTGGGTGACTTTGATTGAGCTCTACTGGGTGCTAAACCCCAGGCTCCAAACCCCTATTGGGTGCTAAGCCTATGTGGGTGTGAATCGGTAACTAAGGTGGGGCTCCACGTGGGGCCAATGAAGGGAGGTGCTAACTCCAGAGCCAATAATAAGAGCAGAAGTTCTGGTTGCTCAGATGATGTTTGGTGACATTTGAAACTGTACAAAAAGAGAGAAGAGAGTTATTTGCTAAAGGCTCTCACTCCTGGAGGTGCAGGACTCTGGGCATCTGCTGTAAGAGCCTTCTGGCTGAACTCAGATGTTGATGGTTCTCTTGGTAACTATGAATTGGCTTTGGTCTGTTGATGTTTGTAATTTGTTTGTATTTGGCCTGAAGTTCAGAGTGCTGGCTTTTCCCCCTGTACTAAGTGAATGGTATTTGTATGCTGGATTAAATTGAGATTGTTAATCCCTTAACGTTGCTTTCCTTAATAAAGCAGATCAAAAGAACCTAGGCTTGCAGCATTCTGTGAGCTGGTTGTTGTTGGTTTTGCACCCCCAACAGCAGCTGCTAGCCAGAGTGTGGAAACAGAAGGGAAGTAAAAAGCTGGGAAATAATTTTTACAGGCAGTATTTCTGATAAAGGATTCTTATTTTAAAACTATATAGAAAGCTGAGTCAAGTTTATAAGAATGCAAGTTATTTCCTATTAACATATGGCCAAAGAATATGGACAGGCTGTTTTCAGAGGAAGAAATTAAAGCTATCTATAGTCATATGAAAAAATGCTCTAAATCAATATTGAATAGGGAAATGCAAATTAAAAAAACAAAAACAACAACTTATCAGATTGGCTATTATGATAGAAAAGAAAAAAAATTATAAATACTGGGTAAGATATGGGAATATCTTATCATCAGCTGGTGAATGGCTGAACAAATTTTGGTATATGGATATTATTGAGTATTATTTTGCTCTTGGAAATGATGAGCAGGCAGACTTCAGAAAAACCTGGAAAGACTTACATGAAGTGATTCTGAGTGAAACGATTAGAACCAGGAGAACATTGTGCCCAGAAAAAGTCATATTTTGCAATGATCAACTTTGGTAAAATTAGCTCTTCTCAGCCATAGAGTCATCAAGGAAATTTCCAAAAGATTTATGAGGGAAAATGCTATCTACTTCTAAAGAAAGTTCTATGGAGTCTTAATTCAAATCAAAATATACTATTTTCAATTTTTTCCCCTTTCTCATGATTTTCCCTTTTGTTCTAATTCTTCTTTCACAACAAGAGTAATATGGAAATATATTAAACATGATTGTACCTGTTTTACTTGTATCAGATTGCCTGCTGTCTTGGGAATTGAGGAGGTGAGGGATGGAGGGAGAAAAATTTGGGACTCAAAATCTTATCAAAATGAATGTAGAAAACGATCTTTACATGTAATTGGAAAAAGTAAAATACTATTGAGTGGGGAAAAAAATAACACAACCATCCTTAGGGACTCACATTAACCAGGGTCTTTTGAATATCCTACAATTCCATCTCCGTATTTTCATCTCCATCTCCAATTATAATGGTTTCTTTTTATTACGTAGTTAGGAGAATAGAAACAGTTGAATGTCTTTGCATATTCTAAAGTTCATGTAG
The DNA here is from genome assembly GCF_011100635.1 of Trichosurus vulpecula. Classification (NCBI taxonomy): domain Eukaryota; kingdom Metazoa; phylum Chordata; class Mammalia; order Diprotodontia; family Phalangeridae; genus Trichosurus; species Trichosurus vulpecula. The sequence continues at coordinate 34,201,233 of NC_050578.1, forward strand.
GAATGGTGTGAGCCATGATAAGGACCAGGCTTATTGGTCAGCCCCCTTACTATATTTTTACTTTGTTTAATTTTTCCACAAAGAGGATTACCACACTTGCCTGAGTTCACATGGGCAGTAAATGGTAAAGCTGATTGGTGGTTCTATACAGACTGGAAATGAAGCTATCCACATATTACTACTGTTAATTATCATATCATACTAGGCAAGACAAAATCAATAGAAATATTGTTAGTCTATTTTAATAATGCAAAGCCAAACCAGCATTTGATAATATAATAAAATTAACAATGTTCATGAAATTATAAAGACCTGATAAAGACAATTACAAAAAAAAATCAGTATTTATAAAAAAAAAGTTTACTGTTACACACAGTTATCTAAACAATATGCTTCATCAAAACCACCTCTATCTTGTGGATTTTTTCCAAATTGAAATTCTTAGCAACCACCACAGATAACAGCTCACCAAAATGATTCAAGTAATGTTTGCTTTCCCATTGCCTCCATAAGGAGCTCTCATTAGGAGATTAAGCCTCTTATTTTCAGGCACAAAACTGCTTCTGAAGTCAGTAGGCATGCTAGGCACATAAAAGGAGAGTAAGGTTCATTGGCAGAATCAAATCCAAAATGCCAGGACGTTAGATCTATTTTTTTCCATAGTGTTATCACCTTTCAGGCAAATATTCACCCTGGCAGCAGGCAAAAGAAGGTGCAGTTTTCATTACATATGTTACATTTTTTTAAAGCACATTTTGAGAACATTTTTGGCTCCTAGAGTCATGAATTAAGCAGAAGTATAGAAGGTGGTACCTCTAAGAACCATAAGCTAGCCTTTGGCTACTTTTTAAAATGCCAGCTGCTTTGTGCTGGAAGGAAGGAAGGAAGGAAGAAAGAAAAGAAAGCAGGAAGGAAGGAAGGGTAGAAGTAAAGAAGGAAGGAAGGAAAGGACAGAAAGAGCTTGTCCTTTTGTCCCAGGGTCCATGGATAGGACTACATTATATATTGGAATTATATTAGTGAACATTGCTCTAGTCCTCCACTATCCCAGTGCATCTATGCTCTTATCAATGTGCATTTCATATTTTATGGAATGTGATATGACTGGCATATAATTGTGAGATAGCTATAGGTATACCTTTAAGGCTTTACCTCATTGAATGTTTGATTTTACTTGTCAACTAACATAAACACAACTGGAACTTGTAATCTCTCCCTTTTATTCAATTGTTTGTTGGTAAACATTTCATCAAGAGTATAACATCCCTTGTGATACCCTGTTTTAACTACATAATCTAGTAAACACACTTGCATGTGTGCATGCATGCATGCAAACACACATTTGAAATAACTATGTAAACAAAGGTTTGATCTGAGAATATCAACTTATTCAACAATGCATTCCAATAATATAGCAAATTGGGTCCAGGCCCCTCACATGGTACTGGATCACAAATATAGGGGAAGACCAATTTTTTTTTTAATAAATTTCTTTATTTATTTTTAGTTTACCATGCACGGTTCTACATAGTTTTGAGTTCCAGTTTTTCTCCCCTCCCTCCCCACTCCCTCCCCAAGACGGCATGAAGTCTCATATAACTGTCATGTATAACTTCGCATTGAATTAATTTATGCTCTAGTCAAGTCGTGGAGAAGAATTTTGACCAATGGAATGAATCATGAGAAAGAAGAAACAGAACCAAAAAAAAAAACCCAAAAACAAAAACAAAAGAGAAGCAGAAAAGGCGAGCATGTAGTGTGCCTCAGTCTGTATTCAAACTTTGCAGTTCTTTTTCTGAATGAAGATAGCATTCTCCATCGTGAGTCCCCTGGAGTTGTCCTTGCCCCTTAGGTTGCTGAGAAAAGCACAGTTTGTCAGGGTTGGTCCTCACGGAATCCACATATCTGTGGCTGTGCACAACGTTCTCCTGGCTCTGCTCCGCTCACTCAGCATTATGTCGTGTAGGTTTTTCCAGGTTGTTATGAAGTCTGCATCATCCCCATTTCTTATGGCACAATAGTATTCCATTACCTTCATGTACCACAGTTTGTTCAGCCATTCCCCAATTGATGGGCATCCCTTTGATTTCCAATTCTTGGCTACCACAAAGAGAGCTGCTATAAATATTCTTGTACCTATGGGTCCTTTTCCCGCTTGCGTGATTTCTTTGGGATACAACCCTAGAAGTGGAATTGCTGGATCAAAGGGTATGAACATTTCTATAGCCCTTTGGGCATAGTTCCAAACCGCCCTCCAAAATGGCTGGATCAGCTCACAACTCCACCAGCAATGCAACAATGTTCCAATTTCCCCACATCCTTTCCAGCACTTATCATTCTCCTGATTTGATATTTTAGCCAATCTGACAGGAGAGATGTGGTATCTAAGAGTTGTTTTGATTTGCATTTCTCTAATCAGCAGCGATCCAGAGCATTTTTCCATATGCCTGTAGATAGCTTTAATTTCTTCCTCTGAAAACTGCCTGTTCATATCCTTTGACCATTTCTCAATTGGGGAATGGCTTGTATTCCTATATATTTGGCTCAGCTCCCTGTATATTTTAGAGATGAGGCCTTTATCAGAGATACTAGTTACAAAGATTTTCTCCCAATTTTCTGCTTCCCTCCTAATTCTTGTTGCATTGGCTTTTTTTGTACAAAAACATTTCAATTTGACATAATCAAAATTATCCATTTTGCATTTTGTAATGCTCTCTATCTCTTGTTGGGTCATGAATTCTTTACTTTTCCACAAATCTGATAAGTAAACTATTCCTTGCTTTCCCAAATTACTTAGAGTATCAACTTTTACTCCTAAATCATGAACCCATCCTGACTTTATTTTGGTATATGGTGTAAGATATTGGTCTATGCCCAGTTTTTGCCCTACCATTTTCCAATTTTCCCAACAGTTTTTGTGAAATAGTGAGTTATTAGCCCAGAAACTGGCCTCTTTTGGTTTATCAAAGAGTAGATTGCTAAACTTGTTGATTTCACCTATTTGTGTACCTATCCTATTCCACTGATCCACACCCCTGTTTCTTAACCAGTACCAGGCAGTTTTGATGACTGCTGCTGTGTAGTATAGTTTAATATCTGGTGTGGCTAAGCCACCATCTCTAGCATTTCTTTTCATTGATATCCTAGATACTCTAGACCTCTTGTTTTTCCAAATGAATATTGTTATTATTTTGTCCAGCTCAGTAAAAAAATTTTTTGGTAGTTCGATTGGTATGGCACTGAATAGATAGATTAATTTAGGTAGAATTGTCATTTTTATTATATTAGCTCGGCCTAACCATGAGCAACTGATATTTCTCCATTTATTTAGATCTGATTTTATTCGCGTGAAAAGTGTTTCATAGTTATGTTCATATAGGCCCTGGGTTTGTCTTGGCAAATAGACTCCCACATATTTTATAGTGCCTTCAGTAACTTTGAATGGAATTTCTCTTTCTATCTCTTGCTGTTGGGCTCTGTCAGTAATGTATAGGAATGCTGAGGATTTATGTGGGTTTATTTTATATCCTGCAACTTTGCTAAAGTTGTTTATTATTTCAAGTAGTTTTTTACTTGATTCTCTAGGATTCTCTAGATAAATCATCATATCATCTGCAAAAAGTGACAACTTAGCTTCTTCTTTTCCTATTCTAATTCCTTCAATTTCTTTTTCTTCTCTTATTGCTACAGCCAATGCCTCCAGTACCAAATTGAATAATAGGGGTGATAATGGACATCCTTGTTTCACCCTTGATCTTATTGGGAATGCATCTAGTTTATCCCCATTACAAATAATGCTTGTTGATGGTTTTAGGTAGATGCTATTTATAATTTTGAGGAAAGTTCCACTTATTCCTATGCTTTCTAGTGTTTTTAATAGGAATGGGTGTTGTACTTTGTCAAAGGCTTTTTCTGCATCTATTGAGATGATCATATGATTTCTGCTAGTTTTGTTGTTGATATGGTCAATTATGCTAATAGTTTTCCTAATATTGAACCAGCCTTGCATTCCTGGAATAAATCCTACCTGGTCATAGTGTATTATTCTCGTAATGAGTTGCTGCAATCTTTTTGCTAATATTTTATTTAAAATTTTTGCATCAATATTCATTAAGGAAATTTGTCTATAATTTTCTTTCTCTGTTTTAACTCTACCTGGTTTGGGTATTAGTACCATATTTGTGTCATAAAAAGAATTTGGTAGGACTCCTTCTTCACCTATTTTCCCAAATAGTCTACAAAGTATTGGAATTAGTTGTTCTTTAAATGTTTGATAGAATTCACATGTAAAACCATCTGGCCCTGGAGATTTTTTCCTAGGGAGTTCGTTGATGGCCTGCTCAATTTCTTTTTCTGATATGGGGTCATTAAGAAATTTCACTTCCTTCTCTGTTAGTCTGGGCAGTTTATGTTTTTCTAGATATTCATCCATATCTCTAAGGTTGTCAAATTTATGGGCATACAGTTGGGCAAAATAATTCCTAATTATTGTTTTGATTTCCTCTTCATTAGAGGTGACCTCACCCTTTTCATTTTTTATACTGGTAATTTGATTTTCTTCTTTCTTTTTTTTAATCAAATTGGCCAAAGGTTTGTCAATTTTATTGGTTTTTTCATAAAACCAGCTCTTTGTTTTATTTATTAATTCAATAGTTTTCTTGGTTTCAATTTTATTAATCTCTCCTTTGATTTTCAGTATTTCTAGTTTGGTATTTAATTGGGGGTTTTCAATTTGCTCTTTTTCTAGCTTTTTCAGCTGTATGCCCAGATCATTGATCTCCTCTTTCCCTATTTTATTCATGTAGGCATTTAGAGATATAAAACTCCCCCTAAGAACTTCTTTTGCTGCATCCCATAAGTTTTGGTATGTTGTTTCATTATTGTCATTCTCTTTAATGAAATTATTAATTGTTTCTCTGATTTGTTCTTTGGCCCACTCACTCTTTAGAATTCAATTATTTAGTTTCCAATTAGCTTTTAGCTTGTTTTTCCATGGTACTTTATTAAAAATGATTCTTATTGCATCATGATCTGAAAAGGATGCATTGACTACTTCTGCTTTTCTGCACTGGATTGTGAGGTTTTTATGCCCTAGTACATGGTCAATTTTTGAGTATGTGCCATGTACTTTTGAGAAGAAAGTATATTCCTTTTTATCCCCATTCAGTTTTCTCCAGAGGTCTATCATATGTGCCTTTTCTAAAATTCTGTTTACCTCCTTAACTTTTTTCTTATTTATTTTGAGGTTAGATTTATCAAGTTCAGAAAGGGGGAGGTTGAGGTCTCCCAATATTATAGTTTTGCTGTCTATTTCTTTCTGTAACTCCCTTAACCTCTCCTCTAAGAAATTGTATGCCTTACCACTTGGTGCATATATGTTAAGCAATGATATTGCTTCATTGTTTATGGTGCCTTTTAGCAGGATATAATGTCCTTCCTTATCTCTTTTAATTAGATCTATCTTTACTTTTGCTTTGTCTGAGATTAGGATTGCTACACCTGCTTTTTTTACTTTAGCTGAGGCACAATATATTTTACTCCAGCCTTTTACCTTAACCCTATGTGTATCCCCCTGTTTCAGATGCGTTTCTTGTAAACAGCATATTGTAGGATTATGGTTTTTAATCCATTCTGCTATCTGCTTCTGTTTTGTGAGAATGTTCATCCCCTGCACGTTCAGGGTTATGATTTCTATCTGTGTCTTTTTCTCCATCCTAATTCCCCCTGTTTATGCTTTTATTTCTCCCTTTCCCCTTCTCCTCCTCAACAAAGTTTTCCTTTTGACCGCCGCTTTCCTCAGTTAACCCTCCCTCTTTATTCCCCTCCCTTATCTAACCGTTACCCACTTGCTACTTCTCCTCTTCCTTCTGCCCTCCCCCCTCCCTTTTTTCCCCCCTTTCCCTCCCACTTCCCATAGGACAAGTTAGATTTCTAAACTTATCAGAGTATGTTATTCCCTTCTTGAACTAGATCAGATGACAGTAAAGCTCAAATATTGCTCTTCTCCCTCCCTTCTTTCCCTCTACTATAATATGTTTTTTTGCCACTTCCTTTGGTGTAATTTACCCTTTTCTACTACCTCTTTACCACTTCCCTCATAGCCCTCCCTTTATATCTCTTATTTATATTTTATATCTTTACATCGGTTAATTTATACAGGCATTCACAACCTATGTATATCCCTTTCATTTGTCATAATAGTTGTACCATTCACAAGAATGACTTATATATGTGTGTGTATATATATATATATATATATATATATATATATATACATAAAAAACATACATAAGATGATATAATCCCACTTAAAGATGTAAACAACCTAAGCTTATTGGTTAATGAGGTTTGTGGGGTTTTTCCCCCTGGTTACCTTTTTATGTCTCTCTTGAGTTTTGTATTTGGAGATCAAATTTTCCGTTGAGTTCTGGCCTTTTCATCAGGAAGGTCTGGAATTCCCTTATTTCATTGAATGTCCATCGCCTTGCCTGGAAAATTATGCTTAGTTTTGCTGGGTAGTTGATCCTTGGTTGTAGTCCCAGTTCCTTTGCCCTTCGGAATATCATATTCCAATTTCTCCTGTCTTTTAATGTGGAAGCTGAGAGATCCTGCGTGATCCTGACTGTAGTTCCACGATATTTGAATTGCTTCTTTTTGGCTGCTTGCAGTATTTTCTCCTTCAGTTTATAGCTCTGAAATTTGGCTATAATATTTCTTGGTGTTTTCAGTTTGGGATCTCTTTCAGGGGGTGATCGGTGAATTCTTTCAATGACTATTTTGCCCTCTGGTTCTAGGACCTCTGGGCAGTTGTCTTTGATAATTTCTTCGAAGATGCTGTCAAGGCTCCTTTTTTCATCGTGGATTTCCGGTAGACCAATAACTCTCAAATTGTCTCTCCTGGATCTATTTTCCAGGTCAGTTGTCTTGCCAATCAGATATTTCACATTTTTTTCTATTTTTTCATTCTTTACGTTTTGTTTTATTACTTCTTGATTCCTCATAGATTCATTAGCTTCCACTTGCTCAAGTCTAATTTTAAATAAGTTAGTGTTTACATTTTGCTTTTGAGCCTCCATTTTCAATTGGTTGATTTCACCTCTCAAGGTGTCATTTTCTCTCTTTAGATTCTGTATCTCCGTAGCCATTTCACCAATCTTATTCTTTAGGGACTTTTCCATTTTTTCCATGTTTTCTTTTACCTCCCTAATTTGGTTTTTAAAATCCTCCTTTAGCTCTTCCAGCAGTGCTTTTTGGGCTGGAGACCAGTTCATATTAGCTTTTGAGGTATCTGATGTATCTACCGTGTCAATGCCGTCCTCCTCCATGTCGATATTTTGATCCTGCCTGTCTCCATAAAAAGAATCTATTGTCCTCGGTTTTTTTGTATTCTTCTTCATATTTGTTGTTTTCCCTTTTCCTGGCGTTACAACGAATTTCTATCTTTGGGCTCTCTGTCCCAGCTTTCTTATTCTGGGGGTTGTGAGTCTAGAATTAAAACCTTCAGTTTCCTGAGGTGTGGGGGAGGGGTCTGGCTCCCTGGCGTCTCACTCCCTGTGGGTGCTCTCAAGCACTTGCTTTTCAGCAATAGTCTCAGCTGTTTGTTGTTTGAGCTGATGTCTGGCACTTCCCCTGGGGAAGCAAGGTTACATCTGGGCTCCTGGCGTTGACTCCTTTCTAGTATTTGTCCTGTGAGGCCCCACTACTCTCTCCTCTGTTTCAGTTCTCTCTTTTTTTTTTTCCCCGAGGAATTCTCTGGGTGAGGGGGGGAGGGGTTAGAGCCGTTTACCTGGCCATTGAGTCTTCCTGAAGTTCAAGAAGCCGCGTTCCTGGGTTTTGCAGGCGTCAGGAGTAGGTGTTTTCACGGCTGGTGGCGTTGCGCTGCCTCTCGTCGCTCCCACAGACTGCCGTCCTGTGTTGGGAGGCCTGGGGATCTCCGCCGGTTTCGGGCGCCCAGCTTTCTCCCAGCCCGTCTCCCACGTGGATTTCTCGGCCAGCCGCTTCCGCCTTGGTCTGGAGCAGCTCCGCACCGAGCACTCTCCGAGCCTGCAGGTTCGTTCCTCCGGCCTTTCAGACTCTCCCGGCTCGGAAATTTGCCCCACGCCGACTGCTCGCGGTTTCTGACTCTCTCAAATCTGCTCAAATTCACTTTTTTATAGGAGTCTGACAGACCTTGTGAGAGAGCTCCGGTAAGCCGCTGCCTTCATGCGGCCATCTTCAATCATTTCGGAAGACCAATTTTTATACCTTAAAAGAAAATAATTAACCAAATATAAATGAGGGTACAAGAGTAGGTAATCTGATTTCAAATTGGAGGAAAGATTAAGGAATTTCTGAATGGAGAGAGTGATTTTAGCAGTTGAGAGGGGGGAGAATGAATAGATGGACTTCCTGGATATGAAACAATATTACTCAATTTCCATTGTTAACAACCAGGTGGAATTTATTGGAAAATGAAACTTAATTCTCCAAATAGATTCAGTTTTACAAGATGGAGTCACACAATACCACAATTCTCTCACAGTGTATAGTAGTGACTTGCTGAAAAGTTCTGTTCTAGCCTTAGTGATGAAACATAGACCTATTATGTTTTCTATGTATATTCCATTGTCTTCTGAGTAGATATTCCAAGCCATTGGTGCATCCTGGCTCTTCCATCCTTCTACTAAATGGAAAACTCTGAGGGATCATTTCACTTCAATTTCCTTCACTCATGGCTTTATGTGCATCAGAACTTCTGTTCATGGATGTTTGGGTTTTAGCTTGGAACCCTACTTCTTGTCTCTATTTAGTGGGGGATAAATAATCTACCAGATAAAGAAATGAGCATTTTTGGATGACAGGGAGGAGGTGATGCTGGACTGTATAAACATGTATGTTAGTAGGTAAAACATTCATCTTAACTTATATTTGTTTATATATTTTTATGGTTGAATTTATTTTTTTTAATTTTAGAATTAAATACTGAAACTTTAATACATAATAAAAGTAAAAGAAACATATTATAAACTTAAATATTAAAATTTAAATATAAAATAAGAAAGAAAAGAACATGTCATGTGCACAGCAGAATGTAAGACAGGATTCAAAATACATAGCAATAAATTTCCATTTCAATAAACCCTATATCTTAAATACTACATGTTGTGTTGAGAACTGTCCATCTTTTCTTTGCTTACTTGTAGGTTTTCTTTTGGTCTCTGCTGTGCATTTAAGTTGTTCTTTTTTCTCCTTTCCTCCCTCCTCTTCCCATAGCTTACAATTAAGTGTGGATATATTTATACATAGATATATGCATATACATATATACGTACATATGTAAACATATGCTTTCCGTAAGAGATTCTACTCCTAATCTTTGTTTTTATTTGTGCATATCTCTTGTTTCTTATCCCTCCTGACTCCTTTACTTCAGTTCTACCCACTACCTTGCCCTCCTAGTACTTGATCTATCCCAGCTCCAAAGATCCCTTCCTTATGTTTCCCGTCCCATAAATCTAAACACCCCTCTATATCCATTTCCAACCTAATCCCTTATCCTCTCCTTTAAAGATCCCTCCTTTATCCTCTCCCCATTCACTATGCCCTTAGAGTTTTATTTACTTCAGAATTTAGAAGACTTTTATACTTTTCTAGGTGTATATATATTTTTCTCCCTTGAATCCATTCCTGATGAAAGTAGATTTCCAGAACTAATAACCTCTCTCCCCCAGCTAATTCCCCTGTATTGGTTCTTCCTCTCATACCTTATTTGTATGAGATAATTACTCTGTTAGTTGTTCTTTAATGGTTTTATTTTTTGAAATCACATCATACTCAGATATACACCAATAATTCTTATAAGCTATCTAATTACTAATAACAATCTTAGAAATAGGTTTTACATTTTACACACATAAAAGGTAAACAATCTATCCTTATTGAATTGCTTGTAATTGGTCATTGGTATGTTCCTTATGTTTCTTTTGGCTCTTGTATGTCAAATCTTCTACTGAGTTCAATTTTATTTTATTTTATTAATAAATTCCTGAAAGTCTGACAATTCATAAATATATATATTTTTTTTCATTCAGAATTATGCTTAGGTTTGCTGGGTATGATATTTTCAGCCAGAAGCCCAGTTCTTTTGCTCTTCAATATATAGTGTTCCAAGGCCTGCAGTCTTTTAATGTCACTACTGCTAAGTCTTGTGTAATTTTAATTGTGATACCATCATATGTAATTTTTTTGTTATTGTTGCTCTTAATATTTTGTCCTTGACCTAGGAGTTTCACTATTTGACTATAATATACCTGTGGGTTTTCGTCATAGGCTCTCTTTCAGGTAGTGATTGGTGGATGTTTTCTCTTTCTACCTTTCCCTCTTGTTCTAATGTTTCAGAAGTACAATTGTCTTTAAAAATTTCTTGTATTATTGTATGAAGATTCTTTTATTGATCATAGCTTTCAGGTAGCCTGACTATTGTTGTGTTTTTTCTTTATCTCTTCTCCAGATTGGTTGTTTTTCTTATGAGATGTTTCATATTTTCTTCTATTTCTTCATTCTTTAGATTTTGTTTTATTATTTCTTAGTCTCTTATAACTTCACTAACTTCCCCTTGCCCAATTCTGATTTTCAAGGAGCCATTTTCTTCCTTAAGAGTCTGTATCTCCTTTTCAAATTATTTGGCTTACTTTTCATAATCTTGTTTTTCTTGGATTTTTTTTATAACTTTTTTCTCAATCTCTCTTGATTTTTAAAGTCTTTTTTAAAATTCTTCTATGAATTCTTTTTTGAGCGGGTGACCATTTAACATTACTCTTTGGGGATCTTTGCTTCAGTATCCTTCTCTGAAGAAGAGCCCCAGTCTTCTCTATTCCCATAGTAACTTTCTATGGTTGGATTCTTTTTCCTTTGTCCATTTTTTTGTAATACGTTATTTTTTGTAATCACCTTTAATTCTGGGTTGATCCTAAGGGATGGTACCTCTTACCTCAGATCCTCTTTCAGTTCTCCTCTCTCTGACCTTGAGCCCAAACCAAGACCTCCAGCCTCTTCTAAGCACTCACAGCCAGTGGTGTCCCTGCCCCCACTGCTTCTGCACTCACCAAGAATTTTCTGTATCCTTCTTGTCCCCTGGGTCACATCTCTGCAGTGCAACTGGGTCTGGTGATCCTTGTCTGCAGAGGTGCCCTCAATCTTCCCCAGCTCAGATGCCCAACTTCCCTCACTGTTGGGAAGAGTATGAACAATTTTCAGGATACTATTAATTTCATCTTTCATTGTGCATTTTGCTATGTGTCTCGTTAGGGTTACCATCAGTTGCCTCTCCATGCCTTTATGGGGATACTCACTCCCTAGTTTCCTCCAAAAGAAGCTTATTTCAAAAGCTCAAATGAAAACATCTCCTACATGAGACCTTGAATGATCTCATCTAGTAATTTCTTTCTCTCCCCTTGAACATGCCTTTTAATTACTTCCTATATAATTTGCATTTACTTAAATGCTTCCAAGTTGTTTCCTTCAGTAGAATATAGAGTGCAATGTACTTGAGGAAATAAACTCTTTTGTTTTTTTGTATGTTTATTTCCTTGTATAGTGCTTGGAAGGTAATAGGTACTTAATGGTTGATTCATTGGAAAAGTGGACCGGCATGATTTGTGGTGCAGATGATTTCTCCTTTCAACTTGGCCTTTGGAAATTTATGAATTTTATCCATGCTTGGTTCCATCCTATTAGCTGAGATAAGTTGTTTGGTAATAATTACAATTCATGATACTAGAGCCTTGATGGGATAGCCAATAACTGTCACTGACAAAGCACTTTTTTTCCTTGATGCTATCTATAAAATCTGGGAAGATCTTGGAAGCCTAGAATATCACACATATTCACTCCCTCTAAAGCTGATGATAGAAAAGTAGAAGGAGTACTGGAATTAGAGTTAGAAAACCCAGGTCTCATTACTTCCATGACCTTGCACAAATGACCTAACCTATTTGGACCTCATTTTCCTCACCTGAGAAATGAAAAGTTTGTACTGTATGCCCTTTAAGGTCTTCCAAGTCTTAACATCATGATCCCAAGATGTATCCATATTTCAATATATGGCTTTGATGAGTTACCATTTCTGAAACTTTGCAAATTGGTAGCCAATCTTTCTGTCTACGTGTGACTCACCAGAAGAGTTTCAAGGACAACTGTGGAAATTACAGATGGGAAAAATACACAAACACACACATACATAGATATATGAAACACACACACACGCACACACACACACACACACACATATATGTACATATATGCGTGTAAATATATGTATATATTTTTTTCATTCATAATGCTTAGATTATTAATATTTGAGTGTGTAATGTTGAAATTAATTTTTATTTCTTATGTATCCATAGATACTAATGGATTAGTATATTGATGTATTTATAAACTTAGTCTTTCATTGGCTTTCTGTAACATCAATATCACTAGCAGCTATTATGGGAGTGAAAGAGAAACAACAAAAGCACGCAAGAAGGCTGCTAGCACAGATTCTTTGATCTGCTTTTCTAAGGAAAGCAATTTTAAGGGGTTAACAATCTCAGTTTAAATAAACATACATATAGCATTTACTTAGTTCAGGGGGAAGAGTCAGCACTCTGAATTTCAGAGCAAACACAAAGAGAAAATACAAAAAGATCAACAGACAGGCTTTGTCTGATCAAGATATCACATACATAATTACTAAAAAGAGAAGCACCAACATCTGTGATTTTAAAGCCTGGGGGCTTTGAGAGAGAGAGAGACAGAGAGAGAGAGAGACAGAGAGATAGAAAAAGAGAGTGAGAGAGAATTTTTTCCTGTATTCCATAGGAGGAAGAAATGACTTTGACAATGTGTGGCAGTTGGGAGTATATGTCAGGGTTTAGGTACTCAATGAAGATAATTTGTAGGTGGCCTCTAGAAGAACAGGGAGAAATTGATCTAAGGGATGGGTAAAGGGATTTGTACTCCCTTTGCTAGTTTATTTCTGGAAGGAGCCTCACGCATTATGTCTAATTGATATCTCTTCTCATTATTTTGAGGCCACTTCACTGATAATCTCAAATACCTGTAATACAACTGAGAAATAGGAAGTGAATAACAAAAGAAAAATAATAAAAGCCAGAGCAAATAAAGGAGATTTCACTAAGAAACCATGGAGCCATATGTTACTCAGAAGATAATTATTTAATCTTATATTCTGCACAATTATATTAAGCTTCCCTCGCTACTCTATGAATTTAACACTTTGTCATGGAGGTGACCGTGGATTGCAGAAAACTGTGTAATAATTATGCACTTGGCAAATGGCTATTTGGGTTTTTTAAAATTATTTATTTATTTTTAGTTTCCAGCATTTACTTCCATAAGATTTTTGAGTTCCAAATTTTCTCCCAATGCACCCCCTAAACCCCACACCACGATGACATGCATTCTGATTACCCTTTTCCCCAGTCTGCCTTCCCTTCTATCACACCCCCTCTCTTATCTTATTTTCTTTTAGGGCAAGAGAGATTTTTATACCCCATTGCCTTTATATCTTATTACCCAGTTGAATGTGAAAACAATTTTTGGAGGGGAGAAGGGAGGGCAATTCGGGTTAAGTGACTTGCCCAAGGTCACATGGCTAGTAAATGTGTCAAGTGTCTGATTCTGGATTTGAATTCAGGTCCTCCTGACTCCAGGGACCATGCTCTATTCACTGCACCACCTAACTGCCCCAGTGAAAACAATTTTAACATTTGTTCTTAAAACTTTGAGTTCTAGATTTTCTCCCTTCTTTCCTCCCCAACCGCTCTCATTGAGATGGCAAGCAATCCAATGTAGGTTATATATGTATCATTATGCAAAACACTTCCATAATAGTCATGTTGTGAAAGACTAACTATATTTCCCTCCATCATATCCCCCCCATATGTTCTATTTTATCCTTTGACCCTGTCCCTTTTAAAAAGTATTTGCTTCTGACCACACTCTCCCCCAACCTGCCCTCCCAATTAACATCCCCCTCTTATCCCTTTCCACCCTACATTCCTGTAAGGTAAAATATCCAATTGAGTGTGTATGTTATTCCCTCTTTAAGCCAAATCTGATGAGACTAAAGTTGATTCATTCCTTTTTATCTCTGCCCCTTCCTCATTATTGTAAAAACTTTTTTCTTGACTCTTTTATGTGAGATAATTTTCCCCATTCTATCTCTCCATTTCTCCCTATCTCAATATATTCCTCTCTCACCCATTAATTTTGTTTTTTAGATATCATCCCTTCATATTCAACTCATCCTATCTATCTATCTCTCTATCTACATATATGTGTATATGTGTGTGTATGTGTGTGTGAGTGTGTATTCCCTCCAAGTACCCTAATATTGAGAAAGGTCTCATGAGTTGCAAATATCATCTTTCCATGTAGGAATATAAATAATTCAATTTTAATAAGCTCCTTATGATTTCTCTTTCCTGCTTACCTTTTCAGGATTATCTTGAGGCTTGTATTTCAATGTCAGATTTTCTGTTCAGCTACGGTCATTTCATGAAAGTTGTCTATTTAATTGAATGCCCAATTTTCCACTAAAGGATTATACTCAGTTTTGCTGGGTAGGTGATTCTTGGTTTTAATCATAGCTCTGTTGACTTCTGGAACGTTATATTTCAACTCATCAGATCTCTTAATGTGTAAGTTGCTAAATCTTGTGTTATCCTGATTGTACTTCCATAATACTGAAATAATTCCTTTCTGTTTGCTTGTAATATTTTGTCCTGGAAACTCTGGAATTTGGCTATAATATTGCTAGGAGTTTTCCTTTTGGGATCTTTTTCAGGAGGCAATCAGTGGATTCTTTCTATTTCTATTTTATCTTCTGGTTCAGGGGTAGTTTTCCTTGAATATTCCATGCAAGATGATGTCTAGGCTCTTTTTTTGATCATGGCTTTCAGGTAGTCTGATTTTTTTTTAAACTATCTCTCCTGGATCTATTTTCCATGTCAGTGGTTTTTCCGATGGGATATTTCACATTGTCTCCTATTTTTTATTTTTTTTTGATTTTGTTTTATAATTTCTTCATTTTGAATAAAGTCATAAGCTTCCATTTGTTGCATTCTAATTTTTAAGGAATTACTTTCGTCAGTGAGCTTTTGGGCCTCCTTTTCCATTTGGCCAATTCTGCTTTTCCCAATATATTCCACTCTCACCCCTTAATTTCATTTTTCAGATATCATCCATTCATATTCAACTCATTGTTCAATAGAGTGCCACACAGACAAAATCTGCTCCTTTTAAAGAGTGGCATTTAAAGATTGACATTGACATTTAAAGATTGGAAGAGCCAAGATGGTGGAATAAAATCAGGGAATTGCTTGAACTATCCCCCAAACCCCTCCAAATCTGTGCAAAAATGAATCTAGACAATTTGTAGAGTAGCCAAACCCAAAAATGACAGAGTGAAACAAATTTCTAGCCTAGGACAACTTGCAAGGTCTAAAGGAAAGTTTTTTTTCACTACTTTGAGAGAGGAATTCAGACCAGTGAGGGTCACACTAGCAAAGATGGGGCAGAGCAGGCCACAGGTGCCTGAATTGCTGGCAGTTGTGGCGGTTTCTAGATTTCTCAACCCACAAATGCCAAAAACAACTGTAAAGGAAAGGTCTCTGGGACCAGGGTGAGAGAATTGCACAGTCTATCCCCAGCTCCATGGTGTAGAGAGGAGTGCAGTCAGGCCCCAGCTCTGAGGTGGTGGGTGTGGCAGCAGATGCTTCTGGAGTTCTGGACCTACAAATGGTGGGGGGATTGAGCAGCTGATCAGAGAGGGATTGCAGGGATCTCTTTGCTGATACTGAGGCAGATTCTTTTGCTTTTTCCATGCAAAAGAGGCCCAAAAAGCCAATGAGGAGGACAATACCTTAAAAAGAAGAATTGACCAAATGAATAAGGAGGTCCAAAAGCTCACTAAAGAAAATAATTCCTTAAAAATTATGATTATGAGAAATTAAGAAATTATGAAACAAAAGCAAAAGAATAAAAAAGACAGTGTGAAATATCTCATTGGAAAAACCACTGACCTGGAAAAAAGGGAAATTTCCTTCTCACTCTGACAAGGACTGGGTCACAGTTCTGGGTGATGTCCCTGGGGAAAGGAGGAATGCTGGTGTGATGGAGTATGTAATGGTAGTAGAAAGGGAATCCTCCTCACAGTCCCAAGGCAATAAAATAGTGCTTGTGGTCACTCACAGACCAGAACACAGGCCAGGAGAGGAGTAAACACCTCTCCTTGATCATACCACCTTAGAAGGATTGAAAATTTGCAGGTCCCTAGAAGTATTTCTGAAAATAGCTGCACAAAACCCCTAAAGCTTGAGACTACACACTCCCCCTACATTGAAAGCAGAGTCCTACCTTGACAATGAGGTGAAAAGTTAAGTAATTGGCTTGGAAAAAGAGCTAACAGCATAAATGAGCTTACTGCAAACAGACTATAGAATTGTACTTTGGTGACAAAATGATCAAAACATAGAACCAGAAGAGGACAACAAAGTCAAAGCTCCTGCGTCCCAAGCCTCCAAGAAACATGTGAATTGGTTCCATGCCATGGAAGAGCTCAAAAAGGATTTTGAAAATCAAGTAATAGAAGTAAAGGAAAAATTGGGAACAGAAATGAGAGTGATGTAAGAAAAGGATGAAAAGAAATGAGTCAATAATTTGCTAAAGGAGACCCCCACAAAGTGCTGAAGAAAATAACACCTTAAAAATAGACTAACCCAAAGGGCAAAAGAGGTCCAAAAAGCCAATGAGGAGAAGAATGCTTTGTAAAGCAGAATTGGCCAAATGAGTAAGGAGGCTCAACAGCTCACTGAAGAAAAGAATTCCATAAAAATTATAATGACTGTGAGAAATTAAGAAAATATGAAACAAAACCAAATGAATGAAAAAAAGAAGACAATATGAAATATCTCATTGGAAAAATGACTGACCTGAAAAATAGACCCAGGAGAGGTAATTAAAACAAAATTGGACTACCTAAAAGCCATAATCAAAAAAGAGCCTAGACATCATCTTGCATGAAATTATCAAGGAAAATTGCCTTGATATTTCAGGACCAGAGGATAAAATAGAAATTGAAAGAATCCACCAATCACTTCCTGAAAGAGATTCCCAAAAGAAAACTCCTAGGAATATTGCAGTCAAATTCCAGAGTTCCTAGGTCAAGGACACAATATTCCAAGCTACCGGAAAGAAGCAATTCAAATATTCTGGAAACACAATCAGGAAAACATAAGATTTAGCAGCTTCTACATTAAGGGATATGAGGACTTAGAATATGATATCCCAGAGGTCAAAGGAGCTAGGATTAAAACCAAGAATCACCTACCCAACAAACCTGAGTATTATCCTTTAGTGGAAAATTGGACATTTAATTAAATAGAGGACTTTCAATCATTCTTCATGAAAAGACCACAGCTGAATAGAAAATTGGACTTTCAAATACAAGATTCAAGAGAAACATGAAAAGGTAAACCAGAAAGAGAAATCATAAGGGACTTATTAAAGTTGAATTATTTATATTCCTATATGGAAAGATAATATTTGTAATTCATTAGACCCTTCTCAGTATTATGGTAGTTGGAGGGAATGGCTAAAAATAAATTTAAGAGGTGAGAGAGGAATATATTGGGAGGAGAAAGACAGAGGTAGAATGGAGTAAATTATCTCATGTAAAATTGGCCAAAAAAAGCTTTTACGGTGGAGGGAAAGAGGGGGGATGTGAGAGGGAAGAGGTGAGTCTTACTCTCATAGGATTTGGCCTAAGGAATGAATAACATACACACTCAATTTGGTATGGGAATCTATCTTACCCTACCTTTCTACAGAAAAGTAGAAGGGAAGGGGATAAGAGAGGAAGAGATATTGAAAGGGAGGGCAAATTGAGGAGGGGGGTAATAAGAAGCAAACACTTTTTAAGAGACAAAGGGTCAAAGGAGAGAACAGAATAAATGGGGGGTGGCATAGGTTGGAGGAAAATGTAGTTAGTGTTTTACAACATGACTATTATGGAAATGTTTTGTATGACTACACATGTATAGCCTATATTGAATTCCTTGCCTTCTCAGTGAAGGTGGGTGGGGAAGGAGGAAGGGATAGAATGTGGAACTCAAAGTTTTAAAAACAAATATTAAAAAATTGTTTTTACATGCAACTGGGAAATAAGATGGTTAGGCAATGGTGTACAGAAATCTATTTTGCCCTACAGGAAAATAGAACAGAAGCGGTTAAGAGAAGGAAGGGGTGATGTTAGAAGGGAAGGCAGATTGGGGAAAGCAGTAATAAGAATGCACATCTTGTGGTGGGGGAAGGTGGGAGATGGGAAAACATTTAGAATTCAAAATCTTGTGGAAGTAAATGTTGAAAAACAAAAAAAGAAGATAAAATAAAGTAAAATAATGAAGACTGCTGCAGGGTGAAAAAAAAAAAAACATTGACATTTGTCACTCATGGTCCAGGGAATTCTTCTCTTTCAACTCACATGGATCACATTTCTACCAAGGGGAATATTACCCCAAAGAGAGAAAATGAAGTTTTCCTCATTTCTCTGGATCATTGTCACTACCCTGGATTAGAATTGTGGCAAAAATGTCTCAAATGGATCTTAGCTAAGACCTTTGTCTAGAGTCTCCTCAACAGGAAACAACAAAGTCTTAGCTAGAAAATGTACTCAATGTGTAAAGTTTATATGAAGTAAAGACAGCTATTTATTTCCTTTTCCAAAAAAGAAATGCTTAAACCAACCAAAAAAGACTAAAAATGCCCCTTAATGAATACATATCAAATATAGAAAATATGAATATACAAAAATATAAATATCATCTGTCATACTTAATATCATTTCCCACAAAGTTAGGCCAACTTTTCATTTTCACCTCATACTTCCACTTTTACAAAAACTGATAAGTAGAAATCTTCTGTCCATAAGGCATGACACATTTGTCACAGGTTTTATTTAAATCCTCAGGTTTAGGATGATCCTGTCAATGGTTATCTTCTTTTATAAGAAGTAGTGTAACTGAAAGGAGCATCTTTCAATGGGTAAATTGCATCAACTCAATTATTCATCAAGTCTCATATTTATGAGATAGTTTCAAGGAAGGAATGCTCCATTTCTCCAGATGTTGTTTGCTGCTCATGGCACAGGGTTAGGAATGGAAAACCAAAATAGAAGAGTCAACCATGATTTGAACTATAATCTCAGGATCACATAAGACATGACATATTCTGATAGCCATGGGAGTATACCTACAATTGCTGCCTTGGGGAATGGGAGAAGTAACCATCTTGTCCATATTTGGAAGTCTGAGGAAAAAGAGATGGAATCCCAAGGAGATGCATTAATTGAGAGATGGAGTCTTTTTCCTAAGCTATTGTAACAGACTTAGCAGGGAGAGAGAGAGAGAGAGAGAGAGAGAGAGAGAGAGAGAGAGAGAGACAGACAGACAGATAGATAGAAACTAATGTATCACTGTCCTCTCAGTCTCTACAAAAGTTACAACCGGACTTTCTTCTACACCCAGATTATATTGCACACTGATGAAACATTTCTAACTAATTCTTTAAACAATTATTTTTATCTAACTCAGCTTATCACTCCCTGGTAATGTTCAGCTTCATTTTCCTTTCTTTTCTTTTTTTGCAGTTGGAAAGGCAGGGCAATTGGAGTTAAGTGAATTGCCCAAGGTCACACAGTTAGTAAGTGTGTCAAGTGTCTGAAGCTGGATTTGAACTCATGTCCTCCTGATTCCAGGGTTGGTGCTCTACTCACTGTGCCACCTAACTGCCCCCAGCTTCATTTTCACCTGGTCATTTTGTGCCCTGCCTCTGAGTTCACACTGAATTCCAACCATTATTCTCAGAATTATAATCTACGGACAACTACAACTTCTTCTGGAAAACATGAGGCGCTTGACTGCCCTATTCTTCCACATGTAATTTTTGTGACTTCACAGATTGTAATTCCCTTTTGAACCATAGTTTCCCTAAATCTGTTGTGACCCTCAATAGAAAGAAGGTCCTTGACAACAAGGACTGTCTAAATTTTATATTTATACCCACATCATTTAGTGTTTGGCACAAAATGCTTCCATTTATTCATATTTAAATGTGTATTTCTTCTGCCATATATATGTATACCTATATATAATTATATTACATTTCATTCTAATGAATTGTAAAATATTCACCTAGGTGTACTTAAAACTCTATTCTATTGGATCAAAGTAACTCAAAGAATTTTTGTCTTGCTCTATGGTCTAATGCCATACTTGAAACTCACTTTAAGTTGGTTTATAGCCCTAGGCAGTTTTTTACCCAATTTTAAAAACTGTAAACATGAGAAAACTTTCTGTATAAAATATTTCCCTCTAGGTATCCAGAGATTGCTTTGAAGAATGGAGCTTCATTGCTTTGTTTTTCTATAGTATAAAACTCAGGTATAAGGAAAATCTAATTGTGAGTAAAATTAATCTTACTGGTCTTTAAGGAATGAAAAACATTTTGAACAAGAACAGAAAATATAACATAAGTGTATGTAAACATACATATATATGCATACACACATATAGATAGATACACACATATACTTCATTCATACATACATACATACATACACACACATACTGATTTTTTCCAGAGTTCTCTTTGCTGAGCACTTAATCTGTGGCTATTGGTTAAACAGAAACTGACATACTTAATTCTAGGAGGCTGAGATGGGTAGATCCGACTTCAGGCATGGCTTGAATGGATGTCCCTCTGATATATTCCATTTGTCTTTTTTTTTTAACAAATTATTTAAAGTTGTATTTCTTTCAATCATGCTCCCTGGGACAGGCAAGAGTAGTTCAAATTCCCATTTTACTTTCAAGTCACATATTTTATCTTATATCTATTGAATATTTCAAGCTTATCATAGTTGTACATACTGAAAGTTCCTAAAAACTTGACGTAGTTTTAAACTATTAACATATAAAACTACATTAAGACTTTTCGGATGCCCTGTATGACAAGATGGCAGAGACAACACGACTTTGTGGAAACCTGGCTGAAGCCTGGAAGGCATGGGTTAAAGGCCCATTGCTGACACTTACTGGCTTTGTGATCCTGTTAAATCATTTAGCTAACTTGTGTTCTAGATAACTCTCTAAGAGTGTAAGGTACAGAGAAGATGCCAACCTGCACAAATCAAGTATTTCCTCAGTTCTCTACATCAATGAAATCCTAGGTCTTGTCCACTAATAGGAAGAATGTAATAGAAAGTTGTGGATGGTCGATAGAAAGAGTTCTTTTCAGAAGCTATCTATTCTGATAAAAAATTCATTCAGATATACTAGGTTAGCTAAAACAAACTTCATTCATCCATTCATTAAACATTTATTAAATACCTACTATGTTCCAGGCACCGTGCTAAGCATTGCAGATGCAAAAAGAAGCAAAAGATAGTCTGTGCCCTCTAGGAGCTCACACTGTGATGTGAGAAACAAAGTGCAAACAATATGTGAAAAGCAAAGTATATAAAAAATAAGTAGGAAATAGATAAAAGGAAAGAACTGGAATTAAAGAGGTTAGTGAAGGTGTTTTGTCAAAGGTGGGGTTTAAGTCCCAAAGGCGGGACTTAAAGAAAGCCAGGGGAGTCAGCAGTTGGAGCAAATCAAGGAGAGCAGAGCCAGGAGAGTTTTACAGGCATGGACATCAGCCAGAGAAAATACCTGGATTCTAGAAATAGAGTACTTTTTTGTGAAAGAGATAGGAGGTCAGTTTCACTGAATTGAAGAGTACATGGTGGTAGTGAGGTATAAGAAGATTGGAAAGGTAAAAGGGGGTTAACTTATGAAGGACTTTGAATGCCAAACAGAGCATTTTTCTATTTGCTCCTGGAGAAAATTGAAAGTCACTGGTATTTATCGAATGGGGGTTGGAGGGTGTGGAGTGACATGTTCAGGCTTGTGTTTTAAGAAAACCACTTCAGTGGCTCTATTGAGAATGGATTGGAGTGGAGAGAAACTTGAGGCTGATGGAGCTACTGAAGGCTATTGCAACAATAAAGCTATGAGGTGATTAGAGCCTGCATTAGAGTGGTAGTAATGTCAGAGGAGAGAAGGGGATGTATTCCAAAAATCTTGCAAAGGTAAAATTGACAGGACATGGCAACAGATGGGACTTGGGGAGTGAGAGAAAGTAGGTAAGCCTGAGCCACTGGGAGCATGGTGTTGCTCTCTGGAAGATAGGAGGCAAGGGACCATTTAGGGGGAAAGATAATGATTTCTGTTTTTTACATATTGAGTTTCAGATATCTCCTAGACATCCAGTTTGAGATGTTGCAATGTCGGTTGGAGATGAAAGATTGGAGGTCCACAGAGATAGTCAGGCAGGAAACACAAAAATTTGAGAATCATCAACATAAACATAGTAATTAAATCCATAGAAGCTAATTAGGTCACCATTTGAAGTAGTATAGAGAGAGAAGAGAAGAAAGGCCAGGACAAATCCTGAGAAACAGCTATGGTTAGAAGGCATGATTTGGAGGAGGATCTAGTAAAAGCAACAGAAGGAACCATCTGATAGGTATCATAAAAACGAGGAGAGAGTGGTGTCCTGGAAACCTAGAGATGAGAGTATCAAAGAGGAGAGAGTGAACCAGTATCAAGGCTGTAGCATGGTCAAGGGGAATGAGAATTGAGAAAAGATCATTGATTTGGCAGCTACAAAATCATTAGTCTTTAGAAAGTTCAGTTTTGGTGGAATAGTAAGGTCAGAACCCAGATTGTAAGGAGATAAGAATGGAATGAAAGGAGATAAAGTGGAGGCTGTACACAGCCTTTTTGAAGAGTTTAGCTACAAAGAGCACAAAAGACAGAGAACAATAGTTATTAGGGATGGAAGGATCAAAAGAGGGTTTATTGGGAAACATGGGCATGTTTTCAGGTAAAGCCATTAGAAAGGGAGTGATTGAAAATAAGTTCAACAGTGGGGATGACAGAAGGGGCAATCCGTTGGAGCAGATGGGATGGAATGGGATTGCTTGATCAAATACTAAGTATCTGTACTTAGTAGTACAAATAGTTAAGTATACAGAGAGCCTTGGTAAAGAGTAAGCCCACTTCATCATGTGAAACAGGGTTGAAGGAGGAGAAAGTGGTAGAAGGCACCTGAATTATAGAAGATGATCAAAAAGGGACAAGAGAGAGAGAGAGTTCATGGTGAATGACCTCAATTTTTCCTATGAAATGTCAGGCAAACTGCTCAGCTGAGAGAGTGGGAGGAAGGGGAATAGTGAAAGGTTTGAGGAAAAATAAAAAGGTTTATAAAAGCTATTGTAGAGAGTGAGATAGTTAGTTGATAAATGAAGTATATTAGGATTGCCTAGTAGTAGTGAGTGCTTAGTTTAGAATGTATAATAAAAATAAATTTTGTAGTGGATCCAGTCAGAACAATTGTATGATTTTTTTCCACTTTCATTTGTAAGCACATATGTAGGCATATAAAGGTCATGAGTGGGGAGGGTGATTCAAAGCTCATGCTTGTCTGGATGTAATTGGTGAGATGTCAAAGAGGCTAGGGATTCAAGAGAGGAGGACAGTGTGGAGTTGAATTGGTTCATAAGAAGTCAAACTATACTGTACTATATATACACGCATTCATATATGTACAGGTATGCAAGCAAAGATGTGTGAATTTTTAGGGACAAACAATAATATTGAAATTGTGTGTGTGTGTGTGTGTGTGTATGTGTGTGTGTGTGTGACGACAATGGTTGCATGTGTTTCTTTGTTAATACTAATCTGACTCAGAATGTCTAACTGACCAGATGAAACCTAATTAGCACAAGTTTCCGCATCCTGCTTTTTTTCTCTATTAGTTAAGTGTTAAGTTCTATGTCATGTACGTGGGTTTCTTTATTATATTTACTTTTGTTTTTATTTTTTAATGAACATTAATCTAAAGAAGCACTTAAGAGTTTGGGGCACAAGTAAAGAGCACACCTCCATGACTGATAGAAATATTTCAATCTGTCAAGTGAATTGCATTGCTACCATGGAAACTTATTTTTTTTTAAGTTGAGCTCTTAAAATACATAAATAACATAAAACTAATCATATAAAGATAATATAAAATAAATGCAGTCTCTAGGCATTGGATGGAGTAAGAGAGGGTTATATTGTGTATTATGTTCAATGATTCTAAATATTGATGTCAAACTAGCAATGAGTTTTACGGCTTATCATTTTGGAATTACTCAGTCAAATTGTCAAATTTGGAAGATTTTGTGATACCATAATCTGAGTAATCTCTCAAGGATGAATAATAATAAATTTTAAAAAATAAACATTGATTACTTTTCTGTCATAAAAGGTGAGCTAATTAACCCAGTTTTTACCACTTTTTCAAAAAATATCTTTAGCCTTATGAGTCCCCCGATAAATTAGGGACACATGGGAAAAACAGGTTGGCATGCATTGAGAGTGATGACACCTTTTTTGTGCATCCCTGATTAGAACATCCCATCATCTTGGAATGTAAGTCTGTCCTAACTGCCAGAATATAGTCTTGAGAATTTGTTCCAGGCAACAAGGTAGTACTATATTTTTTCAAGTTGGTCATCTGCATTCATCAGGTAGAAACATTTGTAAAGGTATGTTGGTAATAACCCAAACATCCCTAGAGGCATTTTGATAATAGTTCATTTAGAAAGTCAGAGTTGATCTACTTTTCATGCAGATATGGGTAAAAAATTCCACCAAAGTCATATTTTGATGCCTCATTGTAATGTCAATGAAACCTTTGAGTTCTCACATACTATTGGAACACAAGCTCTAGTTTATTCTACTAGTATCAAGCAAGGTCATGCTAGATTCTGTCGTCATAGGACCAACCAAGATATTTTCAAAAGAGTTTATCAATTTCATCTTGCATAATGTTTATATTTAGTAACTTTTAAAAAAGGGTTTTCCAAAATTGCTACAATTGATTTACCAGTGCCCTATGTCCCCTACTCGCTATTCATTGGACAATATTCTCTCATGTATCTACCTCTTCCAAATATATGCCCATTTGTGTCAATTGCCAAGATATTTCGATTTACAATAGTGCATGTTAATATATGACAGCCTTGGGAAAGCTTCACTTGAATTCCCAGGGTCTTTTTGACATAATTTTCTGAGAAGGCATGAGACACTTATCTCTGATTTAAACCACTATTTAAACCACTCCATCTGTGGGCCAGTGTTTCTCAAGTAGTCAATTTATGATACCTTACGGGATTTTTTTTCAGCCAACCTTCTCTGAAGACTGTATATCAAACAGCTCTGTGGTTTCAAAGGAACTTGTTGGCATTCAGTGCATTGTAGTGCCACTTTTAATGCTGATCAAAACCAACATGATGTTTTCTGTAGGAAAAAATGTGGGCATTTCCTTGAAAATGAATACAAATAGAAGATATATAATAGGAAGATCTGGAATAGTCTATCAAATATTTCACTGCTTAATTGGAGGTGGATACTAATACCTTCCAGGGTGGGGGCTGCCTGCTTTATTCAGCCTGGAAATGATTTACCTAGGTGGTCAAGATAAAGTGTCAAGAGCATTGTGTTTTCATCTTCTAGCCTATTAAATAGCAGAAAGTAATGTAGTGAATAGAAAACTTGGAATCAGGAAGACATAAGGTCAAATATCCCCTCTGACACTTAGTAGTGGTGTAAGTTTCATTATTATTTTCCTGATAACAAATCAAAATATGCCTCCTTGTGCATTTCTTTGGGTTCTGTTTCTTGGAGTCCAAGAGGAAAAAAAAAGTCTATTTCCTACTTCAGGGAACAGCTCTTCCCGCACTTGAATACATTTATTATTTGTCTTCCTCTTAGTAACCTTTCTATAAACTAAATAGGAACATTTCCTTCAACTGATTCTTATATATCACAAACTGTCAAGACTTTCATCATTTTGGTTGCCTTCCTGTGGACATTCTCCAACTTAGCATGGCCCATCTTAAAGTAATGAAGTAATTAAAGTAATTAGCCAGAATTAAATATTTCATATTTCAGAATGAAGTCTGCTAAGCATAGAATATAGTGTGATAATCACCCCGTAGTGCAGACCAAGATCGCATTAGTTTTTAGGGCTACCACGTATCTCTGATGACAGTCCAGTAAATCCTCCACATCTTTTTTTCACCTTAGAACAAATATTTTATCATCTTATAGTAACAGAGGTGAATTTTTTATACCCAAATATAAGACTTTAAAATTAGTCCTATTGAATTGTATCTTATTGGAATTGACACAATGCTCTGGCTTGTCTAGATCCCTTTAGATTTTGATTCAGTCATCCAGTGTGTTGCTTATGGTTTCTGGTTTGGGCCATCTACAAAATTTATGAATAAAACATTTCCAGTCTTTGAATGCTATATAAATATTGTATATCAGCAATAGTAAAAAGCATTCACAGTAGGTCTGGAAGTACTGCATTCAAGTCCCGAGTTAGACACTTTCTATCTGGATGACCCTGAGCAAATCCCTTAAGCGCTCTCAGCTTCAGTTTTCTCTTTTATAAAATGAGGATAATAATAGGACCTAACCCACAGGGTTGTTTTGAGGATTAAATAACATTACATACATTCATCAATTTCTAATCATGAATTTCTATAGAAATGAAGATGATGGTGATGATGATGATAATGGTGGTGGTGTTGGTGGTGAGGATGATGAAGATCTGTTATTCTCTTGCACTCATTCCCCAGGGATTCTCTTGCCCTGACTTCCAGAGACAACACTGCAATCTCTGTTCCTTAATCCTCAGAAATTTGTAAACTCATCCAGGGTATGAGATTCCTTGTTTTGTGGGTGAGTGAATGATTTTTGAGTTCATATAAATTACAACTTATTAATACACTTGCAACTTATTTTATACCCTTATAAATTGCAACTTTCCCAGAGTGAGTAGATAGATTTAATATAGACAGCTAGGTGGCAGAGTGTATAGAGGGCTGGACTGGAAGACCTGAGTTTAAACTTCTGAACTAAGGCACTTATTAGCCATCTGACCCTGGACGATTCACTGGACCTCTCAGCATCAACACCCTCATTTCTGAAATGAGAATGCTAATATCACTTACCTTTCAGAGTTGTTTTGAGGATAGAATAAAATAAAATTTATAAAGTGCTTTGCAAACCTTAAAGTGTTATATAAGTGGTTGCTATTATTATACCCAAGATTAGTTAGTCACTCATATTATTTTCTAATTGAGGACAGAGGTTCTTTCTACCCTGAATATTTAAAACCCCATGGCATCCAATATAGTGTCAATGTACCAATAGACTCAATAAATATCTTGTGATAAGGACCATGAAACTGCATGATTGCATTCATTTTCAAAAGGGTACAAGCCAAACAAGGATATTTGAGGACACCTATACAATCTCTTATTTCCCTTCCTTTGTTTCTTCCTAAGGGTTAATTTCTAATGAGGGTGGCCGCATGGTACGGTGCCTATAGGTCAGATGTTAGGAAAAAAAAAGACTTATTTTCAAGTTGTGAAGCTAACATATACTGAGCAAGTCACTTAACTCTTAGTGTGGCAGCATCTCTTTATTAATTTCAGAGGAATTATTAATCTCCAATGGTGATGAGGAGGAAGAAAGAAAGGACTAGAAGTTGTTTTTTACCTGTATGAAATCACTGCTCTAAACTGAGAGGGGCGGAGAGTCTTAATCAGTTGATGTGAATTGCTCCATAAATAAAACCCCCTAAATTAAATTATATAATTCAAATCCAAACAATCAGATTACCTAGTTCATCTTTGGCTCTCTAGAATGATGAGTCTCTTTGGATTTTGTGGATTCCTAACTCCCTTTGGATTTTTCACTTTTCACTCCAGCCTACCATCCTCCCCACATTTATAGTCTCCTTTTCTTCCAGGGCTCTCTGAGGAGTTGTAGTTGTACTGAGTCTTCATTTTTCTGGAGGGTAAGGCATCAATCATGGCCTGAACTGGTGTCATATGTATTCTCCTAGATGTCTATATCACTGGAAAATAAATAGCAGCAATAGAGTGCTTCATGGGACCTGGGGCCTAGTCTTGGCTCTGCCACTAAATAGCTTGGTATCTATGGAAAACTCACAGCCTTTTTTTGTCAATTGCCCTATAAGAAAAAACATGTGGGTAATAATTTTGATGCTAGTCATAGGGGAAAAAACAAACATGCACACACACAAACAAATAGGAGAGGGAAACTAATACAAGATATAGAAAAGAATAAGATGATGAAGAAAATTATTATAAGGGAGGGGGAAAGGGAGAAAATAATGGAAAATTCAGTACAAAACAGAAGAGCAGATCTGGATGGACTTGGACAGTAAATCCTTTTCTTCATTACAGGGAATCTCACAATTATTTAAAGATAAAATATTTTCATATATGTGAATTTTAAAACAAAACAATCAAAAACACTTTACAAAAGCAAATTATCTATTAAAATATTGTAGTTGAAAGATATTTATAACATGTTCTCACCCCAAATAGTGTATGGAATGGATAGTCCCAAGAACCTGAGTTTGAATAATGCCCTGAATAATTGCTAGATGCGTAACAATGGATAAGTATGATACCACCTTCGAGCTTCAATTTCCTTATGTGTAAAATGTGGATAATAGAAGCACTTAGTGTTGCTGTGACAATTAATTGAACTTATAGATATGAATGCCTTTAAAGGACTATAGAACTGGCATCTATCTTTAATGTTATGACAGGCCTTATGCCAAGTAAGAGCCACTTTTGATAGATATTAGCTGTGTGAACCAGAATAAATTACTCACCCACTCAGTTCAACAAGCAACCTCCTAAGACCAGAGCTTGCAGACCTGGCACTTAGCTACATTGGTAGAGGGAATGCCGTATACCACACTAATAACAATGCTTCACCCCTCACCAAAAATCTAAAACCACAAGATAAGAATCTAAGCAATTTTCTTCCTTTCCAGCTTTTCATTTTTTTCTGATTGATTACTCCTAAGCAACGTATTAATTCCTATTTTCTCTCATGATACCCAGGAATAATAGTCTCTTACTTTTGGATTCTAGAAACTACTTCTCAGGCAAATCTCCTAATGATGTTCAGGATGATGATGCTAAGGTGGAGATATCAATTGAGTAATCCTTTGTTTATGGACTCTTAACATTAAGCAAAAGAAAAGGTGGGATATTTCAGCTGTCCATATTCGATAAGGTGATTTGTTTAATTCTTTAATGGTGAAGGGGCTTGTTGGGAGGAAATGCTTTCCAGGGACAGCATGAACTGGAAGTGGGATCCTTTCAGATGGAAAGCAAAAGCTTCTGTTAATTGTGACTTCAGGCAAACATGTATGTGTCAGGGGAGGAAAATATTATCACAAGGAATTCAGCCTAGTTAGCATGGCTGCTCCCCACTAAAATTGGCTATTTCTTCTCTGAACTGTTGGCTGAAAGCCCCTGCTGTCACCCAGATGTCCTCTCCCTGCCAGTAAAATACTGACAGGGCAGTAATGTGGTAGGCATTTCTGGTACTATAAATTTCTCTTCTTGCTTAGGACCACATACTTGGGGTTTTGGTTTAGTGAAAGCATGGACCCAGAGGCTATTTCCTATTTCCTGGCAGGAATGCAGAGATCTGCTTTTCTGCCTTTTGCTAAAATCACTGGGGAAGGAATGCAAAGGTGCCTCAAGAGATTTTTGTCCCACGGTATTTTTAAAAGCTTACTAAAAGTTTACCTTCTTATATAGACTCTTTGGCAAATTAAGATGCTCACATAAAAATGCATTTTTATATAAAAAGCTGTTTTTTTAAAAAATTCTTTGGATCCATTGCAAAGAAGACAGGGAGGATAGCAAGGGAATCTTGTAGATGCTTGGAGGGAATGGGATGAAAGACTTCACTTGTTCATCTTTGTATCTCCCAGAGCGTGAGCCAAGGTCTTGAACAGAGATAGTGTACAGATATGTGAAGGAGACAAAAAAAGGTAGAAACAGGACAAGGGAGGGAAGGGGAGGAAATATTTTAAATGGATCAGTAACTTCATGAGCCAATTTCCTATTTCAATGACACATACATCCTTAAGTTATAATGTTCACATCTAGGGATGCCTAGAATTACCAATTGGTACAGTTTAATTTAAATGCGACTTGGGTTGGGCACTATCCTACCCTACACAATGGATGTTGTACTATAAAAGGAAGTGATAACTACTAAAATAAAAGTCATTTAAGAAAATTCAAAGTTCCTTTCAAACTCTCATGAAATTACTAGAAATGTGAAATTGAGAATATCTGAATATATTCCTAGCCCTCCTACAGCATTCATACCAAAGTTTTCATTCTCATGTCTCCTTTTCTTCCCTTATCTCCTTCTGGAACTCTTCATTCTCCCCTTTTCTTTCAATTTGATAGATATGTAGTTAGGCTGAGAAATGACTGGATAGTTAGATGTTATATGTAGATGAGATAGATAAATAGATGACATAGGTAGACACATAACTAAATAGATATAGATAGATGAGACAGGTAGGTAGATAGAGACATAGAAGAAGGAAAGAAAGAAAGAAAGAAAGAAAGAAAGAAAGAAAGAAAGAAAGAAAGAAAGAAAGAAAGAAAGAAAGAAAGAAAGGAAGGAAGGAAGGAAGAAAAAAAGAAAGAAAGAAAGAAAGAAAGAAAGAAAGAAAGAAAGAAAGAAAGATGAAAGAAAGAAAGAAAGAAATGGAGGAAGGAAGGAAAGAAAGAAAGGGAGGGAGGAAGGGAAGGAGGGAGGGAGGAAGTAAGGAAGGAAGGGAGGAAGGGAGAAAGGAAAGAAGAAGGAAAGAGATAGATAGAATGTCTCCCAGTGTTTGTATTTGCTTAATTTTACCCAACTTACCTGTCTCTGGAAAGCAACAGAAAATCCCAAAATAATTAAAATGTGAAACAAAAACTAAAATATAAGGATAAAAAAGGACATTCATGAAAGAACTAGAAGAAAAGTGGTTAAAGTGACCAGGCATATTAATAGTGTAGGAAAGAAAAAAAATAGCTAAATGCAAAACATTACAAGGAAATTGAATCTGACAATCACAGATTGTGTTAAAGGAAGACAACTAAGTGTGGAGATCCAAATGGTTCCCCCAAAAGAAAAAAATCAGAAGAGATAAGTGGAGTAAACTAAAAGATTTTCATCAGTTTTGCATGTGTGTGTATGTGTGCACACACACATACTATATATATGAAATTATTGATATTAATATTTTAAAATATTTTTATAACTTTTGCTTTTACATCTCAGTAATTTCTGGATATCTATCTTCCTTTCCCCCACTAAGAATTAAACCCTTCCATGGAACAAATAAAACCAATTAAGCAAGAATAAGTGATAAAATAGAGGGAGTGTCTGTGTCTAATAACGTATCCAAACTTTTACTCCCTCAATAATCTATGTGTGTGTCTGTGTGTGTATTTCATTGATATTATAGTACTCATATATACTTCTCTTTGCATTGTTCATGAGTAGGCAGGGCTAATATAATAAAAATGACAATTTTCCCCAAACTAATTTATATGTTCAATAGCATCCCAATTAAATTACCAATCTTATTTAGAAATAAAATAAAAATAAAATTTATTTGGAAAAAAAGTCAAAGATATAAAAATAAGCATGGGAAAAGTGTAAAGGAAGGAGTTTTAGCAATACCAGATATTAAACTGTATTATAAGGCAGTAATTATCAAAGCTGTCTGGTATTAGCTAAGAAATAGAAAGGTAGATCTATAGAAAAGAACAGACATATAATGTAAGCAGCAAATAAGCATATCGATCTTGTATTTGACAAGGATAAAAATGTAAGATTTTGTGATAATATTCATTATTTGGTAAAAATATTTGGAAATACTAGAAAGCAGCATGGCAGAAACTGGGCATAGACCAATATCTCAAACCATTTACCAAGATAAGGTCAAAATGGATACATAGCCTATATATAGAGAGATTTTTCAAGAAAATTAGAAGAACATGGAACATATTACTTATAAGACTTATGGAGAGGTGAGCAAATTATGAATAAAAAATGAGAGATAGAGAGAAAAATTAGGTAAAAATGGACAATTGTGGTTATGTTAAGGTAAAAATTTTGTACCAAATAAAATGGATATAGCCAAGACTAGAAGGAAAGCAGAAAATTGGTATATAATTTTATAGATAGCTTAATCAGATAAAGGTCTCATATCAAATACATACATATATGCATATATATATGTATATATATAAACACTGTATCTAAAAAAAACTATAAGAAAATGAGTCATTCCCCACTTGATAAATAATGAAAGCATATGGGGCAGTTTTGAAATGAAGAAATAAAAACAATTTATAGTCATATAAAATTACCCTAAATCATTATTGTTTAGGTAAATACAATTTAAAACAACTTTGAGATATCATTTTACACCTATAAGATCAGCTAAAATGATCAAAAGAGAAAGTGATAAATGTTGAATGCAATGTGGAAAAATTGGGACACGAATTCATTGTTGATTGAATTGTGAACAATCCAACAATTTTGGAGAGCAATCTGGAATTATAGACAAAGAATTATTAAACTACCTGTTCCCTTTGCCCTTGCAAGACCACTATTTAGTCTATTTCCAAATATGATTAGAGAAAAAGGAAAATAACCTGTATGTTCTATATTGTTTAGAGCAGCTATCTTTGTGCGGTAGAGAACTGGAAAATTCAGGGATACCCATCAATTGGGAAATGGCTGATTGTGATGGAGTAACACTATGCTATAAGAAGTGATGAGCTCAATTATTTTAGAAAAAAAATGTAAAGTCATGCTCAAAATAATGAAGAGTGAATAGAGTAGAACTAAAAGAACATTGTATTCAATAGCAATATAATTGTAACATAAACTTTGAATAAATAAGTTATTTTGTCTATTATAAATATCCAAATTAACTATAAAGGACATATGAAGAGAGACACTATTTGCATCCAGTGAAAGAAGTGATAAATAGAAATATGTATAGCATAATTTTAGACACACACACACACACACACACACACACACACACACACACACTCCTAGTTATGCCCAGTGATAGCCAGCTCTGGGATAGAGGGAAGGGGGGAGGGAAGAAAAAAAGGGAAAAAAATACATTTTTATGGTTTTTATTTGTATATTTGAAAAGACAAGCAAGGTTTGCATTATAGATTTGCAGTTTCTCATGCAATGAGCTCTTTTTTATTATACTAGGTTATGAAAATGCTTGTTTTGTTCCCTATTTATTTTAAAAAAGAAGAAACAAAGAATATCAATTATAGAGACTCATCTGTACGCTGATATCTGTGGAGTTAAGAAACCCATATCAACGGAGTGATGCCCTATTAAATAGCCGTACACCCTTTCTCTAGGCGCTATTCTTTAGTTTCAATCTATGAGCTTGTTCTCTCTCTCTCTTTCTCTCTCTTTCTCTCTCTCCCTCTCTCCTCCCTCTCTCCCAAAAGAAAATGGGTGTTTCTATGTACACAGTAAAATAGAAAAAAAAAAAAGATGGTTATGCATGAACAGCTTGCTTTGGCTTTTAATTAAATAATAAATTCAACGTGTAGTCAGCAAGTTTTCCTACTTGGCTATTTTTCTTTCTGGACTTTTTTCTCTTCTGCAATTCATTTTTTCTTGCAATTTATTTTTATTATGATCAAGACAAGATGCTCAAAAGACCCCCTCTTTTGTTTATTTCCTTTGTTTTTATCTTTTTTTCTACCTTAATTCCTTCTCATTTCTGTTCACACCCTGTTTTGATAAATCAAAAAACAAAAACAAAAACAAAAACAAGGTCTTTTTAACAAATATGTATATCAGAGCAAGTCAAATCCCCACATTGTTTTAATCCAAATCTGAATGTCTTACTTTCAATCTTGTTTCCACGCAGCTTCCCATTTCTGCATGCCTATGGTTATTTCTAACAGTATCCTCTGCCTTTCTCCTGCTCAAGTATAAAACTCAAGGCTTTTGTAAAAGAACTCTTCTCTCTGTTTCTGTCTCTTTCTATCACTCTATTTATCTCTCTGCCTCTGCTTGTCTCTTTCTCTGGCTATCTCTGTCTCTTTCTCTGTCTGCCTCTCTCTCTGTGTCTCTCTGAATTACAACAGCCACTGGTACAACGCCACATCATTTGAAACGCAATCAAATTTTATATTAATTGAATTGAACTTATTTCTTAATAATTTCTCTATTGCAGTATTACTTACACAGCCCAATAAATGACATAGAATTGACAATGATAGAGCAAAGATACTATTCAGAAGCACTTGGGTAGTGAAAATATGAAAAGCTCTTGTAACTAAAAATAATTTTCATTAGCATTAAAATTATAGTAATGTGCTGTGTCAAAACAAAAGGCAACATTTCAATGTCCACATGTTAGTGACACACCATTACTGGAAAACTAAAATAAATATGTAATAGTTCTCATTCATTAACATTTATACGGTATTCTGGCATTTAAATCAAGTGTTAATTTTGAAAAGACCAAGAATGTACTTGACATCCAGTGCAACTAACCTTCCTGGAAACCACACAATGTGGGTCTTTGGCTAAACATACATCCATCAAAAGATGATTTTTTTTACTGTATGTCAGTCTCATAATTATACAGGTTTCTGGATGACACCTAAGAATAAAGGAATTAGAAGAAAACTGTCAATAATAATAATTTCAAGCCAATAGGTGAAACAAAGAATGGATTGCTAGAAAACTAACTCCTTAAATTTATAACGGATTCTGTTCTGAATTTGATTGTGAATAATCTATGCAGCTGATCTTAATTGTCTTGGTAAAAATGTCCTTTTGGAGATACTCCATAAAATGCGAAGTCATTCTTTTGTAATGTAATTTCCATTAAGACTCCTTTCTTAATGATAGGAACAAATGAATAGGGTTAGAATTGGGAAAAAAAAACCTCGCTAAGTCAAGTTAAGTTTTATCGTCAAGTTGTAAAAAGGAAGGTGTGAAGTAATGAAAGTGGCTTTTCCCTTTTGGAGTTTGGAAAGATGCTTTCCATCTTCTCTCTCCCTAATATATCCCAACCCCCACAGGTCAGTGCAGCATCCATTAGCTTTCTTCTACTTTAATTTTCTGTCTCTGAAAATCTAATTGAAAAGGACTGGGTGAGAAGTATCTGTAACCTTTAGGTTTGATTTTATCTATGTTAGCATTGTAACATCCAAACACAGCAAACTGCTGGCTCTTTGGCTGTTATTGCCACCTCTGGTTTTTTTTTCATATCTGTGGTGCGTGATGCTCTAGTTTCTTTGATACATTAGTAAACTGATAATTTCATGACTCTCTGTATTATTTCCACCAATGGTGATCACAATCACTCCTCACCTTCTTAAGCTGAGGAATTCTTGACCATATGTTGCCATAAATCTTCCTAAAGATTTTGTTACTATCCCAGGAGCCTTCCCCTTGATAGAGTCATATATCTCAGTCTACTTTTCAGACCATGTATCTATTGTGATAGAAGCACAGATCTGGGATCATAAGGGACCATATAATTTATCATATTTAATGCTCTCATTCATAGATAAGAATATTGAAGCTTGGAGATATTAAGTGGTTTACCTAAGGGGAAGTAGTAAGTGCCTAGAGTGGATTTGAATGCAGATCATTTGGCTCTAAGTCCAGCACTAAAACTCTTCACTGCCTCATTTCCAGGGCCCAAGGCAGAAACAGGGAAGACATATGTATCAATTGTATGGATTGAAAGATAGATATATCTCTATCTCTATCTAGGTACCTGTGTGTATGCAGCATGTATGTGTGTGGGGGGTGGAAGAGGGGGACAGGGAGAGAGAGAGAGAGAGAGAGAGAGAGAGAGAGAGAGAGAGAGAGAGGATGAATGGTTGAATCTTGGGTAGATACTACCATGGATGAACAATACATAAGGGGTCAGAATTGAAAAGGGGGAAGATTGTAGACTTGATTGTACTGCTGAAGCAAAACTCCATACTTTTAATATCAATATTCTTCTGATTACTCCATATGACTGCAAATCATGCAGCACTGTAAATTATGAATAAAAACTGTGAGTAACACAGAGGGTGAGGCTAGAAATGAATAAGCTACAAAACGTTAACAATGATGCCTTGCCTTAAGCAATAGCGTAAAATACCTCATCCAGGAAATCCTTGATTTGGCAAGGAGGCTGGCCTGCCAGAATAAGGGACAAAAGATAGATGTCCCAAGTGTTATTATTGTTAAAAGGCCTAGAGGAGTATTCTAAACATATTGGGTGAGAACCTTGTGAAGTGTCTTGAAAGAATATGGACTACAGTCAAACAGAATGAAAAAACATTGTGAAGTTGCAGCAGGCATCACCAAGGTATGGAAAACCCACATCAGGAAGATTTTAAAACTACTGAGTCTTGGTGTAATATAATGTTTTTTTTTATATGGATTCTATCTCAGCTCTTATAAGACTTCTTCTAGAAGCACAAGCCTATTCTTAAAGATTTTGATCAGTATCAATCTAGAGTTTTAACAACACATAGCAAAGCATGATCTCCAATGATGAAGCACCATAATTTTGTTAATCGTCTACTATAGAGGCATTGCCTAGTAAAACCCAGACCTACTACTTAAGAAATGTATAGTATATAGGTAAAGAACAAAGTCATTCAATTTCTCAGGGCCTCAGTTTTCTAGTCTTTAAAATTAAGTAATTGGATTAGATAATGTCTAAGGACCATGCAGTCCTTATAATCCTTTAACAACAGATTCTCTAAATAGCTGCTGAATGATGGGGTGATGTCTTCTGATAAATATAAGAGTTTATAAAGATTTCAAAGACACCTTCCAGGAAGGGAAAGAATTGGACCTATTATTTTATAAATCAAATTGAAAGTGTATAAAGCAGATAAGAGTGAAAGGTGGAGAAACCATGTGCAAATATATACCATTGTTTAGACATTCCAACATTGCCAATATTGCATTTTAGTGAAGTTTACTGAGCAGGAATAATTCACAAGAGTTTGGGTAAAGAAGTAAAAAGAAAGCCATCTGTCATCCCTTGAAAATATTTGAGGAAAAAGACTGCTGTAGTAAATTAAGAAGCTAAGGTAAGAAAGATCCACAGAACATCCAATAAATCTTATTTTCTGAGTAGATAGATTGTACATTAACATAAAATTGTGTTTAGCTCCCTTTTTGTTTGTGATTGTGAGTGTGTGTGTGTGTGTGTGTGTGTGTGTGTGTGTGTTTGCTCTTTGGGATATTTCCTTCAGAAACACAAAATCATTAAATAATTGATAAATACATTGATTTTAAAAATTGAACTTACTAATTGTTAGAGCTAAATGTATTGTAAAAATTATTTCAATCATCACTGCGGATATTGTCCTACTAACATTTTCATTTTGCCATTTAATTTCATTTTTTCTGCTACTTCCCCTACATTCATTCATTAATTCACATATTTATTGAGCCAATTTGGTGGATAAACATCTGTAAAATACAGTACTTTTTCTTTTAGGAATTTAACATGTAGTACAGAGTATACACACAAATATTCACACAAATGACTACAATCCAAATTGATGCAGGATGTGTCAGGTTCATTTCACCTACAAAATGCTATACAAATTAGCAGAAGACCAGTTAAACTAATTGGGTAATGATTTTTAATGTTGATGACATTTATGTGAGAGAATTCCAGGAAAAGGTATGAAAGAAGGTGCAAAGGTCAATATAATGCTAGATATATTTTGGGAATTCTACATGGGTTAGTTTCTTTGGATCCAAATGTATTGCATAAAAATATACTGGGAGATTGCAAGTAGGAGCCAGATTCTGCAGGATTTTGAACACTAAAGTGAAGACTTTATAGTTTATTTAAATGAATACATACATTTTAAAATGTAAATTAGGCCTTTACTATGCATGAGGCACAATACAGAGCTTTGAAGATACAAAAACACAAAGTAATATAGAGATTTTAGGATTCAATTCTAGTAGAGGAAGAGGATAGATATAGGGGGGAGGTAGAGTGCTTTCTTGGAAACCACAGAGGTAATGAGTGAAACCATAAGGAAATTAGTTGATAAGTCCTTTTCATGAATGGTAGTGTTGATCAATTTTTGAACTGATGGCAAGAGATAGAAAGGGTGGCTTCAAAGCAAGCCTCAGCATGAGACAGTCTAGATATAGAAAACCTCTCACCAATCAGGACTTCAAGTCTACAAGGCCTTAGCTGGGTTACCAGGTGGGTGGGAGCCTGAGGGGAATTGAAAGAAAATTGCTGCAGGTTTTCCAGCAAAGGATTACTAATACTAATGTAAAATTAAATGTAAAGAAGTGGAAGAAGACACTGGAAGTAGAGATATGTTTAAGGATATTTTTGAGAGAATACTAGAAAGGATTTATAATTATGAGCTGATTTAGAGATTGGCAAGTGGGATGAAAGGGAAGAGACTATTTTATGTTTCTTTGCTGCAGAAAGCACAGCTAAGGTCAATGGATGGAAGATACTGGGGCTGATGTGATCCTGATATGACAGAAATAATGGTAAGCCTTAGAGTCCAGCCTATACAAAAATAGAATGTATTACTTCCAGAGGTAATGAGTTCTCAATCACTGGAGCTCTTCAAATGAAAGCTGGATGACCTCTTAGGATTGGTATACAGCATATTTGGCTCAATGAAGCCTGAGTCAGATACAGATGACCTCTTTCTAAAGCTTATTTCACTTTTGAGGTTCTATGATAATAATATGGCAGGGATGACTCCAAAATTTCATAATGATAGTACATCGAAAAAAGAAAAAGAAATATAGAAATCACTAAGTAATTCATTTGTATGGAAAGTTGGTTACTTTCTATATACATTTGGAAGTAATGCACAGATATAATAGCTGAATTCTGTGGGAGTGGATGAGTCTCTGCTGCAGGGCGTACATATAGATAAAAAACAAAGCAAAAGGACATTATTTGGAGAATTGGGAGAAAGAAGAATAGCCAATTATTTGAGGCAGTGAGTGAGTTATCATAGCTATAATTAGAGAACCAGGGTAATGCAACACTAGGGAAAATAAGCGAAGAACAGAGGTTTAAAGAACAAAATATTTCTTAAAAGTGATTAACAGTGACAAATCTCAAAAACAATTTAAGGATGATGAAGAGTCAGTCATTAGGAGATCAGTAATAATCTTCAGATTGAATAGAGTTGTGAAGGAGGAAGCCTGATTAGATGGGCCCCAAAACAGAAAACATAAATAGAAAATGAAAACAACAACAAAAAAGACAAGTGTTTGGACAGTATATAGAAGAGCTAACAGGTGGATATATACAGATGCGTACATTATAAATATTTATCTATTTATATATTATACATGCACACACATGTATATGTGTATACATAGTTGGACATGCATATGTGTATGTGTATATATGTATATTTGTGTACATGCATTTATGCATATGTGTGTATAAAGACTGCTACATTTCTGGAACATAGGATCATCAAATCACTGATTTGAAATTCTAAGAAATTTTGAAGTAGAAACCAAGAAAAAACTCCTTATTTCTACCTCATGGAATTTTTTTATACTTCAATATTCAACTCAAAGACTGCCTTCTACACAAAGCTTTTTTGTGACTCTCCAACTGCTTTCTCCCTAAAAACTTTGAATTCAACTACCTACTTTTTTGTTTTATTCTCTTTATATTTATTTTTCATTTAAATATATATATAAATTATATATATAAATATATATAATCTATAAATACACACATATACATATATATGTATATATGTATATACATATACATATACATATATACAAATATGTATGTGTGTGTGTGTATATATATGTGTATATATATATATATACACACACACACACACACACACACACACACACACACACATATATATATATATATATATACACACACGGTGCGTTCCACTGTAGAGTAAAGCTTCTTGAGAGAAGATGATTATTTTGTTTTTTGCTTTTGTCTTTGTATCCCTATCACCCAGCAGTGTCTGCTACTAAGGAAACATATACCATTTTGTTAAGAAAAAAATGAAAGTGAAAGGTAAATGTGGGAGAGAGGTTCACTAATAAGGGTTAATAATGCTATCTAGGTAAAAAGAATTAGCCATAGAGAAACAATAAACAACTTCTACTGGAATTAGTAAAAGGGTAAAAGTATGGAAGCATGAGGAAAGAAACAGTGATTAGCTAAAGTTGAGGCTTAGTTTCAAGAGTCATTTCATCCTGGATCTTCTTAACCTTGTTAAAGCGAAATGTAAGGTCATCCTATGAGATGGAGACTTAGAGTGAAGGAAAGATTTAGAGATTTTAGAAGAGAGTGTATAGATAAATGCTACTTATTGTGCTCAAAGGAGTCATTAGTTTCACATTTACATGCCATCGCATCTGTGTGGTCTCATCATGGATACTTCTAGTCCTTCCAGTACAAGGAGCTCATTTACCACCAATCTTCTTGTAAAATTTTTGTTTGTGTTCTTCAATTAATCTTCTACAAATGAATTAATCAATAAAGGTCTTTGTCTTGATCTTCTTAAATTTTCTCCAATTGTATACATAATGAGAGAAGAATAAAGAGCTTTTTTTCAGGGGCAGGTTGAATTTGAACAACATACATAGCATGAGCCTTTCTTCTTTCTTCATTATTACAAGCTACCATTTTTTAAAATAATATTTTATTTTCCCCAATTAAATGTAAAAAATAATTTATATTTATTTTTATTTTGAGTTCTAAATACTCCTCCCTCCCTTCCCCCACAGTGAGACAATAAGCAATGTGATATAGGTTATACACATGCAATCATGTAAAACAGTTCCATATTTGTCATTTTGTGGAAGAAAAAGAAAGAGAGATACAGCGAAACAGGGAGACAAACAGACAGAGTGACAGAGACAGAGATATATAGAGACAGAGACAGGAAGATAGAGAGAGAGTACACTTCAATTTGTATTCAGACTCTATCATTTCTTTCTCTGAAGAGGATATCATTTGCTCATCATGAGTTCTTTGGGATTTTCTTAGATAATTGTATTGCTGAGAATAGCTAAATCATTCATAATTGTTCATTGTACTATTCTGTTACTGTGTACAATGTTCCTCCAGTTCTGCTCACTTAACTCTGATAAATTCCTGTAAGTCTTTCTTGGTTTTTCCAAAATCATCTGACTCATCATTTTACACAGCACAGTAATATTCCATTATAATCTTATAGCAATACTTGTTCAGCAATTCCACAATTGACATCCTCCCAATTTATAATTCTTTGCCACCACAAAAAGAGTTGCTATAAATACTTTTGTACAAATACCCACCCCCCCAAACACACACACATCAATTTTTAGTCTCTTTGGGATACAGACCTGGTAGTGGACATTGTCCCAAATTGCTCTTCAGAATGTTTGGATCACTTCAGAACTTCACCAACAGTGCATTATTGTCCCAATTTTCCAACAGTGCCTCTAACATTTGTCATTTTCCTTTTCTGTCATGTTAAAAATCTGACAGGAGTGGTATGGTACCTCAGAGCAGTAGTAATTTATACTTCTCTAATCAACAGTGTTTTGAAATATGCCTAGAGACAGTTTTGATTTCTTTGTCTGAAAGCTACTTATTCATGTCCTTTGAGAATTTATCAATTGGGGAAGGACCTGTAGTCTTAAGAATTTGACTCAATTCTTTATACACATATGAGAAATGAAGCTTTATCTGAGATGCTATACTTTTCCCCCAGTTTTCTGCTTTGCTTTTAATTTTGGTTGTATGGGCTTTGTTC
Source organism: Trichosurus vulpecula (assembly GCF_011100635.1). Taxonomy (NCBI): domain Eukaryota; kingdom Metazoa; phylum Chordata; class Mammalia; order Diprotodontia; family Phalangeridae; genus Trichosurus; species Trichosurus vulpecula. The sequence continues at coordinate 34,243,099 of NC_050578.1, forward strand.
TTTGCATACCATTTATGATTTAATATAATAAAAATATCCATTTTACATTTCATAATGCTATCTCTTGTTTGGTTCTAAATTCTTCCCTTATCCATAAATCTGACAAGTAAATTATTCCCTAATTTGACCCCTAATTTGATTATGGTATAACCCTTTATGTCTAAATCGTGTACCCATCTTTAAGTTATCTTAGTATATTGTGTGAGATGTTGGTCTACACCTAGTTTCTGCCAAATAGCTTTCCAGTTTTCCCAGCAATTTTTTTTTGTTAGTGAGTTTTTTATTCCAAAAACTTGGAACTTTAGGTTTATCAAATGCTAAATTACTATGGTCATTTCCTAAAACGTATCATGTACCTAATCTAGTTCCCTGATCTACCACTCTATTTCTGAGCCAGTACTGGATGGCTTTTATGATTACCACTATATATATATGTATATATATATATATATGTATATATGTATATATATATGTATATATATGTATGTATACATATATGTATACATACATATATATATATAATTTTTAAATGCTACTATTTCCATTACTTTTCAGAGAATTCATAATTCAAGGAATAAAGAGGCTCATTCCTCAGGCTCAATGCCTTTATTGATATCTTATATTATGCTTTCCACCGAGCTTTAAGAAAACTTCTCTACATTCTCTCTTTATAATTAATCAATCGACTTATAAACATTTATTGTTTACTATATGCCAGGCCCTAAACTAGATCCTGGGTAGTATTTTAGTAATTATTAAACATAAGCAACAACTACAATAACATTCTTCCCACTCATCTTAAGTATTAATTTTGTCAAGAAGCTCTTAGTAGCCGTATCTTGAGAACATGTTTTCTCTTTAGTCAATTTGATACTGACTCTTTAGTCACCTTGTTACTGGATACTTATGAATAGTATGATACTTTCATCACTATTTCTTTACTGAGAAACATGCAAACAGTCTGATTTAATGCAAATCAACTCAATAAGGAAGTTAACAGTATATTAAGAAATCACCACCAGCAGGGAAACAAACCAAAAAGTTTCTGCTTTCAGTAGTTTTCTCTTCCTGTCAGTAAGAAGTTATGCAGTAGACAGAATGCTGGATTTAGAAGCAGAGGAACAATTCTCGATTTGCTATTTATTTCAGGTATGTCTTTGGGTTAAAATCTCTGAGTTCTATTTTCTGTGTTTCTGAAATTCAGGGTTGTAGGGCTATATGATTCCCATGGTCCCTTTCAGTCCTTACTCTATGATTTTAGGATAATCATCCAAATTTCAAAAAACTGGGCTGGTATATACTGTAATTTCAGTGAGATGTCCTACAATATTAACTCAATGACAACTACATAAAATGAAAACATATTCACATTTTATAAGTAATTAATGAGTCAGTCCTCCAACAAGCAATCCTTACTACTAAGGAAAGATATAAAAAATGTCCCCCACTCTTTTTTAACCACCAGAAAATTTAAAACTTCACTATAGCTAATACCATTTCACTAACAAGAAAAATAATGCTTTCATGGCTGAGACAGGAGAATTTTATGACATAAAAGTGTGTATGTTAATATGCCCTATTAATATTTAAATGCTCTATCTAGCATTCAAAACTCTTCTTAACCTAGCCCTCTCCCATGCTTCCCTCACTCCCCACAACATTGTCTTTGATCCAGGGACACTGACCTCTTGCTTTTCCACCAATAAACATTCCAACTCTCAGCTCCAGGGATTTTCTCTGGTATTTCTTCATGTTTGGAATGTTCTTCTTTCTCAATTCTGCCTACTGATTTTCCTGGATTCTTTCAAGGGATAAATAAAATTCTATCTTTCTCAATCCTTCATAACTCTAGTGCCTTTTCTCTTTTAATTATTTCCTATTTATCTTGTTCATAGCTTGCTTTGTATTTGTTTGTATGTTGTCTCCTCCACTGGATTTTGAGCTATTTGAAGGAAGAGACTGTTTTGCCTTTTTTTCATATCCACTGGATTTAAAGTAGTATCTGGTAGATAATAAGCACTTAATAAAAAATAATTGATTGATTGATCCCAGCTCTTAATCTATGATCCTTGGATAATCTCCTAATTTCTTTTTTTTAAGATTAATTAATTTATTTTTAGTTTTCAACATTCATTTCCACAAGATTTTGAGTTAAAAATTTTCTCCCCATCTCTGCCCTCCCCCTACCCCAAGATGGCATGGATTCTGATTGTCCCTTTCCCCAGTGTGCCCTCCATTATATCATCCCACTCCCTCCCCCATCCCCTTCCCCTTTTCTTGAATGGCAGGATAGATTTGTATACCTTATTGCTTGTATATTTTATTTCCCAGTTGCACGTAAAAACAGTTTTTAACATTTGTTTCCAGAACTTTGAGTTTTCTCTTTTTCTCTCCCTTCATCCTGCCCCACACCCCCTCCTTGAGAAGGTAAGAAATTCAATATAGATTATACATGTATCATTACACAAAACACTTCCATGATAGTCATGTTGTGCAAGACCAACTATATTTTCCTCCATCCTATCCCGCTCCGTATATTCAATTTTCTCCTTTGACCGTGTCCTTTTTCACAAGTGTTTGCTTCTGACTATGCCCTCCAACAATCTGCTGTCCCTTCTATCACCACACCTCCTTTTATCTCCTCCCCCTCTACTTTCCTTTATGGTAAGATAACTAGTTGAGTGTGTATGTTATTCCCTCATAAGCCAAATCAGAGAAGAGTAATGTTCACTCATTCCCTTTCACCTACCTCCTCTTCCTTTGCATTATAACAACTTTTTATTGTTTCTTTTACATGAGATAATTAACTTCATTCTATCTCTCCCTTTCTCCTTCTACAAATAAATTCCTCCCTCACTCCTTAATTTTATTTTTTTTAAAGATATCATCACTTCATATTCAACTCACACTGTGCCCTCTGTCTATATACATATGTATATTCCCTTCAACTACCCTGATACTGAAAAAGGTCTTAGAAATTACAAATATTATCTTTTGTGTAGGAATGTAAACAGTTCAACTTTAATAAGTCCCTTATGAGTTCTCTTTCTTGTTTGCTTTACATGCTTCTCTTGATTCTTGTATTTGAAAGCCAAATTTTCTATTCAGCTCTGGTCTTTTCATCGAGAATGCTTGAAAGTCCTCTATTTCATTGAAAATCCATATTTTGTCCTGAAGTATTATACTCAGTTTGCTGGATAGGTGATAGTTTTAATACCCAGCTCTTTTGACCTCTGGAATATCGTATTATAAGCCTTTCTATCCCTTAATGTAGAAGCTGCTAGATCTTGTATTATCCTGATTGTGTTTCCACAATACTTAAATTGTTTTTTTTTTTCTGGCTGACTGCAATATTTTCCCCTTGAACTTGGAACTCTGGAATTTGGCTACAATATTCCTAGGGGTTTTCTTTTTGGGATCTTTTCAAGATACAAGTGGTGGATTCTTTTCATTTCCATTTTACCCTCTGGCTCTAGAATATTGGGGCAGTTTTACTTGATAATTTCTTGAAAGATAATGTCTAGGCTCACTTTTTTGGTCATTGCTTTTAGGTAGTGAAATATTTTTATATTATCTCTTCTGGATCTATTTTCCAAGTCAGTTGTTTTTCCAATGAGATATTTCACATTGTATTTTATTTTTTCATTCTCTTGGTTCTGTTTTATATTTTCTTGATTTCTCATAAAGTTATTAGTTTCTATTTGATCCATTCCAATTTTTAAGGAATTATTTTCTTCAGTGATCTTTTGGACCTCCTTTTCCATTTGGCCATTTCTGTTTTTTAAGGCATTTTCCTCCTCATCGTTTTTTTGGAACTCTTTTGCTATTTGGGTTAGTCTGTTTTTAAGGTGTTATTTTCTTCTGTATTTTTTTGGGTCTCCTTTAGCAAGCTGTTGACTGATTTCATGGTTTTCTTGCATCATTCTCATTTCTCTTCCCAATTTTTCCTCTACTTCTCTTACTTGATTTTTTAATTCCTTTTTGAGCCCTTCCATGGCTTGAGACCAATTCACATTTTTCTTGAAGGCTTTGGATGTAGAATCTTTGACTTTGCTTTGTTATTCTGGTTGCATGTTCTGTTATTCTTGTCACCAAAGTGGGATTCTGTAATCTAAGTCCTTTTATGCTCTTTGCTCATTTTCCCAGCCAATTATTTGACTTTTGAGCTCTTTGTCAAGTTATGACTCAGCTTCTGGAGTGGAGAGTACTCTATCCCAATCTTTAGGCATTTTGCAATGCTGTTTACAAGCTACATGTAGGCTCCAATAAGTTTTCAATTCTTCTAAGGTAGTATGATCCAAGGACAGGTCTTTAGTCCTCTCCTGGCCTGTGTTCTGGTCTGTGACTGACCTCAAGTGCTCTTTTCTGCCTTTGAACTGCTAGGAGGCCTCCCTCTCCACAGGCACCACAAGCTCTGCCACACCAGTGCTCCTCCTCACCTCCAGACTGCCAATCAGGACTGGAACCCAGGTCCAAGCATGGCAAAGCAAGAGAATCCTACTTCAGAGCCAGCAAAGGGAACCTTGCACTCCTACTCTGATCATGTGCTTGATTCACCCATCTGTTCCTGCTGAAGCTGCAGCCAGCTCTTCCACCCTGGGGCTGGGACCAGACCATTCCTTTCTCTCACTCAGGTCTGGCAGAGTTTTCCCACCGATCTGCTAGATTGTCTTTGGTGTTTTTGGGTTGAGAAGTCTTGGAACCAGCACAGCTCTGTGATTCAGTGTCCTGAGGCCTGTTCCACCCGGGCTGCTCTGTTCTGGCAAGGCCCAAGCTGGGCTGTGCTCTACTCCCACCAAGGTGAGATAGACCCTTGCCAGAGATCATTCAGGGTGTTTTGGGCTGCAGACTTGTTTGGCTCTGTCATTTTGTGTGTTTTGTAGCTCTAGAATTTATATAGTGTTATTTTTTACATGCGTTTGGAGAGATTTGGGGGAGAGCTCAAGCAAGTCTTTGCTTTTTCTACACTATCTTTTTTCATTCTGATAACGTCTTAATTTCAACAAATTAGGCTGATATTTATTATAATTTCAGTGAGATGTCCCATAACATGAATTCAATGCTAACTAAATCAAACCAAAATATATTCATATTGTATAATTAATTATTGAGTCAGCACTTGCACAAAACATGCCTAGGCCTTTGGCAAGGTTTTAAAAGTGTTCATGATGTGCTTCTATCCACTAGAAACTTTGAATATTTGCTATAACTTACACTGCTTGACTTGCAACAAAATTAATGCCTGCGTGTCAGATGTGGCAAAATTTTATGACATAAAAACATGTATATTTATAGAAAGCAATATTAAGACATTTTCCTCATCGCATTCACCTTCCCACTAAGTTTTCACCAAGATGGGTACATGAATTTCTACCCTTAAATCTGAAAGTCTGTATCATAAAATATTGCTAGATGACAAGGAAAATGATTAACATCACCTTGTGGGAGAACAAGAAACCTGAATAAATCTTAAAGTGTTATATGTCATTTCACTTCTCTAAAAGATGAAACAAATCTTCATTGATTTTCCATGAATAAGTGCATCAGAATTTCATTGACAAGGGAGTGGCTGAACCATTTCTGATACACGAATGGTAGGGAATAGTTTTTGGTGGTGGTCCTTACTTTTTGAAGAAGAATAATGACATCATGCTGTGATGCCTTGACTTGCATGTGAATTGGAATTAATTGAGGCAGATATATAGATATAGATATAGATATAGATATAAATATCATTCCAGAGTCATTAAAGTCCAGTGGCAAAAGTGACTGACAATGTCCCAGAATGCAGTGGATCTTTTGATGTCTGACCAAGCTTTAAACACTCCACAGCACCTGCTTCATTCACCTTCATGGTCATTGGGGGAAAAATGTTTTCATAAATCCATTCATTCAGGGGAAGTCTTTATGTGCTTGGGGTAGACATCTTTCCACCCTACTAATAGGTGTGAGATTTTTTGGTTACACTCAAATTGTTTTAGCCCATTTGCTGAGGATGTTTCACTGGGGTCTGGTCAGTGCACGTTCTACAGTTTCTTAAAGCCATAGGTGAGAGTTCAGGGACAGGTGGACTTCAGAGGTGTCCTCAGTTCTTGAGACCAAAGCTCACACAAATCAAATCAATTTTTTTTAATTATGTTTAGTTGTCAACCTTCACTTACACAAAATTTTGAGTTTCAAAATTTCTCCCCATCTCTCCCCTCCCCCTCCCCCAACATATCATATCCCTTCCCCCAATGTGCCCTCCTTTCTATCAACCCTGCCCCTTCTTTTATCCCCTTTTCTTTGATTTTCCTGTAGGGCAAGAGAGATTCCTAGACCCCATTACCTGTATGTATTATTTCCCATTTGCATTTAAAACAATTTTAAACATTCCTTTTTAAAACTTTCAGTTCCAAATTCTTGCCCATCCTCCATCCCCACCCACCCTCATTGAGAAGGCAAACAATTTGATATAAGTTAGATATGTGTAGTCATGCAAAACACTTCCATAACAGTCATGTTTTGAAAGACTATGTTTCCCTCCATCCTATCCTGATCCAATTTATTTTATTCTCTCCTTTGACCCTGTCCCTCCTCAAAAGATTTTTTTTCTTTTGATTGTCCCCTCCCCCAATCTGCCCTGCCTTCTATCATTCCCCCTCTTTTATACCCTTTTCCCCTATTTTCTTGTAGGGTAAGATACATTTCCATACCCAATTGAGTGTGTATGGTATTCACTCCTTACACCAAATCACATGAGAATAAGGCCCACTCATTTCCTCTCACCTCACCCCACTTTCCCTCCACTGTAAAAGCTTTTTCTTCCCTCTTTTATGTGAGATAATTTACCCCATTCTACTCCCCCCTTTCTCCTTCTCTGAATATATTCCTCTCTCACCCCTTGATTTTATTTTTTAAATATCATCCTTTCATATTCAATTCACCCTCTGCCCTCTGTCTATATTAATACATTCTCTCTCTCTCTCCCTCTCTTTCCCTTTCTCTCTCTCTCTCTCTCTCACACACACACACACACACACACACGCATGCACACACACACACACACACACACACACACACATATTACCTCCAACTACCATGATCCTGAGAAAGGTCTCAGGAGTTATAAATATCTTTCCATGTAGAAATGTAAACAGTTCAACTTTAATAAGCCCCTTGTGACTTCTCTTTTCTGTTTACCTTTAATCTTTTCTTGGGTCTTGTATTTGAAAGTAAAATTTTCTATTCAGCTCTGGTCTTTACATCAAAAATTCTTGAAAATCCTTTATTTCATTGAAAGCCCATTTTTTTCCCATGAAGGATTATACTCAGTTTTGATGAGTAGGTGATTCTTCATTTTAATTTTAGCTCCTTTGTCTTCTGGAATATCATATTCCAAGTCCTCCGATGCCTCAAGGTAGAAGCTGCAAAATTTTGTCTTTCTGTAAAACTTGTGTTTCTACAATACTCCAAATGTTTCTTTCTGACTGCTTGCAATATTTTCACTTTGACCTAGGAACTCTGGAATTTGGCTACACCATTCCTAAGAGTTTTCCTTTTGGGATCTCATGCAGGAAGTGATTAATGGATTCTTTTCATTTCCATTTTACCCTCTGGTTCTAGAATAACAGGGGAGTTTTCCTTGATAATTTCTTGAGAGATGATATCTAGACTCCTTTTTTGATCATGGCTTTCAGGTAGTCCAATATTTTTTTCTATTACTCGTCCTGGATCTGTTTTCCAAGTCAGTTGTTTTTCCAAAGAGATATTTCACATTGTCTTATATATATTTTTCATTCTCTTGGTTTTGTTTTATAATTTCTTGATTTTTCATAGAGTCATTAGTTTCCATTTGATCCATTTTAATTTCTAAGGAATTATTCACTTCAGTTAGCTTTTGGACCTCCTGTTCCATTTGGCCAATTCTGTTTTTAAGGCATTCTTTTCCTCATTGGCCTTTTGGACCTCTCTAGCCATTTGGGTTAGTCTATTTTATAAGGTGTTATTTTCTTCAGCATTTTTGGGGTCTTCTTTAGCAAGTTGATGACTTTTTTTCCTTGACTTCATTGTATCATTCTCATTTCCTTTCCCAATTTTTCCTCTACTTTTCTCACTTGATTTTCAAAAGCCTTTTTGAGCTCTTCTATGGCCTGAGAACAATTCATATTTTTCTTGGAGGCTTTTGATGTAAGATCTTTGACTTTGTTTTCTTCTTCTGATTTTATGTTTTGATCTTCTTTGTCACCAATGTAATATTCCATAGTCTGAGTTTTTCCCACTGTTTGCTCATTTTTCCAGAAAATTTCTTGACTTTTTAACTCTTTGTTGAGTTTGAACTCTTCTTCTAGTGTGGAGGATGTACTGGCCCAAGCTTCAGGGGTTTTTTGCAGCTGTTTTCAGAGATACTTATAGGGACCCATAAATTTTCACTTCTTCTGAGTTTGTAAGATCAAAGGAGAGCCATCTATTCCTCTTTTAGTCTGTGCTCTGGTCTATGAGTCACCACAAGCATCCTTTCTGCCTTGGAACTCTGAGGAGGATTTCCTCTCCACAGAACCCACACGTTCCACCACACCAGAGCTCCTTCTTGCCCTAAGACTGCCACCCAGGTCTGTGACCCAGATAAAGCAAGAGAATCCTGCCTCAGCACTGTCAAAGAGATCTCTGCAACCCCCTCCTCTCCAATTAACCACTGGATCTCCCCAAAGTCTTTGGGCTGAGAGTGCCAGAAGCAGCCTCAGCTGCAGCCACTTTGGGGCTGAGAGGGGACTGCACTCTTTTCTCACCCAAGTCAAACAGACCTTTCCTACTGACCTAAGTTGTCTTCAGCATTTGTGGGTTGAAAAGTCTGGAAACTGCCACAGCTGCCAATGATTTAGTCCCCTGAGGCCTGCTCCAGGTTTGTTAGGACCTGTTGTGCTAGCCTGTTTTGTGCTGTACTGTGCTCTTCTCTCAACCTTGTATAATAGACATTTCCTGTCAACCTTCCAGGTTATCTTGGGCTGGAAATTTGTTTCACTCTGTCATTGTGTGGGCTATGCCACTCTAGATTTCTTTAGAGCCATTTTTTACAGGTATTTGGAGGGGCTTAAGGGAGAGCTCATGAACAAACCTGCTTTTACTCCACCATCTTGGATCTGCCCCTCAATTAAAATTTCAATGAAAATTTAAAAAAAAGTTTTTCTAACACATATTTATTTTAAAATTCATGGATGTTGATAGAACCTCCTTATTTAAATAATTTGTAGAGAGAGGACTCTGGGAATGTGGCAGAATAGGTCAGAAAATTTTCAGCTCTCCAAATTTCCTCCACAAAACAAGATATTATATCGCCTCAGAGCAGCAGAAATAAATACAGGGTAAAGTCCTCGTAAGACAATTTGAGAAGACACCAGTAAAGAACAGTGGTTTTCTAATACAATAAATTAATGAAAGCTCATTATATATTCTAATTCCTCCAATTTATTTTTTTTCTCTTATAATTAAAGCTAAAATTTCTAGTACAATAATGAAAAATAGTGGTGACAATGGCCATTCTTGTTTCACTCTGACATTATTGGGAAGGCTTCTAGTTTATTCCTATTACAAATAATACTTGCTGATGGTTTTAGATATATACTACTTATTTTAATGAAAGCTCCATTTATTCATATGCACTCTAGTGTTTTTAGTAGGAATGGGTGCAATATTTTGTCAAATTTTATCAATGAGAGTAAGGTTCCAGCAGTGCTCCACATTGTCCCTTTTTTCCCCTCAAGGATAATAGGTCTTTCATGCCTCTTCAGGTAATAATTTGCCCAAGTCTGCCTCTCTCTTTCCTTTTCTCCCATTATAATCCCTTTTTTACCCCTTAATTCATTTTTTATTATCACATCAAAGTCAACATATACCCACATTCTCTGAGTATGTACACTCCTAACTTACCTAATAGAAATATAGTTCTTGGGTGGAGCCAGGATGGCAGAATAAAAGCAGGGCCTTCATTGAGGTCTCCCCCAAATCCCTCCAACTACCTGTAAAAAGTAACTGTAAACAAATTCCAGAGCTGCAGAACTCACAAAATGACAGTGAAACCAGTCTCCACCCAAAGACAGCCTGGATGGTCACTGGGAAAGGTCTGCTGCACCATGCTGGGAGCTGAGCACACCCCAGCATGGGCTGCACCAGCACAGAACTTGGTGGAGCAGACAGCACAGAGCCAGGCCCAGGGCAGTGAATCACTGGCAGCTGTGGAAATTTCCAGACTTCTTAACCCACAAACATCAAGGACAATTTAGTAGGTTGGTAGGAAAACTCTGTCAGAATTAGCTGAGAAAAGGCCCAGGGCAGTGGAAGTGGCTGCAGCTACAGCAGTGGCAGCAACAGTGGCACTGGCTGCTCCAGGGGCACAGACAACGAGGGGATTAGAGCAGGAGTGCAAGTATCTCTTTGCTGGCACTGAGGCAGGATTATTTTGCTTCACCTTGTTTGGATCTGGGTCCCAGTCCTGCATGGCTGTCTTGGGGTGAGGAGGAGCACTGGTGTGACAGAGCTTGTGGTGGCTGTGGAGAGGAAATGCTCTTCACAATTCCAACAGAGAAAAGATTGCTTGAGGTCACTCACAGACCAGAGCACAGGTCAGGAGATCTCCTTGGATCAATCCAACTTAGAAGAACTGAAAATTTACAGGTGCCTAGAAGGAGCTCTAAAAACAGCTGAACAAAACCCCTGAAGCTTGGGACAGAGCCCTCTTACTCTGGAAGCAGAGTCATACATTGACAAAGAGCTCAAAAGTCAAGTAATTGGCTGGGAAAATAAGCAGACAGCTTAAAAAACTCAGACTATAGAATCTTACTTTGATGACAAAGGACATCAAAACATGCAACTTGAATAATAAAACAAAGTTGAAGATTCTATATCCAAAGCCTCCAAGAAAAATATGAATTGGTCTCAGGCCATGGAAGAGCTCCAAAAGGTTTTGAAGATTGAGTGAGGCAATTTTTAAAAAATGGACTACATGAAAGCCATGATAAAAAAAAAAACGAAAGAGTTTAGACATCATCTTTCAAGGAATTATTAAGGGAAACTGCCCTGATATTCTAGAACCAGAGGATAAAATAGAAATGAAAAGAATCTATTGATCACCTCTTGAAAAAGATCTCAAAGGCAAAACTCCTAGGAATATTGTAGCCAAATTCCAGAGTTTCCAGGTCAGGGAGAAAATATTGCAAGTAGCCAAATAGAAACAATTGGAGTATTGTGGAAGCACAGTCTGGATAACAGAAGATCTATCAACTTCTACATTAAGGGATCAAAGGTCTTGGGACATGATATTCCAGAGGTCAAAGGAGCTAGGATTAAAACCAAGAATCATCTACCTAGCAAAACTGAATGTAATACTTTAGGTGAAAAAAAATAGATTTTCAATGAAATAGAGTACTTTCAACCATTCTTGATGAAAAGACCAGAGCTGAATAGAAAACTTGACTTTCAAATGTAAGAATCAAGAGAAACATGAAAAAGTAAACAGGAAAGAGAAATCATAAGTGACTTATTAAAGTTGAACTGCTTACATTCCTACATGGAAGGCTGATATTTGTAACTCATGAAGCCTTTCTCAGTATTAGGGTAGTTGAAGAGAATATACATTTATAGACAAAGGACACAGGGTCAATTGAATATGAAGGGATAATATGTAAAAAATAAAATTATAAGGTGAGAGAAGAATATATTGGGAGAAGGAGAAAGTGAGAAATAGAGTGGAGTAAAATAACTCACATAAAAGAGGCAAGAAAAAGCTGTTATAATGGAAGGGAAGAGGGTGGATGTGAAAGGGAGTGAATGAATCTTACTCTCCTCTGATTTGGCTTAAAGAGGGGATAACATACACACTCAATTGGGTATCTTACCCTAAAGGAAAGTAGGGGGAAAGGGAAAGGGGGGGTTAATAGAAGGGAGGTCAGGTTGCGGGAGGGGGTAGTCAGGAGTAATCATTTTTGTAAAAGGACAAGGTCAAAGGATAAAATAGAATAAATGGGGTGGGGCAGGATAGGATAGAGGGAAATATTTTTAGTCTTTTACAACCTATTATGGAAGTGTTTTGCATAACAACACATGTATAACCTATATTGAATTTCTTGCCTTTTCAATGAGGGTGGGTAGGGAGGGAAAAAGGGAGAGAATCTGGAACTCCACATTTTAAAAATAAATGTTAAAAATTGCTTTTGCATGCAACTGGGAAATACAATACACCAGCAACTGGGTATAGAAGTCTATTTTGCTCTACAAGAAAGTAAGGGCTAAGGGGATAGGGGTGATAGAAAGGAGAGAAGACTGGGGAAAGGCATAATCAGAATGCATGCCATGTTGGGGTGGGGGAGGGAAAAGATGGGGAGAAAATTTGTAACTCAAAATCTTGGGGAAATGAATATTGAAAACTAAAAATAAATAGATCAATATTTAAAAAATTAAAAGAAAAAGAAATATAGTTCTTGGTTCACAAATATCACCTTCATCTGCAGGAATGTAAACCATTTAATCTTATTAAATACCCTATTTATTTGTTTGTTTTTCCTTCTTCTTTACCTCTTTATGCTTCTCTTGAGTCTAGTATTTGAAGATCATATTTTCTATCCAGCTCTGGTCTTTTCATCAGGAAAGTTTGAAAGCCCCCCTATTTCTTTGATATCCGTCATTTCCCCTGAAAGATTATGCTCAGTTTTGCTGGATTCATGGTTGCAATCCAACCTCCTTTGCCTTCCAGAATATCACATACTTTGCCCTCCAATCACTTGATGTAGAAGCTGTTAATTCCTGTGTAATCCTGACTGTGGCTCCTTGATATTTGAATTGTGCCTTTCAGGTTGCTTGCAGTATTATCCCTTTAACCTGATTCTTCTGGAGTTTGGCTACAAAATTCCTTGGAGCTTTCATTTTGGGGATCTCTTTCAGGAGGTGATCAATGGATTCTTTCAGTGACTAGTTTACCTTCTGTTTTTAGGATATTATGGTAGTTTCCTTGATAATTTCTTGAAAGATGCTTTCTTTCCTTCTTCCTTCCTTCCTCCCTTCCTTCCTCCCTCCCTCCCTCCTTCCCTCCCTCCCTTCCTTCCTTCCTTCTTTCTTTCTTTCTTTCTTTCTTTCTTTCTTTCTTTCTTTCTTTCTTTCTTTCTTTCTTTCTTTCTTTCTTTCTTTCTTTCTTTCTTTCTTTCTCTCTTCCTAGATCATGGCTTTCAGGTAGTCCCATAATTCTTAAGTAAGCTCTCCTGGATCTACTTTCCATGCCAGTTCAGTTGTTTTTTCAATGAGGTATTTTACAATTTCTTCTGGTTTTTTTTTTTCATTATTTAGATTTTGTTTGACTGATTCTTGATGTCTCATGGAGTCATTAGCTTCCTCTTGCCCAATCTTACTTTTTAAGGAAATATTTTCTTCACTTAAATTTTGTATCTCATTTTTCATTTTGCCAATTCCACTTTTACAGGAGTTGTTTTCTTCAGTGGATTCCCCTCCCTGCCCCACAATTTGGGCAATGCTATTTTTTAAAGAGTTGCTTTCTTCAGTTAATTTTTATTCTTTTTCAAAGTTTTTGACTCATTTTTTCATCATTCTCTTGCAAAACTCTTGTTTATTTTCCCATTTTCTTCTACCTTTCTTACTTGATTTTTAAACTCCTATTTGATCTCTTCCAGGAGAACTTTTTTTAGCTTGAGACCAATTCATCTTCCCTTTTGAGGCTTAACCTGTAGGGATCTTCACATTGTAGCCTTCATCAGAGTTTGTGTTTTGGTCTTCCCTTGTTGCCATAGGAGCTTTCAATGCTCAGGGTTCTTTTTGTTTTTTTGTTCATTTTTAAAAGTTGAACTCTGCTCCTGGGGTACAGGAGTTACTGTCCCCAGCTTCTTGCACTGGGAGCAAGGGGTCTGGTCACTTGCTTTCTAAATGAGGACCTCTGGGTTTGGCAGCTTGCCCACGGTGATAGGGTGGCTTTGTGTAGTCATGCCTGTTGTGCACTGGGTTCTAGGGAGCACAGTTTCCCTGCTGTGCTGGGGGTGAATTCCCCACAGCTGGCCAGCTATGCTACTGCCCTTCTGAGCCTGGACTGCAGGGCCTTGGTTCCTGATCTGTGCTGTGGCCAGGAGCCTCATTCTGGCTTGCCTGGACACCATCTATGCTGGGCTGCACTTCCTTTTTCCCCAGTTGAGAAGACCTTTCCTGAAGTCCTTCTAAGTCATCTTGGGTTGGAAAATTGTTTCACTCCATCTCTTTTGTGGATTCTGTCACTTCAAAATCTGTTGATTTAATGTTGTTTCTGAAGGAAATTAGGGAGAACTCAGGCAATTTCCTGGCTTCTCTCAGCCATCTTGGCTCTACTCCCTCTCTCTCTCTCCCCCCACCTTGAAAATGGATTTTAGATCACTGTGGAAAACAATCTCTCCCTACCACCTGTTAAGGCTTTTGTTGCCCTTCACACCACTCATAGCAGTGGTGAACTACTTCCATTTGGGGGTGGGATGGAAAGATGTGGTAGTTGGTGTTACCGTTATATATGATGAAAATGAATTTCTAATTTTTTCCCTCTATATGCCTGAATCTGTATGTTTGTGTACCATAAAACACCAGGTTTGATCAAATGCATTGAAAGCCCAGGTGAGCTTTGCACAGGTATTCCAAAGCCACTGTAGCAATTACAACATTAATGAATAATAGTACCAAAGACCTTGACATATGCAATGGACTCTTGCATATGCTATTGCAGCTCACAAAAATGATTTAGTCAGAAACTCAAGCAATTGTCTTCTTCTGGGTACTTTTCCCATTCGACCCAGAAAAGGGCTTATTGGCAGAAACCACTGCTTGTCAAATGGCCTTACAAATAAGCCTCATCCACAATATCAGCCTAGTCATCCATTAACTTCCACACTGAAATTTACTCTGGCAGTTATACAGAATTTCCCAGTGCTATTTTTCAGGATATAAAGAAAGGCTTTTTACACCACAATGCTTTATGCCTTTCAATAAGTTTGAGCAAACGATATGTCATGCAAACTCGTTAGTTGTCTCAAAGTACAGCTGTAAAATCCCTTCACGTAAACCTTTAAAAAAGAGGCTTACAGATTTAGAGTTGGAAGGGCTTTTGGAGGTCATTGAGGCTAATACTTGCACTTTAAAGTTGTGGAAACTAAGGCCCAGAGAGGCTAAGTGACTTGTTCATGGTTACACAGTCAGTGGAGAGTCAGGATACAAATTGAGGACAACTGCATACAAATATTTCATTGCCTCAGAAAAGCTGAGCATTGTTGAGTAGGAGACTGATATTATAAGATTTAGTGTCTAGTATATTATTTTGGCAAGTAAGAAACTGGAAGTAAGAAAAAGAATTAGCAGGCAATTGAAATCATCTAGGCCAACAGTTTTCAAAGTGTGGTTTGCAGAATGTAGAGATAATGTGGCCAAAGTCCATATTGGATTTATGTTGGAAATTTGTACTATATTATTATTAGTAGTAGTGATAATAGTAATAGCAGTAGTAGTAGTAGTAGTAGAAGTAGAAGTAGTAGTAGTAGGAGGAGGAGTAGAAGTAGTAGTAGTAGTAGAAGTAGAAGTAGAAATAGTAGTAGGAGTAGGAGTAGAAGTAGCAGTAGTAGTAGTAGTGGTAGTAGTAGTAGTAGTGGTAGTAGTAGTAGTAGAAGTAGGAGTAGGAGGAGGAGTAGAAATAGTAGTAGTAGTAGTAGAAGTAGAAGTAGTAGGAGTAGGAGGAGTAGAAGTAGTAGTAGGAAGAGGAGGAGGAGGAGTAGTAATAGTAATCATTGATCCAGTCACACTTGAATTCTATATTTTTCGTGAAGCATGACACTGTATCTCTTGGTTCTAGACATTTTCTCTGGCTGTCCTCATACCTGGGATACACTCTCTCAACTCTGCTTCCTGGCATCCCTGGCTTCCTTTAAGTGCCAATTAAAACCCTATGTGTAACAGCAAGCCTTTCCCAACTCCTCTTAATTCGAGTGCCTGTCCTCTGTCAATTATTTCTTATTCATCTTGTATGTACCTGGTTTGTATATACTTGTTGGTATATTGTCTCCTGCATGGAATTATGTGCTTCTTGAGGGCAGGGACTATCTTTTGCCTCTTTTGGAATCCCCAGTGCTTGACACAGTAGGTGACACATAATAGATGCTTAATAAGAATTTACTGATTGGGGCAGCTAGGTGGCACAGTGACTACAGCACCAGCCCTGGAGTCAGGAGGACCTGAATTCAAATCCAGCCTCAGACACTTGACACATTTACAAGCTGTGTGACCTTGGGCAAGTCACTTAACCCCAATTGCCTGCCTTCCCCCCTGCAAAAAAAAATAGTGTTTAATTAGTTGACTGATGTTCTATGATGTTGTGTGTGCATAGTTATTTTTATGTTGTTTCCTCTTCTCTCATATAATGTAAGCTCTAGACAAGGACATTTCTGTTCACAGCCTTTTGTATCCACGACAATTAACATAGTATCTGTCATAGTAAGTGCTTCATAAATGCTTTTGTTTCACTGACTCGCTGTCCATGTTCTGCTGCTTCCTCATACTGAGATTTTTGGCCATTCAAACTCCTGTCATTTTTTTTGTTCATGTGATCTTTTATATGTATGTATATTTTTTTTCAAATTAAAAAATTAAGAACTGTGATTCAATACTACAGTTTATCAAACAGGCAACAGAAGCAGCTAGTAGCTAGTGCCAGTTGGGCTTGGGGTGAAAAAGAGCTGCATTTCATTTCTGCTGTAGCCATTTACTAATTTTGGGACCCTGGGCAAGTCATTCAACTCTCAGCCCAAGCATCTTTATCTATAAAATGGGTATAATAATAACACATAATTCACAGGTTCATTTTAATGATCAAACAAGATAATACATGCAAAAATATTTCTAAACCTTAAAGCATTATATAAATGCAAGATGTCGTGGTTGTTATTTTCATTATTCATTACCTATTATGTACGGAGATACCGGGACACATGGACAAAAATAATCATCCTTTGCTCTATATAAATGATAGCTATCATCACCATTTATTGTTATCATTTATTGCCTATTATGTGCAGAGACCCTGGCACATGAAGACATATATAAGATATCCCAAAACTTATAGAGATAGGACATATGCACACACAAGGACAATACAAAATAAAATATGATGTCCTTATGGGAGTAGAATGTGTTTGGAGTGCCCTCTAATAATAAAAAAATTATTTGAATATCAAACATATAATTGATTTTCATGTTGGAAAAAATCCCATTAACCTCAGATGTTCTTAGTGGGGCAGATCATTCAGAGAGGACAAGTACAAGGGGTCATGTCTCTAGAGATAGAAGGGACCTAGAATTCATTGAGTCAAATCCTTCCATTTTATAGAAGAGAATATTGAGGGTCAAGAAAGTGACTTGACCAAGGAGTAATGGGTAGAGTCAGAAAGCTGGACACATCAACCTAGTTCCTCTAACTCCACAGCTGTTGCTTTTTGCTTTGGACCACTCTGCCTCTGGTTACTGAAGGCAATCCAGAAAGACAATCTAGCTCAACCTGACTGGTTCAAGTTGGTTTAAAGCTTTCAAGAGCCTGGATGAACTTTCCAGTGGTAGTTTCAACTTTCATCACTGGCATCAATTTGTGTCAAAGGGTAAGGATCCCTCTTGATTATATCTGCTCCGCTAAGCTAAGGAGCATTTTTCAGTCAATGTTCTTGCCATCTCAGAGTAAAGCTACTCAAGTTTTACAGACAAAGCCTGAAACCTTCTTAATTATTTGCATTATTATTCAGAAAGAAGAGCTTAGGTTCAATGACTATTGTGGTGCAAATTACAGAGCAATCTAAGCTGCCTGTCTCTAGCTTTACTACCTTATTATTATTTAGTGGTTCTCTAGCAGTGAACTCAGAGATCATGCAAATGTGTTCTTCGGTAAAGTCACTATGTGGCTGAATAATTTGTCTCAAAGGAAGTCAAACCTTAGGTAGAATCACTCATGAAGATTATTTATCAAAGCTTTTCCTTAAAAAAAAAAGGCAAGCTTCTGATTATATTGAGGCCTACGTAAACTCTGACAGAAAACCTATCAGGAATGCTATTATTAAGCCATAAATGCCTGTATTAAAATATGTTGTCTATATGTTACTGTATTACTAATTCATGTTATGGTTCTGTACCATTGGCTTTCTAATATTTCATACCATAAACCAAACTGCAATAACTACAGCAAATTAAAGCATGATACATTTATTTGAACTTCAGAGCCAACAAATGTGCCCTCTTAGCACTATATCCAGGCGAGTTATTTTACACAGATACAAATAAATTCAGTGATAGGAGAGTCGTTTATTTACTATATGCATTCCGTGGACTACCTTCAGACTGATAGTTATTTTAATTGGTCAGCAATTCGTATTGTTACAAGAGTTGGGTATGATACATTTATAGCCAGTTTCATATGTAGCAAATTTATTCCTCAATTAATTTTCTTTTATGAAACATTGTTTCTTAGGTGGGTTTTCCCATGTTGTTTTTTGCAAATTTGCTTTGCTTTCTGGACAAACATTCTATAAGGGGCTCAAGTCTGCTAATACTATTGGAATTGTTAGGGATGGATAATAATAGGGGCAGATCTGACTCAGACCAGCATCCTGTTATTTTAGGTTCTATGCTGGGATGAGATGAGGCACTTATAGGTTACTCAACTGTTAACAAGAGGAAGTTAATTAAGCCACAGCATAGAAAGTCTATTAACAAAGATACTCTAGCACTTGCCTCAAGGTAGATATGGCTCCCCTCAATTCTCTGTGGAAACATAACTTGTAGCAGGTAGTATATGGTGGCTTTTGTGATCTTAAGATATCTGCCACATATAACATACCCTGCTGTGGAAGCTATGTTGTATATAAAATCAGAGGATTTAGGTTCAGATTTCATCTCTATCTTGGGAAAATTAATTTCTTCCAGACTGGCATGAGGGGGTAAGATTCTTTTTTTTTTCTGGGATGGGGGGAGGTAGGGCAATTGGGGTTAAGTGACTTGCCCAAGGTCACACAGCTAGTAAGTGTGTCAAGTGTCTGAGGTCAAATTTGAACTCATGTCCTCCTGACTCCAGGGCCAGTGCTCTACTCACTTCGCTGCCTATCTGCCCCAGGAGGTAGGATTCTAAGGGACTGGTATGTCCAAACACTGTTTGGACACTATGATACATGGACACTATGATACATTGAATGGTACAATAAAAGTGGTCTTTTCCTATTAGGTACAATCTAAGTAAGGTCCTTTTAAGCATATTATGTTATCATTTTTCTTTATTTTATT
Source organism: Trichosurus vulpecula (assembly GCF_011100635.1). Classification (NCBI taxonomy): domain Eukaryota; kingdom Metazoa; phylum Chordata; class Mammalia; order Diprotodontia; family Phalangeridae; genus Trichosurus; species Trichosurus vulpecula. The sequence continues at coordinate 34,262,398 of NC_050578.1, forward strand.
TTATTTTTAGTAATTGACAATAGGGAATATTATCTTGGCAAAGATTTGGAGTCATAAAGTCCTGGGCTGAAGATCTTCCATTGATATGTATTGACTCTTCAAAATAAAAATGAGCAAGTCATTTAAACTGTCAGTGTTCTAGGCAACTTTCTAAGTTTATACATTTCAAATAAGGTGAAAACTTGCATTGATGGGGAAAGTTTCCTCCACTGAAATTTCCTTATATTAATAAAACTACAGGGCTAGACCTTATCCCTATGCATATCTATTTGACACACAATGACAATGTGACAAAGGACAATTACTTGATCTATCAAAGCTATCAGGTAAGATCACTCTGGGATAATGGATGGTGGGCTGTAGTTTGAGTCAAGAGGAAGTGGACTCAAATATGATCTTAGATATAAACTGTGCCACCTTAGGTAAATCACTTAATGACTGAGCTTCCCATTGTTCATCTGTAGAATGAGAAGTGTTGTACTCAAAGGCATATGATTCTAAATTTGTGATCTATAATCACTTGACTAAATTCTAGACCACTTTAAATTTCTTTAGTGAGAGATGTTCCCTCCAGGAACCCTCAAATGAATGAATCACAGGTCTATAATCCCCACTCAGCCCACAAAAAATAGTCATCATGATATATAAAAGTTCTATTAGGTAGTCCCAGAGAGGTTAAGTGACTTGTTGACAGTGTATGCGCATGTGTATGGATGGTTAGAATTCATTTATTAGCTCTTAGTATATGCTACATTGCCACATAATAAATGTTCAGTGGATGCTTGCTGACATGAAGTCCTGGGGTCATGAAATACTGAATCATTAGCCCATGAAGTAGAAGGATCAGAATTTCCAAAACTTAGTCCCTTCTTACTGTTAGTTTGGAGCACTGAGGTCACCCTCTTAACTTATCATAGCCCTACATGGGCCTAGATAGAATGTTAAAAAAAAATTAAAACGGAGTTGTAATACTGGTAATGATTTCTGGTAATAGCCTTAGAAAAATGTATTATTGGAGATTGATGACAAAGCAGACATAGCCTCTAGCAGAAACAAAAATAATGGAAAGCAGAAAAGTAATGGCTTTGTGTCAAGGACAACTTTGGACACGAGGAGACATGATTTTATTCTGAATGCTAAGGAGAGAGGTCATGTGCATTTTCCATCAAAATGTGATTTTTATAGAAGCCACTGCAAAGCACACTTCAACAATTAAGTAAATCCTTGATCTAATTGTCATGGGTATGTTCTCTACAGATGTACATAAAAGCTAAGAGACACCCTCTTATCCTGTGTATTTTTTTTCTTGAGAGATAGCAGGATTTAGTGTAAAATTGTATTGAACACAGGAAAAATAAAGCTCATTTCAACCTCTGATTCTGATTATTAACTTTGTAATCCTAGACAAATTATTAATTTCTCTGAGCCTCAATTTCTTGATTTGAAAATAGATGAACCCATTTATAGATGAGAAGGCAGATGACTATAAATACCTCCTTGAAAAGAGCATATTAACACAGCAAATATTTACTATATAACTATATAATTATATTAGCAGCAATATTGCCTGTAGTCATTTAGGTTCTACGTTGGGGTAAGATGAAGCACTTGTAGGCCACCCAACTGTTAAAAGGAGGTTAATTTAGTGACCCCAAAGGAAGAATATTAATAGAGATGTAGGATAACACAGGATTTATGGTTAAAAAAACCTTGCTAACTTCTAGTGATCTTAGTCAAAGATCTACAGTAGAGAGCATGACCAGCTGGGGCACTGGGCATTTTGGGCTCTAAAAAGGGGGCAAGTGGAATTTCACAATTTTACATTGGTTCAGTTGTAATTCTATCTTTCATTAGTGCAAGTATGATGCTGGTCTTCTCAAATATTGAGAAAGTATTGGTGGAAAAATCCTTAGAGTTGTCTACATATTACCTAAGTACCATCTCACCACTTCAGTCATTTTTTTAAGAACTCAGTTTCTTCTAGGTGTATCAGTTCATTCTACATTCTTAGAAGCATTGGATGCATAGTTACAAGCATTCATCAGTGTTCTTTTCTGCACCATGCAAAATAGAGGGCTGATGGTAGTGTGTTTGAGACACCCTTTTTTGTTTTTTTTTTCCCTTAATAATATTTTATTTTTCCAATTACATGCAAAGATAGTTTTCAACATTCATTTTTCAAAAATTTTGAGTTCCAATTTTTCACCCTCCATCCCCTTATTTGCCCACCTGACCTAGAAAGAAAGCAATCTGATAGAGATTATACATGCACAATCATGTTAAACATATTTCCCCATTAGTTATGTAATGAAAGAAAAATCAGAATAAAAAGGGAAAAACGTGAAAAACAAAAACAAAAAAAAATGAAAAAAAACTATTCTTTGATCTGCATTCAGACTCTATCAGTTCTTTCTCTGGATATAGTTAGCATTTTCCATAATGAGTCTTTTGGAATTGTCTTGGATCATTGTATTGCTGAGAAGGGCCAAGACTATCACGGCTGATTGTTGTGCAATGTTCATGTCCTAGCATAAAATGTTCTTCTAGTTCTGCTCACTTTACTCAGCATCAGTTCATGTCTTTCCAGATTTTTTCTGAAATGCAACTGCTCATCATTTCTTATAGCACAATAGTATTCCATTACATTCATACACCACAACTCGTTCAGTCATTCCCCAATTGATGGGCATCCCCTCAATTTCCAGTTCTTTGGCACCACAAAAAGAGCTTTCATAAATAGTTTTGTACACGTGGGTCCTTTTCCATTTTTTATGATCTTTTTGTCATACATACCTGGCAGTGGTATTGCAGGATCAATGGATATACACGGTTTTATAGACCTTTGGACACAGGTCCAATTTGATGTCCAGAATTGTGTGTTGGATCAGTTCACAACTCCACTAACAATGAATTAGTGTTTGAATTTTCCCACATCTTCTCCAACATTTATCATTTTCTCTTCTGTCATATTAGCCAATCTGATAGGTGTGAGGTGGTACCTCAGAGCTGTTTTAACTTGCATTCCTCAAATCAGTAGTGATTTAGATAATTTTTATATGACTATAAGTAGCATTAATTTCCTGATATGAAAAATCCCTGTTCATATCCTTTCACCATTTATCAATTGGGGAATGACTTTTATTCTTACAACTTTGACTTGACTCTCTATGTATGTGAGAAATGATACCTACATCAGAGACACTTGATGTAAAAATTGTTTTCCAGCTTTCTGCTTTCCTTGTAATCTTCGCTGAATTGGTTTTATTTGAGCAAAACTTTTAAAATTTCAAGTAATCAAAATAACATTTTTTAAATTTCTTAATGGCCCCTATCTCTTGTATTGTCATAAATTCTTCCCTTCACCATTGATCAGGCAGATAAACTGTTCTTTGCTCTCCTAATTTGCTTATAGTATCATCCCTTAGTTTAAATCATCTACCCATTTTGACCTTATTTTGGTATAGGTTATGAGATGTTGTTCTGTCATAGTTTCTGCCATACTATTTTTTCCCTGTGGTTTTTATCAAATAGTGAGTTCTTATCCCAGAAGCTAGACCCTTTGGGTTAATCAAACAGTAAATTACTATAGTCATTTACTACTGTGTCTTGTCTACCTAAACTATCATACTGATCCACCACTCTATACCTTAGCCAGTACCAAAAAGATTTGACAATTGTTTTAGATCTGGTATGGTTAGGCCACTTTGCTTTGCATTTTTCCCCATTAATTCCCTTGGTATTCTTGACTTTTTAATTCTTCAAAATGAATATTGTTATTATTTTTTCTAGCTCTATAAAATCATTTTTGTTTGTTTGATTGGCATGGCACTGAATTAGTAAGTTAATTTGTGTGGATTTTCATATTTTTGTTATATTAGCTCAGCCTAAGCATGGACAATTGATATTTTTCAGTTATTTAGATACAACTTTGCATTAAAAGTGTTTTTTTTAATTCTGTTCATGTTGTTCTTGGGTTTATCTTGGCAGGTAGACTCCCAAATATTTTATGTTGTCTTCAGTTATTTTAAATGGATTTTCTTTTTCTGTCTCTTGCTACTGGGATTTGTTGCTAATATATAGAAATGTGGATTATTTCTGTGGGTTTATTTTATCCTGCAACTTTGCTAAAGTGGTTAATTGTTTCAAGTGGTTTTTTTTTAAAGTTGATTCTCTAGGATTTTCTAAGTATTCCATCATATTATCAGCAAAGAGTGATTGACAGTTTTGTTTCCTCATTGCCTATTGTAATTCCTTCAATATCTTTTTCTTCTCTTATTGCCAAAGCTAAGATTTCTAGTAATGATATTGAATAGTAATGGTGATAATGGTCATCCTTCTTTCACCCTTGATCTTACTGGGAGTGCTTCTAGCTTATCCTCATTACATAAAAAGCTTGCTGAGTGCGTTTGAAATTCTTAAAGGTATTATTGAATAAATATCAGAATAGATGAAGGATTAAGTATATTCAATCATTTTTTTTAAGATTGTCCAAGACCTATCACAGTATCTTTAGGAAGAAAAGATACATGACATGGGTGATTACATAATTTTATTTTATATTTTACAATTTCTTTAAAATTTTCCCTGTACAAGATAAAGGTTAATAATTAGCATAAATATTTGTATTTAGTTTAGATCGACTCAAGTAAAAGGCCAACTTGATTATGCAAAATACATTTCAGGGATTCAAGGAAATATATTGATTCTAAAAGAAAGAGGAAGAGTATTTTTTTAGAATAAAGGAATTAGAACACAGATTCAGAGTTGGAAGTGACCTTAGAACCCATTTAGTTCCAACCTTTTTTATGCTTAGAGAAATTGGGATACTTTTGTAAGGTCATTCAAGTCAGTGGAATAGCTAGGACTTTAATCCATATCCCAGGATGCTGAATTTAGAGCTACCATGGACATTTGAGTCCAACTCTCTTGTTTTACAGATGAAGAAGCTGAAGGACAAAATAGTTGATCAAATTTCCTAGGGTCACACAACTCATGAATATCTGAAGCAAGATTAGAACTGGACACTCCATGACTGCAAATCCAGTGATCTATTTACCAAGTTTTCTAGCATTTCTGACTCTCAATCTGGCATGCTCTTTTCCCCATACCACCTTGTCTCCCATGACTCCCAATTTCGGATTCAGCTTTCTAAATTGTCTGACTGCAGCAATTTGATTCAGTTACTTTAAAGCTCTGCCTCTACCTAAGAGGTAATTAGTCTCTACGCATTACTTAAATGATGTACTATTTAATCAAGGTTTCAATTTCACTTAGTGCCTCAGAAATCGTGTGGAAAATTAAAAAGTGAAATTTACAGGTTTATTCCATAAGGAGAAATATCCAAGAGACTGATTAAAGTTCTTTCATCCTAACTTGTTAAAGTTCCTTTAAAAATTAAGTAATTCTGAATGTCCAACAAAATATGAAAATTGAAATGATATAGCACTGGAACATGCTGATGTTGCTGGTGTTATTTCTTACTTTTCCCCTATTAATTCTACTTCTGCAAGAGTTGGACCAATGAAAAGGAATCAAACATATGCTGAAAAGAGATTTACTATACTGAGGGAGAAATTCAACCAACATGTCTTAAAATGAGAATTATTACAGAGTCTGGAGCTGCAATACTAATTCTGAATTAAGGGGGAGTGACATTTTCTGGGAGATTAATTTAGCAAAGTTCTTAGGAAACAGAGACAAAGATAGAGTAGCCTTCATTCCTGAACAGCCTTCTGCTTTCATTGAAACAGTGAGGGAGCATCAGAAGTTGGAGATAAATGTGCAAAGACTTAGAAAGTGTTTATTTTATATTATTTTTCTTTAATTGGTATTCTTTATTTAGATATAGCAGACAAGTAGCAAACATACTCAGCATCTCCCACATCTCATGAACTATATAGTTACATTATATTCCCTGAAAAACAATGTGTCTAAGCTATTTAATAAATCACCACATATTTTTAGGTTGACCCCATGCATTAACAGTTGATGCACAAAAATGTATTAGCTTTGCTCAGTGACAATATCATATGCATTTTCTCCTCCATTAGAAGGTGAACCTCTTGAGAATAGGGACTAACATTTTTAAGTGTATCCCCCCAGTTTAGCATATAGCTTTGCTCATAGAAAATATTAAATAAATGTTTCATATTTTCATCCAATGACCAGTGACTATTTAACCTCCAGGAGGAGCTGTAACCACCCATTTATAGTCATGCTAAAAAATGGAACTAGGGTAACATCACACTGTTGTGAACATTTTGCCTTTAAACACTTACAAGAAAGATAAACAAATAGATTACTATGATCATAAGGTCAACTCATGCACTGACATGTATTGAAAAGGATAAAGAAACAGAGAAATTAAATGAAGACATCAACAAGATTTCCTGTGTTCATCTTGATAATAACTGATTTAAATACAACTTTGAGTGAATGGGAGAAAACCTGATGTGTATTGTGTTTATGTGTGTATAGGCACACACACGTACATATTTTGCATGCATATATACACATGCATATATATTATACATCTTTACATGTGTGTTCTCTATGTATACATGTGTATGCATATGTGTATATATGTATGTATATGTATATATGTATTTGTATATATGTCTGAAAACAATCTAGAAATAAGAAGTGAACAGGAGGGGGAGGGAGGAGGAGAAAGTTTAAAACTTATGGAAATTAATTTGGAAAACTGAAAATAAATTAAGTATTAAAAGTAAGCGAAAAAAGTATTGTCAGTTGCTCAGAAATCTCATATTTTCATGTCATTTTCCTGCAAGAATAAATTTGGAAAACAGTGGACATGACAGGTCACACATATATATACACATATCACAATCTGAAATTGCGAAATCAATTATGAGTGGCCTTAGTGGAGCAGTGGGTGTTGGACCTAGAGTCAGAAAGACCTGTTTTCAAATCCTGCATCAGATAATAACAGCTATATGACTTTTTGCAATTCACTGAATCTCTCTTAGTTTAAGTTTCCTCATTTGTATAATGGGTATAATAATAGCAACTACCTCAGAGAATTATTGTGAACATTAAATGAGATGCTATGTAGAGTGCTTTACAACCATTAAATTACTGTTGTTATTATTTTTATTATACTACTACTACTACTACTACTACTGCTACTACCAATATCATACATAGACACAAAAAAGGATTATCTGAAATGGAAAAAAAAATGGCTCCTGACCATTTATCTTTCTTCTCTTTCCTGTCACTTCACTTCTTACCAGTTAGATCACTGATCAGTCAGAACAAAGGTGACAAGATATATCCAACAAAAGAAAGAATAAGGATGAGAAGGCAATGTATGTGGTGAAAAAAATGGAGACAAAATGACACTCAGTGTTTTGCTTGAAAGTGGAAACTTCTGCTGAGAACTAAGGAACTTTGTAGAAGAAGTTCAATACAGAGAGAAAAAAGCCTTCATATATATTAGTGAAGTTATGACAGGGGATGTTAAAGTGGGGTATTGACCACTAATACTTCCTGCTGGATCACTGCTTGTGCCACGATTACCCCTTAAGGTCATGTATTACTATTTCTTATGGCCTCTGAGATAAGTCATATGCATGTATATCCACACACATATGTACATATGCACATATGTGCATGCATGTATATCCATACACAGACACACTTATGTACACAAACATATACATGCATGTGTTCATTCTCTAAAAATTTTAAACTGTGTATTCCCAAAGGAATTTGGTATTAATAATATGGAATTTTGAACATTATCTGGGTTGAGTCAGTCAGCCAATAAGCATTTATTAAGTGAATAATATGTGTCAGGCAATGTGGCAAGTGCTAGGAATCCAAAGAAAGGCAAGAGACAGTCCTTGTGCTTGAGGACCATAAAATCTAATGGTGTAGAAAGCAAGTCAACATCTATGCACACACAAGTTATAAACAAGATAAATAGGAAAAAATAAACAGTGGGAATGCACTAGCATTAAGGTGGATTTGGAAAAGCTTTCTGTAGAGGATGAGTCCTTTGTGTCTTCCATGAAAACCACTGATCTTGCCATTCAATATGAATTATTAAAAACATTAGATCAAGGCCTCAATTGGTCAGGGCAGATTATCTTTAGAGGATTTCTGGAAAGACACAGACAAGAACACAAGATGAGAGGGTTTCAACAAACAGTTATTAAATTCCCAGTCTCTACTTGACATTAGCAAAGCTTCTGGTTACAAAGGGGGGAGGGAAGGAAAAAACAACCATGAAATAAATACTCCCTGCTTTCAAGGAGTTCACAGTCTATTAGTTCCCCTTTGGGAGAGACAGGATACTAATACCTATATACAAACACTATGCATGTAAGATAAATTGGACATAATTTCAGAGAAGTGGCACCAGCATTAAGTAGGATTAGGACAGAAAGGCTTCTTGTAGAATATGGGATTGTACCTGGAGCCTGAAGGAAGCCAGGGAAACCAGGAGGCAATTATGAAGAAAGTATTCCAGACATGGGGATAGCCAGTGAAAATGCCTAGATTTGGAAGTATATGGATGAATTATGAGCTATCATAGTGAATGGAATGCCCTTACTAATGAGAGCATGGGGCCACTGAATGGTTAAGGTAACTCATTGCCTTTGAGGCAATATAACTAGTGTGTATAGTAGACAGAGTACTGAATATGAAGTCAGGAAGACTTGATTTGCAATCCTGCCTCAGAAACCTATTAGCTATGTGACCTTAGGAAAATATCTTAACCACTATAGGTCTCAACTGTCAAATGGAGTTGGACTGAGTGGCTTCTAAGGTGCCTTCCACAACTGAATCTAGAATAATAATGGATAGGATTTATATAGTGTTTTAGGGTTTGCAAAGTGTTTTATAAATATCATCTCATTTGATCCACAAATTAATTCTGAGAGGTGGGTACTAGTCTCATCCCCATTTTAAAGATGAAAAAAGCTGAAGCTGAGAAAGATTAGTGACTTGCTTAGGGGCACAGAGCTAGGACATGTATAAGGTAGAATGAGAATTCATGCTTTCCAAATCCCATATCCATGCCTTCAACTTTAGCCATATGCATTCTAATTTGCCACACTAGTGTGAAAATTTTGTATAAAATGGGGGCGTTTTGGAACATATCTAAGAGTCTTCACTCTGTAATACATCACAACAGTTTCATTATGGCTTGCTCATAGTTTTAGAGTTCTTCAACTCAAATGTTCTCTTCAGTAATATAGCCATTATTTATCCTTTTCTTTTTTAAGGCCTCTTCGAGTTTATTTGTCCCTGAATAATACTAGCTACATGATTAAACTGGTAAATTCCTTCAATTGCCTAAAAGGTACATGAATAAGTTCAAGAATTGGGTGAGGAAGGGGAAGGGAGTGACCCACAAGTGTTACCTAGGCAGCAAAGAATGTATATGACAAATACTTAGCCTCTTTACCATAAATAAACAGGTGTCTCTCCTGTTACAGGTTATTTTCATGAACCACTTACCTCGGGAGTCAGATTCATTAGCTGACAGTCACAATTCATCAACTGTGCATTCCAAAACTTGTAAATTAAGGTTTTTGCAACCTAATTCAATTAAGAAGTAGGGAAGCTAACTATATAAATGAACCATGTGCTAAATCCTATTTCAAAAAGAATTCCTTTATAAATGAATAATCACTATTTTTTTTTATCCTGCTTGATAGTGTTCAGAGGGCGTGCACACACGCATATTTAAAACAACAATATCAAACTCAAGTAGAAAGAGGACTAAACTGAATATAAGGATCCCTGTGGGTTATGTATTGACTTGGAATACTATATATCAGCATTCACTATAATCTATTATGTTTTTATTTATTTTGTTAAATAGTTCCCAATTCCATTTTAGTCTGATTCAGGTTGTACTTAGGAATGTTGTTGCCCAACTCCAGGCCCTCTGGGTGGTATTTGACAGCTTTGCTTTAGCCTACTAATTAAATTAAAAAGAAAGGGAAGAGAAAATAAAAGCATTTATTAAGCATCTACTATGTGTCAGTTACTGTGCTAAACAATTTTACAAATACTGGCTCACTGAATCCTAGCAACAACTCTATGAGATGGAGGTTATTAAAAGTGTAACAAGGATATGTATGCTATGCTTTCTTTCTCAATACATTAGCATTTTTAAAAATTAATATATGCTTTAGGGTACCTTAACAAAGTAACTTTATTAATTTATAGTAGTACTTTAAGGTTGGTATTCCTCCATCCCTTTTCTGTCCCCACAACCATAGCACCTAGCACAGGCACTCAATAATTTAAAGGACGTAAGGAGCCACTGAAGTTTATATACAATGTATGTGACATCGGTGAGCCAAGCAGACCCAGAAGAGGCCACCTTCTGAACAATGAGACATGGCTTTCTATAAGTAAAACAGAGATTGTGATGCTTCTACCCATGAATGTAGGACTTCTAGTTTGAATGACAGAGCTTCCTTTTTCTTCATGGGGAATGGTCTCAGCCACAGATGCAAGAAGTTGGGGCAATGGAGGAATTTGGGAACAGGCAGAGATGACTTCTGCAAATGATAGATGAGTGAGCAAGGCAGTAGAATATGTATATCACTGAGAATAGAAAATCTTGGACCCATAAGGATCCAGCTGTATTTAGGGCTCTTCCTCGGTTCTCCTCATTTTGTCCAACCCTTGTGACATGTAGAAAACTTTATGGTTCTTTGTGCCCAAATAATGCATGATGCCAGTACTGAACTCATGCAGCTCCATGTGGAAATAATGAGGAAACTGTGAACTTAGTTTATTTTAAGCACACCAACTTGCTCTTAGTTTTTTTTTTTTTTTCCTGAGAGCAGAATACCCAAGTTAGTATTGGCCAGCATCATATACAAGCCCAAGAATGGGGAGTACAGGGGGGAGAAAGGGAAAGGAGTGGAAGGAATAAGCATTTATTAAGTGCCTATTATGCTAAGTGCTACTGTTCTAGTCACTTAACAAATATTATCTCATTTGATCATTTGACAGAAGGGACAAAACATTACATCATAAAATGGCTAGGGACAATCTGGAACTATGCCCAAAGGGGTATAAAAATGTGCATACGCTTTGACCCAGGAATACCATTTCTAGGGCTGTATCCCAAAGAGATCGCACAAGTGGGAAATGGACAAGGATGTGCAAAAATATCTATAGCAGCTCTTTTTGTGGAGTCAAAGAACTGGAAATTGAGGGGGAGCCCATTAACTGGGGAATGGCTGAATAAGTTGTGGTATATGAATCTAATGGAATACAATTGTGCTATAAGAAATGAGGAGTAGACAGACTTCATTATAACCTGGAACACTTATATGAACTGATGCTGAGTGAGGGGAGTGGAACCAGGAGAACATTATACACCCTTACAGACACACAGCATCTGTAGGGAATTACTTTGATAGACTTAGCTCTTCTCATCAATGAAAGGTTCAAAGACAGCTCCAAAAGACTCATGATAGAAAAAGCTATGCACATCCAGAGAAAGAGTTACAGAGTCTGAAAATCAGATTGAGGCAAACTATCTGCTCTCTTTTTTTCCTTCTTTTTTGGTTTTGTTTCTTCTTTCTAGTTATTCATTCCTTTGGCTATAATTCTTCTTTACAACTACACTATTATGTAAATAACTTCAATGGGAAGGTATATGTAAAACCTATATCAGATTACATGCTATCTCGGATGGAGGAGGGAGGACGGGGAGAGAGAGAAAATTTGGAACTCAAAAACTTGTGGAACTGAATGTTGTAAACTAAATATATATATATATATATATATACACACACACACATATATATACATATACATACATACATACATATATATATATATATATATATATATATATATATATATATATATATATACATATTGAAAAAGAAAAGAAAATTACTAGAGAAATAGCCATAAAGGTAGCTTTTAATGGAAGGTTTACAGGCCCATAAATGATTAATGAGTTAGGTCTGGTGCTTTCTCTTTGCATCTTTCTCTCTGTGCATAGACACACATTTGTACATATTTACTTATATGTATATGAATATATATTATCTATCTATGTATCTATCTATATTTATAATCAGATATAACTATACAGTAATCTCAAATTTGGGTTCCAATAATTTGGTCAATGTACAAGGTCTATGTGTCTATATCAATATACATACACACAGACATAGTACACATTGACCATACATTTGGAATTCAAATTTAAGACACATGGTCTGTCAAACAATATTCCACCAGTAAAACCTCATTGAAATTATATATTGTTTTCTTCAAATTGGAGGAATTTCTGAAAATCTGTAAAGTATGGAATTAGGTAAAACTGTAGCAATCAGTCAATCAATCCATAAATATTTATTAAGTGCCTACTATGCACCAGGCACTGTGCTAACCACTGGAAATATGAAAAGAGGCAAAAGAAAGTGCCTTACCTCAAGGAGCTTGTGATCTAAGAAAAGAGAAGATGTGAAAACACACACACACACACACACACACACACACACACACACACACACACATATAATTTGGAGTGGGGAAGGCAGGGCAATTGAGGTTAAGTGACTTTCCAAGGTTGCAAGCTAGTAAGTGTGTCAAGTGTCTGAGACCAGATTTGAACTCGGGTCCTTCTGATTCCAGGGCTAGTGCTCTACTCACTGTGCCACCTAGCTGCAATTAATTTACAAAAGGAAGGCACTAAAATTAAGAGGGGTTAAGCAAGGATTTTGGTAGAAGGTAGAATTTAAGTTCAGACTTAAAGAAAGTCAGAGAGGTCAGTAGTCTGAAAGCAAGAGGCAAAAAGTTCCAGTTCTAGGGCACAGCCCTAGAAATTACAGGGATGCGATGTGAAACAGCCACATGGCCAGTGTCAGTAGTTCCAACGATATGTGCTTGGAAGCACAGTCTGAGAAGACTGGAGAGATGAGAGGAAACTAGGTTATGAAGGCCTTTGAATGTTAGACAGGAAATTTTGAATTTGTTCTGGGAGGCGTTAAGAAGCCAATGGAGTGTGCTGAGAGGGTGGGTAGCTACAGAGGGAGCAGGGTTTGACATGATCAGACTTACCCTTTAGGAGGATCACTTTGTTGCCTGAATGAAAGATGAATAGGAGTGGAAAGAGACTTCAGTCAGACTGGACAGCAGGCTATTACAATGGTAGAAGTATAAGGTTACCAGGGCCTACACCAGAATGGTGGCAGTGACAGGAGAAAAGGGGGCATATTCAAGAGATGTTACAGAGGCAAAATCAATAGGACTTAGCAATAAATTAGAAATGAGGTCTGAAATGCAAGAATCTAAGGCAGATGACTCATGATGGAAAATGCTATCCACATCCAGAGAAAGAATTTGGATTTTGAATGTGGATAGAAACATACTATTTGCTCTCCTTTTCTTTTGTTGTTTTATTTTCTTTCTTCTTTCTTGTGGTTCCTCCTATAAGTTCTAATTCTTCTTTACATCATGACTAATGTGAAAATAGGTTTAATATAATTGCATGAGTAGAGCCTATATCAGATTGCATGCCTTATTGGGGAAGGGAAAGGAGAAGGAAAGGGAGAAAATTTGAAAGTTTAAATCTTATGGAAGTGAATATTAAAAACTAAAATAAATAAAAATCCAAAAAAATAAACAAACAAGCAAACAAAAATATGAGGGCTGAGAGATAGTGAAGAATTGAGGATGACTCAAGAGTTGTGAACACACTGGAGAGATGGCTAGCCTTGGAGTCAGGAAGACCTAGGTTCTAGTGCTGTCTGTGTCATATACTACTTGTGTGTAACCCTGGGTAAGTTACCTTAAGCAACTCTTTAAGTTGTAAAGACAGTGTTAACTGGCGTCAGTAACCTGTCTAGATACAACAGAAGGAGAGAGAGAGAGAGAGAGAGAGAGAGAGAGAGAGAGAGAGAGAGAGAGAGAGAGATAATTGGAGAAAGAAGTATTTTTTTTTGCCTTCTGCCAACACTAACACTAGCTCCTCTCATCTATCTTACTTCCCCTCTTTGCACTAATATCTCTCTCTTTCTCTCTCTCTCTCTCTCTCTCTCTCTCTCTCTCTCTCTCTCTCTCTCTCTCTCTTTCTCTCTTTCCCTGCCCCTATCGATCTATCGATGTTGGTTGGTTAGAAGAGCAGATCACTCATAAATGCATAAATGCTGGAGGCAAAATAAAACAAAAAAGCACATTAGTAGACCTCTTTTTTTAATTGGAAAAGAAAGACCCTCTTAGTTTGAAACAAGAAAAATATAGCTTATGTCTGAGACATCCTTTCATGATTTAATTCTTTAGTCTATAAAGCAGTATCAGTTGTCTCATTAATAGAAGAAGGCAAATAAACAAAATATGAGAGAAGCATACTGGTAATACTACTAGCAATATGATTATTTCAGGGTCAAATCTTATAAAATAGAATGGCAAGAATCATGAAAAAAGCACAAGGCCTTATGTCAGAAAAGCTGAATTTAAGCCCTGATTTTGACACTTACTAGCCCTCTTAATTTTATTGTCATTTAATTCTGATGAGCTTCAGTTTCCATAGCTATAAAATAGGAATGATAAAACTACTATATAATCTACCAGATTGTGTTGAGAAAAACGGTTTATAAATCCCAAAGTACTAAGTAAATAAAAGTTGTCTATATATATATATATTTTTTTTTTCCATAAATTTTGGCAAAATAAACTAGTTATCAAATATTCACTCCCAAAGGATCATAGATTTACAACTGGGAGGAAGTTCAGGACCCATCTGGGTAGTACACTTTTCTCACTTAACAGAGCAAGATACTGAGCCTTGTCTAATGTCACAGAGGTTACTATACACTGGTGATATAGGAACCTAGAATTTGAACTCCTGTGTCACAATGTATTTTTTATTCATTATACTCTATTGCCTCCACTGGCACATTCAGAAATAAGAAAGAAATTAAGAAAGAAAGAAAGAAAGAAAGAAAGAAAGAAAGAAAGAAAGGAAGGAAGGAAGGAAAGGAAGGAAGGAAGGAAGGCAGGAAGGAAGAAAAGAAAGAAAGAAAACAAGTGAAAATGCAAAATATTGACAATCAACAATGTCAAATCTGTAAAATGGGGACACTGAGTAGAATTTAAAAATAATATTACTAGTACTTTCACAATTCCTGACATTATGAGGGTGGGAAAACTTTTTTTGTCAAATCTGATTTCAAATTGGGTTTGGGATTCACAATATTAGTAACTCATAAGTTACCTATATGAGGCTTTGTTTATAGACAGTAATATATAACCAATACCTGGAATTGGATTTCATCTTCTGGTCAATAAATATGCATTTTTTAGGTGTAACTAGGACAAATTTGTTGGAGTCCTTATATTTCATAAACACAAAAGCCTTGTCACAGTCATAATGTCATGAATCATGAAATTTCTAGCAATTTTTATTCAAAAATTCCACTCAGTGTTGCTATTTTATAAATTTGGCATTTTTGAATGTCAATATTGTGACATTTCTTTCTTTCATATAGATCATTACTATTGTAATATATGTATGTGTGCATCAGAAAATTTAATAGAGAGAACTAAAAATAAATAAGAGGTCGCATTGCATATATGTATGTATGCATGCAAAAAAGTGTATTTATAAAGATATATATCCATAGATAGATAGATAGATACGTAGATAGATACATAGATAGATATTGTGGTTGTTCATTTCTTTCAGTCATGTCCAACTCTTTTTGACCCCATTTTTTTGGCAAAGATATGAAGTGGTTTGTCCTTTCTTACTCCAGCTCATTCTGCAGATATAGAAGCTGATCAAAACAGTGTTAAATGAATTGCCCAGGGTGTCCGAGGCCAAATTTAAACTCAGGAAGTTAAGTCTTCCTGACTTGAGGTCTGACATTATTCACTGTGCCACTTAGCTGTATCATAAATACCTAAATGTGTATATATGCATATATAAGCATAAAAGGAAGGAAATATATATGTAAATGTAAATATATATGTATATGTAAGTATGGAAAGAAATCACAAAACTTATCTCACATGCTTCCTGTACTTCTTTAAACTTCATCATGTTTCAGAAACCTTGAAATACTGGAAGATCATTTCAGCCCTAAAGATAATTTCATTCACCTCAGAAGTACAATCTGTCCCCTCTCTGAATCATTGTAGAGCAGGAGACTCCACTAGGAATCTATATTTAAAGAGTATGCTGATATTTCATCCTGGACAGTGAAGTTCCAAGATGGCTGAATGAAAGCTCTCACTGAAAGCTGTTGATTGGGCAACATTTGGGAAGATCATATCCCCAAACTAGAGAGGTATTGCTAATGCCTTGAAATGGTATAATGAATATCTTGCTACCAGATTCACTACCCTGTCCAAGAAGCTACAGATGATCAGCTGAGCTTTCTTTTTTTTATTAATATTTTTTATTTTTAGTTTACAACACTTAGTTCTACATGTTTTTGGCTTCCATATTTTCTTCCCCTCCCTCCCCTCCCTTCTCCCCTGCCCCAAGATGGCATGGAATCCAATATATCTTCTACATTTACCTTTGCATTTCACTTATTTACACAATAGTCAAGTTATAAAGAATTATGACCAACGGAATGAATCATGAGAAAGAAGAAACAAAACCAAAAAAAAGACAAAAAAAAGAAAAGAAAGAGAGCAAATAGTTTGCTTCAATCTGCATTCTGACTCCATAGTTCTTTCTCTGGATGTAGATAGCTCTTTCCATCATGAGTTTTTTGGAGTTGTCTTTGAATCTTGTATTGCTGAGAACAGCCAAGTCTATCAAAGTTAGTCATCAAAGAATCAACATATCTGTGTTTGTGTAGAATGTCCTCCTGGTTCTCCTCCTTTCACCCAGCATCATATCATGTAGGTCTTCCCAGGATATTGTGAAACCCATATCTTCTCCATTTCTTATAGCACAGTAGTATTCCATTACGTTCATATACCACTACTTGTTTAGCCATCCCCCATACATGGGCATCCCCTTGATTTCCAATTCTTTCCTACCAAAAAGAGCTGCTATAAATATTTTTGTACCTATGGGTCCCTTTCCCACTTGTGTGATCTCTTTAGAAACAGATCTAGAAGTGGTATTGCTGGGTCAGAGTATGTAAATTTTTATAGCGCTTTGGACATAGTTCCAAATTGCTCTCCAGAATGGCTGGATCAGTTCACAACTCCACCAACAATGTAATAGTGTTACAATTTTCCCACATCCTCTACAGCATTTATCATTTTCCTATTTTGCTATGTTAGCCAATCTGACAGGAGAGATGTGGGACCTAAGAGCTGTTTTGATTTGCATTTCTCTAATCAATAGAGATTTAGAGCATTTTTTCATATGCCTATAGATATCTTTGATTTCTTCCTCTGAAAACTGCCTGTTCATATCCTTCGACCATTTCTCAATTGGGGAATGACTTGTATTCCTATAAATTTGCCTCAGTACCCTGTATATTTTAGATATGAGGCCTTCATCAGAGATGCTGGTAATAAAGATTTTCTGCCAGTTTTCTGCTTCCCTCCTAATCTTTGTTGCATTGACTTTTTATGCAAAAACTTTTCAATTTAACATAATTAAAATTATCCACTTTGCATTTGGTAATGCTTTCTATCTCTTGTGTCATGAATTCTTTCCTTTCCCATACATCTGATAGGTAAACTATTCTTTGGTCTCCCAAATTGCTTATAGTATCAGCCTTTATTCCTAAATCATGAACTCATTTTGACTTTATTTTGGTATATGGTGTAAGATATTGGTCTATGCCCAGTTTCTGCCATACCATTTTCCAATTTTCCCAGAAATTTTTGTGAAATGGTGAATCCTTAGCCCAGAAGTTCAATTCTTTGGGTTTATCAAAGAGCAGATTGCTATAGTCATGTACTGCTGCATCTTGCATACCTAACCTTTTCCACTGATCCACCTCTCTAGTATGTAGTAGTTTGGATGACTGCTTCAGATAGGCTTTCTGCAGGGAAAATGTGACAAAGTTTGGCCTTGTGGAAAAGATTAAGAAGAAATTCAGTGTCTTGAAGATAAATTCACTGCCCTAGTGGATGCTGAGGAACAGGAAGATGGAAAAAAAGATGCTGATTTCATGAAAGCCCCAAATTCTACAATTGGAAAATTTTAGAAAGAGCTAGAAAAGATCAAGAATATAATTCCTTTTGAACAGATGATCATTGAGAATTTGAACAAAGCCTTCCCTCAAATCCCACTGGGTAAGAAATATCCTTATTAGCTCCACCAGCCAATTGAGAACCTCTAAAATTGAACCTCAGAAGGAGCTGTGTCCTCCTCCTGTCACATGCTCCTAAAACATGGAATAATGCAATTGTATAGTCTTTAAAAAAGCATGTCCATGCTAGCCACCTCTTCCTTGTCCACCAGACCACTTTTCTAGACTTCTCTATCATGCCTCTTGCACAGGGTACCTTCTTCAGAACTCCCCTTCTCATTTTAATTTTCCTTTTTATTGATTGTCTTCCCTATTAGAATGCAAACTCCTTGAGGGTATGGAACATTTTTCTTTTTGCTTCTATTTACATGTCACTCCTTTGTCCATACCAGTTACTAAATAAAGGCTTGTTGATTGACTGATTAGCTTGCTCTTGAGAAGGAGTTAAGACTCAATCCCACTTCTGGTGAAATATACTAAAGTACTCAAAAACAGAAAACCTTTGCATATAACAATATTACTGGAAGCATTCTTTGTGGTAGCCGAAACCAGGCAATACAGGATTTGTCCATCGATACGAGAACAGATTAACTAGTTGTAGTATGTCAATGTAATGGGATATTGTTGTGCTGTAAGAAATGATTACTATAACTTAAGAGAAAGATTGGAAGATTTATATGACTTTATACAGTATGAAATAACTAAAACCAAGAGAATATTATTTAAATGACTATAATAATATTGGAAAATAAATTAAAATTAAACTGAATGCTGTGCATGCAGTGACTAACCCTAAATTCAGAGACAAAATTATAAAGCACATTCTTCTTTGAAGAAGTATGGGAGATGAGTGACTGTGGGTACAGAATATGATAATCACTGTCAGATGTTGTCACAATGTTGGTTGGCTTTGCTTAAATGTTTTTCTTTCTTATGAGTAAGGGATTATTTAGGAAGAAAAAAGGGATGGGAAAAGTTGAAGCAATATTTTTTTCAAACAAAAAGCAGCAATAATTTTTTTAATAAATAGTAATAATATGTCATAGCCCTTTGAAAATATCAAATACACAATAAAATCTTAATCACTCAGCAACATTTAATTTTGCTGTTTATTTTCCTTGGCACATTTCGTGTTTATAAAACATGGCAGATGCTAAAGGAGAATTGTAAATAGAATTGTTGACCTATCACATCAGCAGCAAAAAGGAGATTAGTATTTTGTGTGTGTGTGTGTGTGTGTGTGTGTGTGTGTGTGTGTGTGTATGCAATTGGAATCAATCATTGGAAATCATGGTTGCATACAAAATTAAGCTAGATGTTGAATTTTTGTCTTTTTTCCTGTTTGTTCTTTCTATAAAATGAATCAGATGTTAGATTCAATATGTATCATTTTGATATCTTCCTTCATAAGTAATTACATTCTTATTTATTTGAAAAGAGATAATTGTATGTAATAAAATCTTAAAAGAGTCCCCAAAGATTTCTTTCCATTTTTTTTAGTAGGAATTAAGAATTAACTTTTGCCATGACCACTAAAGTAAAGGAGCAAACAATGATAAATTTAGACATACTCGTTCTGGAAATATAATGGGGTTAGGGTGAAGAAAAGAGGAAGAGTAGCCAAAAGGAGTGACTATGAAAACAATTTTGAGTTCTATCCTCTCTAGCCTTCTTTCTCTCTATCCTTTTCTTCCTCTCCTTCCTTCTTTTCTCCGTTAGAAGAGATCTTAAGTAATATAGAACTATAGCAGTGTTTGCTTTAGATAGTACATGCATACAAATAGTTAATTTGCAATGCTTAATAAAACTTGAAATAAATAGCACATTTTGTTGTTTTTGAGTTGTTTGAGTCATGTACAACCAACATTTGGTTGAAGCAGAGAAGAAGGATGGTTGAGGACATGGCTTACCTTAAAAAAACACACACATATGGGGACACATTTAAATATCTTGGTGGTAGTTTCCCTATTTCTTTCTACCGAATGCAAAGCCTAGGCAAGGAGACTTTTTAAAAAGTTCAAGATTAATAGATACAAATGAAGGCAGTTGTTGTAGTTGTTGTTTATCCTTCATTCTAGAAGAGGACCATGGCAATAGGAAGGTGATGCTGTGACATGCAATTGAATTGGATTTAAGTGTCAGAGGGCTGTACAAAGTCACCAGCCTCACTTTCTCCTCCAGAGCCATATGGGTCTAGGGGAAAGATTCAAATCAGTACTAGAAATGGCCTTGTATGCAGTGGGAAAACTTGGCCTTTTTAAGCTAAGGTCTTTCTTAATTTGACTAAGGCAATGCCCATTCAGTGATGATGGCTATGCTGTTATTTGTGCTTCATTTTTGAAGAGGACCATAGCATCAGAAAGGTGACAACATGCCTTGCAAGTGAATTGGATGTGAGGGATGACTGTGCAAAGTCACCAGCCTCACTCAAAGGGATCGAGGCCTAGATTCAATTTCTGTTATCTTTTATCTTTACATTTACTCTCAATATATCTTTTCCCCTTTCCCTACCTAAAGAACTATGCCTTTAATTCAAGAATTTTTGCAAAGAAAGAAAAGAAAGTTTAGCAAAACTAACAAACACTTCCCCATATCTGACAGCACTTGCAATTTTTCACAGCAACAAACACTCCAACTTCACCTTTGCAAAGAAATGGGGGAGGTTCATTTTCTTATCTCTTCTAAGACTGATTTTTATAATTACATAGAATTTGTTTTCTTTTTTGTTTGTTTTCCTTTGTACATCATTTTAATTATTGTGTGTTTTGTTGTCTTGGTTCTATTTAATTCATTAACCTCCACTGATATAATTCTTCCTCTGATTGTCAGAATTCTTTCTATTTGTCATTTTCTGTATCATTGATATTTCATTATATTCATATGCTAATATTTTTAAAGCCATCCTTAAATTTGTGGAAAACGAGATTGATTTCTTTTCCTACTCGCATTGATTTTGTTAGCACCGAAGCTTTTTTTTTTATTTCAAGCACCCAAAATTCTACATTTAATCTTTTCTTTTTAAATATATTGCTTGTTGGGTCTCTCTCTCCATCGCCTGAAGTTATTCACCAGGAATAATTTAGAGGGACAATGAATAGCATTTTGCATAGAATTTCTTTTTAATTATGGATGGAACTAGGAAAAAATAAATCTTTTGAATTCTGAAATTCTGAAGTAATCTTCATTCTTCCTAAATACACACTTCAGATTTTTCAGAGCCCTTTCTTTGATTAGGCTTTTTCATTGCTCCTATCCCACTCTTTTCTATCATAGCAATGCATAGAATTATTCTATAGACCCTGAAGCTTTTGGAGTACAAAACTTTTCTATACTTATAATGGTACACTCAGAACCAGAACCTTGTCTGACTTTGCAAGATATTTAATGTGCTTATCAAATTCAATTTGTTTAAATTAGACTATGAAAAACTCTTTAGTCAGAGACCATGAAGTTTGTGTTTCTGCTTCTTCCTTACTCCTTAGCGTAGCACTTGTTCCTTTTTTATTGAATTAATTTTAATTGTCCTTTTTCTCTCACAAGGCTTTTCTTATTCCATCACCATCATTTATTTATTTTCTCAGTTGTCATCAGTAGGTTTAGGGGACTGTATACATGCTGTGGGAAATTCAGATTTTTATGTCTGCCTCAGGATGGAAGAGGTGAGTGGTGATTGGTTTAATTCATTACTTTTATTTTTCTGAGTTCATAAGCTTCTGTGTGTCATATCTGATTCATCTACATCATGGTTCTCTATCTATAATTGCTTTATTCCTGCTGTACAGTTAAGCTTTATGAGATTTTTAGGACTGAGATTAGGTAAGTGGTATCTTGCCATACAAACCCACTTTCAAACCCCAAGAGACAATTATTTTTGTCTTTATATGTATGAAAATGGACATCTAGGTGGCACAGTGGATAAAGTATCCAGCTTGAAGTCAGAAAGACCTCTCCTCATGCATTCAAATCCTGCCTCAGACACTTATTAGCTATCTGACCCAAGGCAAGTCATTTAACACAGTGTACCTCAGTTATTCATCTGTAAAATTGAGCTGAAGAAGGATATGACAAATCATTCCAGCATGTTTGCCAAGAAAACCCCTAAATGGGGTCACAGAGAGAAGGACATGACTAAAATGACTCAGCCACAACAAGAATGTATGAAAATGTATTTTTTAAAAATGTTTTCAAATAGAACTGTTGTGTATTGAATATGAAATCAAAAGACTCCATTCCAGCTCTTGTAAAATACTAGTTATGTGGTCATGAGCAGATTACCTTATGCTTCTTAAGCCTCAGGTTCTAAATCTGGAAAAATAGTAAAAATGATTGTATTATTTACATCATGTAATTTTGAAGAGAAAATTTTGTAATGACTAACATGCTATAGGAATGTCCGATATTAGTGCGATTACAATAAACGTAAGATATTTTAGACCAAATGTTATGTTAATTCTTTTTTTTAAAATTTATGTTTAATTTTCAACTTTCATTTCCAGAAGACTTTGAGTTACAAATTTTCTCCCCATCTCTACACTCCCTCTCATCCCAAGATGGCATGTATTCTGATTGCTCCTTTCCCAAGTCTGCCTTCCCTTCTGTCACCTCTTATCTCCTTTCTCCTTACTTTCTTGTAGGGCAAGACAGATTTCTATAACCAATTGCCCGTATATCTTATTTCCCAGTTGCATGTAAAAATAATCTTTTTAACATTTGCTCTTAGAACTTTGAGTTCCCAGTCCTCTCCCTTTTCCCCTCCCCACCCACCTTCCTTGAGAAGGCAAGCAATTCAATATAGGTTATACAGGGCATTCCTAATGTCTGGACACATAGGCAATTTATGGCAATGTGGAGTTATTGCATTGAGTTCACTTGAATCTTGCAAAGTGCATCAATATTTGCATCACAAATGATGGAAATCATATTGAAAAAAGTTATTTGTTAATATTCCTATTAAATAAAAATTTCATTCACTTCATTTCTTGAAAATATACATTTTTGCCTATGTGTCAAGACTTTAGGAACACCCTATACATGTATCATTATGCAAAACACTTCCATAATAGTCATGTTGGAAAGACTAACTGTATGTCCTTCCATCCTATCCTATCCCCCTTTATTCAATTTTCTCCTTTGATCCTGTCCTTTTTGACTACCTCCTCCCCCAGTCTGCCCTCCCTTCTATCATTCCTTCCTCTTATCGCCTTCCCTATTACTTTTCTGTAGGGTAAGATACCCAATTGAGTGTGTGTGTTATTCCCTTCTTAAACCTTCACCTACCCCCTCTTCCCTTCCATTACTACAGGTTTATCTTGCCACTTTTATGTGAAATAATTTACCCCATTCTTTCTCTCCCTTTCTCCTTTTCCCAATATATTCCTTTCTCAGCCCTTAATTTTATTTTTTTAGATGTCATCCCTTCATATATATATATATATATATATATATATATATATATATATATATATATATATATATATACACATGTGTGTGTGTATATACACATATGTGTACATATGTATATGTATGTATGTAAGTTTGTATGTATGTGTGTATGTATGTATGTATATTCCCTTCAACTACCCTAATACTGAGAAAGGTCTCATGAGTTACAAATATCGTCTTTGCATGTAGGAATGCAAACAAAACAGTTCAACTTTATTAAGGCCCTTAAGATTTTTTCATCATGAATGCTTGAAAGCCCTCTATTTTATTGAAAATCCATGTTTTGCCCTTAAGTATTATGCTCAGTTTTGCTGGGTAGGTGATTCTTGGTTTTAATCCTAGCTCTTTTGACCTCTGGAATATCATATTCCAAGCCCTTTGATCCCTTAATGTAGAAGCTACTAGATCTTGCATTATCCTGCTTATGTTTCCACAGTACTCAAATTGTTTCTTTCTGCTGCTTGCAATACTTTCTCCTTCACCTGGGAGTACTGGAATTTGGCTACAATATTCCTAGGAGTTTTCTTTTGAGGATCTTTTTCAAGAGGCAATGGGTGGATTCTTTCAGTTTCTATTTTACCCTTTGGTTCTAGAATATCAAGGCAGTTTTCCTTGATAAATTCTTGAAAGATGATGTCTACACTCTTTTTTTGATCATGGCTTTCATGTAGTCCAATAATTTTAAAATTATCTCTCCTGCATCTATTTTCCAGGTCAGTAGTTTTTCCAATGAGATATTTCACATTGTCTTCCATTTTTTCCATTTCTTTGTTTCTGTTTTATAATTTCTTGCTTTCTCATAAAATCACTAGCTTCCACTTACTCCATTCTAATTTTTAAGGCAATATTTTCTTCAGTGATCTTTTGAACCTCCTTTTCAATTTGGTTAATTCTGCCTTTTAAGACATTCTTCTCCTCATTGGGTTTTTGAAGATCTTTTACCATTTGGGTTAGTCTATTTTCAAGGTGTTATTTTCTTCAGTATGTTGGGGGGGGGTCTTCCTTAGCAAGTTGTTGACTTGTCTTTCATGGTTTTATTGCATCACTCTCATTTCTGTTCCCAGTTTTCCTCTACTTCTCTTACTTGATTTTCTAGATCCTTTTTGACCTCTTCCATGGCCTGAGACCAATTCATATTTTTCTTGGAGGCTTTTGATGTAGGCTCTTTGACTTTGTTGACTTCTTCTGGCTGTATGTTTTGATCTTCTTTGTCACCAAAAAAGCTTCTATAGTCTGAGTCCTTTTACAATTCCAAGTCATTTTTCCAGCCAATTACTTTATTTTTTGAGCTCTTTGTCAGGGTATAGCTACTTCCAGGGTGGAAAGTGCTTTGTCCAAAGCTTCAAGCTTTTTGTGCTGCTGTTTTCAGGGCTACTTCTATTCTGAGGTGGTATGATACTCCTCTCCTGGCCTGTGCTCTGGTCTGTGACTTCAAGCGCTCATTTCATCCCTGTAACTACTAGGGGGACTCCCTCTCCACAGGAAACACAGGCTCTGCAACACCAGGGCTCCTTCTCCCCCAAGGACCACCAACCAAGGCTGTGAGCCAGATACAAGCAGGGTAAAGGAAGAGAATGCCAGTGAAGAGATCCCCGCACTCCCACTCTGATCAGCAGTCTGATTACTCCCACTGTCTCTCAGCATGAAGCTCTGGAAGCAGCCACCGCCACTGCAGCTGCCTCCCCTCCGCTGGGGCTGGGGCCAGACCATACACTTCTCTCACCCAGGTCCAACAGTTTTCTCATGGACCTGATAAATTTTCTTTGGGTTGAGAAGTCTGGAAACTGCCACAGCTACCAGTCTGTTCAGTGCCCCTGAGGCCTGCTCTGCCTGGTCTACTCTGGCCCAATGTGGGCTGCACTCAGTTTGCAGCATGGTGTGATAGACCTTTCCCAGCAACCCTCCAGGACAGCTGAGGCTGGAGACCTGCTTCACTCTGTCATTTTGTGGGTTCTGTAGCTCTAGAATTTGTTTGGAGTCAGTTTTTACAGGTGTTTGGAGGGATTTGGGGGAGAGAAGCAAGTCCCTGTTTTCACACCACCATCTTGGCTCCACTGCTGATGTTAAAATTCTAGTGAAATTTGAAAAACCCCATGACATGATCACATTAAATGTAATTATCTCCATATTCATTTCAGCTTTCTTTCCATAACCTAAAATTCTCTTGTTCTTGTAAGACAAAAAAATTCCAGAACAACTTTATTTTTTTTTAAATTCATCATAGGCTGCAGATAAAGCTACAGAATTTCTAATTACAGCAAGTGATTTTCAGAAAGTTATGAGAGAGTAAAAATCAGTCTGGGGTAGAGATCAATAAAGCTCACAGTAGTATCCTTTGGTTAAGCTTAATAATGGGACTGGATCTTGGAAACCATTTATTATTTAGACAAACAAAAATTAGTTGCTATGGGGATCACTATGGTGTTCTTATGATAATGAATGGTATTGTAGAGGGATGTGATGGTACCAGTATGCAACATTTTAAAAAAATCTAAAGAAAATACATATTGGCTTTCAAGTAGTTATTTTTTTTTTTGGGCAGGGGAGGGTATATTTTCTTTTTGCAGGACATTATTATTTTCTCATTTGCACGTGTACTAAATCTGTTAAAGAACAAAGGTCCCATAGAGATTGTTTTATTTTCAGTTCACTTTTTCAACTTGAGGTTCACTTTTAAGCAAACAAAAACTTACATAGGTAATTGACTTTCCTATTGTTTGACATACCAAATAACCCAAACAAATAGAGAATAAAATTTCCTTAATGATGAGCTCTTCTAAACCTAGAGATGGTTTCCTTCATGGCTAAATAATTTCCAGGGTCTCCTCCCACAACCACTCCCATACAGTCAAGTACCGTGGGAGAAAAGAGCTCATCAGTTGCAAATGAAAAGAAAAATCATGCTTATTATCATGAAAGAGTATGTAACTGAGTATGAGAAAATAATCAAACATCGCTGATCTTGTGTAGAAATTCAAAAAAGAGAAAATGAAAAGCAGATAAAAGCTCAAATTGAGGAAAAATACAAGTGTATTAGCTTCAGTTTCAAGCAATATTTTTTTTTATTTTAAAAAAATACTCAATACTACAGTAGTCAAGGGATTGTAACTGTAGGACTAAATCTATTATAACATGCAAATCTTCATCAGAGGCTAAAGTCACCTCATTAATAACTTTCCTTGACAGTCTTAGAATGTTATACTTTAGTCTACATCAGAAGGGACAAATACTAGGCCACAAGAGTGTAGCCTGAACCAAGTTAAAATGTATTCAGGAAATCTTTAATAGAACAAATTAAAATGCATTATAATATAAATAAAGTTAATATGTGGTTTTCTCAGTAAATATGTAGGTCACAGAAATCCTTATTTATTATTCAGTAACTCAGCATTTCTATTTGAGTTTAAAATAACTGTTCTACAGGGTCAGTTCAAGTCAACGAGATTAAGCATTTGCTATGTTCTGGAGCAGGTAAGTGGCTAAGTGGGTAGAGTGCTGGGCTTGGAGTCAGGAAGGCCTGAATTCAAATCCTCCATCAAACCATTAATCTATGACCATGAGCAAGTCACTTAACCGCTGTCTTAATCCACTGGAGAAGGAAATGGCAAACCACCTGTTTGAACAATCCAGCTAGCAGCTGTTGTGGGGGTGAAAGCCCAACAACAAGAATGCTACCAGAATGCTGCAAACACACAGTTTCTTTTGATCTGCTTTAATAAGGAAAGCAAGGTTAAAGGGGTTGACAAGCTTACTTTAATTCAGCATACAAATATCATTCACTTAGTTCAGGGGAAAAAGCCAGCACCCTGAACTTGAGAGCAAATTACAAACAAATTACAAACATCAACAGACAGACCAAACACAGATTCATATTTACCAACATCTAGGTTCAGCCCGGGAACTCAGAACAAGGGCTGACCCAGAGTCACGTGTGCCACCACTGCTGTGGGAAAGAGCTCCAAAGAAGAGAAGGCCAATCCCTGGTTTTATATCTTTTTCAGGGTCAGTGGTGAGTCACACATGGACTCACCCACATGACCTAGAGTCGTCACAAAGAGGCAACTTAAACCCACATGGTCTAAAAGCCTCTGCTGTCCCAGACATGTAAACTAGGCCCTCCCTGGAGTTAGCCACACCTTGGGCCCCACCTTAGTTGCCAATACACACACACATAGGTTTTACACCTAATAGGGGTTTGGGCCTGGGGCTTAGCACTTAGTAAGACTCAATGAAATACACTGAATTACTCAAAGCAAACAAAAGCCAAACTATTCAAGGGCACTTGGTTGAACTAAGTGCTAAGGAGCCCATTTTCCTTACCAATGCACTACCCCGGTAACTTTGCCAACAAAACCCTGTGGATGGTATTGAGGTGCTATATTCCATGGGGTCTGGCTCTGAAGAGTTCAGGCTACTGAATATCAACAACATTCTAAGTTCTCTGTTAAGAATTGGAGATACAAATAAATTTTAAAAAGAGTCTCTGCCTTCCAGAAGCTACAATCTAATGGAGGAGGTAACATGCAAGCAGAAAACAACAACAACAAGAAAAGCAATGTACAAAAAAAATTATATACAGAACAAATTACAGATACTATTGGAGGGAAGGTCCTAGCATAAATGGGAATTGACACATACTTTTGGAAGAAAGTAGCATTTTTCTTGAAAATTGAATGAATCCAGAAAATGGAGGTGGAACAAAATTCTAGGCATGGAAGACAGCTAGTGCAAATTCCCAGGGTCAGGAGATGAAGTGGGTATTGCAAAGAATAGCCAGAAGGTCAGTTTCATGGGATCACATTCATGGGATAAGATTTAAGAAGACTGGAAAGGCACAAAAGGCTCAGGTTATAAAGGGCTTTAAAAGCCAAACCAAAGTTTTCATATCTAGAGGTAATATGAAGCTACTGGAGTTTATTGAAAAGGTAGGTGGTTTGGTCAATCTGCTCCTTAGAAAGATTATGTTGACAATTGAATGGATGGACTAGAGTGCGGAGAGACTTCCGACAGGGAGACCAATCATCAGAGTATTACAATCGTCTAGACATGAGAAAGTGAAGGCCCACACTAGCGTGGTTAACATCGTTTGTTCTTTCTTGTGAAAATACTGGTGGTTAATAGTCAGAAGATACAAATATTACAGGGCTACCTTTGACATTTCCTGACAGTGACATTCCTCTTTTCTATCCCAAGCATGGACTTGCACTTCATGGTTTGCAGATTGCTTGATCATCACTTTACTTGATGGACCTGTGGTTCCCTCTACCAATGAAGATTGGAACATCCCTATTTCTGCTTATCCTACTTGATTTGTATTCTGGTTACTCCATATATCTTCTCTAGATTATTAACCCCACATACTGGAGTGTATTATCATTCCATGGAAATATTTGTCACAGAGATGCTGACAAAGTTATATTCCCAATACATAGACGCAATTATGTTCATGAATCTTCAGTGATTCCCTATCATCTCTAGGATAAAAATCAAAGTCAATGTGGTTTTAAAGCTCTTCACAATCCAACTTCAACCCATCCTTCTAGACTGGTCCTAAATTACTTACCTTCATGACATTTTAATTCTAATATAACTGGACTACTTGCTATTCCTTGTAATAGGTATGCTATGTCTTGTTTCAATTCCTTTGTATAAACTGCCCCTTAATCACAGATCTAGCCTGATTTTCTTCCTCCCATTTAACTTGTAGAATCTTTATTTCAAGACACAACACAATCTCCACTTTACAAAGGAGACCTTTCCTTAACCTCCACCACCTCCCAGTTTTAGCAGTCAATCTGTCCAATTATATTGTATTTTCTTTGCATATATTTTTGTATTTACTTTTTTTCTTTTTTTATTAATTTTTTTTTCTTTTTAGTGTATAACATTTGGTTCTACATAATTTTGAGTTCCAGATTTTCTTCCCTCCCTCTCCCCATCCCTCCCCAAGATGGCATGAAGTCCCATATAGCTTCCACGTATAACTTGGCATTGAATTAATTTACACACTAGTCAAGTTATGGAGAAGAACTGTGATCAATGAAATGAATCATGCGAAAGAAGAAACAGAACCAAAAAAAAACAACAACCCTAAAACAAAAACAAAAGAGAGAAAAAAAAAACAAAGGGGGAAAAAGGCTAGCATGAAGTGTGCCTCAATCTGCATTCAAACTTCATAGTTCTTTCTCTGGATGTAGATAGCATTCTCCATTGTGAGTCCTTTGGAGTTGTCTTTGTACCTTGTGTTGCTGAGAAGAGCAAAGTCTGTCAGGGTTGGTCCTCATGGAATCCATATATCTATGGTTGTGTATAGTGTTCTCCTGGCTCTGCTCTGCTTACTCAGCATTATGCCGTGTAGCTTTTTCCAGGTTGTTATGAAGTCCATATCATCCCCATTTCTTATAGCACAATAGTATTCCATTACATTCATATACCATAGCTTGTTCACCCATTCCCCAATTGATGGGCATCCCTTTGATTTTCAATTCTTAGCTACCACAAAAAGAGCCGCTATAAATATTTTTGTACATATGGGTCCTTTTCCCGCTTGTGTGAATTCTTTGGGATACAGCCCTAGGAGTGGCATTGCTGGGTCAAAGAGTATGAACATTTTTATAGCCCTTTGGGTGTAGTTCCAAATTACCCTCCAAAATGGCTGGATCAGCTCACAACTCCACCAGCAATGCAACAATGTTCCAATTTTCCCACATCCTCTCCAGCATTTATCATTTTCCTGTTTTGTTATTTTAGCCAATCTGACTGGAGAGATGTGGTATCTAAGAGTTGTTTTGATTTACATTTATCTAATCAGTAGTCATTTAGAGCATTTTTTCATATGCCTATAGATATCTTTAATTTCTTCCTCTGAAAACTGCCTGTTCATATCCTTTGACCATTTCTCAATTGGGGAATGACTTGTATTCCTATATATTTGGCTCAGTTTCCTGTATATTTTAGAAATGCCTTTATCAGAGACACTAGTTGTAAAGATTTTCCCCCAGTTTTCTGCTTCCCTCCTAATTATTGTTGCATTGGCTTTTTTGAACAAAAACCTTTCAATTTGACATAATCAAAATTATCCCTTTTGCACTTTCTAATGCTCTCTATCTCTTGTTGGGTCATGAATTCTTTTCTTTTCCATAAATCTGATAAGTAAACTATTCCTTGCTCTCCCAAATTACTTATAGTATCAGCCTTTATTCCTAAATCATGAACCCATTTTGACCTTATTTTGGTATGTGGTGTAAGATATTGGTCTATGCCCAGTTTCTGCCCTACCATTTTCCAATTTTCCCAGCAGTTTTTGTGAAATAGTTTATTCTTAGCCCAGAAGCTGGCCTCTTTGGGTTTATCAAAGAGTAGATTGCTATAGTCGTTGACTTCTCCATCTTGTGTACCTATCCTATTCCACTGATCCACAACTCTGTTTCTTAGCCAGTACAAGGTAGTTTTGATGACTGCTGCTCTATACTACAGTTTAATATCTGGTATGGCTAGGCCACCTTCTCTAGTATTTCTTTTCATTAATACCCTAGATATTCTAGACATCTTGTTCTTCCAGATGAATTTTGTTATTATTTTATCCAGCTCTGTAAAATAATTTTTTTGGTAGTTCAATTGATATGGCACTGAATAGATAGATTAATTTAGGTAAAATTGTCATTTTTATTATATTAGCTCAGCCAAACCATGAGCAACTGATATTTTTCCATTTATTTAGATCCGACTTTATTCACGTGAAAATTGTTTCATAATTATGTTCATATAGGCCCTGGGTTTGTCTTGGCAGACAGACTCCCAAATATTTTATAGTGTCTACAGTAACTTTGAATGGAATTTCTCCTTCTATCTCTTGCTGTTGGGCTTTGTTAGTAATGTATAGGAATGCTGAGGATTTATATGGGTTTATTTTGTATCCTGCAACTTTGCTAAAGTTGTTTATTATTTCAAGTAGTTTTTTACTTGATTCTCTAGGATTCTCTAAGTAAATCATCATATCATCTGCAAAAAGTGATAATTTAGTTTCTTTGTTTCCTATTCTAATTCCTTCAATTTCTTTTTCTTCTCTTATTTCTATGGCTAATGCTTCTAGTACCAAATTGAATAGTAGGGGTGATAATGGACGTCCTTGTTTCACCCCTGATCTTATTGGGAATGCATCTAGCTTATCGCCATTACAAATAATGCTTGTTGATGGTTTTAGGTAGATCCTATTTATAATTTTAAAGAAGGCTCCATTTATTCTTATGCTTTCTAGTGTTTTTTAGTAGGAATGGGTGTTGTATTTTGTCAAAGGTTTTTTTCTGCATCTATTCAGATGATCATATGGTTTCTGCTGGTTTTGTTGTTGATATGGTCAGTTATGCTAATAGTTTTCCTAATATTGAACCAGACTTGCGTTCCGGGAATAAATCCTACCTGGTCATAGTGTATTATTCTTGTGATAAGTTGCTGCAGTCTTTTTGCTAATATTTTATTTAAAATTTTTGCATCAATATTCATTAAAGAAATTGGTCTATAATTTTCTTTCTCTGTTTTGACTGTACCTGGTTTGGGTATTAGTACCATATTTGTGTCATAAAAAGAATTTGGTAGGACTCCCTCTTCACCTATTTTCCCAAATAGTCTACAAAGTATAGGAATTAATTGTTCTTTAAATGTTTGTTAGAATTCACATGTAAAACCATCTGGCCATGGAGATTTTTTCTTAGGGAGTTCATTGATGGCTTGCTCAATTTCTTTTTCTGAGATGGGGTTATTTAGAAATTTTACTTCCTTTTCTGTTAATCTCAGCAATTTATGGTTTTATAGATATTCATCCATATCTCTGAGGTTGTCAAATTTATGGACATACAGTTGGGCAAAATAATTCCTAATTATTGTTTTGATTTCCTCTTCACTGGAGGTGAACTCACCCTCTTCATTTTTGATACTGGTAATTTGATTTTCTTCTTTCTTTTTTTTTAATCGAATTGACCAAAGGTTTATCAATTTTATTGTTTTTTCATAAAACTAGCTCTTTGTTTTATTTATTAATTCAATAGTTTTCTTCGTTTCAATTTTATTAATCTCTCCTTTGATTTTCAGTACTTCTAATTTGGTATTTAATTGGGGATTTTCAATTTGCTCTTTTTCTAGCTTTTTCAGCTGTATGCCCAGATCATTGATCTCCTTTTCCCCTATTTTATTCATGTAAGCATTTAGGGATAAAAAACTTCCCCTAAGAACTGCTTTTGCTGCATCCCATAAGTTTTGGTATGTTGTTTCATTATTGTCATTCTCTTGAATGAAGTTATTAATTGTTTCTCTGATTTGTTCTTTGGCCCACTCATTCTTTAGAATTAGATTATTTAGTTTCCAATTAATTTTTAGCTTATTTTCCCATGGTTCTTTGTTACAAACAATTCTTATTGCATCATGATCTGAAAAGTATGCTTTGACTACTTCTGCCTTTCTGCACTGGATTGTGAGGTTTTTATGCCCTAGTACATGGTCAATTTTTGAGTATGTGCCATGTACCGCTGAGAAGAAAGTTATTCCTTTTTATCCCCATTCGGTTTTCTCCAGAGGTCTATCATATCTGCCTTTTCTAAAATTCTGTTTACCTCCTTAACTTCTTTCTTTTTTATTTTGAGGTTAGATTTATCAAGTTCAGAAAGGGGGAGGTTGAGATCTCCCAATATTACAGTTTTGCTGTCTATTTCTTCCTGTAATTCACTTAACCTCTCCTCTAAGAATTTGTATGCCATACCACTTGGTGCATATATGTTAAAAAATGATATTGCTTCATGGTTTGTGGTGCCTTTTAGCAGCATGTAACGTCATTCCTTATCTCTTTTAATTAAATCTATCTTTACTTTTGCTTTGTCTGAGATTAGGATTGCTACACCTGCTTTTTTTACTTTAGCTGAGGCGCAATATATTTTACTCCAGCCTTTTACCTTTACCCTGTGTGTATCCCCCTGTTTCAAATGTGTTTCTTGTAAACAGCATATTGTAGGAATATGGTTTTTAATCCATTCTGCTATCTGCTTCTGTTTTATGGGAGAGTTCATCCCATTTAGGTTCACATTTATAATTTCTCTCTGTCTTTTTCTCCATCCTATTTCCCCCTGTTTATGCTTTTATTTCTCCCTTTCCCTTTCCCCTCTTCAACAAAGTTTTGCTTTTGACTGCCACCTTCCTCAGTTTACCCTCCCTTTTTATTCCCCTCCCTTATCTTACCATTTCCCACTTGCTACTTCCCCCCTCCCTTCTGACCACCCCCCTCCCTTTTTTCCCCCTTTCCCCTCCTACTTCCTGTAGGACAAATTAGATTTCTATACTTATCAGGGTATGTTATGCCCTTCTTGAACCAGATCAGATGACAGTAAAGCTGAAATACTTCTCTTCTTTCTCCCTTCCCTCCCTCTACTATAATATGTTTTTGTGCCTCTTCATTTGGTGTAATTTACCCTTTTCTACTACCTCCTTACCTCTTTTCTCATAGCCCTCCCTTTACATCTCTTATTTATATTTTATATCTTTATATCAGTTATTTTATACAGGCATTCACAATCTATGTGTATCCCTTTCAATTGTCGTAATAGCTGTACTATTCTCAAGACTGACATATATATGTATATATATAAAACATACGTAAGATGATATAATCATATAAAGATGCAAATAATTTGCCCTTATTGATTAATAAGGTTTGTGGGGGTTTTCCCCCCGTTTACCTTTTTATTTCTCTCTTGAGTTTTGTATTTGGAGATCAAATTCTCCATTGAGTTCTGGCTTTTTCACCAGGAAGGTCTGCAATTCCCTTATTTCATTGAATGTCCATCTGCTTGCCTGAAAAAACATACTCAGTTTTGCTGGGTAGTTGATCCTTGGTTGTAGTCCCAGCTCCTTTGCCCTTCAGAATATCATATTCCAATTTCTCCTGTCTTTTAATATGGAAGCTGAGAGATCCTGTGTGATCCTGACTGTAGTTTCACAATGTTTGAATTGTTTCTTTTTGGCTGCTTGCAGTATTTTCTCCTTGACTTTGTAGTTCTGAAATTTGGCTATAATATTCCTTGATGTTTTCAGTTTGGGATCTCTTTCAGGGGGTGATCGGTGAACTCTTTCAATGACTATTTTGCCCTCTGGTTCTAGAACCTCTGGGCAGTTGTCTTTGAAAATTTCTTCAAAGATACTGTCAAGGCTCTTTTTTTCATCGTGGATTTCTTGTAGACCAATAACTCTTACATTGTCTCTCCTGGATCTATTTTTCAGTTCAGTTGTTTTCCCAATCAAATATTTCACTTTTTTTTTCTATTTTTTCATTCTTTGCAATTTGTTTTACTACTGCTTGGTGCCTCATAGATTCATTAGCTTCCACTTGCTGAATTCTAATTTTTAATGAGTTAGTGTTTTCATTTTGCTTTTGAGTCTTCTTTTCCAATTGGTTGATTTTGCCTCTCAGGGTGTCATTTTCTCTCTTTAGATTCTGAATCTCTGCAGCCATTTCACCAATCTTATTCTTTAGGCACTTGATTTCATCTTCTTTTAGCTCCCTAATTTGGTTTTTAAAATCCTCCTTTAGCTCTTCCAGCAATGTTTTTTGGGCTGGAGACCAGTTCACATTACCTTTTGAGGTATCAGATGTACCTATAGTTTCATTGCTGTCCTCTTCCCGAGTGGTATTTTGATCATGTCTGTCTCCATAAAAAGAATCAATGGTCCTCGGTTTTTTTGTGTTCTTCTTCATATTGGTTAGCCTTTTCCCGGCTTTACAAGAAATTTCTGCCTTTGGGGCTCAGGGCTCTCTGTCCCAGCTTTCTTATTATGGGGATTGTGAGTCTAGTTGTTGTCTTTGTGAATTATAGCCTTCAGTTTCCTGAGGTGTGGGGGAGGGGTCTGACTCCCTGATGTCTCTTTCCCTAGGGGTGCTCTCCAGCACTGTTGCTCTTCAGCAATGGTCTCAGCTGTTTGTTGTTTGAGCTGATGTCTGGCACTTCCCCTGGGGGAGCAAGATTATGTCTGGGCTCCTGGTGTTGACCCCTGCCAGTTCTGCCCTTCTGGGACTAATGAACTTCTACTATTTGGCCACTGAAGTCCCACTTCTATCTCCTCTGTTCCAGCATTCTTTTTTTTTCCCCGAGGAATTCTCTGGGTGAGGGGGGGGGGAGGGATTAGAGCCGTTTAGTTGGCCATTATGTCTCCTGGAAGTTCAAGAACCCATGTTTCATACCTTTGGGCTGCAAGCCTCAGGAGCTGATGTTTCATGGCTGGTGGCATTGCGCTGCCTCTTGTCGTTTCCACAGACTGCCATCCTGTGTTGGGAAGCCTGGGTATCTCCCCCGGTTTTGGGTGCCCAGCTTTCTCCCAGCCTGTCTCCCACGTGGGTTTCCTGGCTGGCTGCTTCTGCTTTGGTCTGAAGCAGCTCTGCATGCCCAGCGCTCTCCAAGCATACAGATTCGTGCCTTTGGCCTTTCAGACTCTCCCAGCTCAGACATTTGCCCCACTCAGACTGCTCACAGTTTCTTACTCTCTCAAATCTGCTCAAATTCACTTTTTTATAGGAATCTGACAGACCTTGTGAGAAAGCTCCAGTAAGATGCTGTTTTCATGTGGCCATCTTGGCTCCACCGCCTCTCATGTCTATTTTTGTATTTACTTAACTGTGTGTATGTTGTGCTCCCTCCCTCCCTTGAGAAGAAAGTAAGATAATTGTGAATGTGTGTATATATATATATATATATATATATATATATATATATATATATACACACATATATTTACATATTTGTATTTCTAGCACAGAATACAATACCTTGCACAGAGTAGGTGCTAAATAGATGCTTATTTTTGTACTTAATCATTTCAGTCTCATCTGACTTTATATGACCCTATTTGGGGCTTTTTGGCAAAGATCTGGAGTGGTTTGCCATTTCATTTTACAGATGAGGAAACTGATGTACACTGGATTAAGTGACTTGCCAAAGGCAGGGCTCCTTGGGTATGGCCTTTTGACTGAGTCCAAGTTTGTTCTGTGAAGTTTGGATTCAGTCAAAGGGCCACACTTGAAGACCTAGAGGGCCACAAGTTCCCCACCCCTGGTCTACGGTCACCAAGCAAGTAAGTGCCCAAGTCCAGATTGAACTAAAAAAGATGAGTCTTCCTGACTCTGGGCCCGGCACTCTATCCATTGTACCATCTAGCTGCCCACATGCTTGTTTGTCTTTTTTTAGATAAATAAACTAATATAAAAAGTTTGCCAAAAAGTAATTTTCTCCCCCTGTTTTGTCGGGTAAATTAACAGAAGGAAAAACAACTAACAAGGATATATTACCAAGCTTTATTTTATGGTTCTATACTTCTAAGATTTGGAAGACAGATCACACATTATTAATTCATTAAGTAATGGCAAATGACATGTAGTGTTAAATAAAAACTATGCTATGAGATTAAAATAGAAAGTTGTGGAAATTCATTTTTGTAATAATGTGATGATGACCATGAAGATGGTTCTAATTGCTTGCAGTTATATTTGAAATTTAAAAAAAATACATCTAATCCATCTCCAAAAGAAATAAAATAATATATAAAATTGAATTCTAAATAAAAGTAAAACTATTTTAATCTTCACCAAAATGTAAGATAACTGCCATAATTCATATCTTCTTTTAATAAGCTAGGTCATGTGCATTTGGGAGGTAATTCTAAACCTTTATCTATGAAAATAAACTTGGAAAACTATATCATGCCTTATTAATTGATTAATTCATGAGGTGGTTTCTTTCTTATTGCCTGTCCACATAGTAAGCTCAAAAAATGGTGTCAGATGAGTGTTCAGTTGGTGGGAAGATATTATTGGTGCTTAGACCCAGTTTGGCAGCTGACATACATTGTTAACTTTAACATCTGCCTTAAAACCAATGAAGCTCTGAGCTTTTATATCCTGTTTCAAACCTGGTCATGTGATTTATTTTGAGTCAGTCCTCTTGTTCATGAGTCTCAACCAATCACATGTAAATTTCAGAGCCCTAGGTAGCATTTTGATTAGCTCTTATCTTCATCTTTACCTACAGTTAAAGATAAAGCAAATTTTAGCCAATGCGTTATGATTTGAGAGTACTGCAAGACAGTGCTTAGCTTTGAACATCCCTTTTCAGAGACCTCCTCCCATGCCATCACTCTGACATCATCATTATTGAGTTCAATTATTTTGAACTAGACAACAAAAGTGTGAGCATTGCCTGAACATTTCGGAAAAAAAGAACGAGGAGATTTGGAAGATATGATGTAGAGAAGAGTGCTTTCTTTGTGTGAGGAAGCTCAAGTATAGGTTGAACATAGAATCAGGGAGTAGTGATTTTCAGATGGAATAGACATTATTAACCACTGAGTAAAACACCTTATTAGAGATGAGGAAACAGAATCTCAGAGGGATTAAATAAAATACCTGTGGCAACGTAGGTAATAAATTTCAGAATCAGAATTTTGAACTGAGTTCTAAAATCCATAATGTTTCTATCAGAGTTCTCCCTCATTGGAGATATATTTAATGCTTTGTTTAGTGGAGCATTAAAAGAATTGAATGACCCCAAATATGATTTCTTTGTTTGTACTGCCATACTTGTCTTTCCTTTATTTCTATCCCAAATAATTTCTTAGATAACAAAGGTGGAGATATTGTTGTCTCTCTGGATATTCCACCAATATTTATGAATGAATGTACAAGAAAAGCACTCATTATTCACTTTTTATGTGTAAAGTATTGTGATAAGACCTGGGATTACAATTAGAAGAGTAGTTATTTTCTGCTCTCAAGGAGTTTATGTTCTTATGGTGGATATTACATGTTCACTTGACTTCATTGATTAGTTCTCTAATCAGGAGAGATGCTTCCAACTTATCAGATTCTAAATTAGATAGAGTGGATTTTTAGCCAACACCAAAAAAATGCATTTTTTTTATGTTTTAAAACAAATTCTCAATATTCAAAATCCAGAGGAAGAAAAATTTAAAACCTCCACCTTGCATATGCTGCTCTGCTTGGTTTCACCTCTATAAAACAAGATGATCCTCCCACAATAAGCTCATTATTTCTAAACTTAACATCATACTGCCAGTTCAAGCCTTGATTGATTTCACCTCCTTTGGAGGACTCCTAATTTTTTCTTTACAGTGGTAGAACTCTTCCTAATCCTACAGTGGGTAGAAACTGGGCTCTTCAAACACTCTGCTTTACATCTGCTGCCCTGACTAGTTTCAACTCCACAGAACCAGATACCCCCACACCAATTACCCTGTGTTGTTCCATCCCTCCACTTTCTGTCCCCGCTTCCTTGCGCCCCCTCCCCATTTACATTGTAAGCTCACTGAGGGAAGATATTGTCTTTTAATTGTATCCCTGGTGCTTAGCATGGTGCCTGGCAGTTGTGTTTAATAAATATTGATTAGATTGAATTGGTTTCAGTTGCAAGTCAGTTGGTAGGTCCCATGGCCCTTAATTAACAAAGCAGATGGTAATAATCCTCTTTTAATGACATTTCCACTGACACAATTATATCTGTTTTTGACACTGAACCATTTCCCAGTGCTAAGGATATGGGTCAAAGGGCATTCTTTTTTTGGGTTTTTGGTAGTTGTGGCTTTAGTAACCATAGGATTAATTGCCAGACTATATTGGCACTGGGTCTGTTTCCCAGGATGATTCCTGAGGGCATCTGGATGGAAGCATTGTGATTTCCAAGACTCTCAGGATAAGAAACTGACTCCATCAAGATCTGAATGAACATAGTGGTCAAGGTTTTGTTTTTGACTTGACTTGTCTAACACACATTATCTTCTGTCCCTCCCTTGTGGTGATTTGTTAAACCTGTATTCTTAATACTTTGGTAGATTCTGTCATGTATCCAAAAGATATAGGTAAGATATAGATATAGCTGTACATAGTGATGTAGTTATAGAGAGATAATAGTAAGAAATGATTCAAAGGCCTAAGCTCTAATAGAGAGATGAGAGGTACAATTTAGGAAATACAATTTAGGAAAAAGACAACATTTCTAGAAAAAAACTATTGCTTTGAGAACTAGTGTCAGGACTGAGAACTTACTGTGGATTAAAGATCCTTGTACCCACTTTTTCATAATTAATCTATGCCAAACTAGTGGATTAATCCTAGCATTTTCCCTCTGAGATTATCTCTAATTTATCCTGTGCATATATGATTTGTACGAAGCTGTTTTCATCTTGCCTCTTCTACTAGTCTGAGAACTTGAGATAAGGGGCTCTCCACATCCGTATGGGTGTGCGTGGGAACACACACACACACACACACACACACACACATTCTTCGTACCCCTTGCACTTAACTGACACATGGTAAATACTTAACTATCATTGTTGATTTGACTTCAATAA
The DNA here is from genome assembly GCF_011100635.1 of Trichosurus vulpecula. Taxonomy (NCBI): domain Eukaryota; kingdom Metazoa; phylum Chordata; class Mammalia; order Diprotodontia; family Phalangeridae; genus Trichosurus; species Trichosurus vulpecula. Next base: position 34,302,423 of record NC_050578.1, read on the forward strand.
GTAGTTCCCTAATCAGGCAAGAAATTTCCTATTTACCAGTTTCTAGATAAAAATGAGAAGTCACATATTTTGAAAATAGAGTGGACTCTTCAATACCCCATTTGGAGTCTTCTTGGCAGAGGTATTGGAGTGGTTTACCATTTCCTTCTCTAGCTCATTTTTACAAATGAGGAAAATGAGGGAAACAAGGTAAAGTTACTTGCCCAGGGTCACATAGCTAGTAATTATCTAAGATTAGATTTGAACTCGTGATAAGTCTTCAGGACTGGCATTCTATTCACTGTTCCATCTAATATCATCATTGAATGTCACCATTCTGTCTCAGAAAGAATAGACAACAAATATTGGTCAGTGATCTGTCATACAGGCAGGAAACAGTGTCTGGAAATTTTGACTATTTTCCTTTTATGCCTGCTAAGTGGTGTAGTGGAAAGTGTTGTAACTGGCTTCAAGAAGATCTGAGTTCAAATCCTGCCTCAATTATTTTTTAAATGTATGACTCTGGGCAAGTTATTAAACCTTTGTCTGCCACAGGTTCCTCTTTTGTGAAATGAGAGTATTAGAATTGATGTCCTCTAAAGACCTTTTGGACTAGCTATGATTCTATGTATTTCTCACTTTAGACAAATTGCTGATTCAGTTTTTCTATCTGTAAAGTGGAGAAATAATTCGTACCACCTGACAAGTATTATATTTTTGAAGTATGCATTTGTTTATTCAGAATAAAATGAAGGGAATGTTATAAAAATGGCGGGGTCTCAATATTATTGTCTATTAGATAAATCAACAGACAGCTATGTGGTTCAGTAGGCAGCTAGATGTTACAGCGGATAGGGCACTGGATCTGGGGTCAGAAAGAACCTAGTTTAAATCCAACCTTAGACATTTATTAGCTGTGTAAAAGTGGGCAACATAACTTAATCTCTATTTGCCTCAGTTTCCTCATCTGTAAAATTGGAATAATAATACCACCTACCTCCCAGGATTGTTGTAAGGATAAAATGGATAATATTTGTAAAATTCTTTGCAAGCTTTAAAGCAGTATACAAATGCTAGATACCATTATTTTAACAGTAATTAAATCATGCAATCAAGTTAACAAATAAGGTTGCAAAGACAGATGAATATGGTCACAATATGGGCTTAGAGCTAACAACATTCAAAACCAAGATGCCAATTTTTTTTGTCACATAGGGCAAAAACCAACACTCTACTTATCCAAAAATATCTTTTCTTTTAGGTTTAAAAGTTATGCCTTCCATCTCACAAGTGTACCATATTTAATTACTCAGATAATGATGCTTGAAATAGTCATGCTAGCAACAATACATGATAGCTTTTTGACTCATTTAAACAAATGAATACCATTAATACCAGCTTGATACTTTATTGTTGTTTTTTTTGGAGGAGGGAAGGAAGGACAATTGGGGTAAAGTGACTTGCCCAAAGTCACACAGCTAGTGTGTCAAGTATCTGAGCTAGCATTTGAACTCAGGCCCTCCTGACTCCAGGGCCAGCGCTCTACTCACTGCACCACCTAGGTGCCCCACCAGCTTGATATTTTATAATGCATTTGAAAGCAGACACATCTGGAAAAAGTTGTAGAAATCAGAAGAGAGAAAAAAAGAAAAAAAATCTATTCCAGATAAAGATCAGAGAAAATAATAAGCTTATAGTAGTGGAGAGAAAGAGAGAGGACCAGAGCTTCTTAAAGAAGAGAGAAAAGAATAACAAGGAAAATTATGATTGAAAATGTGTTGGAAACCATCTAAAATATAAAAATGGATATTAAAAAATGAGTGACTAAAATCTGCCTCATTTGGATTTATTGATGGGGGCAAATATTGGGGTATTACAATGTGTGTAATAATTCACGCTAATACAATGTCTTTGGCTTACAAAGAAGTTTGTTTCATTTCTTATCATAGTTAATCCTTATAATCTGAAGATGTTAAAGCAATTATTATTCCTATTTTAAAATGAGGTATCTGATGCTCAGAGATGTAATTTGTCCAGTGTCAGTTAGCCAGAAGGTAGGAAAAGCAGGAATTAAACACAGGTTTTCTGATACTTATATTCTTTATATCATACCTGGATGACTTTCAACCACCCTAGACAATAAACACATTGGTGAAATAAATAAGTGAATAGAGAGATAGATGAATGAATGAAGAAAAAGGAAATCACAAATAAGTGCCTATATAAACAAAACAATACATAAATAAGTCAGCAAACAGAGGTAAACAAATAGATAAACAAACATATAAAGACAGAATCCTTATTTCTTAGTGAAATAAAGTCATTTTTTAAAATGCCACAGTCACTCACTCTGACAGCAAAGTGATTGGTTATTATTGAAGATGGTTGATCCATACCCGTAACAATGCGCCCAAAATTTCAACATTGGCATGGAGAGGAAGTTTTGTTTTTGGCAATTATGTCTAAGATGCTGTGGACTATAGAATCATTCAAATATATGTATATATGTAGTGAAAGGAGTTGTTTTAGGACCTGGAAAGTACTTCTACAGGAGAAGGGATAGATGGAGTTGCTTTCAACAGTAGAAGAAAAGTTGTGTATATTATTTAACAAAGAAAAGAATTAGACCTATGACCTTAGAATGTACAATATGAGTAAATAACAGTATGCCATTGACCTAGACATTTTCAGAGAAGATAAAGACCTTTCTTGTTGCCAGTAAACTCAGAGATTCAATCAGTCAGTCCAGTCATATGATTGCGATGAATTGATGATTACTCCAATTTAAGCAACATATGGCACCAAGTACCTGGAAGGTTGCAAAACAGAGGACATATCCCATGTATAATTGTAGAACTTTCTGATTCATGCATTCGATTTAGATATGAGACTACAACCACATGCTTTATAGCTGATAATAAGTTCCTTTTTTATAAGGAACTCTGTCATGAGGACAGAAATCAAAACCTTCTAAACCAAAAGTCTTCTAAGTTATAATCAAAGACTTTACCAGCCAGAAAAATGGCTTGACATTCTTTTAGCTAGAAAAACCTGGAAATGCATTATTGTTTCATTTAGCTAAAAGGAAAATTAGATGCTTTATCTACCAAGACATATTGAACAAGACAATTCAAGGAACAATATTATTTGAATCCCTTCTGACTTAGTCAGGTATTTATAATAATAGCTAGCATTTATATTGAGCTTTAAGATTTGCAAAGCACTATATATTTATCTCATTTGATTGATGCAATGATCCTGCAAAATACATTCTATTGTCCCTGTTTTATAGATGGGGTTGTAGCCTTCCTGAGCCATAGATACTTTCAGTTAAAATTCTACATAACAAGCAAGGAAGAAACAAACAAAAATATTTTTAATGCTGTTAAAAGTTATTAATTTTGCATTTAGTCAGACTTTCATAATTTTGAAGGCTATATGCCATTTTTTGACAAACAATTTCATTTTTCAAACCAGAAATTAACTGGAAACACTAGATAGAGGTGTTATGTAGATTTCAAATTCACTAATTAGACTTATGATTCTTTTCTGTGGTTCCGATTACTAGAGAAAACAAGCAACATTTAAGAATCTGTTGAGAGGTTGATTATTATTACTCTTCCATAAATAATTCCTCTATGCATGTTTTTAATTCCATAGGAATGGAAGAAGACTATTTCAAGTGTTGAGGTGATCACAGCAGGAACATGAGAAAGGAAATGTAAAAAAAGAAAGAACCTCCAAATTGGCAATGCATGGTTTCTTTCCATGTCAAACTAATGAACCTGGATTAAGATAAAATGAACTGGTTCACCTAGTGGAAGAATGTCACAGAAGGGGATCAACCATATTTCTAAGTCACACTATATAAAAGCTGGTTAGGGATCTACCATCTTCAGAATTGAGGCCATTCTTCTTGCCATCTCACCTTTCAATTTTTACTTTGTCACGCTGTGTTCATTCTTTGGCTCTGACTCTGGATTTGAATGCATGAGTTTTTGAAGGATTTGTACAATACCGAATGTAAATCATGGGTATTACCCTGGAACACTGGAACTGCTTTGATTCTTATTCTTTTTAATTGGAATATCTTATCTAGATGGGTAGATGTTGGATAAAATTTCAAAATACAAGACTTGTGGAGCTTTGAGCATGATTCAAAAGACAACATCCACAACTGTATTCTTTGTCCCTAGAGCAAAAGTACATGTACAGCTAACAATGGACTCTGCAAGAAAGCAGAGATTTTTCTCAGAAGCTCCAGGTAGGGACATGAACTAGAATATAAGAAAAGCTAAACTCCCTTCTTTTAGAGCACATGATCTACTATATTGAGCCCATTCTTCTTGAATCCAGAACTAGACCCACCTCCCCTTCTTTTCTGGAAAGAGGATCCCTGAATTGTAGGTGAAACTAATAGTGCAAAGGTATAGTTTCCAATAAAATATAAGATGCTTAGGTGACAGTAATTATTTCATTTTTATTTCTTTGTATGCATAACACCAAACACACAACGACTGGAGTTTGTTTATTGGCTGTTTATTGGCTGAATGATTGATTGTCATTTGCCTGGTCTTTAAGTGGGTATCACCCTCTGCCCTCTTTATACCTCTTCTTTTGGAATACTTATATACTTGAATGGATCTGTGATCTCATGAATTTAAAAGTGCTTTCCAACAATGAAAACTGAAATTCATCCATGTCTATCTATCCTATACAGTTCTTTTCCATGAACCCTCAAAGGCTCACTGAAAAGGATACACCTAGGTTTTTCAAGCCTGCTTTCTTTTTTTCTTGATATCAAAGGGATACCAGTGGAGCACTCTCTGATTGTCACCCCTGGGCTCAATATAGGGCTACATTTTTTTTCCTTTGTCACACAATCATTTCTTTGGAGTTCTCCATTGGTTATGTATTGTACTGTATTTTGTGTGATTGTCTGCTTTAAGGTTTTTTGTTTGTTTGCTTGTATTTAATTTTTTGAGTGGTTTGCCATCTTGTTGACGTATAGAAATCATATTAAAATATTGAATAGATGGGTCTTTAATATATTGGGAATCTTGAAGTCAACAAATGTGCTTTACATCTTTCTGACAGCAAAGCAGCTCTTTTCCAATTACCAGTCCAATACACTGACATCTGTATTGTCTTTCTCAGATATAAATATTGTTGGACTGTCTCTGTAAGGTGTCTTGTCACACATTCATTGAAATCTGAGCAGTAGGTATTTTGCATTGCTGCTGAATGCTTCCAGGAGGCTTTTAATATCTTGAAGCAATCAACACTAACACCCACAAACAGGAGCATCTGGAAAACTTACCATCTACAAGAAATCCCTACTTGACCTTAATTTTTCATTTGATCTCTTCTATGAGAGTAGTGAATCATTTTTGTGAGCATACACCTGTCTGTCTAATGCCTTACCTGATGTTTATTATCAAAAAGTCATTAAATGGGGTCATATGTCTCCTAGAAATTTTTAATAATCTTGACAGAGGGATAGAAGAAACTTAAAAGGAAAAAGCTTATAAATTGCATTTTGTTTTACTGAATGAAATTATTTTTTATAATCAATAAACAATTTAAAATGAGTTCTCTTATTTACATATTTTAGTTGCTAATGACACGGCAAAAATGTGGTATCATCAATGGAACCCTTTTTGTTTTCTACTAGCATTCCTTTTGAAGATTTCTTTAATTCCTTGTGAAGATTTTCTATAGCATGGAGAGCAGGTAGACATGTTGTTCTGGAAATAACAAACACATCTATGAGATTATAATCAATGGAAAACATGTGACAATTCATTTCCCTTTGGTTACATCCATGCTCAATATAAATCATCAGAACAAAATTCTTTGGTGCCCCTTTCTTTTAAAGTTAATCACCTTGAGTGGATAGATTGTATTTTTGTGTGTATATTTCTATCGCTAGAGTCAAGTAGAGTGACTGGAACATAGTTGTTTTGGTTTGTCCTTCATTCTAAAAGAGGACCAAAATGACATTACTATGTTGTAGTAAATATACAGTGTCTCTGGTTGTGGCTGATCAGACCAATATAAGCTGAATAGCCTCTATGACAGGTCAGGCACAAATAGTCCATGTGACCATTTGGATGGGAGATGACTAAATTTGTGCATCTCATATTTCTATTGAGCTACTAGAATTCTGCTTTGTTCATAGATTACAGCTCCTTCCTTGATGCAGACACCACACTGGGCAGTTCTGTGGCAGTATCTCCCATGTCTCATATTCAATTCCATAGTTCTTCAGAGAAACCTTAAGAGTGTCCTTATATTGTTTCTTGTAACAATCGTGTGAGTGACTGCTTTATGCGAATTCTCTATAAAATAATGTTTGGCATTCAAACAACATGGCCAACCAATCAGAGTTGTGCTCTCTTCAATACAATGTTTGCATATTTGGCAGTTTAGCTTGAGAAAGGACCTCAGTGTCTGATGCCCTATCTTGCAAAGTGATGTTCAGAACCTTCCTAAGTCAATTCAAATGTAAGTGATTCTGTTTCCTGGAATGGCACTGGTAGACTCTCCAGGTTTCACAGGCATGGTTGGTTATTGTTCTTTGTTCTCAAAGAGGACCAAAAAGACATCACTATACTAGAGCCACATTTCAATGTGACTGACTATGGCTGATCAGACCAATATGAGCTCAGAATGTTCTACCACAGGTCAGGCACAGATAGTCTATGTGTATATTTGGGGTGGATACTTTAAATCTGTGTATCCTGTGTTTCCTTGGAGCTGTATTAATTCTGTTTTTCTCATAGAGCACAGTACCTTCTCTGATACAGGCACACCATGCTGAGTGGTAATGTACCAGTGTCTCCTATGTCACAAATCAATTCCAAAGTTCTTAAGAGAGACTTTGAGAGTGTTCTTGTATTGCTTCTTCTGACCACCATGTGAATGCTTACACTGTGTGAGATCTCCATAAAATAGTCTTTTTGGCAAGTGTATTTTCTGCATTCAAACAACATGGCCATCCCATTGGAGTTGCACTCTCTGAAGCAGAATTTGAATGCTTGGCATTTAGTTTGAGTAAGGACCTCAGTGTCTGGTGCCTTATCCTGCCCGGTGATCTTCAGAATCTTCCTAAGACAATTCAAATGGAAGTGATTCAGTTTCCTTGCATGGTACTGGTGTACTGTCCAGGTTTCGCAGGCATATAACAATGAGGTCAGCACAATGACTCTGTAGACCTTCAGTTTAGTAGGCAGCCTAATACCTTTTTTCTCTCACACTTTCCTTTGGAGCCTCCCAAATATTGATCTATCTCTGGAAAGTGTACTGCCAAGGTGAGTGAACTTAACTACAACATTCAAAATTTCTCTATTTGGGGCAGCTAGGTGGTGCAGTGAATAGAGTACTGGCCCTGGAGTCAGGAAGACCAGAGTTCAAATCTGGCCTCAGACAATTGACACTTACTAGTTGTGTGACCTTGGGCAAGTCACTTAAACTCAATTGCCTTCCCCCCTCCAAAAGAAAAAAATAGAGCCAAAATTTCTCTATTTCCTGTAACCAATAGTTCCACATATGGATGGTGTGGAGTTGTCTGGTGGAGAACCTCTGTTTTATTGGTGTTAATTTTCACATCAAAATTAGCACAAGAAGCACAGAATTGATACACATTTTGTTGCATCCCAGCTTCAAAGCCTTCATTAAGTGCGCAAACATCTAAGAAGAAGAAAGTCACACACCAACTCTCCCTCCACTTTAATTGGCTTATAGCTTTTTCAAATTAAATAATTTACGATTAAAATGGAGTTGACCTTGATGATTTTTTTGTCCTTGTTAAAGGTGTCTAACAACATTGCTGAAAACATCATGCTAAAAGGCATGGGAGCAAGCACATAGCTTTGCTTCACTACCTTGCGACTGGGAAGTCATGAGAGCATTGTCCATCATCCAGAACCTCTGTAAGCATGCCATCATGAAACTGTTGTAACATACTGATGAACTATTCCAGGCAACTGAATTTTGTCAGTTGTCATATCTTCTATACACTCTTGTGACTGAAAGCATTAAAAGCCTTGATTAATGTACAAACATTACGTACAGATATCTGTTCTGCTCCTGGTATTTCTCCTGGAATTGTCAGGCAACAAACACCATAACAACCATTCCTTAACCCACTCTGGTTCTCAGGGAGATGACCATCTTCTAGGTGAAGGATCAGCTGATTAAGAAGGACTCTGGAAGGAATTTTTGCAGCCATGACTCAGAAAGAAGATCCCTCCCCCCAACCCAGGACCTCCCTTGGCTAGAGAGGGGTTGACTTCAACTTGAGGTAAGGAGTCAATAGCATCAGCATTGATTGATGAAAGTCTGTTGAGAACACAATGGAAATGTTTACCCCACCTTTCCAGAATCATGTCCTTATCATTGATCACAGTGGCTTCATCATTGCTAAGTAGTTGAGAAGCATGAAAAGTCTTTGGCCCATAAATAGTTTTCAATGCACTTGAAAATGCTTTAGATTCTTAGTATTAGCATAAAACTGCATGTAGTAGGAGCTTAATAAATACTGCTCCGCCCCCCCCCCCAGATAGCATCCATACATTTGTTCCTCTCTAGTGCTCTACTACAACATTCTATCTCTTCAAAATGAAATTCCATTTTTCAGATTAACATCAGCTTAAGTTGAGGGAAGCCTATAAGGTCTCAGGGAAATCTGATTATTTCATGTAATTTTTTGTCATCTAAATAAATCTTCGTTAAAATTACAGAATCATAGAGCTATAGGGCTTTAACAGACCTTAAAAAGCAACTAGTCTAACCACTTCCTTTTATAGATGAGAAACCTGAAGTCTGAGATGAAATGATTTGTTCAAGAGAGCATAATGTAGTTAACAGCAAATACAGAGCTCAATTACCTGTCATTCCAGTGTAACATGTTCTTTTAATTCTCAGGCTTCAATGTAGCATATTGGAAAGTGCCCATGACTGATGACTCTGAGAAATACAATCTCATTGATAGAGAGAAACTCACTCTAATGTTCAAAACTATGAAAATGGCATTTAATTTTAGCTGGATGTTGGGATAATGATACTGTTTTGTTTTGTAACCACAAGCTATTTTAAGAGTTTTAAAAATGTGTGGGTAGGGATATTTCCAGTTGCCATACATAAACACATCCTGCCAGATACCTCAGGTCTTTCTGCCTTTCCCAGACTTGAAGAAAGAAGAGTCTCTGATTCCCTTCAATTGCTGTCACAGCTAGCTGTGGGGTTATATGGGAGTGAAAAACCCCTTACTCTGCCAATCCAAAATCTGGGTTAGAGTTTTTAAATACTGAAAACAGATGAGGCAATTTGTCCCCCTCTCCCTCCCAACAAACAGGATTGGTCATAATTTTCAGTAATGTATGTATTATAGCTTAATATTTCTAGGGGCATTTGTCACATTCTGCTTCCAGAAGAGCCAGTAGTTGCTGATATATTGTCAATTGCACCCCTTTAGAGGGAAATTAAAAAGTTTGTGATATTTTCCATTCTTTTGGACTTATTTCCTAATTGAGATAAATTTAGAGTTGATATTTGAGTCCTTTTAAATTGGTTTCAACTCAAGCATAGATTTCATGCTATCTGGTGCCTTCCTGAGTCCCCACAGTTGTTAGCTTCTTCTTCCTTGAATTATCTTCCCCCAATTGTATATGGATTCATCAAAGGCAATTTTCCCCTTTACCCGAGGGCCTAGTGTAAAGACATAGTAGGCACTTCATAGATTCATATTGAATTTAATTAATTGGTTAGATATTCTTAAATTACAATTGTACTTCCTCATTGGGAACTGAGTTATTGCATTCCAGTAGTATTGGCAAAAATGTCCTTGAAGATTAGAAAACGGTCATCAAAGAAACGCAGACAAATCTGTCTTATTTCATATCTACTTGTGCTCTCTCCTGTTTTATCTTAAAATATTCTTAGAATGATTCCCAAAATTGTTGACAGAAAGTATTTAAAATGACACTATCTTCAATACTTTAAAGATTCTTAATTGTAGGCATGTCTCAGAAGATAGACTTTTGAAGTTAATGTTGGGAGGAAGGGAACAAAAAAAATCTCCTGGTGGCTAAAACCTAGGCAATGGAATTCTCCAAACTTCATTAATTTGACCTTAGATAACTGACCCATCTGTTTTTACTGCTGTTGTTTTCCCCTTTACTGCTCCTATACACTTGACTTTCTAGTTTAATGGAAACAGTCAAGGTTTGAACTCTATAGGCATGCCATTCAGATCAACATAATCTTTATGCTAGAATTAAATATCAAAATAGAAGTTGTAGAAATTTGGCCAAGATAATGAATGCGCTCAACATCAATTGTCTTTTCTTTATATTTAATACTGTGTGACAACTGATGACAGGAAAAATAAAATGGTCAGTCAGGTAAAAGAAGATTAAGTGGTATATAAGAAAATGAGACTAATTTCTTCTAGCCTCAAAAGAAGATGGGTTTTATTGATATAATTTGTGGAACTGGCATTTGATTCCATGCATTATTGGTAAAATTGATTGCCTATGAACACACTGCAGACAGGTCTTGCTTTATGTAAGTGGACCTTTCAGCAGACCTCTATGTTTTATGTAATGTTAATTTTCCAGAAGACCTCAGGAAAAAAAGGGGAGGAAAGAAGGGGGCCTTGCATCCCTGGAGATAAGGGAGCCACACATATTCAAAAACACATGGGAGCAGGTAATAGAGAGGAAAGAGCCAGATGAGAAGCACAGGTGGCACAGTAAGAAAGGTTGGGGCCAGAAATTAACACAAACAGGAGAGGCTGGGCAACTGGTAGAGCCTAGGGACAGACAATCAGTGCCATAGTGTGGACAGACAGAATATAGAAAGGAGGGGGCGCTAGAGCAGGGCAAAGATCTCCGCTCTTGCAGGCCCTAAAGCTCTCAAGCCAAACCCAAATCAGTCTGAGACAGCACTCATGGTCTTTTCCCTGTCCATTCCCCTTTCGCTTGGAGGTTTTTGTTTTTGTGATGTGTGTGTGTGTGTGTGTGTGTGTGTGTGTGTGTGTGTGTGTGTTTCTTTTGGGAATTGAGGAGTGGATTTGGGAAGAAGAGAGGACTCTAGCAGTATATTTCTCTGCTTAGTGTTCTGTGGTCTCACCAACACACTCTGCCATGCCTCCACAAACACACACACACACACACACACACACACACACACACACACACACACACAGAGGTGGGGGGGGGAGAGAGAGAGAGAGAGAGAGAGAGAGAGAGAGAGAGAGAGAGAGAGAGAGAGAGAGAGAGAGAGAGAGAGAGAGAGAGAGAATAGCACTGTACAGTAAACATAGATTTTTTTAATGAGGATTTTACCATTTTATCTTTGTAGACTATAGAGCAGATATATGAATTATTACATATAGCTTTATATTTAAATACTGTCTGTCAAGTGTCCTGGTTAAATGAGCTTTTGTAAGCTAGCCCAGGGACGAAATAAGCATGCATAAAATTGTTTTTTTATAATGGGGAAATGCCTTGTGAGTTCCAAATGACCAACTTACAAATTAAGTTTTAGAACGCAATTATTTTTAAATTGGGGACTGCCTGGAAGGAAAAGATGAGCTTAGTGAATCATTTGTATCTTCTTAGTGGAAACCTCACTAAAGAGTAAGTTTGGACTGGTCCCAGGAAACCACTTAGTGTGTAGACACTTTGAGACTTACAAACATCACTAGAAGGAATGTTCTTTCAAGCTATATAGAAATAAGGAACTCTTTTCATGATACTACATCAATAAAATTACGTGTGTGGACATGAGCAGAAATGTCTCTACAAACAAGTGGTGATAACAAATATATTTATAGTACAACCTTTTGTACAAGGGATTTTTAGAAGTATATAACACCTATAAAGGAAAAATTTTCACTTGAAGCAGTGAAAACAAATATAAAAAACTCATCTTTATAAATGTAATGGCTTTACAAAATATTACCTCCAGAGATTAAATGTGTAATATGCAAAATTGTACTAAAGGCCTGTTAATTCAAATTAGTTCCATTCTTTCAACATCACTTTGGTGGTGAGTTGACCCTGGGCTCTTTAAGGCTATACAGATGTATGCCAGTAGAAGAAAATCTTTGACACATTCTACCAAGCTGGAAAGGCTTGGAAAATGGTGGGGGTGGGGGGGTGACTATCCTAATTTTTGAGGGACCAAACTAATCATATTGCTTATAGGTTGACAAATCCAATGACTTTCAATGATCATTATCTAACACATGAATGAGTGAGAGTGTTCATCAAGAAACTGGAAGAAGGAAATCAGCAATTCTTGACGTACTAAGATGTGGCAAAGCAGCCGCAGTGTTGCATAAAATATGTTATAAGTCACTTAGCCTCTTCCTCAGATTTCCCACTTATATGATAAAAAATAACAATTACATAATGTAGATAATTAGATGATTTTAGGAGCGTAATGAGGATTACTCCAAAGTCACTAAACTTATACTGACAAAGAGGTACATGCAGAAAATCATTAAACACACACACACACACTCAGACGCATATAGTATTCACACAGTATTTGATGAGAATCACATAGTAACTACAGGTCACAAGACTGTGTTGTCATTCTCCAGAACTCTAGTTTTGTTTTGTTTTGTTTATGAGTTTTTTCATGATGGTAGAACAATTAACCCCCACCTTAAGCAGACCACAGATTATCTGGCCCTATACCCAGAAGTGACCCAAACAACCAAAGTGACTCCTTTCTCTTTTACTCTAGAGTAAATAGTATGCATGTAAAGTCACAGAAATAATTTTGAACCCTATTTTTCATCCACTTTACAAATATATATACTATTCTGCAACATCGAAGAAATAGCAAATGGATTGTTTAATCTGACACAAATGCACAGCCTAGACCATGCTGCCATAGGGATGGAGTGCAATGATATGTGTAAAAATAATTTTAAATGTATGATTCTTTTAGATTAATTTATTTATTTTGGGTATTCAACATTCATTTCCACAAGATTATGAGCTCCAAATTTTCTCCCCATCTCCCCCTTACCCCCCCTGCAAAATGACATGCATTCTCATTATGCCTTCCCCCAGACTGCCCAAAAGGTATGATTCTTTTTTTAATCATTATTTATTTAATATTTTTAGTTTTCAGCATTAATTTTCACAAGGGTTTGAATTATGAATTTTCTCCCCATTTCTACCCTCCCCCCACTCCAAGATGGCATATATTCTGATTGCCCCATTCCCCAGTCAACCCTCCCTTCTGTCACCCCACTCCCCCCCCATTCCCTTTTCCCTTACTTTCTTGTAGGGCAAGATAGATTTTTATGCCCCATTGCCTGTATATCTTACTTTGTAGTTGAATGCAAAAACGTTTTTTGAACATACGCTTTTAAAACTTTGAGTTCCAAATTCTCTCCCCTCTTCCCTCCCCAAGAAGGCAAGCAATTCAACACAGGCCACATGTGTATCATTATGCAAAACCCTTCCACAATACTCATGGTGTGAAAGACTAACTATATTTTGTTCCTTCCTATCCTATCCCCTTTTATCCAATTTTCTCCCTTGACCCTGACCTTTTTCAAAAGTGTTTGCTTTTGATTACCTCCTCCCCCTAGCTGCCCTCCCTTCTATCATCCCCACTTTTTATCTCCTTCCTCCTTGTTTCCTGTGGGGTTAGATACCCAATTGAATGTATATGTTATTCCCTCCTCATGTCAAATCCGATGAGAGCAAGATTCACTCATTCTGCCTCACCTGCCCCCTTTTCCCTCTCAACAGAACTGATTTTTCTTGCCAATTTTATGTGAGATAATTTTCCCCATTCTATTTCTCCCTTTCTCCCTCTCTCAATATATTCCTCTCACATGTCTTAATTTGATTTTAGTTTTTTTAGATATCATCCCTTCATATTCAACCTACCCTGTGCCCTCTGTATATGTGTATATATATATATATAATATGTATATATATACACACGTATATATGTTTATATATGTATATGTATATATGTACATATGTGTATGTATATATGTATGTACGTACGTATGTATGTGTGTATGTATGCATATTCCCTTCAGCTACCCTAATACTTGGGTCTCATGAATTATACACATCATCTTTTCATGTAGGAATGTAAACAAAATAATGCAAATTTGGTAAGTCCCTTATGATTTCTCTTTCTTGTTTACCTTTTCATGCTTCTCTTGATTCTTGAGTTTGAAAGTCAAATTTTTTATTCACCTCTGGTCTTTTCACTGAAAAAACTTGAAAGTCCTCTATTTTTATTGAAAGTCCATATTTTGCCTTGGAGCATGATACTCAGTTTTGCTGGGTAGGTGATTCTTGGTTTTAATCCTAGCTCCACTGACCTCCAGAATATCATATTCCAAGCCCTTCAATCCCTTAATGTAGAAATTGCTAGATCTTGTATTATTCTGACTGTGTTTCCACAATACTCAAATTGTTTCTTTCTGGCTGCTTGCAGTATTTTCTCCTTGATCTGGTAGCTCTGGAATTTGGCAGCAATATTCCTAGGAGTTTTCTTTTTGGGATCTCTTTCAGGAGGTGATCTGTGGATTCTTTCAATTTCTATTTTACCCTCTGGCTCTAGAATATCAGCACAGTTCTCCTTGATAATTTCTTGAAAGATGATATCTACGCTCTTTTTTTTGATCATGGCTTTCAGGTAGTCCAATAATTTTTAAGTTGTCTTTCCTGGATCTATTTTCCAGGTTAGTGGTTTTTCCAATGAGATATTTCACATTGTCTTCCATGTTTTGATTCCTTTGGTTCTATTTTTATAATATCTTGATTTCTCATAAAGTCACTAGCTTCTACTTTCTCCAGTCTAATTTTTAAGGTAGTATTTTCTTCCGTGGTCTTTTGGACCCCTTTTTGTATTTAGCTAATTCTGTCTTTAAAGGCATTCTTCTCCTCATTGGCTTTTTGGAGCTCTTTTGCCATTTGAGCTAGTCTATTTTTTAAGTTATTATTTTCTTTACTATTTTTTGGGTCTCCTTTAGCAAGTCGTTGACTTGTTTTTCATGGTATTTGTGCATCACTCTCATTTCTGTTCCCAATTTTTCCTCTACTTCTCTAACTTGCTTTTCCAAATCCTTTTTGAGCTCTTCCATGGTCTGAGACCAGTTTATGTTTTTCTTGGAGGCTTTTGATGTAGCCTCTTTGACTTTGCTGACTTCTTCTGACTGTATGTTTTGGTCTTCTTTGTCACCAAAGTAAGATTCCAAGGTCTGAGTCTGAATTTGAGTCCATTTTTGCTGCCTGGCCATATTCCCAGCCAACTACTTGACCCTTGAGTTTTTCATCAGGGTATGACTGCTTGTAAAGTAGAGAGTACTTTGTCCCAAGCTTGAGGGGTTGCACTGTTGTTTTCAGCAAGCTCTGTCACACCAGCACTCCTCTTCCCCCAAGAACCGCCAACACAGACAGGACTCATATCTTAAGCAAGCTCTGCACTCCAGCTCTGATCTGCCTGGGTCAGGAAGCAACTGCAGCCCTAGTTCTGTCCTCAGAGCTGCACCACCTCTGCTGCCCATGGGGCAGTGGCTGAATCTCAAACTCCTTTCACTCTGTCCCCCACAGTTTCCCACTAACCTTCTCAACTGACTTTGGTGTTTGTGGGTTGACAATTCTGGTAACTGCCACAGCTCACTGATTCAGGGCACTAAGGCCTGTTCTGCACAGCTTGCAGTCTGGTTGGTCTGGGAGCAGCCCATGCTGGGTGCTGCCCTGCTCTGCTCCCAGCTCCATGGGACAGACCTTAATCAGCCACCATCCAGGCTGTCCTTGGCTGGCACCCTGCTATTCTGTGGGTTCTGCTGCTCTAGAATTTGTTCAGAGCCATTTTTCATAGGTTTCTGGAGGGAACTGGGGGGAGGCTCACCCAATTCCCTGCTTTCCAGCCATCATCTTGGCTCCACCCCCCAAAATGTATGATTCTTAAAAGGTAGCACTCGCCATTCATTTTAAACGAAGCAGAGTGGTAGAGCAGCAAAATGCTGACTCTAAAGTCAGGGTCTGGGTCCAGATCCTGACTCTGCAACTTGCTACCCATGCCAATATAATCTAATCAATTAATTTTTCTGTCATCGGTTTCCTCATTTATCAAATGAAGGAAAATATATTGATTGACTTCTCATATCTCTTCTAGCTTTAAATCTATGGAATGAGTCAAGCTTTAATTATAATGGAGGGACATTTGAAAAGAAACATAACTTAAATATGTTAACATATCTTACAAGCTTAAATTTAGAAAGTAGCCTGGATCTGTGGATAAGTCCTTGGATTTGAAGCTAAGGCTCTTACTAGCTGTGTGATCTTAGGCATTCTGTGTCTCCATTTCTGCACTTGTAAAATGAGCAATCTAGAGAAATTGGATTCCACCATTGTTTCCAGCTTGAAATCTATGAGTTTATGAAGATTAGAAATTTCATTGAGCTGGGTACATCCTCCACTAGCTCAGAGAGTATTCCTTCTACATCTTGGAACGTAGCCTCTTTGAGTTGCTCTGAACAACAGCAACAACCACAAAATCAAAACTCACTTTATGGTCATGAAACTGATCAAACTTCATAAGTTTCAGTTTGACGTTCAGTGTCCATTGATTCCTCTCCTTGAACTTAACTAGGATGACCCTAGAATAACGGATCCACAGTCCAAAGTTGCTGTTGTTTCCCCTACTTTTCCCTAATCCCCTCAAAAACCTACCTTGCAAATCCTATACTTTTCTGGCATAAGAATTAGAGAAGTTTCATGAAAGTCTAATACATATCTTTGTTGTAATCATTATTCTTCTTTTCCTCTATATTGTTAGAGATAACTTGAAGATGCTTTCAGTGATATCTAGAGATGTTCTTTTATTGTAATACTTCTATTAAATCATAAAAAAACCCAATCATCTTATCCCCCATTCAATAGCTCAGAAAATATAAAACAAAAGAATCACAGTAGAATGCTGCCTTGTTCAAGGGTTGTTCTTCTTGGGAACTTCAATGAAATATGGGAATAAAGACATAAGAATATTGTAGATTTGTATAACACATTATAGATAACAAAGCAATTTCCCAGACATTATCACACTTGAATATTCATCTCAGCTGAAAGTGACTTTCCTAGATGTTACAAGAACCTAACGTGTTTTCAACTGGAAATCTATATAAGTTATGCTATAGACCAAGCACTTATTCTGCATCATCAGTGATGGACCTATTTTTTTTTATTTCCATATTAAATTATAAATTCCTGGGGCTAGGCCTATAAGCCTGCAAGCAGTGACTACAACTGATGGATCACTTGTAAAGAAGTTCTAATTGTCAATAGAGTTAAAGCTAATCGTGTAACAGCATTATCTGGTTTCAGTGTGGTTAGCCCCTAAGAACAGTAGGTAACCAGCTTGCAGAAAAAAGGGTCAAACAAGACTAGGTAAGAAATGAAGTGGGTCATAGCTTCCATGCCATTCAGTAGGGGTGTCAGGCCTTTATGTGGTGCTGAGGGACTTTCAGCCTGGGCAAGATAGGGAGACAAAAAAAAAGTCTGTACACATGCTTCAATGTACAATCAACTTATGAGTTTTGAAAATGTAATTGCAAATATCCACAACATAATCATTAAATTGAATGAATACAATAGTCCAAAGTCTTTTTCTAACATGACTGAAAAGAATTGGTTTATTTGACACCGTAATAGAAAATGGCTAGGTTGATAGAATGATAGGTGAACATCAAAAATAACTAGCATAAATCAGAATGTGTAGCCAAAATTTTAGAATGTTTATGTAATTTAATCCTCATTTTGGATCTCTGGAAATCAAGTGGATACTTTCCAAAGATAGCATTCTTATTGGAATTTCCAGAACTTTATGGGTTTGTATGACTAAGAATTCCTGTAAGAACAACTTTTTTCATGCATATATTTATATCTGGGCATAGCCCAAACCAGGGGGCCTAGAGGTAAACAAAGATTAAAATAACTAAACAATATAAGTTTTCCAGGCTGCCAAACACTGAAACAGAATACACTCACATTGTGGGCAAAAACACATGCCAACTTTTATTTTATTGCAGCTGGTCAAATCATTCTTTGTAGAAATTTATAATCCAGAAATTCTTGTGGAAAGCAAAGCTAGTATAATTTCTATGTAACTACTTAGGGTCACAAACAATGAATCTTTGATATACATATACTACCGGGATCACAAAATAACAATTAATTAGATGTGATGGATGAATGACTAAAGTCCATGATTTATGTATAAATTATAAAACATAATGATTTCTATGTGCATATAAATCATCATTTCATGATTAGAATAATCATCCCAATTATCTACTTTTTTGCAATTAAAGAAACTAAGACAAAAAATGGATAAATATCAGAAAATTATGGATATTTTTGGCAGTATTGAGAGAAGAACATTGAAGACCTTGCTTGCCATATGATAGACTGGCCTGAAAAAATTTGAAATTTTATATTTAGCTCTGAGTGCTACATTTTAGGAAAGTTCCTGAAAAGCTTCTGCAGATTCAAAAGAAGGTAACCAGGATATTCGGAATTCTAAACTATATGTAGAAAGAACTTAGGATATTTGGGGTTATGGTACTTGTCTTCAAATCTTGGGGAAGGGTTATTATGTGGAAGGGGGCTTACATTTGTCCTTCTTGACTCCAAATGACAGAGGGAGTAAAAATGGGAGTAAGGAAGATTTTGATTTAACTTAAGAAAGGAGATACTCATAATCATCACTGATTAAAAGTAGAATGAGCTATCTCAGTAGTGGTGTCACTTAAAGTATTGAGATTAAAATACTTGGTATTGTTGTCAAAAGGATTCCTATTCAGATAAGATTGGATGTTATGACCCAACGCAAGGTCTACTGGATTCTGATGTTGTGACTCAATAAGTATCAAGATGAAGTGTAAGAAAAAGCTTTTACTCTACACTGTGTCTATGTAACGTAAACTAATCAGAAATTCTACATGTGCTTCTCTGCCTCCTATTCCCCACCTGGCTTTTGTTAATACAAAGCCAATTGCTTCAGATCAATGTAATTTAATTCAATAAAACAAGCCTTTATTAACTGCCAACTATGTGAAGTAGTGACACAAAGATAAAGACAAAAGCATTCCTGCAATATTCTGTTTGAGGTAATTATGGCATAGTTCATTCTGTTGGTAGTTTTATGTCTCAAATAAATGGATCAGCACTACTTCTATTAGTTTTTCTTTTTAATGATAAATAAAAAAGTCATCCAATATATACAATATGTGAGATAAGAAAAGTAGTACAATGAATTAAAAGGACTGGAATGAGAACCACTAGGCTAGTTTTAATACTATCACATACTATGTTATTATGAGGAATTTCCTTCTTTGTAAGGTTGGTAAATATTTAACAATTGTTTCTCTGGGGAAACAAAATGTACACATGATACACTTTTAAGTTTAATCTGAATTATTAACATTTACTTCATCACTTTTATAGATCTACACAATAAGCAAAACTATATATCAGGCTCTAGCATGAAGTATTTGCCAATTTCTGAGGTATACATACTCACACTGAGAATTTAACAATCACCTTTCATGAGCTAGTATGAACTAGCTCTAGCATTCTCATACACATATACATACATATAGGTGGTGACCTAATAGAGCGTAACTGCTGGAGTCGGGAGGAACTGAGATCAAATCTGGCCTTAGACTCTTGCTAGCTGTTTGACTCTAAGCAAGTCACTTAACACACTTAACACTGTTTGCCTCAGTTTCCTCATCTGTAAAATGAGCTGGAGAAAGTAATAGCAATCCATTCCTACATCTTTGCTAACAGAATCCCAAAGGAAGAATCAGATGTGACTGGACCAACTCAACAACAACAATAGATGCATGGGAGTGTGTGAATTATTTCCTCTCCAAAGAACTGTGATTTAGGAAATTATTGCTGAGGAAAATGAAGAACAAGAGTATATGATCTCTCTAAGATCCCTTTCAGTTCTAAAGTCACGATCCTACAATATCTAGCATCATATAGTTTTATGTCAGTTCCAATGTAATCTCAGCCACCAGTTCAGCAAGTATATAGTGGGTATACATAGAATATAAACCAGTATTCAATAAGCAAAACTACATAGTAGTGATACAATGCCCTGGAAGATAGTAAGTGACCTGTCCCTCAAAAGGTTCTTGCACAAGATGGTTTCTGTAGAAACAAATTCAATATGATGTTGGAAGGTCTACTTTGACACTGAAGAATCTTGAAGTAAGTGAATTGTTTAATCTATCCTAGCTCCAAATGATATGATAGTATATATAAGGCATTTCCCCTGAAATATAAGAACAAAAAAATAAGCTCAATATAAATATGCATAGTCACACAAAATATGAAGGCAATTTAAAAAGGGTAACAGTGAGAGGAAGGGAAGGAAGATAGAGAGGGAGAGAGGAATGGAGAGAGAGAGAGAGAGAGAGAGAGAGAGAGAGAGAGAGAGAGAGAGAGAGAGAGATGGAGAGAGAGACAGAGACAGAGACAGAGACAGAGACAGAGACAGAGAGACAGAGACAGAGACAGAAAAAAGATACAAAAACAGACGCAGAGATAGAGAAAGAGAGGGGGTGGGAAGGGCGGTCTGTGATCAGACTAGCATATAGAAGCTAAATCAATAGGGAGAAACTTACCAGAGCCTCCTGAGAATGCATGATATTTGTATTTAAATCACACTCCATCTTTGAGAGTCAATGAGTTATAGCGGAGAAAGTATTGGATTTACAAGGAAGACGTGGGTTCAAATCCTAACTCTGGTAGCAATGTGGTATAGTGGATAGCTCAGTGGGCCTGGAATCAGGAAAACCTGAGATCAAATCCAGCCTCACACAATTCTAGCTTTATGATCCTGGACAAATCTCATGATCTCTGTTCACCTCAGTTTACTCAGTTGTAAGTGGGGATAAAGATAGAGCCCACCTCCCTGATTTGTTGTGAGAATCAAACGAGATGGTATTTGCAAATGTTTTCACACAATGCCTGGAAAATAGAAGGTACTATTAAAATTATAGCTATTATTAGCTTTATAATCATCACCAGTTGTGTGATCTTAGGGCAGTCCCTTTAACAACCTTTCCAAACTTCAGTTTCCCCCATG
Source organism: Trichosurus vulpecula (assembly GCF_011100635.1). NCBI lineage: Eukaryota > Metazoa > Chordata > Mammalia > Diprotodontia > Phalangeridae > Trichosurus > Trichosurus vulpecula. Next base: position 34,323,561 of record NC_050578.1, read on the forward strand.
CACAGCATGGGGACAATTATATTACTACAACCTATTCCAGAATGGTTACTCTAAGGAAAATGTTTTGCAAACTATAGGTCATATTATACATAACAGTTAATATTTCTTGTGTGTTTTTTTTAGAGAGGGAAGGCAGGGCAATTGGGGTTAAGTGAATTGCCCAAGGTCACACAGCTAGTAAGTGTATCAAGTGTCCGAGGTCAGATTTGAACTCAGGTCCTCTGGACATCAGGGCCAGTGCTCTACTCACTGTGCCACCTAGCTGCCCAAAGAGTATAATATCTCTAATCCAGCAATAGACTTAGTCATTAAAAGTAGTACTTGTATTCTCAATTCTTCTCATCATTTAGAAGCTAAACTCTTGCCACTAGATATAAAGAGTATATATCTAATTGACCATTGTTAGGGCCAATAAATGAAATATTATTAGAAGTATTTTTATGGAATGATGAGCACGATACAGTCAATAAAGCAAAAAAATCTTTTTAAGTGCTTGCTATGTGCCAGACACTTTGCTAAGCCTTAGGGATACAAAAAGGCAAGACAGTCCCCACTCTTAAAGCATTCACAGACAAGCAGTTATGAAATACTCTGAATAGCCATTGACAAATTTTGAAGGAATGTTAATTAACTTTTAGAAGCTTATTAGGACAAAGAAAGTTTAATAAATATAAATTTATTTCTAATAAATAACAGGAAACTCTACCAACATAGAATGATATAATGGAAATCTGAGTCAGAATTCCTGGGTTCTGGTTTTGGGTCTGCCACTGTTACCTATGATATGGTTTTATATATGCCTGTGACTTTCTGTGTAAATGAGACAAGGGTGGGTATTCTATGATTAACCACACAGACTACAGGCCAAATAACACTATAACTAATTTATGTAAAGCTAAATCAAATTATTATGGAATTAGACTCCCTGGTTACATTAAAACAAAATGAATTCCTTCCGATTATTATGCTTTCAATTAGGCATTAATAATGATGAGCTAATTATAGAAAATTGCACTATGTTTAAGACCAATTTTTACTCTATCCTTCAGGATGTATTTCCTAGCATAATTTTCTCTAAGATATATATGTGTGTATACATATACATATATGTATATGTGTATGCATGTGTGTATATGTTTATATGTTTATGTGTGTATGGATATAGATACAGATGATAAAGATATAGCTTTAGATTTAGATAAATCATCTGGATTCATAGCACTAAAACAAAAAGTAAGGTCAAGCTCTGAAAAACAGCAGGTTATTTAGACACAAACAATTATACTAAAGGTTATAGAAAGCATATATGGAACTGTAAATTCTTCTAATCTATTCACCTAGGGCATGGGCATTTTGAAAATCATTATTATTATTATTAAAATCTAAGGATTGTTTTTCTTCTCAGCACCTCTTAATAGTTGAATGGAAAGTAGCTAATTATAAGCTATTATTCACTGCCTACGAAGAACAATTTAGCTCTCAGGAAAATGTGGGTGCAATCAACTTCATTACTCTTTTGTGTAGGTCAGTTAATGTGAGTTGTTTGAATATTATGGGAGAGAGACTCTCAGCATTTTAGCTGAAGTGAGACAGAATTATAGGAAAGATAGAGGCTGACACCTACCTATACCCAATCACAAATGCTCAAATGGTAAAAACCTCCTAACCTTTTCTTGAATAAGTACTTTTAGCTCTAAGTAGGTGGCCAGTGGCCTTGGTTATTGAAAATAAGTTATGAATAGAGATACCCTTCAGGTAAAGCATCAGGGCTTACGATCATTGGTGAGCTTTCAGTAGCTCATCAAAGAATCCTCTCTCAAATTCACAATATTAGTCTTGTCATTAACATCAGATTGTGCATCTATATCCCAGCCACAAGGGAAAATTATATTTGGGCTCAAATTCATGCTTGAATTTGTTGGAGCAAAAGTAGTGGTAGGAGAAGATACTGAGGATTATGGTGGGAATGGCTTACGGTAAAGTAGAAGAAGAAATTGTCAAGTACTTTCTCCAAAACTTTAAGGGGGGAAGTAGTGTTTGATCCCTATTTCATAGATGATAAACCTGAGGATCATCGATATAGAGAAACTTAAATGAGGTCACATCACCAAGAAGCATCAAAACCTAAACATCTCATGATGCTAACCCCACAGCTCTATCAATTACATCACATTGACTTTCAGATGCAAATTGGACTTGATGAAGTCTAACTGCTTTGGGGCAGCTAGGAGGCTCACTGCACAGAGGGCCCAGAGTCAGCAAGACTCATCTTCCTGAGTTCAAATCCAGCCTCAGATACTTACTAGCTTTGTGATCCAGTGCTAGTCACTTAATCCTGTTTGCCTCATGTTTTTATGTGTAAAGTGAGCTTGAAATGGTAAACCACTCCAATACCTCTGCCAAGAAAACTCAGATTGACTCAGGAAGAGTCAGACCTGACTGAAAAATCAACTGAACATGAAATGCTTCAGATTTGTAGGAGGAAAATTTACTTGATAGGAATATGAGAGAAAGTGTTGAGGAGTGGATAGATTCTGAGTCAGAAAGAGCTGCATTCAAGGCCTGGCCTTAAAAGAGCTTACATTCTAAAGGGGAAGATAACACAAATAGGGCACTGGTGGCGGGGGAGGGGGGGTAGTGGGGGAGAGATAATGTGGTTTGGAAAGTTATTGGAACGTTGATTAGAGTCAAAATGGGAGAGTCAATTGACACATTTTCCAGAGCCAATGGCAATATTCATTTGATTGTTATCCTAGAACTGGAATGGGCTGGGGGTAAAGAAGGAGTTAAAATGAGATAAAAGGGATGGAAACAAGTGGAAAGATGGCTTGGGAGATGACCGGGGAGTTATATGAAGTGTGGCTATGGCCAGATATAGCCAACCTCATGAGCTGATATGTGGAATGACTGAAGGCCATTTGGCTGAAAAGAAGCCTGTCATGAGAAGAGCTTCTTGGTATGAACATTATATCAAAATTCCTAAATTAGCTGTATTTGAAGAAAATTTCTACAAATTCTTTGCTGGCTTATTGTATCTCTTAGATATTCTTAGATATTAATAAAGTATTCACTAATATTTTTTTCCCCCTGGGGGAGAGAAAAGCCTATGATTTCAATGCAGTCTTACCTGACAACATCTCAAATTCTTTTAATTTTTTGTCTTGTTTATGTAAGTTAAGCATAGTATGAGAAGCCTTCTTGGCTTCTTGTTTTCATCTTTTATTTCCCCAAAGATTAAATCCATAGAAACCTACATAGATTTTTTCCCCAATTCTTCCCTCTAGTCCCTCATTCACCAATAATTTAGGAGATAAAAAATATAAATTTGAAAAACCTGCATTAAATATTTATGATTTGTCAACTGATGGAAAAAAAAAGTGATGCAATGGAAAAGAGTTAATTCTTATCTCCATTCTAGCGGAGAAGATGACATAATTATTAGTATCACAATAATAACAGTAATAATAAAAGATAGGATGGCAAAAATTGAATGGCCATTTTTATCAATCTTCTTTGGAACTACCCTTTACCCCCATAGCTTCTCTGTTTTCCTTTATGGTTTTCTCCTAGTGCCTTAAAGAGAATGTCCAGGCCAGCAATTTTTTTTCCATAAATAGCTACTTAAGTAGCATAAGCAAATACATTAATCAAGGCAATTAAATCTCTAAGGGACAGTAGATAGAGTCAGAAATATAAAATGCAAGAACAGGGTCTAAAGGGATTATCAGAAAAGCAAGGAAACTTGGCTTCTGCTTGGAGGAAGAAACAGAAGCGGGGAAAGATGACCATTTCTGCTCCTACCAGTTATCATGGTCAGCAACATATCTGCGGAAACACATACAAAAAAAAGACCAGTTACATTAGAAATTTATTTATTAAAATATTATATAAAAACATCTTTTATTTTGGTATGTAATATATTCAGTTGTTGAAAAGTATGACTATCTACAGTGATTTTCAACATTTGAAAGGCTAAATTGTGAGCGTCCTACTTCCATGAGCTTCAGTTTCAATGTTTTTTTTAAATAAAGTGGATCAAAAGATTCCTATGTCATGCATTCCAGAGACTTTTCAAAGTAAAAGATATTCTCTCCTAACATTCCCCATAGGCCAAGGAAGACTAACCAGAATAAGAAGGGATTATCAAAGATCAGCAAATAAGATTTTTTTTTAGCATTGATGCCATGTAAGAGAGATGAAGGAAAGGATTTTTCATTTTTCATTAGATTTGGCTCTAAAAGAGAGGTCAATTTTTTCCCCAAAGGGCTTTTCTTTGATAGTGAAACACTGCACTCTGAAAGAAAATGTCTTTATTCTCTTGCTCCTCCAAATGAGGAAGGGTACTTGTAATAGATTCTAATAGGTAGCTGTCCATATTTAAGGTCAATAAATTTCCTAAATGCTCACCTGGCATCCTGCCTTTCACCTGAAAGTTTCAGACAATGTCAATACCAGGAAAGTGCCAGGTAATCTGATAATTTAGCCATGACCATCCAGTGACTCAACATTCAAATTGATTTAGTAGTCTGCCTGACTTACCTTTCCTGTGGATTTAACAACTATAGAGTTACTTTGGCAGATTCCATCAGGTTACACTAAGCGATGATGGCTGGGGAAATTATTCATGATGGACTCCATTGTTCACTCTTGAATTAGTGCTAGGAGTATCTAAATAACTTAGATACCTGGATTGGCCAGCATTGCTCTAATATGATTACTCCTTCGCTAGGTGAGTGAAGTCATACTCACAGAGCTTGTACAACTCTTGTATATTCTTCCCCCCCTCTTCTAAATATTTCCAAAGGTGAAGCAAGAGGCCTGAGACTGGCTCTCCTAATGGCTTAGTGTACTTCTTAATTTTGTTATATATTATCTGTCATTCTTTAGACCTAGGATCATAGATGGAGAGCCTAAAGAAACTTTAGAGGAAGGGCAGCTTCATGTCACAGTGAACAGAGCACCAGCCCTGGAGTCAGGAAGACCCGAATTCAAAGTGAGCCTCAGACTCTTACTAGCTGTGTAAGTCTGAGTAAGTCACTTAACCCAGATTACCTCTCGCCCTGAAAAGAAATAAAAAAACACCTTAGAGGATCTTTGTTCTAGTCCCTCCATTTACAGATAAGGAACTAAATCCAGAAAAATTAAGTAAATGGATCAAAATCACAAAGCAAGTGATAAAGCCAGGATGAAACCCAGATTTATCAGATGCAAACGCATTACAATTTCTACTCTATAAAAAAAAATACATCCATTTTTTGTTTGTTTTTTCATGCCTGTCCTGCATTTTTTAAACATTTGAAAAATCTGTCCTGCATTTTTTAAACATTTGAAAAATCTAATAATGTTTCTTTATAATTTATAATAGAATTGGTAAAAAAAAAGACATTCTTGAAGTTTCTGAGGTTAGGAGCAAATGGCAGCCAAATCCTACACCTTTCACTATTTCGGCACTGTGGAAGGTCATATATCTTTGAGGAAAAACAGAGCCTGGAATGAAGTGAATCATACATGTAAGATTTATAATTTTCAGGCCTTGGGTCTGTGCAGTGTAGTCTTGTTTTGGACGCAGCCAGCAGAAATAGTGAATTATCTGCAAAGGGTGTGAGTTTGGGTGCACATATAATGACTAATTATTTTGTAATGACCACAGCTTGAAATTGAATTTAGAAAGTTAGCATAAAATACTTTTACTCTTCCAGTACTATGTTCTCAGATATGCTTCCTCCTGCAGAAAACTTTTTAGATCAGCTAATTAAAATAAATGTGCTTCTTAGCTTCAAATATAATTTGAGGCTTTTAATAGTTATAGCACCAAGCATTCTTATTAAAAGCACAATAGGCTCTTTTGTTTCATTTTCATTGCTGCAAAACCTACCACTTGTATGATTTGTACTATATATAATAGGAACTGTTATTATAAAAGAAATTGCTTAACTACATTGCTTCTGAAGAAAAATTCAGTGTTTTTAGTATTCAGTTAGAAAGAAAAAAGGGAAAATAATACACCATTTTATAAACTGAAATTTAATACTCTTTTAAAACTGTGTTTCCTAATGGTAGCTTGTTCTTTTGAGAATAGGACCTCATTTCATAGAATTTCAGATGGAGAGCTAACCTCAATGATCCTCTAGCCAAATCCATTAGTAGCAGTCTTCCTTATGACATGTTTGAGATGGGATCATCCAGATTCTTCTTGATGGCATACACTGATCCAAGATTACAAAGCCTATTAGAAACATATATAGTTGAACAAAACATTTACACATTGGCCATGTTCTAACCCCTTCTTCCCCTCTGTCTTGGTTTCTCTTTCACTCTGTCTCTGTCTTTCTGTCTCCCTCTCTCTGTCTCTGTCTCTCTCTCTCTCTGAATCTCTGTCTGTCTGTCCGTCTTTCTGTCTGTCTTTCTGTCTGTCTGTCTCTCTCACACACAGACACACACACACAGACACACACACACACACACACACACACACACAAACACACGCACACATGCATATACACACATTCCATGCTTTTCATCTCTTTGTCTGGTAGCATGTTTCATCCTGGTTTTTTGGAATCCCTAGTGGTCATTATGCTGATAAGAATTCTACATAATAATATTTCATCAGAGGCCTACAATCCTGATTCCACAGTATGATCTTGTGACTTTCCTGGCATCAATAGATAGACTGGAGAGAAGAATTGTGATAGTGAGGATCTCTTTTGCAATGCCTACCTGTCCTTAAGGTAGCTAAGGAGAAGAATGATGACAAGAATGATAGTTTCCTGTTGAACAAAGTTTTAAAAAAATAGATATTTCATACAGTACTTCATTTCAGAATCGCAGCAATACATTTGGAGAAGTGTTATTTTTCAATTGTGAAATGGAAGAATCAAATGAAGGACATGACAGGATATTTCAGTGTATCTATAATAAGAATTTGAGTAGGTAAGGACCTTGATCCCACGGCAATGTCATCATTTTGGATACAATAATCAGCTGATACATAGATACACTACTGCAATCTATATCATGCAAAAATATTAAATGTGTCCTGGAAATCTCTAGGAATTCTTCCCGGATCTCTTCATAAATATATGGATTATGCATATATGTATATATGCATATATATGTATGTATAAGTATATTATATATATATACATGCATGCACATGCATGCTCATACCTATGTATGTGTATATACTTATATATACATGTGTTTTTCTGTGTGTATACATACACATATATGAAATGTATATACATATATACATTTGTGTATTATATTGCATATATTATGCATATGTCAATTTGTTATATGTATGTGTTATATATGTATATGTGTATGTGATATATCAAAATATCTTAGCATGAACATCTTTTAGCTATTCATTAAAGTCCTTACTTCATCATGGCATGGAGTAGAAACTTCAGTATTGACTGTGAAATAAAACTCTGACCTTTCCTCCTAAGATGAAAGGCATTTAAAAGTAAACCTAGTAATCAGAAAATTAGGGCTCAATGGCTCAAATTTTGATACATTTAAAAATGTAAATAGCTTAGAAAAGGTTCTCAAGAAAAACTGCTAGAAAAACATTAAAAAATCAATTCAGTATTTTACCACTATGACTACTAAATAATAATACTAATACCAATAATACCACCACCACCACCACCACCACCACCACCACCACCACTACTACTACTGCTACTACTACTACTACTACTACTACTAATAATAATAATAACAAACCTGTTATATATAGGATTAGATCATTGCTTTATGGCACATACCACAATACCTTATAAATAGACATGTGAAAAATATAAAAAGACATCTCACTTAAAATCTAGGGAAAAATGTGCTTTCTACAACTTTGGAAAGAGGGAGAATTCTTTACTAAAGAGGGGATCATAAAAAGGTGAAATTGATAATTTCAATTACATGGCATTGAAAAGCTTTTGTATGAATGAAATCAATGCTGATAGGATAAAAGAAAATATCATTTACTGAGGGGGAAAATATTTTTACCAGATGCCTATGGTGAAGATCTAAATCCAAGACAGACAGAAGATTAGCACTAATATATAAGACAAAGAACTATTTTCCTACAGATTATCATTCAAAGAATATGAAAAATAGTTCTCAAAGAATTGTAAACTAGTAATGACAATTTGAAATGTTTTGCCAAAAAATATCAATGCATTTCAAAATAATTGTGAAATTTTACCTTACAAAATAAAAGAAAGAAATTGCCAATACTGGAGCAGCTTTTGAAATAGAGGAACATCAATATATTTAATGGAGCTATGTCTTAGTCAAACTCATTTTGAACATATTTTGCAATTATGTGCAGAAATTAGTAAAATGTCCATACACTTTGACCTAGAGACTCCCACGCTTAGGTTTATTACTCAAGAAGGTCAAAGACTGGAATAAATATTAAATCTATACCTATATCAATGATTTATGATATATGTGCAAAAACACAAATATATGTTCATATATTTAGACATACACATGGACTAAAACACTTTAATAGTACCTTTCACTGTAGCAAACTTGAAATTAATTTCTTGCTTGCAATTCGGGAAATTTCTAAATAAAATCTGACTCATGCATATAATGTAATATTATTTAGCTATAAGAAACAATTACTGTGAGGACTTCCAAAAATATGGAAAACTATTCTAAATATTTAGAATAAAATAAGTACTGTAGAAAGTCGGTAACAGTAATGACTACATGTAATAACAATGTTACTAACAGCTGCTGTGGAGGTATAAAACCAATAATAACAGCACGCAAGAGGGCTGCTAACACAGTTTCTTTGATCTGCTCTTCTAAGGAATGCAACCTTAAGAGGTTAACAATCTTATTTTAATTAAACGTACATATATAATTCACTTAGTTGAGGGGAAAAAGTCAATACCATGAAATTCAGAGAAAATACAAACAGAAATTACAAGCAGAAATTATAAACAGAGCAAAATAATGCAAATCAACAGACAGGCTTCTATCTGTCTGACCATAGCAATACATACCCGGTTACCAGAGAGAGAGAGGCACCAACACTTGGTTTTCAAAACCCAGAAGGCTCCAAAGGTTACCCAGAATATCCTCTGGCCAAATCACCAACACTCTTCCAAAGAGTGTGCCCCCAAAGCAAAACATCTCCTCCCACAGTTCTGAGAGCTCTTGATTTTCAATTCTTGATTGTGAGTTCAATCCTCTGAGTAGCCTTTTTCAGGGCCTGAGGGTTTCACACCTCCTGAGGGCTTCAAACCTCTCAAGGACTTCACACCTCTCCTGACCTAATTAGTAAAAGGGTGTGGGCCTTATCACAAACAAAGGAAAGACTCAGTCAAAGGTATTTGATTGTCTTAGGGCTGAGAAGCACTCTGAAAGAATAACAGTAAAAAGTCTCACTTTGATTGCCCTTATACTACAGCACTTTAAATGCATAAAATTCAATTTTGTAAAATTATAATGAACAATTTCAACTTGGAGAATGAATGAGGAGGCATGTCTTCCTCCGTGCATTGAGGAGGTAAAGATATGTTTTAATATGAGATTAATATATCCATGCGTTTCAGTTTTTTCTTTAATATCTCTGTTACAAGGTAATATTCATAGGGAGAGTGTGCGGGGTGTTAGGAAGAGTATAGGCAATTAGGTATGTGAAGTGAATATGATGTAAAAACAAAACAAATAAAACTTAGAAAAAAACAGTATAAACAGGGTATCTGACTCTAAGGACAGTCCTGGATAAGTTCAGAAAACTCAATCACCAGAAGGATGGTCACTGGTTGATGATTTTTTTTTTTATTGCTGTTCTACCCCAATCACTCATCAAGAGAATCAAATAAGGTACAAAGAAAATACCCATAGTGATGAAATGATAGATCCTTAAAGTAATGAACATCTTAAGTTTTTCCCCGTTATACTCCACTTAATACATAAAAATATTTCATTCATGCTGTGTTTTAAACTTTAAATTGTCACCTCTCTCATTCTTAATTTCTTAATAAGCAAAATGCGAATGGTAGTAGTCATTTTTCTGTTTTTTGGGGAAGAGGTTTCAAAAATATCAGTGCAACTTAAAGCCTTTTGCAAGAACAATAATTGACATTTATTAATGCAAATACTTTCATTTTGGTAAAAAATTTTCTTTATATTGTTATATTTTATATTCACAATAACTCTATGGGTTTGCTATAGGCTCTATTATTACCCATTTATAAATGGGGAAACTGGGGCTCATGGATATTAGATAACTGGTAAATGTTTACACAACTATTTAATGAGCATGGTGGAATTGATAGAATGCCTCCAGCATTTCCCCCATGTCACCACAATCTCTCCCAGCAAGACTCTACAAAGATGTAAATTAATATTGTTATTATGGATGATTATGATACTTCCTTTATTTATGTTATTATCAATATGAATAAAACTCCTTCCAGTTCCAAGAATCAGTTAGAGAGCAAAGCTCCCACAAAGATTATGCAAGAATTATGTTTTACTAATACCTAGAAGTCCTTTTGAGAACCTTTCCCCAATATATAAAACAGCATAACATGATTTTACCATTACTTGCCACTGAAGAAAAGAATCAACTCTATAGATTAGTGGCCTCCTTTCTGGTCAGATTGTTGTTGTTCATCCTTCATTCTCGAAGAGAATCAATGATTTAACATGGGTTATGTCTTGACTTGGCCTTTAAATGAATTTAAGTGAGGCCCAAGTTGTCAGCCTCACCCTCTCCTGAAAAGGCATTAAAGTCCAAGAGCAAGATAAAAGACAAGGTGACTGACAGTGGAATGGGATTTGGTAGATAACCTTGGCCTTTCTAAGTTAAAGTCTTTCCCAGGCCCCAGTTTATCTAAGGAAGGACTGCACAATATATGGCCCCCGGGTCTCTTATGGTCCCTCAAAGGATTTTGGGGGGCCCACAAAAATGTAGAGGATGTAAAAGAAAGTAAAGATGTAATGAGTGCCTCTTTCATGCCCTGCTTAATCTGTCTTCCACTAATCACTATTGTGCCCATCAGGTACTTGGTGGGTGGCTAATGTGTACTCTCTTTTGTTTGTCACGTGATCTGCGGAATCAACCATCATCAGTTTGTCTATAATCTGAAAGGAGAGAGTCATATCTATTTTTTGTTGTGTTTTCAGTTGTTACTGGTGTTGAACAGGAACAAAATGAGTGTAGCATCATGCTGCTGATGCCCCCATGCAGAAAAAATGGCAACAACCTAAGGCTTCTTCCCCTCCCACACTGTGCAGCTGCCCTCCAAATTACATGAATGTCTGGTGCTCTCTCCAAGGCCAGACAATCAGTTCAGTATTTCTTTGTATGTGAGCAGTTGCTGTGGAGATTTTTTGGTTCCAACATTAAATTTTTGGGGGAGATTGTAAAATGAGTGATAAAAAGAAATAGAAGATCAAATCAGAACACAGAATGTTTAGTCTGGAATGGACAAATAGATACTTGCTTACTTACAAAAGAGACAAAATATTGTGCCTTGTTTGCAGAGAAATAATAGCCATTCCAAAGGAATACAATCTTCATCTCCGTTTTGAATCAAAACATGGTGACTCAAGCAAATTGGAGACCAGTGAAAAACAAATTAAAGAATCCAAATTGTTGAAAAATCTTGGGGGAATGAGAGTTTTTCAAGGAAGTAAACTCAGAAAATGAGGATGCTACTAAGGTCAGTTGTCAGATTTCCAAAGAAATTGCTGCTACTGGTAAGTTTTTTACTGAAGGTGACTTGATAAAGAAATGTTTGCTGATTGCAGTTTCTGGATTATGTCCTGATTTTTAAAAAAAGTGTTTTTGAGAAATAGTTTAATCATCAATTTTACCTTTACTTGGAATATGAGCCACTAAAAACCTATCTGTGGCCCAAAAAAGTTAAGCCTATTTTAATTTTGGCCCCTAGCTACTGACAAGTTGTACAGGTCTGGTCTAAGGTAAAGCTCCATTTAATTACTAATGGACAGGTAGGAATTGAGAGAATAAAATTGGATTAATTTACCACTGAAAAACATAAATCTGGGAGGAGAAGACCCTCAAAGTTTCTGGCAAGTGAATGAAAATTTGCTATTTATACTCTTTCTAAGCCATTAAAACTTAAACAATGAGCTGTAGAGGCTTATACTGGGGGCTGTTATTGACCACTCAATGAAATCCAGAGTAATTTGTGTTTAAAGTCTTAACCAAGCAACTCCATTCGGTACACAATGGACTAGTCCAGAGAATTATGGTACTCCTTTTTCCAAAGAAGTTATTTTTTTAAATTATTTTTAAAGCCTGTTTTGTTTTTCAGAACTATATTTCAAGAATTCATAAAAGAAAACCACGCAGGACAAAATGTAAATTGTCACACTTAAAAAAAAAGAATCTAGTACCCAAACTCCCAAGTGTCTTATACTTATGTCCTGTGGACAGAGTACCATCATAAGGGTATGGTGGAGAGAGGAACCACATGTGGTAAGGGGATGTAGTTGTGTGTTGCTGCTACAAAGGCAGAACAGACTTCACTAGCTTTATCTTCCCCCACCCTTCTCCAAGAGAGATTTATATTCCTGCCAGGTGTTTTTTTTTTTTCCAGAGCTAATTATGAGAGTCTTCAAGGCCTCAATTCTTCCAAGGTGGCATGATTGAAGGAGAGGTGTTGTCACTGACCTCCTGGCCTGTGCTCTGCTCTGTGAGTGATCATCCTGGATCTCCACCCTGGAACTGTGACCAGGGCCCCTGTACCTCACCTATAAAATGTGGATAACAATAGCACCTGCTTCTCAGGATTGGTCAAATCGGCAATTTTGATGGAATCAGCTGCAGCTTTTGAAACTCTGCCTGAAGATACAAATGATCACACTTCATAAAGAAAAAAGAAATCAATATTCCAAATGAACAGAGACAGATTTTATTTTCATTCTAATTTTTACTTGTCCTGGTTCTTATTTGTTTGTTAAAGACATATTTTTGATACCAATTTTAATTGCTTTCATGAGTAAATGTATGCTTTAATGAATGATTGGAAAGAAGACATTTCTGAATATAATTAAAATATCTTTACATCACATAACAGCTCTGAAATGTAAATAATTATTGAGACAATTTAAAAGCATATACTTATTTCATTGGTTCTGAGTCATTTCAATCTCTCAAATAAGTAAATAGATAGAATCTTTCCCTTCCAGGCTATTTGAATGTCTGCTGCCTGTACACATTTTAGAAATTTTAATAACCAGTATTTATTATTTAACAAGTTTGAAAGACTGCCTGGGACCCTTTATAGCTTTTATATTTACTTATCAATCCTTTCTGAGATGACCATTTGCATATTTGACTTGTATAGCTACCCAATTCTATTTCTGTTTGGTGCTGAGAAAAGAACTTGCTTGAAAGAGGAAAAGAGAGAACACAGAGACTGTGATTGTTCTTCTTATGGCATCAGGGCATTTCTTGCAATTTAAGAATCCCATTATTTTTGCACAGAGTATCTGTATCTATAAGGTCTAATGATGAAAAAGAATGAAAACATATTATTGAGAAAAGTTCTTAAAGGCATGAATTATTCAGACAAGCTAAGTCTCCAACGGCCAACAGATGACGCAAGGAAATACCTACTTAACTGTAGCGATGGAGAGAGTCACTGTTAACGTGAACCTCCTTTGCAGCTGATGAGAGATGGCTATAGAAATGACACAGAATAGAACCAGAAAACTTGGCCAAGGCATTCATGTACTTGTTAGGAAAGCTGAGTTAACTTAGGTAACATAAAAAACAACAAGGTTACAGAAAGAATATAATTTTTTTGATATTTCAAAGGTATATGTTTTGGCTTTTGGGGGCCTGGACTTATGAATTTACAAGTGTATAAACTGCCCCTAAATTTATACTTAATCATGACCATCACCATTAGCACCATCACACATGTGATGCACATCAACAAATCCTCCACAAATTATAGACCAGGACATAGAGAGTTTAAATGACTTGTACAGTCATACAGCAAGTGCTTGCCAGAAATTCTGGACTTTGTGCCCTTTGGTTGTAAGGGAGGACTGGGTAGCTAATTTATTAGGTATTGATTCCTCCTAGGCAAGAGAAATTAACTCCTTGAGCAGTTTTTTTTTTTTCCTTCACTGTTGTTTTTGCATTGTTTAGAACAGTGCCTTGGAATATAGTGGGCACTTAGAAAATATCTTATGAAGTGAATAGGATCAGTTTTTATTTCTCTCTTTTTCTCTCTCTCTCTCTCTTCCCCTTCCTTCCTCCCTTTCATCTGTCCTTTATTCCCAGCCTCTTCAAGCTGAGAGGCAGAGTGACATAATGAATAATGTGCGGATTTGAGTCAGGTAGACCTGGGGTCAAGTTTAATTCTGGATGAATACTGGCTATGTGACTCTTAGCAAGATAGTTTACCTCTCAATGCTCCCAAAATATGCTCTGAGACTGCAAATTTCAAAATAGTTGTTGATCTGATTTAGCAGTGGGAATTTTCTCATTGTGACTTTCCTATATGAATGAAATTATATATCTCACCCCATTCCAAAAATATAATAAACTAAAACTCTTGAAAAGTATTCTTTTTGAGATGTCCATTTTTTAAGAACTGTAGGACTTTCTTCATGTCACAATACCTTTGAAACTTTTGAGTTATCACAATTATTATTCTTAACATCACTAAAACCATTTATAAAATACTTCATATCAAGAAGAATACATGTCAAGGGCTACAGTGTTAAGAAGTATTTCAAATGATTATGTAGCATTAAGACTAGTGAATTGTCATACTTTTACCATTATGTAGATTGCAGGCAGCATACTAGTTGAGAGCACAGGTACCCTTTCAAGAAAAAATGGATATTAATATTTCAGTATAAGCAATAAAATGACACATCTTGTGTTCCTTATGATGGAGGATTTATTACCATCATATCCTCTTAACAATTTATTTCTTCCTTTCATCAAGTATAATCCTATATTTCAGCCCTTTGGCCTTAAGGGATAATTTAATCTATTAGCCATGAAACCCTCTTAAATGGATTTGTGACACTAAATAGAAGTAGATTGCTCATTAACAGGGCAGTGTACTTGAAGGTCAGTGTCTATTGCCAGTCTCTAGGAGTTATTCAATTAGAAAATGACTCCCTCCCCACCCCATCCCCATTGTTTCTTTTTTTTTTTTATTTTGGAAAGTAAAAGATATCTCTAAACTTCTTGCCTATGGTCTCAGAGAGGGAGAAAGAGAGAAGGAGAGGGAAAGAAAAGGGAAAGGGTGAGAATGAGAAGAGAAAGAAAAAGAAAGATCAGAGAAGCAAAGAAAAGGGGAGAATGTTAGAGATAGAGAAAGAAAGGGAAAAAGAAGGCAATCAGTAAAAATAACACAGTAGGTATAGCCCAGTGCTTGAGACTTCAAAAAGATTTTCTTAAATGATTCTTAGAAGACCAATCTTTAAGTGCATTAAATGTGAACCGTTTAAATATCTACCTTGCCCAGGAGCTAAACGGAAGCAACAACTACTCTGTAATAGTTGACATTTTTTATTTACTCAATTTAGCAATTCTGTTGAGAGTGAAAATGTGAGAACTATTTGGATCTTATTTCCATTTAAAAAATAATAATTTTGATTACTAGAAGTCATGCCCAAAATGGGAGAGTAGAGAAAGCAGCTGAGATCTTCCAACAAGTCTCTCCAAAAAAACTTTAAAATAATGCCTCAAACTGAATTCTGGAGCAACAGAGCCAAGGAAAGGTCAGCTTAAGACATGTTTTTTTTTTTCCAGCTCAAGACAAATTAGGAGGTTGGGAGGAAAACTCAGAGACACTGGGGTGGGGAATTGCCAAGAACCAATGCTGCAGTAACAAAAATTAGGGGCCTTGGAGGAAGCAACAAAAGCAGCAGCAGTGGAGGCTTCAGGAGCTCTAAAACCACAGGCACAGACCAGGGTATTGTTTGGTAACTTCATTTCCTTACCAATTTGCGTGGCCCCAATTCCAGAGGAGAGAGGAGCACTTGCAGACACAAGGAAACAGAGGCCCTGAAGAAGAATAGACTTTTCAGTCACAAAAGAGTAGGTTCTTGAAGAGCAGTAACTTTCAGTGGACAGGAAGTAGGGTCCCTCAAGATCAGTATGTTTAAAAGTGATAAGAGACCCTCTCTGGTTAAGGACCAGAACAGAGCATAGACCAGGAGAGCAGTGACCACACCTCTCTCCACACCACACCACATTGGAAGCACCAAAAATGTACAGCTCTCCAGAACTACCTCTGAAAAGAGCAGTGGGAAAAAGAAGGATGCTTGAAACAGTACCCACACTCTCACCTCAGGGAGAGAGCCTAACTTTGATCTGAAGTTCCAAACCAATAAATGGATAGGAGAAATGAGCAAATAACAAAAAATAGAACCTGGGAATTCAAAGCTATTATGATGACAATGGAAGATCAAGAAATGAACTAAAAAAGACAATGATGTCAAGAGAACTACAAGTAAGGCCTCAGAGGAAAAAAAATGTGAATTTTACACAAGCCCCCCAAAGAATTCATAAAATAAAAATTATCTTAAAAATTGAGGGTAGAAGGAATTTTTTTTGAAAAAAAATGAGAATGATGCAAGAAAATTATGAAAAAAGAGCAGTTTGGTAAAAGAGAAACTGCAGAAAATAAGACCATAAAAAAGCAGAATTGGCAAAATTCAAAAAGTGGTACAAAAACTCACTGAAGAAATTAATTACTTAAAAATTAGAATTAGGCAAGTAGAAGCCTAATGAATCCAGGAAACATCAAGAAACAATAAAATAAAATCAAAAGAATGAAAAATTCAGAATATGAACTATCTCATTGGAACAAAAACTGACTTGTAAAATAGATTGAAGAGAAATAATATAAACACTATTATACTACCTGACATATATGATAAAACACAAAAAGCCTAGACAGCATCTTTCAAGAAATTATAAACTGAAACTGCACCAATATCCTAGAAGCAGAGAATAAAATAGAAATTGAAATAATTTACCAATTACCTCCTGAAAGACATCTCAAAATGAAAACTTCCAAGAATGTTGCAGGCAAATTCAAGACTTTCTAGGTCAAAGAGAAATACTTCAAGCACCCAGAAAGAAATCATTCAAATATCATGAAGCCACAGTCATGATAACACAAGATGTAATAGCTACCGTGTTAAAGGAGCAAAGGGACTTAGAATATATTTCAGAATGCAAAGGATATAAGATAACAACCAAGAATAACCCTGGAAAAATGAGTATAATCCCTTGGGAAAAAATGATATTGAATGAAATAGGATTTTCAACAATCTTGATGAAAAGAGCCAAAATGCAATTAAAAAATGACTTTCAAAAACATTCAAGAGAAGAATAAAGTGTTAAAATGAGAAAGAAGTTGTCAAAAAAGGTTATACAGACTGTGGACATCAGGAAAAGTTTACTTTCTTATAAAAGAATCTAATTTTACCTCACAAGATGTGTAGGATTTCAACAGTAACCGTAGATAGGTTACTCAATAGGTAAAACGAGAGAGTCAAGCCATATAACTTCTTTATATTCTGAAGCAGATGCTTAATGAAACCAGTTGTGAGGTATGTAGTCAGGATCTCTATCTGGGCTAAACTAGCCAAACTTTAAAATCCCTTCCACCTTTGAAATTCAGTAATTCTAGAAATCTGTTTTTTTGAGCCTCAATTTCCTTTCTGCATAAACTGGGTCTAAGAGAGGCAATGTGGTACAGTAAAAATAGTTACTTTGTCAGGTACTTTGTGCCTTTTATCAAAGACCAGGTTACTTGATTTAGGAGGGTTCTGGTATTACATGCAAATGAATCTTACAACCATAACAAACCACAAAGACCATCCTTTAAGACTTTCTTATAACACCGAGTTGTGATGAAGTTATAATCTGCATTAATATGTGGAGTCAGAAAACCTGGGTTCAAATATTGACTCTGATGCTAATTACCATTATGATCCTGGGCAAGTCTTATAGCTTCCCTAGGCCAACCTGCAAGGGAAACAAAAATAGAGACCTAAATAGTTTAAAGCAATTGTCTTCAAGGCTCATGGCCATATTTATACCAGCATAAGAAATAGGACCTAAATTATTTTAAATTTATATACAAAATTTATATACAAAAATCAGATTTGGAAAGTCCCTATAAGTTTGCCTTTTTTAACTCCTTCATGTTATAGATTTTATAGGAAATAGGCCTAGAAAGCAGAAGTGGTTTTTTCAGTATATCATTAGAATAAAGTATCAGAGTCAAATTTTAATCACAGTTCCTTTAACTCCAAACCTAGTATTCTCATTGATGTTTCATGCTATTTCTCATATGTGTATATTAGGTATTATGTAAAAATGGTCATATCTCTGAAACAACAAAACCATTAAAAAAAGAAAAATCAGTCTAAAATATCACTATGTCAACAAAGAGGGAAAACAGACAAACAAGCAACCAAAAACCTAGTACAAAGTAAACTCATATGCATAGAATGAAATGCTGATATTAAAAAATCTGGACCAACTTTTTACATCATCTAACATCCAAAAGGAGCCCCTGGACTCTGATGACTCCAAGTGACCCAACTAGTAAAATGTATCAGCACCTAGGGATTATCTTTGCAAGGCAGAACCTGACTATTATCTCATTTCATGGTTACTTTCTTGTCTAAATAACAGGGAGTTCTATAACTGCCATGGCATCATAAAATTTTACTATTAGTTTGCTTTGTAAACTAGAAAGTACTGTATGAATGGGAACCATTTTTTCCTACCAGTATTATTCCCTGTGGCTTTATTCCTCATCCATTGAGTCCTGAGCACTCTCTGAAGGACAGCAATAATAATATCCCTTTGTGATATAAGGTTAAAAAAGGACTTTATATGTGTTATTTCATTTGCTCCCTTGCAGCAATGCTATTAGGAAGATACTGCAAATACACCTATTTATATGCAAGACAAAGTTAAATATGCAAGAGTTTAAGTGACTTGATCACGGTGACATAGCAAGGAGGTGAAAAAGTCGTGACTTGAGCCCATGTCTCTTGATTCCATATTCAGAGCCCTTTATATGATATTAAACTATGTCTCAAACATGTCCCTTGCTACTATTCATGATTATATAGCCTGTTTAATCACTCACTTTCTCCCCATTCCCATTCTTTGCCAGACACAAAGCAGCATTCAAATCATTGACCTTTACTTGTAATTATAAAGAGTTTTCATTTTCTAATAATATGAGAATCATTTTAAATCCATCAGTGGCACTCGTAGGAATTATTTATCTTCACTGATGACATACGGGGCAAATAATATAGCTGCCCCAAATCATCATAGCTGACCATCTAAACAATTGAATCAGGATCATCCTTGATCCAATGTCAAGTATTCTCAAAAAGAAGACCCTGAAAGAAAATTAATCACCAATCACAAATCATTTTGCAGTTCAACTTGGTCAAGAAGGTCAAAGGTCACATTGTTTCACTATTATATACCAGGTATTATTTGCAAATGAAAACCAGAAATCAACAAATGAATATTATCACATTAGTCTTTCCTTGTAATAAATTATTATTTTTATATTTCAACTTTTCTTATGCCTTTTTTATTTGTTAGTTTATTTTAAAGTAAATAACTTAAAAATCAGAATTATAGACTATGATATATGGTAGCAGCAGCATCAAAGGATTTCTAGTACACTTCATGGCATCAATCTCTTCCTACTCAAGGAGGATTCCTATAGGCTCTGTGCAAATAAGTCCAAGAATACAGAACTGCCCCACTTCCTGGATTGGCCCATTTTATTCCTGGAAAGCCAATTAAAAAGAAGTTACTCAGTACACTGATTCATAATATGTCTTTCTGTATCTTTAACCCTCTGGCCTTAGTTCTGTCCTCTGTGTCCAAAGAGAAAAGGTCTAATGGTTTAGTTAACCTTTCAAAAAATATTATTTCAGCTCCACGAAAAGATTGAAAAGTGAGTCATAGAGATTGCATACTGTGCTCAATTAGATACAGAAGGGATTTAATTAAAGTAAACCTGTCCAACAGAGTTTGCCAAGGTTTATTCATTTAAAAAACCAGTATACTGACAGACAGTGGGTACAGTCCTTATTTTTCTCCACTTAATATTATTTTGTTGTTTACAGTGGCATGTGAAGCGATTTTTACACATTCAATTTCATAAGATTTTGAGTTCCAAAATATTTTCCCTCCCTTTCCCCTTCCCCATGATGGCAAGCAAGCTGATATAGGTTATACATGTACAATCATATTAAACATATTTCTCATACTCATGTCATGTAAGAAGAATCAGAACAAAAGGGAAACCCACGAAAAAGAAAAAAAAAACAAAAAAAAGGAAATAGTTTTCTTGAATCTTTATACAGATTCCATAGTTAATTTTTTCAAGTAGTTTTTTAGCTGATTCTCTAATATTTTCTAATTATGCCATCATATTATCTGCACACAGAGGGAATTCTGTTTCCTCATTTCTTATTCTAATTCCTTAAATTCATCTTTCTCCTCTTATTGCTAAAGCTAACATTTCTAGTACAATATTGAATAGTGGTGATAATGAGAATCCTTGTTTCACCCCTGATCTTACTGAGAAACTTTCTAGCTTATTCACATCACATATAATTCTTGCTGATGATTTTAGATAGATAGTACTTATCATTTTAAGAAAATCTCGATTTATTTCTCTGTTCTCTAACGCGTTTCATAAGAATGAGGGCTGTATTTTGTCAAAAGTTTTTCTGCATCTATTGAGATAATCATATGATTTCTATTAGTTTTGTTATTATTGATATGGTCATTTATGCTGATGGTTTTCCTAATATTGAAACAACCCTTCATTCTTGCTATAAATCTTATCTAGTCATACCAGATTATCCTCATGATAAATTGCTGTAATCTCTCTGTTAATATTTTTTATTAAATTTTGCATCAATATTCATTAGGGAAATTGGTCTACAATTTTCTTTCTCTGTTTTAACTCATCCTGGTTTAGGTATCAGCACAATATTGTGTCACAAAAACATTTGGTAGGGTTCCTCCTTTGCCTGTTTTTCCAACTGTTGATATAATATTGGAAATAATTTTTCTTTAAAGGTTTAGAAGAATTCATTTGTAATTCCATCTGGCCCTGGAGATTTTTTTCCTTAGGGAGTTCATTGATGGTTTGTTCAATTTCTTTTTATAAACTTGGGTTATTTAAGTATTTTACTTCATCTTCAATTAATCTGGGCTATTTATATTTTTGTAAATATTCATACATTTCACTTAGATTGTCAAATTTCTTGGCATAAAGTTGAGTAAAATAGCTCTAATTATTTCTTTAATTTCACCTCCATTGAGGGTGAATTCTCTCTTTTCATTTTTGATACTGGTAACTTGGTTTTTTTTCCTTCTTTTTTAAAAAAATCAAACGAAAATTCTGTCTATTTTATTGGTTTTGCATAAAACCATCTCTTAGTTTTATTTATTAGTTCTATAGTTTTCTTTCACTTGTACTAATTTCTACTTTGAATTTCAGAAATTCTAATTTGATATTTAATTGGAGATTTTAAAATTGATTAATTAATTGATCCCCTCTTTCTCTATTTTATTCATTTAAGCATTTAGAGATAAAAATTTCCCCTAAGTACTGTTTTGGCTGAATCCCTAAAGAGGACACATTTAGTATTTCTGCCTTACTGAATTTGATTGTTAGGTTTTCATGCCCTAATACATGGTCAGTTTTTTTGTATGTGTCATTTGTTTTATTTTGCAAAGGGGAAATAAAGGTGGGGGGACAACAAAGTAAAAAAAATACACAGCAGAGAACAAAAAACCTACAAGGAAGTAAAGAAAAGATGGACAGTTCTAAAAACAGTGTATCATGTTTATTGTATTGTATTTCTTGAAATTGAAACTTATTGCTTTATATTTCAAATACTCTCATGTTCTGCTGGGCATGTGGGAAGTTTTTTTTTCTTTTCTTAGTTTGTAATTAATTTAAAATATTTTTTTTAAAAAAAAACCTATGTTTTATATTCCACCAACATAGATCCTGCACTGCTAGAGTGGATTTTCTCCAATGTAGTATAGAAGAAATTACCAGGCAGGAGAAAAAATTTAAAAAGCAAAATAAAACCCTTTTACATCAGAAAAGAAGGAAGATTAGTGTATATATGCATGCATGTTGTATTAATATGCACATGTATATACACATACACATTTATACCCATTACACAAATGTCCCTGTTACATATATATCACAAACACACACATGTGTGTGCAGGTATATGCATATCTGTGTATGTATGTGTGTGTGTGTTTGTGTGTGTGTGTGTGTATTATGTATTATGTCGAGTTAACAGCATAATAAAATATTTAAATAGCTAGGGATGTCATGAGATTTCTGGCCCAGATTAAACATGGGTTAGATTAATATTATTTTCATTTCTTTTGATTTTATTTTAATTTTTTAAATTTATTTTTGGTTTTCAACATTAATTTCCACAAGATCTTGAGTTACAGATTTTCTCTCCATCTCTACCCTCCCACCCCAGCCCAAGATGGCATGTATTGTGAATGCTCCCTTCCCCAGTCTGTTCTCCCATCTATCACTCCCCTTTCCCCTTACTTTCTTGTAGGGCAATATAGATTTCTATACCCCATTGCCCGTATGTCTTATTTTCCAGTTGCATATAAAAATAATTTTTAACATTTGTTTTTTAGAACTTTGAGTTCCAAATTCTCACCCGCTTCTCTTTCCACCCTCCCTCCTTGAGAAGGCAAACAACTCAATATAAGTTATCCATACATCATTATGTAAAACATTTTCATAATAGTCATGTTGTGAAAGACTATATTTCCCTCTGTCCTATCCTATCTCCCTTTATTCAATTTTCTCCTTTTACCCTATTTCTTTTCAAAAGTCTTTGCTTTTGACTACCTCCTCCCCCTATCTGCCCTTCCTACTATCACTCCCCACCACCCTCTTATCCCCTTCCCTCCTGCTTTCCCATAGGGTAAGATACCCAATTGAATGTGTATGTTGTTCCCTCCTTAAACCAAATCCAATGAGAGAAAGTTTCACTCATTCCCTTTTACCAGCCACCTCTTCCCTTCCATTATAGCAGCTTTTTCTTGCCATGTTTATGTGAAATAATTTACCCCATTGTATCTCTCCCTTTCTCCTTCTCCCAATACATTACTCTCTCACCCCCTAATTTTATATTTTTAGATATCATCCCTTCATATTCAACTCACCCTGTGCCCTCTGTCTAAATATGTGTATATTCCTTTCAACTACCCTAATACTGAAAAAGGTCTCATGAGTTGAAAATATGATCTTTCCATGTAGGAATTTAAACAGTTCAACTTTAGTAAGTCCCTTATAATTTCTCGTTCCTGTTTATCTTATCATGCTTCTCTTGATTCTTGTATTTGAAAGTCAAATTTTCTTTTTCGCTCTGGTCTTTTCATCAAGAATGCTTGAAAGTCCTCTATTTCACTGAAAATCTATATTTTCCCTGAGGTGTTGTACTCAATTTTTCTGAGTAGGTGATTCTTGGTTTTAATCCTAGCTCCTTTGACCTCTGGAACATCATATTCCAAGCCCTTCAATCCCTTAATGTAGAATTTGCTAGATCTTGTGTTATCCTGATTGTATTTCCACAATACTCAGATTGTTTCTTTCTGGCTGCTTGCAATATTTTCTCCTTGACCTGGAAACCCTGGAATTTGGCTACAATGTGACTAGGATTTTTCTTTTTGGGATCTTTCTCAGGAGGTGATGATTGGATTCTTTCAATTTGTATTTTACCCTCTGGTTCTAGAATATCAGGGCAGTTTTCCTAAATAACTACTTGAAAGATGATGTCTAGGCTCTTTTTTGACCAAAGTTTTGAAGTAGTCCAATAATTTTAAAAATTATTTCTCCTGGATCTACTTTCCAGGTCAGTGGTTTTTCCAATGAGATATTTCACATTGTCTTCCATTTTCCCATTATTTTGGTTTTGATTATAATTTCTTGATTTTTCATTACGTCGCTTGCTTCTACTTGCTCCACTCTAATATTTAAGGCATTATTTTCTTCAGTGGTCTTTGGGACCTCCTTTTTCATTTAGCTAATTCTGCCTTTTAAGGTATTCTTCTCCTCATTGGCTTTTTGGATCTCTTGCCAATTGAGTTAGTTTATTTTTAAGGCGTTATTTTCTTCAGTATTTTGGGGGGTCTCCGTTAGTAAGCTATTGATACATTTTTCATGATTTTCTTGCATCTCTCTCATTTCTCTTCCCAATTTTTCTTCTATTTCTCTTACTTGATTTTTTCTTAGGGACTTTTGATCTTTGACCTTGTTGACTTCTTCTGGCTGTATATTATGATCTTCTTTATCAACAAAGATTCTATATTTTGAATATGTTTACACTTCCAACTCATTTCTCCAGACAATTACTTGCCTTTTGAGCTCTTTGTTAGGGTATGATTGCTTTCAGGGTGGAGAGTGCTTTGTCTCAAGCTTCAGGGGTTTTGCACTGCTGTTTTCAGAGCTACTTCTATTCTGAGGTTGTATGTTACTCCTCTCCTGGATTGTGCTCTGGTGTGTGAGTGCAAGCACTATTTTCTGCCCTGTAATTACCAGGAGGACTCCCTCTCCACAGCCACCACAAATTCTGTCACATGAGCGCTCCTCCTCCACCAAGGACCACCAACCAGGACTGTGACCCAGATCTAAGTAGGGCAAAGCAATACAATGCTGCTTCAGTGCCAGCAAAGAGATCCCTGCACTCCTGCTCTGATTATCTGCTGGATTCCCGCCCACCCCCCCAACCACCTGTGGGCCTGGAGCTCCAGAAGTAGCTGTAGCTACTGTTTATGCCAATGCCACTGCCACTGCAATAGCTACCCTTCCCAATCTGTGGCTGGGGCCACATTTGCTGCTGTAGTTACCATTTTTATAATGATTATAATTATCTAAAATTGAATAATGAGATTATCTTTTTAGGATCTATAGGATTAAATTCTAAGTATAATAGAATATAAACAAATGTTTTTAGTTTCAATATCAGAGTTCAAGTCCATTTTTAGGAGAATGAAAGTTGTTTGACACAATAAATTCCCATGTATATCTATTAGCTCTAACATCAAATGGTGATGATTAAGAGATGAGTTCATACTCAAAAAAATAAAATCTTCACAACCCAGTTTTTTCCAGTCTCCTTTTATACTCCTTCTCTCTATATATTCTGTGATCCAACCACAGTGGCCTACTTTCTGTCTCTACCAGACAGTATTCCTTTTGACAGATCTTTGCCTTAACATTGCCTTTCATCTATACTCTCAAACTCATCAAATTTAACATACTTCATCAAATCCCTATTTTTGTCAAGACCGAGCTCAAATGTCATCTTTACATAAAGTCATTCTTGATTTCTCCAGGTGCTAATTCATTTCCCCCAAATTACCTTTAATTCTCTCTCTACCTTTGTCTCCATTTGTTTGTTTTTGGAGCTGGTGGCCTCCTGTCCTCAAAGGGGGAAACTGAGGGCATAATCTAATCTGTAATAGGCATTTTATGTTTCATTTACTAAAGTCTATTATTTTTCTTGCATGTACCTTGATGTGACTGTTTCTAGATAAAACAGGCAAGATTAGAAACCTAAAGGATTGGAATATGAAAGTTATTGGTTAAATGGCTGTCTGACTTCATCTAATTCAATCTGACTGGAAGAACCCTTAAAAGTCATGTCATTCATCTAGTAATATTGATTAGTAAAACTTCAATTAAATCCTCCCAGACAATTTAGCACCTATTCATTTTTAATAACCTCCAGATTTAAAAGTTATATAGAGGGATGGCCTTATGAGTAGGTAGCCATTTGCATAGTAGAGTGATAGATGTGGTGTCAAGAAAACCTGTTCTCAAATTCTATCTTTACTACTTATTTGTAGTATGTTCACGGGAAAGTCACTAAACCACTCTGAGACTAAAACTCTTATTTTTTAAAAGGTAATAGTTGTACTCATTAACAAAATTTTGTTAGTAATAATGTTAATGATACAAATTATTTACCACTTGAATATTACAAAGAGTTTTGAACACAGTATCTCACTTGATCTTCATAGAAACTCTAAGAATTAGGTGCTATACCCATTTTACATGAGGAAACTGAGAATGGTAGATTAATGACTTGGCCAATGTTACACAAGTGGCAATTGTCTGATACAAGATTCAATTTCAGATCTTCCTGACTCCAAATCCACTACTCTATCTGAAGTGCCACCAAAATGTGATAATAGATACTGAGAAATTTTCAAACTTTAAATCACCATGTACATGTCAGTAATGATGAAGACAGGATTGCCAGTCTAGAGCTTGTAGGGTGCTCAGAGGCTGTATAGTCTTGCCTTTTCTGTTCTAAGACGATGATACTATAGGCCAAACCAGGGAGTGACTTGCCCAAGAGTTATCTAGTTAGTAAGTATCAGAGTCAGGATGTAAATCCATTTTCTCTGACTCCATAGTCAATGTTCTTTCTACTTATGTTCTAGGAACAAATCTTCAAATATCTCCCAAATTGTTCAAAGAAAGTTTGTCTTTGAATATACTACTGGAATATCACTGCTAGTTTTCATTTTTCATTACTTTAAATAAATGTCACTGGTTTCTGGTGGACTAAACTTAAATTACTTCTCACAAAAGTGTTTATCTTACGTTACATCATTCATATATAATATTAATTTTATCTTTAAAAAGGAAAAGATAGAGTGGGATAGTGAAATGGGTTTGGGGGATGTCATGGCAAGAAAACCTACTTTATCACCATTTACAATATATTCCAATATTATTTTTTATATCTTTGTCAAGAAGAAGCATTACTGAAATATAGAGAAATGTAACAATTAAGAAAGTAGTCTTCTGAATGCAAGCCACTTCTCATGGGTACTTATGGCACATAGGGGGAAGAAGTCATGGTAAATTCATAATTAGTCATTAACTAGGTATAGGTAAACTTTGTTGTGTTTTAGAGGAGCAGGAACATAGAGTTTCTAATATGTTAGTCTCATTCTCATAAGTTTGAGAGAAATCCACTTGTGGGTCATGGAGAGAGACAGATCAATTTTCAGTCATGTAGATTGCCTGAAAATTCTTTCAAACCACCATATTGAAAAGAAAAAGTTACGCAAATTTTTGGTACAATTGAACAATGTGAAATCAATTCCAATCCCACATGTGTGAACAAAGGTTATCCTCTTTGTCACATTGGACAAAAGCTGAGAAGATTCTAAATGAATACTTTGAGCAAGTTTAATTATCTTCTTTTTGAGGAGAATTAGATTTAAAAATCTCAATTTTGATGCTAAGGAGGGGGAAGAGCCAAGATGGTGGCTGAAAAGCAGACACTTGCCTAAAG
Source organism: Trichosurus vulpecula (assembly GCF_011100635.1). Lineage (NCBI taxonomy): Eukaryota > Metazoa > Chordata > Mammalia > Diprotodontia > Phalangeridae > Trichosurus > Trichosurus vulpecula. Next base: position 34,350,978 of record NC_050578.1, read on the forward strand.
CTCTGCCCCAGGACCTTTTAAACACCTATAAAAATGGGTCTCCAGCCCAGGACAGGCTGGATGGTCGCTGGGTAAGGTCTATCTTGCATGGAGCTGGGAGCAGAGCTGAGCAGAGCGCAGCGTGGGCCATGGCAGGACCAACCAGACTGGGAGCTGGGCCAAACATTCTGTAGTGGCCTGAAACAGTGAGCTGTGGTAGTTACCAGACTTCTCAACCCGCAAACACCAAACACAACAGAGAAGTTTAGTGGGAAAAAAACTGAGGGGACAGAGTAAAAGAAGTTTGCAGTTGGCCACCGCCCTGGAGGAAGTGGAGGTGGTGCAGCCCTGAGGCTGCTTACAGAGCTACAGCTGCAGTTGCTACCAGCCCCAGGCCTACCTGGTGGGAGGAATAAAGGGGAGGATCAGAGCAGAAGTGCAGAGCTTTCTTAAGATTTGAGTTGTAGTCTGGGTTGGCAGTTCTTGGGGGAGGAGAAGCACTGGTGTGGCAGAGCTTGCTGTGTAGAAATAGCTCTGAAAACAACAGTGCAACCCCTCAAGCTTGGGACAAATTACTTTCTACTCTAAAAGCAGTCATAGGCTGACAAAAAGCGCAAGGGTCAAGCACTTGGCTGTGAACATGAACAGGTAGTGAAAACGCTCTCAGATGCAGACTCAGACTTTGGAATGTTTCTTTGGTGACAAAGAAGACCAAAACATATAGCCAAAAGAAGTGAAGAAAGTCAAAGGGCCTACATTGAAAGCCTCCAAGAAAAACATGAACTGGTCTCAGGCCATGGAAGAGCTCAAAAAGGATTTAGAAAAGCGAATTAGAGAAGTAGAGGGAAAATTGGGAAGAGAAATGAGAGTGATATGAGAGCCATGAAAAACAAGTCAATGACTTGCTAAAGGAGACCCAAAAAATACTGAAGAAAATAACGCCTTAAAAATATACTAACTCAAAGGAAAACAGAGCTCCAAAAAGCCAATGAGGAGAAGAATGCCTCGAAAGGCAGAATCAGCCAAATGGAAAAGGAGGTCCAAAAGACAACTGAAGAAAATACTACCTTAAAAATTAGATTGGAGCAAGTGGAAGCTAGTGACTTTGTGAGAAATCAAGATATTATAAAACAGAACCACAGGAATGAAAAAAATGGAAGTCAATGTGAAATATCTCATTGGAAAAACCACTGACCTGGAAAACAGATTCAGGAGAGATAATTAAAAAATTATTGGTCTACCTGAAAGCCATGATCAAAAAAAGAGCCTAGATGTCATCTTTCTAGAAATTATCAAGGAGAACTACCCTGATATTTTAGAGCCACAGGGTAAAATAGAAATTGAAAGAATCCACTGATTGCCTCCTGAAAAAGATCCCCAAAAGAAAACTCCTAGGAATATTGTCACCAAATTCCACAGTGCCCAGATGAAGGAGAAAATACTGCCAGCAGCCAGAAAGAAACAGTTGGAGTATTGTGGAAACACAATCAGAATAATACAAGATCTAGCAGCTTTTACTTAAGGGATCAAAGGGCTTAGAATATGATATTCCAGAGGTCAATGGAGCTAGGATTAAAACCAAGAATCACCTACCCAGCAAAAATGAGTATAATTATTCCAAGGCAAAATATGGATTTTCAATGAAATAGAGGACTTTCAAGCTTTCTCAGTGAAAAGACCAGAGCTGAATAGAAAATTTGACTTTCAAACACAGGAAACAAGAGAAGCATGAAAAGTTAAACAAGGAAGATAAATCATAAGGGTCTTACTAAAGCTGAACTGTTTTGTTTACATTCCTACATGGAAAGATGATGCGTATAATTTATGAGACCTCAGTATTACGGTACCTGAAGGGAATATACATAGATACGTAGATACATACATACATACATACATATTATATATATATATATATATATATGTATGTACAGAGGGCAGAGGGTGAGTTGAATATGAAGGGATGATATCTAAAAAAATTTAATCAAATTAAGGGATGAGAGAGGAATATATTGAGAGAGGGAGAAAGGGAGAGATAGAATGGGGTAAATTATCTTGCATAAAAGTGGCAAGAAAAAGCAGTTCTATAGGAAGGGAAGAGGGGGAAGCTGAGGGGGAATGAGTGAACCTTGTTTTCATTTGAATAGACCTGAGGCAGGAATACCATGCACACTCAATTGGGGATCTTACCCCACAAGAAAGAAAGAGGAAGAAGATAAAAAAGGGGGGATGACAGAAGGGAGGGCAGATGGGGGAGAAGGTAATCAAATGCAAACACTTTCAAAAAGGCACAGGGTCAAGGGATAAAAGTGAATAAAGAGTGACTGGATAGCAGGAAGCAACATGTAGTTAGTCTTTCACAACATAAGTATTGTGGAAGGGTTTTGCATAATGATACACATGTAGCCTATGTTGAATTACTTGCCTTCTTAGGGAGGGTGGGTGGGGAGGGAAGAGGGGAGAGAATTTGGAATTCAAAGTTTCAAAAGCAGACATTCAAAAAAAAAAGTTTTTACAAGTATACAGACATATAGGCAATGGGGCATAGAAATCTTTCTTGCCCTACAAGAAAGTAAGGGAAAAAGGGATGGGGGAGAGTG